>NC_061884.1:3860000-4485000 GCF_905147765.1 Vanessa atalanta
AGACAAATACGGCGGATAATTGTACAATCAATAAATATAGAAGTATTAAATACCTTAATTTATAACTCTTTATGGTATTCTTAAAAACAGATTCAATCTTCACTGGATTATGATCTCTTACAATTATACACATCTATAACATTTTAGTACAATAAAAAAAAAAACAATAAATAAGGTTTTATTCGAATTACATTTAAAAATCTTTTAAAATTTATGGTATCTTCAAGTATTTTAATTTAGCTTGAAGTTAATATAAAAATAAATTAAGAGGCACGTACAAAGTATAACCCCTAATACGCGTACTCCACGAGATCCGTGTCGGACCAACACTGTTATCTCTTATCAGGCTACCTATTTACATTCGAGGAAATGCACGATGCGGGCGAACACCGTTCCCGTGTTGCTGATATCGGATAGTATGGACCTTGTAGTATACATCTACATTATAATAAAATATCAAATGTTGCCTGTATCCCTGTTAACAATACAAAAACAATTAAAATATTCTATATTTTAATAGACACAGATTAAAGATAAGTTACTCATTTTTACTTAAGCGTAAAGCTACCGGTTCGTAATTCTACCGAGAGAAACAAGAAACTCAGTAGTTAGTAAAAGATTACTTTTTGTCTCAAACATCTTAAATATGATACACCAATAATTACTTTTACTTGTTTTTTTTTTGTATTTTTCTTTATTTTATTTTTTTTGTCTTTATGTTTTAGGACATATTGATTAGTATTAGAGTATTTGATTATATAATTGTCTTGTATATAATTTGTATTCTTTATATTTACATTTATTTATTAGTTTTAGTAATAGATTCATGTTATTATTATATATGTTATTTATTTATATTACATTTTATTCGTTATTACAGCACCACCCACCTCATATTCTATGAGATATCCTAACCTACACCGGTGGTTGCCTGGAAGAGATCGCTATGTAGCGATTAGGTCGCCAAAATTGTACGCGTCTTTTATTAAGGCCGGTTCTATGTTGTATTTATTTTCTCTGTGTGGTTTTCAATAAAAGTATAAAAGTAAAGAGAGTAAAGTAAAGTAGTTACTCTTATCCAAACTTCTGAAATAAAAAGTTATGATAGTTCAATACAATTAAATTCATACAATGTATCCTGCCTGAAAGTTAACAAGTAATTATTTATGTTTTTTTTTAATGAATCGGTTAAGTTAAAAATTATTATAATTAATTTATAGAATTTAAAATAATAAGTGGATACTGTTTTTATTACAATATATGTTTTGTATATAATATTGTAAAGATTAATGCATTTTCGCATAATATTTTTAACAACACGTAATTATAAAAATGTAAACAAACCTCACGCTCTACTTGAACTTAAAGTTGTAAATCGAACGGATTAGAAAGCTGAGTGGTCCCGTGTAATCATAGAAAAAAGGTATTTACAGTAGCAATTTTAAGGCGAGGTGTTTTTATATAAAATTAGTAGATGAAGGAGCATATGGGCCGCCTGATGGTAAGTCACCATCGCCAATAGACTTTGGCGCCGTAAGAAATATTTACCATTCTTTACAACAACAATTCGCTACGAATCTTGAGAACTAAGATGTTACGTCCCGTGTGCCAGTTACACTGCTTCATTCAGCCATCAAACCGGAACACAACAATAAGAGTATTGCTGTTTGGCAGTAGAGTATGTGATGACTGAGGTACCTACGGAGACACGCTTGCACAAATCCATACTGAATTTAGTGAAAAATTTGTTGGCCTTTCGTGTTTAACGTATATAAATAAAAAAATGGGATGGATAAACAGACTTTACAAAACAGAGACTAAATCTTATTGAGTGAAGGTAATAAATGTATTACAAATCAAAATAATTTTGTCGCAAATACTGTTCAATTTTACAATTATTAACTTACAAATGTCACAATTTAAATATAACTCTCAACTAAGATTTTTTTTATATGATTTCAGTATTTTTACGTGTAACCGCACCGTCAATAGGACGTCGCTGTCATTTGATCGCACGTATTCGAATTACCGTTCATTATGACGAGAGAAAATAAAAGATTTTTCATACAGGGAACGGTGCGCGTACGCAGATGCTTTGTCCACTTTTTATGGTTCATTGAAATTCTCGATACCGTTATATGTACAAAACGTTTTTTAAGCGTGATAGATCAATTTGTTGACAGATGCTTCGGCTTTGAATGCATAAATATAGTATTATTGATGACCAAGCAAAAAAGTGAGAAGCGAATATTTTGGCAAATACGTAGAGAATTCGAATAAAAAAATTGTTAATGAAGATATAACTCGTGACTATACGAACGATAGGTGAAAACGTCTCGATAAATGAAAAACCCTATCTCTAACAACGTAGTTATATAATCAATAAATTACATAAACCCACAAACAATATAACTAAATTCATTGCACTTAATGTGCGCTTAGCCCACTACTTAATGCAATACAAAGTTAATTAATAATACTTATAGTTCGAAACATCTCAGCATTGACCCTTGGATAGAGTGCGCGGGCGCAGTGAGTCATGAGTCTATCAAAATTTAATAGATGCATTGCAAAATTGTACGCGTAGGAGGCACGGTTCAAATTGTACGCTTGTTATTTTTATGAATTAAAATGAAATTGTAATTACAGAAAGTTGCATTTCGATTATTTTAAAACGCGTTTACAATTGAAATATGATTAATATATCACTATTATTTATAGGAAGGTAATGGGAAAATGCAGCTACGTAATCGAATAACACTACTGTAAGAAAAACATGCCTCATTCCACAAAATCCTACTAAATAGAATCTACAGGAACTTAGCGAGTAAGAAAGTAAATAAAGTATGCATGAAAACGTAAAATCCTTTCAAGTAATATATTTTATTAATCTCTATAACCTTACGTTTCATATTTTTTTTAATATAACTTAAAAATAGTCTAATAAATAACTACTCATAAATCCATGGCTGATGTTTTCGTTTGCCAATACTTAAAAAGGAAATTATTGACGAAATCTTTTTATTTACACTTTATTTTACGTCTTCAAAATAATTTTGTATTAATAGCAAATGATCTAACAAGATATTTGACTGACTGTCTTATTGGAAATAATATAACCCATGAAACTCACCGATACACCATAAACTACAAACAATAATTTATTAATCGCATCTCGTGTAACGCCTTTACTTTCGTATCTCATGCAAATTCGTCCGACTGACAATGAGCCATTTATGTCTAAATACAAAGTTATACGTACCATCGAAAACCAAACCAAATAATCTTAATTGTTAAGAATATAGAGTTCAAAATTCTCTAGTATATGTGTTTATTAAATGACATAAACATCATTGTGATAATATTCATATTATTATGCAAATGTGTTCGAGACGGATGGACAGACGTAGTTAGAACAATAATGGGCGTGGGTTGGATTAACTCATTATAGTGTAGTTAGCATCGCCTGGACTAGCGCCTTGACCGATATACATTTTGAGTGGATGTAAAGGTTGTGGGAACATTCACGAAATACTTACTACATTCCGCGCAGGAGAGCCGCTTGCATCCTATTGTTTGAGATTCCAAACATTATAATTAGCTAAACAGCGCGAGACATTGTAACATTTAAAACGTTGCCGCTTATTTAATACAATCAGCTAAATGTTAAAATAGGTAGTATCCTATATTCAGTGCCACCTAGTCTCTCAATATATCAGTTATTCAACCGTTATAAAGCAATACTTAGAATTGCTGTATTCCAGTTTGGGGAGTGAGCTATCATAGGCACATCGATTCATCAATTGAAGGCACCAGAAACTGAACAAATTTTATACCTTCGCTGCCAATATAAAGAACGATATATATTTTTACAGTGCCGATGTATATGGACTGAGCTTTCATTGAGAAGGTGCGATTACTCGATATTAAAATATATGTGTGTATTTTGTACAACAGAAAATTATTTGAAAACAAATTTATAAAAGTCGTAATTATGAATTTTTTATCGAAAAATAAAAATTAATGAGTTTTTTTCTTATTTAAAAAGATAAACATAGCGCATTAATGAAACCTAGTGTATCTATAATATTGAAATGATGTGCAACAGCTCATGACACGATTTCAGGTTGTCGTTCCGACGGGACATCCTGATAACACTGCGTCCACGGTACACTGCGGGACAGATAAATAACATATTCGCAAATTAAAAATAAACCAACTCAACAATTTGGGGACACAAAGTATTTTTTTACTTCGTTATTAAATCATTTCAGTATAAAGATTATTGTTATATCCAAACATTATGTGCATGTTTCTATTACGTAAGATATCTTGTTAATATTTTATATCGGTACAAAGCCTCATAAGTTTCCTTACGTATACAATTTGCTAGTACTTGGATAATGACACAACCAATACCGTCTTGTTGTTAGAAATTACCTCATTATAAGCAATTACGGTTAATGTCATTTGCCATCCGCATTGTTACTTAACAAGTTGTAAATGTTGCTTTTAACAAAAAACTTACACTACCAGGTGAGATGTTGTTAAAGAATTATAGATATGTTTGTATCGCGACTGGTCTTCAAATAAAAGGATAGACTCTCGTATCGAAGATATACATTTTTATTAGATGTTTCGATGAAGATATACATTTTTTGTAGAAGACTGTTTCGGTCTTAATCGTGACGGAATTTCCGCAGTATACATAGGTAATAAAATGTATCTTGCCATAAATACATAAATAAAAATATGAAGAATAAAATTTTAAATTACTTCAGTAGTATTGCTTTAGGGAGGCTCTCTTCGAGACTATTTGAAGTGCCAATAAGACAAAATTTATTTATTGATATAAGCTGTTGTAATACACATGGTTTTTTTTTAAATTTGCAATATATAACATCCGACGCAAAGAAGATTATAAGAAAAATACTTTTACTTAATTAGTTACCCTAGATAGCCTACACAAAGCAATACCACTGAAGTAATTTAAAATTTTATTCTTCATATTTTTAAAACATAAATATTAATTGCTTACACAATTTTTGTCTCGCAGTGCATAGATATAATGGTGCGACCATTGGCGCGCGGTCGCCAGCAATTACCCTATTGGCAGCAATTGTTGTGCGACGCGACGCTGCCCGGCGTCCTGCTTATCAATTTCATTGCTTGTTAGAACGTTTGTTATCATCCGCATTGCCTCGTAACATTCCAATAAGAATTATTTCTTTTAAAAATCAACTAAAATTGCTTTTATGAGTAAATCTTAAAAGTAATTTTAATATTTAGATATAGTGGCAAGCCCAATTGATGGTAAGTGGTCACCACTGCCCCTAGGCGTTAAATGTCTATTATTAACGCCCATTTGGTATTTAAAGAAATGTTAACCTTACCTACATCGCCAATTCGCTATTAATCTTGGTAACTAAAATGTACCTGTAGTTACACTGACTTTGAGTAATTAAAACCGGGACACAACAATATAAGTTTAATATACAAATCAAATTTCAAGTAAACTTTTCAGCAAAACATTTTTTATTCGTCAATCTCTACCGCCGTTTCATAAAGCAGCCTCCAGCGAGAAGAAACGGTAAGAAACTCGCTGCTCTTTTTAAATGAACCAGATTAACAATTATGTTAGTATTCACAATTATTGTTCTTAATCATTTCACAAATCCAAGCATCTTCATCCAAAAAGTATTATTTTAATGAGTAATAAGATTTATTGATATATTATGTCTTAACATTTAAAGAAAACAAATGTGAAACGTTTATGTGGAATATATCTGAAGCAAAAAGGATGCACTTCTGTCATATGTATTAATTATGTCGTTTACAATATTTTAAGGTATATTAAAATCGATTTTGCACCTTCGACCTTGCATATAATGCCCCTTTAAATTGTAAGCAATAATCTACATATTGTGTATAAATGGTACTAAGCTAAAACCCTTCACGCGAGTACCAGCAACTGTGCTAAGACTTACTGCCTCGTTAACAATGCGGTAACGCATAGAATACGTCATATATCAAGCGATAATTATGATACCGATATTTAAAACAATATTTACACGTAAAAATAAAACCTTCAGTCTTTCCACTTTTAAGGAATCATATTTTACAAAACAAGTTTTATTTTTAGTACGTGTTTTTGTTTTCTAAAGCTATTTCGTGCAATAACGTTGCACGTTGTTTTGTTGGAATTTATTTGAAATTAAAAATAACTTTTCAAAACCCACGCATCGTTCTTATTTCTTCATCGAGATAATATGCTGTATTCATAGAGCCAGCGAAAGACTTTTTAAAAGAACAGCAGTATTCAAAAGCGGTCAAGTAGTACACATTCAATGTCATCTATTTTAGAGAAGCATATTTACAAGATGCACATGTCCTATGGTTTTAATACTTATTTATTGTTTTAAATAAATTTAATATTTTTTTTTCTATATCATAATTACATAAATGTATATATATATATATATATATTTCTCATTGGTCGCCAATCAACTCAGAATCGGTCGGAGATGATTCTAGACCATATTTTTTTATTCCATTCATCCAACCCCCCTTTTTATTTGATGCCCTGTATAGAGGGTGGCTTACAGCTTGTAAATTAAAATAAAAAATGCATAATATGGCTATACACTAATATGTGTAATATGACTATACCTATGCAATAAAATTTGTCTCAGAAGACAGTAGTAAGATATGATTATAAACTTAATTGTAACTGATGCGCTATGTTCATTAAATTCTAATAGTTTTGTTATTAGTTATATAAACATTGTAAACGATGTTATGAAGGGTAACAATTAAAGTTTAAGTAATTACAAAAATTAATAAGAATAAGTAAGGAACGTGCATAAGATGAGTCCGAGTAGCTTATGGAACCCTTACATCGACTGGCCCCTAATGCATGCCATACGTCACACCGAGCAACTATTACCAATAATAGATATTATTGTTTATTTCTATCATATGAAGTAAAATACAATTGTTAGATTTTTCGTGGCATAGTTTCGTACATAGTATTTAAATTAAAATAAACCATAATTAAAAGCTATTGATTATTTCGTCTAAGAACAAAATAATTAGTTTAGTAGTAGTAGTTTAGTATATTAATACTTGAAAAAAAAAATCGTTATTTTTTTTCTAATTACTTAAACGGATTTTTTTTAACACCTTTTGTGAATAATTTTGTGCAAGGTTCCACTTCTGTAACATGAAGCAACTGCGCGTGCACATATATTCTACTAGCCGAACCCGCGTGCTTACCCGCACGAAATTAGTATAACTTTATAGCACATAAGCCTTCCTCTCCCATTTTACTACCAATCCCTTCCCCGTACAAACTTCCAACTCACACACAACTTTATGAGATGATTCTCGTGATAAAAACTCAGGACTATTTCCACACCAAATTTCATCTAAATCGGTTCAGTGGCTTAAACGTGAAGAAGTAACAGACAGAGTTACTTTCGCATTTATAATATTAGTAGGGATGAGAGATAGCAAGCTACGGCTATTACGCCTACATAAATACACGAATCTTATCTTATTTGCATTGTATAATAAAAAATAATTGTTCAACATCGAAAATAATTTCATTAACAATGTGTATTGAAGCGGAACATTCGCGATAATATGTAATCCGCTGTCCGGTAATCTATCTCAATTAAATAGTGATTACGTATCAAAAAGATAATTCCTGTTAGATTCCTATAGGATTCAATATTAATCTGGATTATGGTACTATTATCAGATTACATAAGGGATATTCGAAATGTGTCCAATTTCAATATAGATAAGAAATGGAATGGAAATATTATCTGTAACAAGGTTTTGTATACAAACGTTTGTGTGTTGACCGTTGACAAGTTCCTTGGGTATGTAATGAGATCTCTAGAACTCAACCAACATACATATATCAACTCCATGGGATAGAAAAGAGTGCTTCCAATTCAGCTTCCAAGACAAAAAGAATCTAACCGACAATCAAACATTGCACGTTAAATACAAGCTTATGACAATGTAATAGAATTGTATTAAAAATAGAAACTATGGATATTGTTATTGTTATTAGAGCGACCAGCTGCTTGCGCTAAACAGAATTAACACACTTGATAAGCCTATTACTTGAAATTTAATTATTTTGCTACACAAACCTTCCAAATTACACTTGCTTGAAGCGGTGTTTATAAATGTCCAAATGATGATATTCATAAAACTATTATTCGATTAAAATACATAGGTACGTTATTTTGTTAAATATGTACTTCGTATTACATGACCTTATAACTGGGAGGTATTTTTAAATAATAATATATAAACTAATACTATTATGTAATTCGTTTTGAGCCAATTGGTCTATGGTATTTATTGGATAATAAGTCTTCCCGAAAAGACCGATGGCTGTTGGAACAGAAGACATCTATAGTGTTCTAGCTGATGTAGCTATAGCCTGAAGCATGTAACCAGCCTGGATTTAGGTGACTTAGAACCAGCAGCCTTGTCACCTTGAGAGAGGCATGTCTTTTATAGAAAATAAAATAAAATCTGATGAAGATGATGAACTCAAGTTAACATACTAAGAGTAATTTTTGATGATTTGGATATATTACGGTAATCGACCATATACTAAAACATTTAAAATAAATATTGACGAACACTATTATGATACCAACAAAATATTATAAAATTCATCAAGAATGCAACTGACAGTTCAAATGATTCACCACCGTGTCAATCCAAGATGGAGGCCCCTTTCTTTTTCTACGTCTGAAAGGTGAAGTCGTTTCCTTGACCATGTCCCTCTTTTTTCGCTCTACAAAATTACATTCATTTGACATAATAATTTTCTCGGAGAAATTCTAATTATAATTTTAAAACCTCCATTCAATAGGTATATAAATCAAGCGAAACTACAGATATACGTAAAAGGAAATATCTTTTAGAATTTAAAGATTAAAGCTGAAAGAAATAATTTAAAATAATGATATCTTTATATCATAGAAATAAAAAGACAATGCGAAAATTTAATTAGATCAAACAAAACTCACACGAAGACCTTAATTCTACCACGAAGATTACCTTAAAAGTCAAGCGTGTGTATAACCGACTGCGTCTAATGAAAATGTACGACTCTTTGATAACCTGTTTTGGTGCGAGACGCTACGTCTCCGCAAATTGGCTCGAAGACTTCATACAGGATGACCGAAAAAGACCTTCTATATTTCGAAAAGCGAACATAACAAGAAATATCCCAACGATGAGAATGTATTTTTTAATTTATTCATTGACCAACAGTTCTAAAATTTTATAACGTATTAAAAATTTAAGTATTTGATATATTATCCATATGAGCAATTAACATAGCAAGACAATGTTTGTTATCTGTCATCATCTGAAGTATTACATTTTGTTGTTTTTTTCTATGTTTTACTCACCTTTCAAATTTGGAAGTTTTTTTTGAGTCATCCTGTATTAACAACTATTGTCCGTTCTTGTTTGGCCAAATGAGAATGTTTCGTTGTCCATGATGAAACTATTGTTTATGTAAAATGATGATGCTAATATCTAACTTCAGTTATATACGAACATGGAACGCAAGTAACAGATTTAAATAATTGTGTTTTAATACATTCAGTTACTGTATTAAATAGTATTCGAAGTGAACATATATTTAACCATTTTTATTTTCATTGTTTATTAACTATTAAGTGACCTTAGATTACTTATCTATCGCTAGTTAGATTGTCGCACTACAAAATAACTAAAACAAACAGCTAACTTTATTTTTCTGCGTGTGCGTTACATCTACGCTTGACACTCGCCAAACTTTACTAGTGTGCCTGTACTAAGTTGCCAAATGTTGGGAACTATTGTTTTCGACGCGGTCTCAGCTTTGACAGTACATATCTGTAGCCTTAATTTTTTGATCGCTCGCTATTCTTCTAAGTAAAGAACACAGAAATATGTATCCATGGAAAGCACCGTACGATCTTTTTACGATACGTTTTTAATAATAGAATATTTCCCATTAGTAAGTTCCAAACTGCGCGATGTATTGATATTTATTAGTATGTATTTAAAATAAAATTAGTGGATATAAACTGAAATACATAGTATGAATAAAAGTATTGTAATCGGTTCTTATAATACTTTGTGTCGAACTTTAATAATTTATATATACATATATATAGATTAATACAAATATTTAATATAGTTAAGTTTAAAATGACTGAGACGTTTACTCGCATTGATAGTAAAAACGACACGTAATAAAGGTTCGCCGTGGTGAAATTATTCCCGATACAGTGATTGGACATATAAGCGTATAAGGAGCGTATAATTAAAAAAATATAACTTTAATGAAAACTATATAACCAATATTGTAGAAAATAATCTAAATCCATTTTTATGTATATAAAATGCAGTACTTTTTACTAACATATTTTAATTTTAAAAATATCTAACTCGTGAATAATGATATCTATAAATTGTGTAAGAAAACTATTGATTGATTTACGATACATCTTTTGATATAATTAAATTTGTATATTATATACAATACTATAATACATTACTGTTGAATATATACTTATTATGTTGTCATTAATTCAATTTTCATAAGTTGAAATTATTGACAAATATAATTAAAATAAAATACATCTAAATAAATCAAATATTACTAAAATATTGTGTCATTGGTTGTACGTGTTGAGATGTTCAAAGACCATCGCCCAGTAGATGGCGTTAGTGATTTATTGCTAATCCGAGAAAGAGAAAACGCTCGTAAATAGCTGCCTTCGAACGTTTATAGCGTGTTGTCGGGGTCCGCAATTATATCATGTGTGTAAAATTTACGTATTTCGTGGTTAGATATTTCAGATTTGTGAATAATAAACTTAAAATTGAACTCAAACACACTTTATTTGATGAGAATAAGTTAACTTCATAAACCTTAAGTTAATCAAAATCAAAATAAAGTTTATTCATGTAAGCTTTTACAAGCACTTTAAAATCGCCAAAAATTTCAAATTTTTGATTTTGATTCTACCGAGAAGAATCGATAAAAACTTGACGGGCCACTGGGTTTTGAGAGTGTCAAGAAACGAAAAAAAGTAATAATGACATTTTTGACAGTAACATTGGATATAGTGCGGTTGGACGTTTCTTAACTCTGACGCAACTTCAGGCTCTTTTGTGTAATGCATTTGCATATCGTGTAAGCAAGACGTGCCTGGTGGAGCGTCGTTACTTTATTATAATACAGAAAGTGCTGATTGTATTACTGTTATATTGTAAAACCTTCAAACACGTGGTTTTGATTCTCCTCGCCCGCCTACCCACGATCGCTCGGAAGCCACAGATAGATACAGAAAATAATGATAATGGCAATGTGTCGTTATCAGAAGTGGGATGTGAAGGGCTTACTTCTGAGGAGAATACCCGTACCAGATCGTGAGCACCAGCACCGGATCAAAACCTGCCGCAACAGATAGAGTTGTTTTTGTCTCGAATGATGTCTTTATCACAGCCGCAATCTGTAAGCAGCGCGTCTATCCAATTAATTGAGTTCGACCCTGACGACAACGAAGCGGACATAGAAGGTTGGTGCAATGTGACCGAAATTGTAATCAACGACAGCAAGTTAGGAGGTGAGGACCGGCAGTTGTTAGTCACACGTGCACTTAAAGGGCCCAGCTTCTACCTGTTTAACACGGCTGCAGGCATCGCAGCTAACATGGCCTCAAATAAAATAACTATCACTCGCGAAGTTTGCCAAGCGTATGATGCCACAAGATTATTTCGATGAAATTCTACGTGTCCAAGTCGGTGTTAAAGAAACCGCGAGTGAAGCAGCCATACGACTTTGAAAAACCATCGGACGCATTCCGCGGACGGAAATGCCTAAAGACATTAGCACGTAATTTGTATCGTCAGTTTTATGCCAAAAAGACGGAGTGATTCGCCGTGAGCTCCACTCCCATAACCCAACTACCAGGTCTCAGCTTCTGCAAATTCTTAACGGCATTTCGCTGAATCGAAAGCGCGAAAACAATGATTACCATGATCCAGATGTGATAAGGACCCGATTCGACGAATCGCACTTCACGGGAACATGTCACCGCTGCGGTACTTCGGGTCACAAAGCAATCAACTGTCGCAAGCGAAACGAAGAGCCTGCTGCTTCGGATAAGATGGGCAATCAAGCATCCAGAGGTACTGACAGACCAATCACCTGCTTCGTGTGTGGACGACCAGGGCACCTGGCGTCAGCGTGTCCCGATCGAGTGGGCGGCAGCGGAGCAGCGGCGGTCAAAGAGGTCCATGTGTGTGAACGCAAGGCATCGAGGAGCACGTTAACTACATCATCCGGTGAGCCAGTTTCCTTTCTTTTTGATAGTGGATCAGCTTATTCACAGTTTGTTCATTAGTAACTAATAGCAACGCCGATAAGTTCCCTGGTACTGCGCAGGGTGAATTAGTGTATCTGACGGGCATTGGTAGCGGTAATGTGGAATACGTGACCCAGTTTATTAGTTCCATCAATGTCCAAGGCCTATCGCTCTCAGTATTGTTTCACATAGTACCCGATGGCACTATTGCTGAACCGTTAATAATAGGTAGGGATACCAACCGTTCCAACCAATCCGCGCACGCGGAACCTTATCCTCGTTTAGATCTAGACACTATATTCGGTATAATGCTTCTGAAAATATCAAAAAAAGGTTTCATCGGAAGAAATACCCTTTAACCGGGGTGAAGCTAAAGTGAGACCATTTAGTGTAGGTGACTTTGTCTTTACAAAAAATAGTGAGTAACCAAATCAAATTATAGCGAAAGGTCCTTTTACTATAGTCCGGATATTAGACCACGATAGGTATTAGCTGAGAGATATTGAAGGATTTGGCCGAACCTATACATATGCCCATTAAAACCTACGTGCAGTACCCGGGGGCCATGACGGGTTGGTTGAAGTAGCTACTTCCTTAATTAATAATGTAGATGAGGCCGAGACGGTGGCAGTCCATAGTCATGAGAATGGAATGGTATTATCTGAGGATGATAGTGATACAGTGTCGGTATCTATTTCACTCACTTTGATCGCCAGTTCTAACACCTTCTCTGCCTCTGTACATGAAGAATAGTTATTGGTGAGTTAATTATGTGTAAGCCCTGTTCTTGTGACTACTTTTATCTAGAGCGATATTGTTTAAACAGTGGGTAGGATGTAGTTGGTTAACTGGGCTGGCCTTAATCGAGTCGATGTTCATGACCAGACTATATTTTCCTATGTGGTGTGTGATGTAGTTGATCTACTGGGCCGGCCTAAACCGGGTCGACGCCTAGGGTCAGACTATGACTTGTCGTGTGTGACCTGAGTGGCAATAAATTGGTCTGGAACTGGCCTATGTGGGTCGACGTTTCGAATCAGTTGACTGCAGCAGCTGTGTGTGGTTTTCGTGACTGGTGGAAGGGGCGTTGACGGTTGTCCGGTCCATCTCACCATGTGACTTGGTGAGCTGGTCGAAGGGGCGCCTGAGGTCAATTGTCCGTCCAGTGCATTGGTAGTTAATGTGGGGATGAAAGCCCAAATCTCTTTAATCAGATGTAATAAATGGGTAGCTTGTCAGGGATGGTCGAGCAGGCCTAGTCGTGCACTACAGGTGTATTTTGTTTTTTTTTCATGTAACACGAGGTGTGGGCTATCGCACGAGGACGTGCGAATGTCAGTCCGGCCGTGACGGGCCACTGGGTTTTGAGAGTGTCAAGAAACGAAAAAAAGTAATAATGACATTTTTGACAGTAACATTGGATATAGTGCGGTTGGACGTTTCTTAACTCTGACGCAACTTCAGGCTCTTTTGTGTAATGCATTTGCATATCGTGTAAGCAAGACGTGCCTGGTGGAGCGTCGTTACTTTATTATAATACAGAAAGTGCTGATTGTATTACTGTTATATTGTAAAACCTTCAAACACGTGGTTTTGATTCTCCTCGCCCGCCTACCCACGATCGCTCGGAAGCCACAGATAGATACAGAAAATAATGATAATGGCAATGTGTCGTTAAACTCATTAGTCTCTTCACTTCACTTTTCAACATTTAAAATAAAGAGTTATGTTAGTTCAATACCATTATATAAATATTATAATATATCCTACCTTAAAGACGACAAATATTATCTGCACGCTTTTTATCATCTATATAATCTTGTGTTAAATAATAGTTTTATTGATTACAATTTTTTTTGATCAAGCATTACTACCTACGCTAGTCATTCTCTCTCCTTTAACTTTTTATAATACACATATAATATATTACTTACAATTACATTATATATTACAATGTAAAGTTTTTTAATATTCATATAATCTTGTATCGAATAAATTGCGTCGTATAACAATAATTTTTATTGTAATGTTTAATTTTTTAAACGTGCGATACATTACTAGCTCTATGAATTGAAGAAGATTTTTTTTTAGTCACGATTAGATCCGCTATAATAAATCATACAGAATTGGTGATGTCATTATAATATAAATAAATAAATAAATATTAGACAACATCACATACATTACTTTGATCCCAATTTAAGTAGCTAAAGCACTTGTGTTATGGAAAATCAAAAGTAACGACGGTACTACAAACACCCAGACCCAAGACAACATAGAAATCTAATGAACTTTTTCTACATCGACTCGGCCGGGTATCGAACCCGAGACCTCGGAGTGGCGCACCCATGAAAACCGGTGTACAAGCTACTCGACCGCGGAGGTTGTCAAATATAACGATGGTATTCGAATTTCAATAAAACTGCGATAAATCCTGTACTTTGTTAGTTAGCTCAAGCTTATGCTTGCCCACCTGGGTAACTCTTGTTGTGTAGTAGGTTGAATCATAGTTTTCGATACAAAGATTTTAAAGAGCACTTTTGAATCGTGATTTTACATAATTAAAAAAAAGTGTCATACTTGTTCCCAATTCGGAAGGTATGTTATAAGAGATTAAGCAACTGCTTCAAAATTGATTTTGTTAAATGTGTACGATGTATATTAAATTACGATATTTACTATTTTTACAACATAGATTTATTACATACATTGTATATACAGGCGTGCCGGCAAATGGGCCATCTGATGTTAAATGGTCACCACCACCCATGGACACTGGCGCTGTCAGAAATATTAATAATTCCTTACATGGCCAAACTAAAATTTTATGTACATTGTGAAATTAGTTACACTGGCTCACTCACCCTTCAAACGGGAACACAATAATACTAAGTATTGCTGATTGGCGGCAGAAAAAGTTAGGAGAAGGTGCTATCTACCCATACCTATCACAAAGTGGTTACACAAACGATATCACATTTTATTCATATATATAATGTAAACAACAGCAAGAAATAAAATACCTATCGGGTATTATGAAATTTGTGCTTAGCAAACAAATAATAATAATAATAAATCTTGTACATAGTAATATTCCTTATTTAATAATACTATAACCGTCAATTTCTACCAATCGGAATAAAGCTTCCAGAAGATTCCAGTGTCGTTAACCAACCACGATCGTACAAAAACCAAACTGTTTATACTTCAAATGAGACTGTCTAATGAAGCGTAACTTCAAATACGATAAATTTCGCCAGCCCATAGCAATGACATAACAAAGCCCTGACTTCGTGTATGAAGATCGTGCTGGACGGTCGGACCCTCTCACGCCGTGCATACTTTATGCAGCCGGTTAGGTGATGGAAGGATGATAGATACAGATCTTTTAGATTAAGGAACGTTCGGATCGTCATTACTTTTAAATTAATATATGTTCTTAAATAAATTCATAGTGGGGTATAAAGTTTTCGAAGCGAAAAAGGAATTGGAACAATTAATATTATACTTATTTAAATAGAACTTATCGAGTTGTTTATTTAAATCTTACCATTTAAAATAATATTTTTTTATTTTTCATTTACATTATTCGATATATTATCTCGTACTGATGGAAAAAAAACATTCCTTGAATTCGTTTTTTAATCATATCCATTGAATTTATGACATTTAAGCAATTTTCACACACGTCGATGTACGTGGGAGAGATGAAGAATGTCACGAACTCAATACACGAGTCACTAACACTATCCTGCATATTATATATTATAATAATTATAATTTAAACACACATCCTTATAAAAGATAAACACACATTGACATAACCCAAATATCTTTCGTCAGAAAACTTACTTACGTCAGAATTCTAATGCGAAAAGAAGATTCACTTAAAATCATGAACCAATTAAAAACTTGATACAATACAGAAAGATACATTACATTAACTAAACTACGTCAGTACAATAATCGTTTCCGTTAAGGCTTTATTTCATAAGAGAGTAAGCGGTCCGTGGGATCGGAGCGTTCAGTAGATGCCCTCATTCAGGAGATGAGGGATGTCACGACCAAAGAACACGGAGACTCCGTTGGTCTTTGTACAGTTATTTCTTGATGAACATTTTTTGTATTCTCGTCCTTGAAATAGTAAATGTTTATTTAAATAAAAAAAATTAATGTTTTATTTCTGAACTGATTTTATTTAAATAATAATTGTAGCTCAATAATAGGTTATGTATAAAACAAACATTTTGTATAATAATAAGTTAGAAGATGATGATTTTGGAATACCTTCTACTACATCTACAACTTTTAAAAATTACACACACACGCTTTCCGACGGATATGTCAGTATTTACCAAATTACTTTTAATGGCTAAAATTCTTTCTTTACTAATTTAATCAAGCAAATTCAAATAACACCTTTTTATGAAATATTTGAAACCTTAATTACTAAAATATTAATCGCCATTCTAATACTGTTACAGAGGAAGTATAAATGTCATTTCGTAAACATTTTAATTTTTGCCGATCAACATTGAGAACGTCCTTAACGAGATATGCGCTGGCGTCCATCCCATCGATCACGCGCACATTCAGACCCTCCCCGGTCCATTGATAAAGGCGGCAACAGCGCACTGATAAGCTTAGAGGACGACATTATGCAAAAGATACATTAAATAATATTTTAATTATATATACGTGATATTTCGTTTTACTTAATATACCTACCTTTTTGATTAATATCCGTACTAAGGTACATTTTATTTGTAGAAACATGCAAAATTTCTAATATAATATTGAATGAATTAGTTGTCGACCGCGGCTTCGTACGCGTTTTAGTGGTTAGCCATTGGGCATAAAAAGTAGCCTATGTCCTTCCTTGGAGTTCAAGCTTGCTTTATTGCAAATTTCGTCGAATTCGCGTTTAGTGGTTTGGTTGTGAAAGAACACAGACACACGGCCAGACAGGGTTACTTTCGCATTTGAAATATTAATATAGATACATCTGTATCTCTATGATCAACTGTATCAAGAAGTTTCAAAGAAATGATTAATAAGATTACATACTTGCGACTTTATTTAAGAAACGTAATGTAAACTTAAAGTGACGCTTGTACAAGACTAAACACTACGTAGAATAATTATGATTTACATAAATAAAATTTTTATAAGTCAGGTAAGGCAGCTATTGCATAACACCGATTCAAAAGACTATGTAGATCACAATGTACCTAAGTGAAATGATTGACAGCTACAATACAATAAGCGGTAAACTATTATTCTCGAATTATTGCTATATTCGTCCGATCACGCAATATTGAATAAATTTAAAACGATTCAAAGGTCGCAAACTATTGACTTTGTTTTGATTCCATTGTTAGATAAAAAACAATTGTACGCTGATCCGTTTCTCTTGCGTCACCGTCGCCACTCATCGACATATGATGCATTGAAATGACGACTATTAATACAGTTAGTAAGCTTTTGTTTTAAAACAAACAAAAAGTAAAAGTTTTAACAAAAATATTTTACTACAAGTCCTACTGAAAAATTTAATATCTAAATTCTTTAAACAAAAAACCGTTCGTAGTAAATATTTAATTACGATACGTGGAGTTTTGTTACATCGGGCGCTATCCACCAAGACGGGACTGCACAAAGCCAAGACAAGCGTGTCTTTAATTTTTCAGATTGTGACATCTCATAAAAAACACGTAGTAAAGAAATTTAAGAACTTTAGATGTATTATGTATTGATACGACAAGCTATCGCTCAATATTTCTGATATCTGAATATCTAGTATATACGACACCTATAATAGTTACTTAGTTGAAAAAAAAAAACATCTGATAAAGGCACGTGTTACAGCTAAATGAGGGTTTATAGGTACATGACTACCTAAAAGTATGGGTACACCTTATTCAAAGAACATCAAGATAAAGTATATCTGAGTAAGCTCTAACTTCTTTTATTCAATCTTCAAATTCAATATTCATTTTGAAGATTAAATTACTTGAAAAAAAACGCATTTCATGAATTTCAAGTCATACAAGCAAAAGCGTCGCAAGACGTTGTCTGTCAAATATTATTCACGAAAACATTTTCCGAAACACGCTGCATCTTCTGGTATAAGTTTTATATACATATATCGTTTTAGTAATATTTTTCTGTTATGGAAACAAAAAATATATCTTCATATAGTAATATGGTTTTATTAAAATTTGAATTTATTATGTAAATGTGAAGTATATAAAGTATTATTATTATGACACACAACCACGCAAGTAACGTAGCGATGCCTGGCTGAGATGACCTTGATGTATCTCAGATCCGTACATCCCCATACCCAAAGGACGTACACGATGCACCAGAGATAGCTTGTTCAGGGCCGCTTGCGACACAGCAAATGCCAAAATAAGGTTAAAGGTAATAATTGTTTTAGCATCTCGGCAATCCCGAACCGATTGATTTATGCAGGAATGCAACAATATGATAATTGTCAATTGTACCCGTGTGCTAGATTAAAAATATATCTATGTAATTATGTACCGTAATGTATCGGCTTTAAGGTTTATTTTATTTTAATGGAATCATTGGTAATTTATTTAGGAGCAGAGTATGAATTTATGGAAAAATTAAAAACATCATTTAGAAGTTTAGTTTTAATTTAATTTTTGATGTTTTATTTCCAACATAATAAAGAAGGAATTATTGTAAACTTTCGTCTTAGATTTAAAGCAATTAATTTATCGATAGTTCAAATGTGTAAGGCGGCAGTGGGTCACTAAGTCGGACCTCTTCGTTCCTGCGGGAAAGGTCAGCCCACGCTTAAATAGCATCAGTATATATGTATTTGAATTTTAAAGGTCACATGTATATTTTAACTTCTCTAAGGCACTGTCAAAAATTAACATCTTTGTACGTCCTACTCATATGTTGTATTAAATAGAACTATAACAGGGCTGTCTCTCCAATAGCTATTGCCTTCGACAATAAACACGATTTTAGGAAGTATTTCATACCATTATTAGAGCATACCATTATTTGTATTTGAAAAAAAAATGTCTTAGTTGTTATTGAATTTTTCGTGAGCTAACTCACATACAACAAAATCAATAACTGGATTAATTATATTGTAACAAAAAGGCCTCTAATAAAAATAATTTTACCATATCTTGGATTCGGTGTTCATACAGAGATTTGCCTTGCCTTCCAAAAGTAACCGAAAGCGTATCATATTTTGAAGTTAACTAAAACTTTATTATAGATTGTAACTGCTATATAATAAAGTCCATAATATCTATAATGCTTTAATCATATACATACATCATACATAAATTGAAAATTGATAGTTTTTATGTATCCTAACTGAATGCTTCGATAGGTCGCCTCGGTCAACGACACAGCGCATCGTGTGCACTGGGTCACTGAGCCAGACCGCTTCCTACGGGAAAGGTCACACGCGTGCAAACATCTCGAATGCATTTTATAGGGACTTTTTATCCTTGATCCGAGATTAACATTGTTTTACGATGTAAAGGATATATATACGTGTTAACTATAAAGGCGATCCCAGAATTATGTATATATATTAAGACATATTGTAGAAAGTTAATTATTTTTATCAAATATCAAAATTGTATCTTACTTTTAAAATTGTCCTTCAATAGATGTAAAACTTTTTTTTTATTAAACCTATCTTGTCAAAAAATATGATGTATTAAAAATTATATGACCTTTTTTAAAAAATAAAAATAAATCAACCAATTCCTATACATATATACAGACAATATATACAGTGACACACATATATACAGTTTGATGAAATTAAGTTTATCATTTAGAATTTAAGCTTCCTTTAAACGACTTTTAAAATAGCCTTAATTATATTCCTGTAGTTATTTTTGAAAATTCACTGTAACGAGTATACGAATTCTTGCTAGCAAGCGATTTGTTTTACCGTGTTTACGATTAACCTAAGATTTGCTCTTCGCAAAACTCTCGATGACTGTCAGTGTAACTAAAACCTTTACTTCATAATTTATTTCATCCAACTTGAACTCTATTTACATTATTTTAAGGCTTAGTTTAATCCGGCGAATTGCAATAATAAATTTGCTAGCTCACCGGCCAGCAGTCCTCGCGCTGTCCGCTCGTTCATTGAGCTCTTCCCATGACATTATCCACACTATCCATTTACACCTGACTTATTATTATCACCCTTACAATTAAAACTCGACCTTAGTAGTTTAACAATTGAGTTGAAATTTAATTGACTTAATTAGAAATTTAAGACGTTCAGCTATAGTATCCGAAATGGCGCATCTAAGGCACCGATGGCCCCAAAGATGGACCTCGCGTTTTATTTCCACCAAGGAAGACACGACTTTAGAACGATGCATGGGGAAAATATGGCTCTAAGTCCGCACAACCGTATTTCACCGGGGTCGGTTAGGGTCACCCGCGCGGACATTATTAAACTGTTACTCTTCTGAAATCGTGAGGCGTGACTTATGCAGATGTTTAAGTAGTAGTTTGACTGATAGTTTCACGTGTATGCAGTGGTCGTTCTCATGCGAATCTGCCTCGCACGATTCCCTATGTGGAAATTAGTTGGAAAGTTTCGCTATGACCGTATTCAGCGTTTTGAATAGACGGGCAATCATGTACGAAACGCTAAACGCTGACATTACAAATAGTTTTCTCAATACTTGATTGCATAAGATTGTATTGTTTCGTGACATATATAATTTGTCTAATAATAATTCGAGATGTGCATTTGACAAAAATAGTAAAGGTGATGTCACAATAAATTATACAATAATTTTATTCATATAACTTAATTACCAAATTAAGGTTGATTCACAACAATTACTTAACGACTAGAAGATGCATCGCTTCCTAGATACTACAAAAACGGACACGCCGAGCTAGAGGCTGGTGGGATGTAATTAATACTTTTTGTCCGTAAATCAGGAAGGCAAGTGTAACAGTAAAAGGCGAAATGTGGGAAAATCGGCGGGAACAATGGGAGAGATGGTTGTTTTTTTTCGGTTGAAAGAGCGCACGTCGAAGATAATTATTCGCGTAACTCATATACAGTATTAAATGGGCCGGTAATACCATTTTAATTGAAATATTTTTAATTATGCACAAATGAGGTTTATTCTAATTTCAATTAATAAAGTTAACTTATTTGTGAATTTTTACACTATAATAATTTAAAATTAAAATACCAAATGATAATAAAGTAATAAAATTTAACAATTCTTTACCCGTTTTTAATACATAATAATATTATATTGTTTGTGAGTAACTTGCAACTTCATTGCACCAACAAATCTGAGAAATTAGTAATAAAAAAATATTTTCTATTTATACGACTATTTATACGACTGAATAGACCACCATTAAATACAATACATCGCTTATTACCGTAGTTTAACCTTAGTTTAACACAGTTCGTAACACCGTGCGCCCCCATAAGTTTTTCACGAGGAAAAGCGCACACAATGAACGCACAAGAAGATGAGAATACCACTGGACAGTTATTGTGTGGTGATCACACCATTACCACCGCCTTCCTCATTCCTAGTCTGTTAATTGCGCGGATTTCGAATAATGTGATTAGTTTCTTTGTTCTGTCCTTCATTGTCGGAGGATTACTTGACTTTGAAATTGGGTAAAAGCCATTGTGTAAGTCTTTTGTATTCAGGACTTATTTAGCAATACTTGCAACCTCGTCCACTAACAGTTTGAACGTAAGGTTGTTTTTTGCTTGACAATATTTCCTGGGGCTATAATGTCATAAAATATTAAACGGATTGCTTTTTCGTAAGCATTTAAAATTATAAATATTCTACTTGTATAATAAGGCTTTCTGCTGTCCTTAACTTATAACAGGATGAACCCACCCGCTAACCAGTTATTATGCCGCAAAAGAAGGGTGAGCTTCTTAAGAGAGATAAATTTTTTATGGCATTTATAGGCGGACGATCACCTCACCTGATGGTAAGTGGTCACCTCTACCTGTAAATATTAATGCACCACCGATCTAGGGAACTAAGATGTTATGCCCCTTGTGCCAGTACCTACTTACTCACTCACTCTTCAAACCGGAACACAACAATTGGCGGTAGAATATCTCAATATGAATTGGAAATCCACCCAGTTGGGTTTGCACAATTCTTTAGAACATCGACACGACTAACCATCGGGATTTGGACATCTCCATTCCTAGAAAAAATAAATGATAATAGCGTTTACAATTTATACATTCAATATTACTTAAAAATCGATCTACTTATATCGAGCTTTTGAAAGATTCCTGTTTAACATTTATGCTAGACTTTATTCCAAGATCTCTCTTGCTTAAATCCATATCTACAATATGTATGGATATCCTTAACAAAACAAAACACAACGAAACAAAACAATATCGATAAATTAAGATTTTTATTAACCATCGAATTCTAAAAAGTTCGAACTCGAGCAGCTTCGCGTTATGCGTTGATGTCTTTACAAAGATCCCTCCGAAATGTATCAACTTGTTCAATTCAATATTTTTTTTGTTTTGAATAAAATACACACGTAATATGTTTTGCATTATTTCTAAGAAAGATATATTTTACAAGGTTATTATAATTAATATTTAATAGCGTTAGAAATATTGAATTTATTGGAATATCGTGTAACTAGCTACCCGCCCCGGCTTCGCACGGGTGCAATACTGATATTAAATATACTATAGAATGTCTTACAATGTTCATAATTTTACAGTCATCAGTACTTTTTTGAAGAC
Organism: Vanessa atalanta; assembly: GCF_905147765.1. Classification (NCBI taxonomy): domain Eukaryota; kingdom Metazoa; phylum Arthropoda; class Insecta; order Lepidoptera; family Nymphalidae; genus Vanessa; species Vanessa atalanta. The sequence continues at coordinate 3,883,203 of NC_061884.1, forward strand.
CTTTATAAGGTGTAAAATACTGTAGTACATTATTTTGATCTATCTCGTAGGGTTCAGCCAGCGTTCGCAATGTAAGCGCAAATGTGTTTATTTACGACTTAACTTCAGAAACCTCTTAAGTTATCAATGTTTCTCTACTATATTGTACATGTATTATACATATCATAAGATCTAAGCATACACAGGGACACACAGCGGTAAGTAACTTGTTTTATACAATGTAATGATGCCCCCAAAAAACGTAATCGGTGTTTAAATATTCGACCACTAGACCGTAGACTTAGGGCGTAGACCTATAGTATATAGAGATACGTATCTCGAGGAGGAGGTTTGAAGTATCTTCTACCACGTTACACATTGCGAATCATACATTTATGTATAATACTAGTTGTCGGCCGCAGCTTCAGTTAGTCGTTAGGTTATAGGCATAACAACTTTTTTTTGGCATTCCTTGGAGTTCAAGTTTGTTCCATACAATGTTGTTACTTGGTGGTAGGGCTAAAGTAAAAAGTAAGTGAGCCAGTGTAACTACATGCACAAGGGCCATAACGTCTTAATTCCCAAGGTTGGTGGCGCATTGGCGATGTAAGGAATGGTTAATATTTCTTACAGCGCCATCGTCTATGGGCGGTGGTTACCATCAGGTGGCTCATATGCTCATCATTCGGTTCAGTGATTCAGCAATGAAAGAGCAATAGACAGATATACAGACAGAGTTACTTTCGCATTTATAATATCAATATAGATGATATCACTGAAATATCTACTTAGAGCTGATATGACTCGAAATTATTAATTATTTATATCAGTGTAAGAAAAAACTGATATGGCACAAGTAAACACCATCATGTCGTAATAAATTCGCAGGAGTCGAACATACTGGACTATTACTTTACTACATCATAGATAGCCGAGTTACAAAATATATAGGATTCCTGATTAGTCTTAGAATAGGACTTAGTGTAGAAATAATGTCCTAATCTGCATTCAATGAGCTTTGGACATCGAAAGTAAAAGGTGCGTGAGAATGCTCGTTCAATGTGAAAAATCCCTTTAATTGGAAGTCCGACAAACAAATTGACGTTAATATACACTTTGTAAGCAATTGATTTGTTACCAGTCGAACCACGCACATAGTTTAATCCAATTTATTTAAAATACCGATGTGTAACTGCCGGTATTGCTGTATTAAACTGAGATAAGAGGGATTGTATCCACGTAGATGTGAATTGAGAAAGTATATTAAAATTAATTAATACATTTAATGTTACATATATTAAAATCTTGCATAAACCAGGCAATTTAAGATCAACACAAACGTGCGTTGTAGTGGAACGTTCATTTCTTCACACCGAATTAATGATAATAGTCAATTAACACCCATATTATAATGTTATATAATATACCTATTACATTTAGCCGGTTATTATATCATACAGTGCACTAATAATATTGTTAGTTTTTCAAAGATAACAGTCGTTTCCTAATATTAACACATTTGAAATCTCTTCTGGGTACCAGAGACACATCAGCTGTTCTAGCTTATAGTAATACTTTATTTTGCTGGGTTTTGAGTTACTCAGCATAGGCGTTGTAAGGAATGTATTTAATATTACCTTCAGTGCCAATATCTTTGAGCAGAGGGACTTACTTACCATTAGTTTTATTTCTTTCAGCACTGCGTCGCTCGGTTAGATGTTTATCGTCAGGTGTAAGGCATAAAAAATATGTGTATATGAAGGACATAGGCATATTTACATAGGCTTGTAGCTCAAACTAGCTTTGTATTAAACTTTATCAAATTCGGCTCAGTGGTTTGGTCGTGAAACAGCAACAGACTGACGTATTTTTGACTTGATTAAAAATAAAAAGAGCAGAAAGTTTGACCTATTTAAATTATTGTTTCCTTCTACACAACTTTATTTCATAACTTCACTGGTCAAATATATGTAAAGCGATTCAGACTTAATAACTTTAACAATAAGGTTTATCACAAAACTCATGAAGAAGTCGTGTTTCTGGTTACCATGGCGACCGAAATGTCGGTGAGGTGCAATGGGTGCAATAGTTTAATCTGGCTGCGGGCACGACCACACGAACTTGCCGCCCGTTGAGACCTTGCGGGACAAGTAACACTATATTTAAAACCCAGATTATGAATATTGTGAAATAACTTTTTTTAATATAATACAGTAACAGTACTGGAAGGAGAAGAGACTTATAATCATTAATATTCCTCTAAGAGAAGTTTGAAGATGGTGCGTTAGTTGGTAGAACATGTGGCAGATTTCATCCAACATAGGTTTCGTTACGACGATTTCTTCGCCGTTTTGTATAATGAAACAGCCCTAACTCACCTAGAAATTAAAGGATATCACATATATTATTATTATTTGTCGCATAGAAACATTTCAAACATAATTACGTTATTACTATCCTATTTGAAGTAATCCAAATAAATATAAATCTGTAAAAAATACCGTTATAATGAATAAAGTTTGAGTAAGACCAAAGGAGATTAGTAAAGTTAAAGGAATCATTGAAATTTTAAAATACATTAATCTGCACTTCTCAAAAAAAAATTAATAGTATTAAAGCGTCAGTAAAACTGCAACGTACAAAGTTATAAACAAACACCTCTTTCCTCTAAAGTTTTCCATTCGCACGGAATATATAAGTATATATTATTATCTCGATCACTATGTTGCAATTAAACCGCTACATAAACGATGATTAAAGGACGGTTCCAATAGCCTTCAACATAGCGGTCGTGTCATCTTCGAATGGCGCAAGGGACGACTAAATACCAGCTCATCCTTACCTAATGACTCCGGCAAATGGTGAGGACACCTACACCCGATGACGTGCTGATGATAAATGTAACAAGTGACAGGCTAATTGGGCTTTAGTATTTCAGTATAATTCGAAACATAATTAGATACGAGTACTTTCATTTAAGAGAAAAACATATGTAAAGTATAGCACGCGGAAATAAGTTAAATTTCTAACAGTGAAATAAAATTAATTGAATTCCGGATATTTTCCCATACATACAAACAAACAAATTTTATCTCTATATCGTATTTTTCATAAAATATTATTCTACAAAACCACATCCGCTTCGTTTCGCTTTGAACGAGAGCTAATACAAAATATTAAAAAATGACTGATCAATTAAATAGCCTTTATATTTTAGGGCATACGGGACTAAGAGCATGATAATTATGAAATATTTATAAAAAAATACTTAGCATAGGTGTTTCAGGAAATAGTCAAAAATGTTTTTTTTTCAACATTCACAACCCTGACTATCTAAATCTGACTAGTTGAACCATATACAATACACCTGAAATATAAAAAGTTCGAGCCTGCCTTAAGCTAATGACATCCCCGCCTCTAGCACAGGCCTGTTGTACACTTTTAGACTTATGTGGAAAATATTAATGTCAGTAATTACTAGATCCTTTAAAACAGACATTTCTAGTATCATTTTAACAAAAATACCTCACCGATGATATCGCTGGCATAGCTTACATACAACCTATGCTATGACTGATGACGTACTTATGACATTCACATTCTAGGACATACGCATAGCGCACAAGCATCCTTAATGACACTAACTCTTCCAAATATTATAAGCTAGCTGCTCCGCGCGGCTACACCTGCTTTAAAAATTACTCCACCTCAAATACTGTAGGTCAAGTGAATATTATGTAGCCTTTGTGAATAAATGGACTGTATGACTCAATTTTTTTTTTATCGGTAATCAGTTCAAGATGTCAATACGTTCAAACTATGAAATAATCTCTTTAGATTTTCTATATTAATATATATAGGTCGTAAAGATAAAGATTTATGTGATAAAAACTATAATTAATACATACATATTATTAAAACTGTTCTTTTGTAATGAACACAGGTAGTTGCATAGATCCTTCTTGAGAATTTAAATGTTCGAGTAAAGATGAATCGTTCGATATGGCGCCAAGTTATGACTTCATACTATCGAAACATCATCTTGCTTAATGACTTGAACAGTTCAACGCCCACGCTCCTTATTGGCGTGCCAGAGATAAATGTAACTCTAGACGGACTTCTAAAATAGGACTTCATAATAATTGTGACAACAATAAAGATGGAAAATAAAGAAGGAAATCTAAATTTTTCTTTATATGAATATATAAAGCAGAGCCGCGTGCGATAACTAGTTTATTAATTAGATTAGGTAGGAAATTATTAAAAGAAACAAATATACGTATATAAAACTAATACCTCCGATTTCACTCTATTATTTGATAAATATGTCTTGTTCGACATCTTTTGTTAATATTGTTTTTGTTAATATTGGACGACATCACATACATTACTCTGATCCCAATGTAAGTAGCTAAAGCACTTGTGTTATGGAAAATCAGAAGTAACGACGGTACCACAAACACCCAGACCCAAGACAACATAGAAAACTAATTATATTTTTCTACATCGACTTGGCCGGGAATCGAACCCGAGACCTCGGAGTGGCGTACCCATGAAAACCGGAGTACACACTACTCGACCACGGAGGTCGTCAAATTTGATAAATAGTAATACTGTGTTATTAATAAATCAAAGTAAAGACATTGTTGATATATTTTTGTAATTTTATTAAATAAACACAATATTACAAAAAATAGATAATTTTATATTTTATATTGGATTTCTGGTTGGTATTTTAAATATATACGAATCTTTCATACAAGTGGTGTATCTATTGCTCCACCGAAGATCTAACTATACAGTTTATGCATCATCTTCTATATTAATAATTTCGTGCAGGTCTACGATAGACCCGTTCGAAACATTACCCAAATTGTAAATCGTTAAAAATTAATTATTTTTTAGTCGACAAGATATATCCGCAATATTCTTATTATCTAGATATTACAAGAGTAAATGAAAATTCAATGACATGACAGTCCCACGAGCGTCCGGTAAACATCAAACATGACCATGTTTGACGTTTATGGATGTATGATGTAAGTGTAGTCCAAATAATAATTTCGTGCAGGGGTACAGTAGACTCGATGGCAACCTATCCACAATAAATTTTTATAGATCAACGTTTATGAAAAAGTTATATGTTATATGAAAAGTAAATGCCAATGTATCTGTTAAGTTTTTTTTGCCTTACCCGAGCAAAGCCGCGTTTTCATCTAGTTATCATAGAATATTAAACATCACAACGGCTTACGTCGGTTCTGAAACTATAAGCGATCACATAGAAAGAGATTCAGAACTTACGTCTTTACAATATTACTGAGATATTTGTAAATTGTAAATAATATTTCAAATACCTATATCTTACTTACAATTTATTGCCTAATAAAACATTTCTCAATTGTTCACAAGTGGTTTTATCTGTGAAAGTTTTAATACCACATTTAAATAGAGGCTCATCTAATACCAAGCACTTGGGAGCTGTAATTGTGGATATTTTATTTATACATTTAAAATTTCACTTACGCGTTAAGTATATCGACAATCATGAATTGTGTGAGCAGCTAATGGAATAATTTAATTCATTTTTACACAATGTAGAAATTTTCTATATTTGTATATAATGTTTTATTGAAATGAAGTTATTGTTATATTTAATTATATTAATAAATCGCTTATTAAAATAACATTCCGCATATCTAAATTAATTTATATCTATAATATTTATATATTTTTTATAAAAACTCATACATAGTTAAAAATACTTAGTAATATAAATTAATAGTTTATTTTTATGACGAGTTTCGTCGAAAGATCTGAACTAATTTAACATAATATGGATTGCTGTTCATGTTTTTCGTCTGATCATAATATTTTACTATACATATATTAGTTATATACAATATTCTACACAACAAAGCAATATATAGGCTTAGTAAGTGATTAATTTACTTTTCATGACACACCAAAACCATCAGAAACACTAACAACTGCTTCCCCAATAAATAAGCCTATTCGTGACTGAATCCAACTAATGTGTGTAGCTCTCATAGAATCGGCCGGCAATGGAGATAGCATAGCACTATTAATTCATTGCGGCGGCTGCAACAAGCCGTAGGTCATTATCATCGTTTCCTGCAGAATCCTTACACCCTGTACTCTGCGCCGGCGGTTCACACGGACTCTGATTTAAAGATGTGTTAATTAAGAGCAATGGGAGCCGTGATACATATTTCGAGAAGTTTCATTGTAAATTCAAATGATATATACGCATTTAATGTGGGAAGAATAAGCTAATAGCTAAGATTGATAACATTAAGAGTAAATAAAAGTTTTTATATTAGATATAAAATGTAATTTAATGTAATATACATATTCAAATAATATAGTTTTCATTTAGACATATTATAATTTGAATAAAATATCGAAGGTTCAAATTTCTGAGTTTTTGTTTACAAGTTACACAAACTGAGATGTATTATGAGAAAGTGAAGTTGGGTAAAATTACTTTTTGCAAATATCAGCATGAATAGAAATCATTGATAATAATATATATTTATTTAAAAGTAAATGTAGGTAAGGTTAGGATGGACAAAGGCTCCCAGTAAGGAGGTTTGGATCTTATTCCGCAAAACTTCAAAACTTCGAGTTACAAAAAAAATATGTAATTAATTACACATATAAACTCATTGGTGTTGTCCGATTTTAAACTTTATTTTAGATTCAGGTGTTCTATTCACCGGATCAACTTAATTTTCTACGTCCGCGTGGTTGTCGTGTAAGGAAGCCTAAGTTTTAAGTCAGATTTAATAAAGCCGGCCAAACATTACATCCAAATTCTTTCAATAGTTTTTGCGTGACAAAGTAACAATAATCCATCCAGCATTCTCACAAAATTTATAACATTAGAAGGATAACGTGCATAAACATTACAGAGATAATACTCAGCTCGATATGTACGATAACGTGTTCTTTCGTCCGTCTTAAATTAATATTTCACATTACACGATAATCTTACCCGTGTAAATAGTAAGTCGTGATGAGTCGCTCTGTGGAGTGCGGCTAAAGATTAGATTGATGGCAACTGGACTCATGCCAGATGGAGTACCTCTTGATCCTATAATTGTTTGTAATTATTTTCTTAACCGCTAGCTTTAATGTCCATTAGGGTAATCGTAATAAAAATAACATCGTGTACAACTTAAATGCGTCGTATATGTGAAGTGTAATTTATGGGAGAATAGTTTTTATTTACTTTCGAAATTTCAATTGCAAATTAGTTTAAGCCAGTTAGAACCAGTTTAGAGCTCAATCGATTGAGATACAATTAGAGCTAGTGACAATATAATTTGGTAATTTCTAATATGAAATCAAAGCCCGTTTTCTTTCTTTATTATTATAATAAATACGTTGAATAATAAAGAAATATTACTTTTTTTTTTATTCGACGCATTCGATTATTAATATGCAATGTACACATAATTTATTTATTAACAAATATTATAATAGTTAGAGATTAAGCACGTGTATGAGTGTGTAATATATGTTTGAGGATTTTTAACAGCTGATTGAAAATTAATTGAAACGCATAAAATAAATATTACAATTAAGAAATTTCATACAGGAATGTTTGTTATTGTATATTATATTTGAAAAAATAATATTTTTATAAATATGAAATATAGAAATGTTAAATTATTATTAAATATTTTATATAAATTAGTAATAAAGTAAATTACAAGAAAAGTAATTTGCGTAAACTCGAAAATATATATTTTATTAATTAGATAGTACCTACTTAAATTTATGCAATTACAATTTAAAGCACGGATATTTGATTTTATTAAATAATTTATAGTAAGAAATAAATTAATATATATCTCCATAAAATATTGTTGTATTTACTAAGCTCTTGGTTAGGCATCAGAATCTCGCTCAATATAAATCAATCATCCTTAAGACGGACTAGCCGATACTTTCTAGCCTCCGGCTGGAAAATATACCGAGTATGAATATTTATACATGTGAGCAATAATGTGAGTAACTAATCATAGGTTATTAAATATCTTCTGCCTCATTGGTCTAGTGGCTAGCTTATAAGGCTACAGACTCCCAAGTCTTGAATTCAAACCTTAGATTGAGATATCTTCAGTTTGGAATATGGCTGTGTTTACATGGAATTTCTCAGTAAGGTAACTATTTCCGGATTGGAAGTTTCGTCGAATTATTACGATGCGGAGATTTGTGCAATTTGTGGAATATTAGGCGTGAAAATACCCCAACAATTTACTGCCTGAAATTTAGTTATTGAATTTATATTTCATGCAACCATTTGCGTGATGGCCGTCGTGGCTCAGTGGCTAGAAGAAGCGAATTCCAGGCAATAACAACTTTTTGAGCGCATAATCTAATGCTGGACGATAAACACCGTGAGGAAACCTACATACGGTGGGTGAAAATACGCATTGGAGCAGCGTGGTGAATGTCTCAGAGATCGTGGGAGGAAGTTTGTCCATCAGAACCACTTCTCAACTGAATATAATTATCAGCCTGAACTGAACCACTTTACGTATGAATGGTCGAAACTTCCGTTACAGACATCTATTAGAACACAAAGGCAATTACACATCGGCCCACACTTACAAGTTAATCACTAGCTAATAGATTCAAATGTGTGGGCGCATACGAATAATCTCGCCATTGTACCGCGCCCATCATGTTTACACGTCCATATGTTTGTTAGGTATGGTTTATTATCAGCTCAATATATATATATATTGAAAGCAAAGATTTACTTGTATCTATGTGTGTATCTAATAATTCATGTGTGTGTTGCAGTAGCAAAATCTAAAACTTAAGCCCAAGATCAATGATGTACGAGGTGCCTAGCAATATAAGGGAGTCCTTGTTCTTTGGTTTAATATCAAACACGCTTCGCATTTTCTTTCTAGCCCTTAACCGCCACTTTAATTCCTCCCTCTTCCCGAAGCTCTGATTCACTAAAAAGGCGTTACGTTTTACGAACTGATGTTAAGTTATCACGGCCTTATAGATATTGGTGCTATTAGAAATATTCACCATTTCTTAGACAGCCAATGCGCCGCCAACCTTGGTAGCTAAGGTGTCATGTCCCTTGTGCCTGTATTTACCACCCTTCATACCATAATACAACCTAACTAAGTATTTCTATTTGGGGGTAAAATGTCTAATGAGTGAGTGGTACTTACCCAAACAGGCCACAAGAGCCACCACCTAGTAACCTAGTAAACTAGTGGCTACCGCCCAATTGACTAGTCTTACTTGAAAATGGCGGTCAACAGGATACTGGTCAGATAATATTTACGAGCGGTTTTCCGATGATAATTAAACAAAGAACTACGACGAGTAAAATATGTTTTTTTGAACCGACAAATAACTCAACAGATGTTATTCTATATAGATAGATCTTGTTGAAATAGATACATTAATTATTTGAAACCAGTTGCTGTCCGCGCCTTCGATTTTCCGTGTGCGTGATGGATAGGGTTAAGGTCTTTTTCTGTAACATATCATGGCCGGTTGCATACCCGTTGTCAGACATTTTTCGGTCTTATAGTTGCTCAGAAAGAATCCAAATTCCACATCATCCTTGACTATATTCTGGGTATAAATTTCGTCAATATACAAATTATATCATTTGCGATGTTTTATATTGAATTGAAACTAGTTTTTTATGGCAGAAAAATGAACATTTCTGTTAAGGTGTTTTATATTATCGAATAAAATAGTTTTACGCTTTAATTACATATTTTTTAACGTAGACCAAGTTGATCCAGAATATTCCAAGAAATGCTATTAACAAGAACATCTTAAAATCCAGTTCAAGTCGAATGCACGAAGCATTGAAGTTTTCAATAATTTACTAATGTCAATTTTCGCAACGATCACGTCATACTTATCAAAGACAAAAATTTCAAAACAAAAGACGGTTGATAGAATATAAATAACACACTTTAGCGCTTCTAAACACTAATTTCATTCAATGTTTCATTCTCCTGACATTTTTCGTATATTACAATAAAACGCCTACGCGCCCATTGTAGTCGAGTATATTAAAAGTATAATATTTTATTGTATATCTTATATCTCTCGTAATAAGGTTGGAAATATCTTAAATGTATTTTTGATCAATGTATATAATTTGTATTACAACTTTCGCTAGTTACATCAAATTCGCGAATTTCATTGAGTCATAGCGTAGGTTTGTTAGTTATTGACGCCTAATGTCAAGTAATTAGTGACTCTAAGGTTTTATTTAACTTTGGTTTTACTCTGATATAAAATCAATGCTGTATGTATGCATAATAATATATGTGCGTAGTAATATGTATGTGTGCATAATGATATTATGCACACATACATACAATATCAATTTAAATTTTATCTGTAACAGAGTAACAAATACAGAAATATTTTCAAAATATTGATTAAAACATAATCGTGGTGATGAATTATCTTAATTGTGAGCAAAAACGTTCTCATTCTAATCAAGTGGTACGTGCGATACGCTATCTGGTGGTTCCCATGGCCGTGTTTATAAATGACCGTCGCGGGGTCACTGATGGTCGCGCTGATGGTCATCTCTGTCTCAACGGTACAGACGAGACATCAAAACATAATAAAATAATTCAAATTATAAAATAATAATTACATTAAATTAAATTGTATTAGGAACTAAATAAAAGCTTTTATTTGGCTGTACCGTAATTCTCATTGCCCCTATTTTGTAAAAAAAAAAACTTAAAAACGGTTTTTCTAAATTTGAAAATATTTAAATTTTATATCTCGATGTTGTTACAATTGCACATCTAGACTTAATAGGTCGGCTACCGGTTTTACAAGGATCGCCATCAGCTGACCTATGCCTCTTCAATCTCGTTAAGATAAACGAAATAACACTTTAGATTAGATTAATTTAGTACCTATGGTGTTAAAGATTGCCATCTAACGTTCGCGATTGGGATCGTACACATCTGTTGAATGCATAAATCGTTGAATCTGCATTCTGCTACTAAACGTGAAGTTAATAAAGGTTAACGTTGATTAATACTAATTCAACTCTTCGCTAATTATAAATATATACGTCGTTACAATTTATAAATAGCTGTGACGCATTCAACTTTTAAAAGCCTTGATCTTCGCTTGTTATTTATAATATAGGTGAAAATATTGGGATATGTTATATAAAACTATATCTATCTATACTATTAGATGAGATTTTTTATGTAATGTCTAGTTGAAAAACTACGAAACCAATGTACATAAAATTTATCCCAAAAAGATTTCAGTATATATTATAATTGTATCAGTCGCTTTTAATTTTGACTATCGACGTAACCAGCGTGAATTTCAAGAACATTAAATCAATTCAATAAAAATTACATTAAAATATAAACACAAAAATGTATTATTGAATTCGCTTAAAGGTATATTATGTGTATACAATATAGTTAATATTATTTTATTACCGATTCGTGATGTTACCAAACTAAAAAATAAACCAAGTCATTGGACGATATAAAATTTATTTATTATCAAATAACGTTATAGTTTCAAAATTGTATTTTTTATATCAAATAATTTTATTTTTATCCATATAATACCACCAGTTCGAAACTTAGATTCTACTAAAAATAACCAGCAAGAACTTGTTACTCTTTTACACCGATGAAATTACATAAGTATTATATTAAAAAAACAAAAAACAATTACATATTTGTTCATCCTACGTGATAATCAATGAACAGCTCTACTTTGTCTAAATTATTTTCGACCTATATAAACAGCTGGCAACATTCGTAACTTCTTAAAGTTACTCTTAAGTAAAAAATAAATATATGTAATTGATTGTACAAATAATTTTTAATCCGTAACTTTTCAACTCGACAGTACTAAGATGTTTCTGTTGCAGCTTTTTAGCGATATTTCGAGAGAACTTAGCGTCAGATAAAACTACTTTGTATGCTCAGTTAGTAATTTAGCACAATCTCTACTCATTCGTTATTTCTTGGAATTATCAAGAAGCAAGGAAGTCTCTAAAACGCATCTATTAGTGCGATACGGACAAATAATCGACGCCAGTTTTTGTTAAATTTATTATCTGTTAAGACTGTCGCAGCACTTTTTGATTAATATGAAAATATTTTATTGTAATTTTTGGATATCTCAATATTTCACAGATTAAATCATACGAAAAAAAAAAATTGGTAACTATTGTTATTTTGTGCAAGTGACGATTTCTTTGTTATAAATGTGTATGTCTATTAAAATATGATAAAAAAATATTCTTTATCAAATGTTTATAAGAATTAGAGGAAAATACACCACGTACATAATCGCAGGATCTGTGACGTGTGAGCGAGATAGCATCGGTTCTCATGGCCGGGCCACGACGTGTACTTCCGAATCTTCCTCCATGACGGACGAGATGCTGTGGTCTTAATCTTAACGAGGTTTTTTTATAAAAAAATATATGTATGTATTGAAGTATGTCCTAACAGCCAGTAAAGTGCTCCACTACTGGAGCAAGTCTTCTCCTCTTTAAGAGAAGCCATCTAGCAATGGGCATTTGCATTGGTAGGATTATGAAAGCTTATTTTTTGATCTGCTGCGGGTTAATTGTTAAAAAAATTTTCGGACTATTTTAGGCTTTCCCGCGAAGTTTTCCTTCATTGCGCAAGCACCACAATTTAAGCACATGAAAATTCAGTGGTGTTAGCCATGGCATGATCTTGCGACCTTCGGATACGATTCATTTGTTCTATGCGCTAAACCATCATGACTCGACATGACATTTGATTGAAGTAACGTACGTATTTTTTTTTAGAAAAAACGAGTAAACCTTTAAGTAACATTTGCTGTCGTATAGATGCTGATTTGCTGTCATCTAGCGCGAAGTAAATTGATAACGCAATTCATTATTATTTAATTTTCAGTGTCATATATTTCACAAAAAATCATCTAATTCTAGAGACGTACATATTATCCTGTGATAATATGCTGGTTTAATGACTTACATCTTAAAATCACTAACAAAAAATAATGCATTTAATAATATAAAATTTGCCGGGATTTTTTTTCTCTTCTTTCTTTCTGACGTTGCAATAACATTCTCAGACTTGTGAAATTAAAAAAATTACAATACAACTCCAGTTACAAGGCATCATTAACTTGTTACCACGTCTTACAGACGGACAGACTTTCTCGTTGTCGACATTACTAAGACAACGTGACAACCCGCGGGGTATCATAATAAAAACATTGTACAGTTTTCTCCTTTATTATTTCTATTTATTTAAAAAAAAAAATGTCGTTAGGTATTCTTACTTTAATTCAAACACACTTAGAGACAGGATTTTATTTTCTTTAATCTGTGCTTATGTGTGTGTGTGTGTGTTGCATGTCGTGTGGTTTTACTAGTCCACTTATTTAACTTAGTAATAACTAACTTAGTTCATATGGTTGGTGTTGCATTGGCAATATAAGGTATGCTTAATAATTCTTATGGCACTAATTTTTATAGGCGTTAGTGGCTCCTTATCATCAGCTGATCTGTTCACCATTTGTAATTTAATTATTAAACATCCAATGATGCAGCTCCAGGGATTCATACAACTTACATTGAACAACTCCATTGACGCTGCAAGATGCATTTAACCGAAACGTATATGTAACGGGCTATCGATTTTTGTGGCCAAGAGCCGCCGCGACCCCCTAACGGTCAAATCTTTACTCGACTGCTTTAAACCCAATAGCCAATCAATGTTGTATGACACTAGTATGTTGTACACGCTCGCACCAATCTAATTAAAAATCATGACCATCATGAGAATAGTTTAAAATGTTTTTAAATAGCTATAAAATTATTCATATCAAGTTGATATATTCATTACAAAATTGACATCATAGTAAAAACCAAGAGTATTATTATAGAATATACTTATTGGATATTTAAAGAAATCTAAAATCTCAATGCAGTAGCTAATGTCAACCGCACAAGGACAGAAGTGACATAAAAGAATCGACAAACGTCACACAATCACCATGACAATATAACATTGACCCCGGTCCCATGTTGACCCCTAACCCTCACCTGCGATCTATCGGCTCCGTTTGGGACGTGTGCTGGCGCAGGTGACCTTAAACATTATGCTTAACACGGAATAATGGACACAGGAGAAGTGACATGCGGGTAAATCAATAAGTATCCTTTCTATAGAATGGGTCCTTACTACTGGCTTTTTTTAGTCTGTAACACATTGGCTCACTCACCATTCAAAGCGAAACCCACCATTGAACTACAATGAAGAAGTGACACGGACTAATGGTTTAATTAGCATTTAACCTAAATGAAAATTAATAATGTTAATTTGAAAACAATAGAAAACTGATGATTCAAAACCTAAATGTTAATAATATAATCTTAGATAATTTTCTAGAATTACTTCAAGTTATTTAGTGTAACGTCGTAAAAGTATGATGCCAATTTTAAGACACACTCATTTCTGTACCACCAGCACCAGTGACATACTTATACATAAACCAAACATACTGTGTAATTTTAACATATTGCAGCAGGAAACTTTACACTCTGTGGCACATAGAATAGCATTATTTGCGTTCTTAGATGAGTTATGGATCTCGCTTGCCCTCTGCCCCCAGATTTGCGTCAGTCTATAGAACAATTATGCCGTATGTTACCGTCGCACTATTTTGTTGTTCATTACTAGTATTGAGGCGTACGGAATTATTAGAAGTTTAGGTTTATCTACATAACGGTATCTAAATTGAATCATGTTGTGTGCGGCGTTTCGGGCTAAAGGTTGTTTGCAATATGTCAATTTGTACGATTGTACATGCAAGGTCGGGGTTTATGGCATGCGTACTAGGATCCGTTTGTGAGAATAGTTACTGTCTTGTTAGTTCTCATTTAAATAAAATAAAAAGTCTTGTGCGATTTCATTTACTTTTGAACTCAGAGAAAATAATACCTATCAAATTACCTACAATACAGATGATCACTGGTAACATTAATATTATTGATAGAAAATATCTTTGATATAATTCATAGGGGTGTTCAAGGTTTACTTGTTATTTTGATAATTAATAAAAGAACATAAATTAATTTTAGTATAGCGCAAAGGGAATTGGACATTTAATTCTCATTAATCAATCATTTTTTAATATAAAAATTATCATTTTTTGAACTTTCAACCTTGTAATATGTGCAAAAAAAACAACCAATTAAAACAAAGCACTATTCTCTATCTCAACATATGCTACTTATTGAACGAATCATAAACTGTCAAATGACTCTCGGAATCCCATCGTAGCTGAGATGAGGTGAAAAACGAATCATTTAAACGGCATATTGGCAGCATTGCGTCAAGCGAAAGTTGGCGGGTTAACTTTTATGACTAACAATCGAGAATACGAGCCCATAAAGCACGAGTGATCGACATTAAAACAAAATATATGGATGTATTTAAACTACAAGATGACCACTAGATTAATCAAATCAAACGCACACACGTAGATAAATAACAAACACACGCGCAAACACAATTTATTTATTTGACGCACTCGGTACTACATTTACACACATAGGTTTATAGTTATGGAATAACATAATTTAAAATATTTTGTGGAATATATATATATATATATTATTGTTTGTGGATGAGCGTAGTAAAGATATACATCCCGTTTAGCCTAGGTTTGTGATACTATATTGTGATCACTTTATATTAGACAATTAGATTAATGATTATTTTATAATTGTCCATAAAATTCGTTATTTTCATGTATTGCTTTTTAATGACACATATTATGCTAGGTATTGTATGAATTATTTCCTTAACGTAAAACCTTTATTGGGTTTAATTGTACACCAGTACAATTTCTTTAAAAGAAAAAAAAAATTATACCAATTAAGCTTTAAGTTTTTGCTTAGGTGGGAACGACAATAGCCCAAGGGGTCAGGATTGAACCTACGGCTTTAACATCGCTAGACACCCCCATAAACCATTCACGTATTGACTGTTGACGTTTTTTAACTTGTACCGTTTGTATCTCAACTATATATATATTTAAAAAAAAAAGTTTTTTTTTAATCACATTGTTGAATCCATATAAAACATAAGCTGTATTATACAATATTTAATGAGGTATGACTTATTGGTAGTGATAAATTTGTCAATACTTGAGAACTATTAGAGTGTGATTTATTGAGGTTACGAGTAAGTATAATTAAATTATAATAATATTTATTATCTGCATCGATACGTCGACTTTAATTATTACTCTCGTTAAATTGCTTAAAATAAAATAAATCACTGCAATTAAATCAAATACTATAACATTCAATTTGTCTTCAATTTAATTTGCCTTTATTTAAGGATTGTCAAGAAAATGATAAAGCCAAAATGGTCTAGTGTCTAAAACACGATATTTAGTGCGCATAATTTCGGTTCATAGTTCATCTTGTATTTGATGGTGATTTTTTTATGAAGTCGGTTGGCAGACGAGGTAAAGGTTCACCTGATGGTAAGTGGTCACTATCGCCCACAGACAATGGCGCTGTAAGATATATTAACCATTCCTTATATCGCCAAGGCACCACCACGAAAATGTTATGTCCCTTGTGCCTGTAGCTACACTGACTCACTGACCCTTCAAAGCAGAAAACAACAATACTGAGTACTGTTGTTTGGTGGTAGAATATCTGATGAGTGGGTGGTACATACCTAGACGGGCTTGCACAAAGCCCTATCACCAAGTAAAAGAAGGAAAACATTGTTAGGGAGTCTACAAATGCCTGATGAAATGTGTCACGAACTCGTCCTGCGTGACGTTTACGGCTGTTACTTTTAAGCAAATATTTTTCTAGAAATGTCTAAAACAACAAAAACGTATACACATCTTTCTTAGTGCAAACCAACGCATAATTTTCTTATAACCTATTTGTTTACAAAGCTTGAAATGTCCCTTATTTACAAACATGCAATCATAATAATGAACAATCAAACAAATTAGGTAACTTTATAGCGAAGAAAAGTTAGTAGCGGTAAAAACCGCAAACTAACCGAGCGTCGATAAATCTAAGAGGCAATCCCTCAATCCGTTTCCTTATTTCCATCTCCACACCTGTTCATACTATAAAATTATCTGAGTGTACAGCAGTTGATGTGCAAAGTTTAAATAAATACAGAGAAATTGACATATCGAACGAAAATTAAAATTCAAATAAAGACATTTAATTTATATAACACAAACATTCAAAATATAAAATATTCTTAAATATAATTCACCAGCTCAAATTTAAAAAAAATCGAAGTATTTGATATCTGAAATTGTTTTTATAAATATCATATTACTTACATTATTGTTGTAAAATAACGTGGAAGTTTTAAATCATTTAAGGCGATTAAAAGAAATTGAAGAATAAAGTGGTCTTTAATTAATAATAAATACAAAATTACTATAAAATTTTTAAAGACTGTGTTACAGTCGTACCTGAGAAAATATATGAAAACGAAAATCGCTATCTTGAAATTATTATATTACAATAATAGGAGAATAATAAGCGAGTTTGACCGCAAGGAGTTCGAATAATAACAGCATTCACCTTGCACACAATGGCGGGTAGAAATGCATTATGTCATTGTGAGACCAATTGCACTGTTTTCGTTGACTATCACATGATTTAAGAGTGCAAACAGTTCGTAAAACGGCTTATAAAAAAACATTATGTGACGAAAAGAAAAGGTCAATAATTTTTTTATTAATAATATATAATATCTTTAAATAAAGCCTGAATATTGCTAAAGTTTAATGTTGTCTTAGATTTTCGCGATTATTACACATTGAAATAAAACTAGTTTTTAACGGATTTAATCGCGTATATTAATTATTTTATAATATCTTCTATATATCTTCTATATATATCTATTTGTCTGCCCGTGACCACGAACACTGCAAAGTGCTCGAAACGTCGGGATGTTAAAATAATTAATATACGCGATTAAATCCGTTAAAAACTAGTTTTATTTCAATTGCTAAAGTTTTTAAACTGTATCTAAACTCTAATTTAAAGTACTTATTTAATAATCTATTCATTTTTATATAAGTAATTACTAAATGTAGATAAACTATTCAGACGAGATTAATAAAGTACGTTCAACTCATTACTTACATTCAAATGTCACTCAAACATTACATATAGAACGTAGCATTCAAATTCGACTATAAAATGTTACTCTCACCGTGCCCTAAGAAGTATTAAATGCTTGGTTTAATGCCAAACGTTAAACTACACTTAATGCGCTGGTAACTCTTTTCACGTGGTGCGGTTACACCGGGCCCCGATTTTTAAATAGTGAAATGTTTATGTATGAAGGTGTCAAAACATTATGTTGAGCACAAATTGCCGACGGCCAACTAAGGGCATGTATTTGAATACCAGCACAATGGCCGCGGTCGCATGCGCTCTGGATCAGATAGATTATTCCTCCTCAGATAGCCTTCTATGAAGATTTATTGCCTACAACCCTTATTGAATTTTAATGGTCATTATTGTACCATTGTCCTCAAATTTACAATTTTAGATGTCGATTCATTAGTTTAAAACAAACGCTGTGGGAACGAGAAGGTCGACATTTCGAAGCCTTTTTAATATTTAGAATTTCGTTCAAAAGATTCGTGCTATTAAGTTATTGTTGTAAATCTTGGGTCAGTTGTAAATGTCAGCGATCGAACTAAACTAAAGTACGATCGGAACTATAATTTAAATAAATTGCTTTTTATGTTCGTGATATATATTGTTACAAATTGTTCCCGAACATCGTTGCAACAATTCATTTTAGGGCATATTATTTTCCAAATAAATTTTTAACCATCCATCAATTTTTTTTAAACAAGAGGGCAGTCGTGTCGTAATCTACTACTTCTAGGGGGAAAGGGGTTTTATGTGGGACTCATCAGTATCCAAGAAGCCAAAGTACGTCCTAGTAGAATACGGAATACCCACTAAAAACCAACGGTTAACTCCGTCTCTACGTATATGCGTTACCGAGCAAAATCGAATATTTTCCTTGTACATGTAATCATACTAATATGCTGCCCTGTTAATACTACATGGCTTCTGCATACTACACTGGAATGAACTAAAGATATCCTAGTTAAATAAACATGGTCTTCGAATCCATTAATAAGATCGTCAATTAGCAGTTGGAATTTCATTTCTCGTTTGTGCAAAACTAGCGAATAATAGGAAACCACAATAGCGGCATACGTTAAGGCTTTAAGGATGAAGAGTATAGGTCAAGCGGACCGCGCGGGATGCGAAATGTCACCGTCCCGGACTTTGTGCAGCGGTTTTATGCGAGAACAAATCTGTAAAATAAATCCAAAAATATAATATATTTTTTTTATTATTAATAACTTTGTTAGTTCTTCGTAATTTCGTAACGACCTTTTTTTAATAAATTGACTTAATATTTTAGTCTCAATTGTATTTTGAATTATGAAGATATTTTGATATAATTTGTTAAGTACAATATTTTCATGATTTAGTTGCATTGTTATAAAATGTATTAGACTTTCAATAACAAAATTGTTGCAAATGACCAACATAGTACTATAATGTTACTAAATAAATAAATAAATATTATTTAGTTGGTATTATTTTTAAAATAATTTATAATTAAAGCATATAACTCAAACACACAACACGCACACATGATTATAAGAATTATACAGATGATTAAAAGTGTGAAGTTAGTATTCCTAGATTTTCAAGCAGGATATATTTATCATAACTTTATTATTGAATTGGTGTAAAAGAGTAACTAATGAGTTTCTTGCCAGATCTTCTTGGTTGATTTTACATTCCGAACCAGTGATAGTTTTTTATCCTTTTATAATCATTCAAAATGATGATTGTCCATTTGCTCTACATAGGTTTTAATGAAATTCCAAATTATATTTTATTTTAAATAGAAGCATTACACTTGATTAAAGCAACGACCAGCGGTTTGAAAAAAATATCACACGAAAAATTTAAATAAACGCTGAAATAACATTTTTGGTTTCCTCGAAATTATTAAAAACAGTAATTTACTGAATATATTTTCTAAGTTACAATAAAATAAGGATAAAAAATTGCATATATTTTACAGGTAATTTATCGTAATATGTGCCTTGAGATGTAAAATCTACACAATACTCGTGTATAGATAATAACGATCTTTTAGAAGGAGCAATAAACATTTTTGTGTGCAATACTGCGGTTTGCCCATCTTCTCAAAGGTCACCGCCTGACCGATAACGACGTCGGCCTTCTGCGGCCCGAATTCGAGACTCGTACCATAGCAAAGCGTACACTCCTACGAACGAACACCGTACTTACAGATATTGGGTCTGTTCTCGTTAACATTTTTAATATTCTTACCCGATTCGACGCAGTTGAGAGAAGTAATGACTTTGACTTGTTCATGTAAATAATTTTATCACTTAGACAGGTGACGTAGACCGATTTTGAAGCCAAACTGTAGATAGGACGATCTTGAGATATATAACAAAAAAACTATCGTTACGAATAAATTTATAAACTCTTCTTACCTTCTTACATCGGAATACACAATTGTCATACCAGAGTGTATAGAACTACTTTTTGAATTTTCTAGAAATCTTTCGTTTGACACTATTATTAATTGCCACAATACCTTTTAGTTTCTCAGTTGTGGGTGAATTTGGTTAAAATTTAAATAAGATATTGTAGCAACTCAGACCAAAAAAATCCCGAAATTCACTCAAAATTAATAAAAACCACAGAATTACTAACTATACACATATATAAATACAGTTTGTGACTTAAATAGCAGAATATACGTAAAATATTAGAGAAACGATTTTGTCGTTATTATTTTACTCGAGACTTCGCTATGATTCTCAGTCAGTCAGTCATAAAGGTACTACAATGATATACTATATAGATTAGTGAACAGTGAACACAATAATATGAGTATAGTTTACCTAAAGTATGATCGTAGAATTGATTCGGTGTGATGACATTACATTGTGCCTGTCCTAGCAAATTGTGTTATAGACGCACTTTGCTTCAGCTAAGAGGACCGCAATGTATTACTTTTAATCGATTTAATTATTGTTAAATTAAGTCGTATAATTGTGAGTTCATTATAAAGATGGAGTAATATTAGCATTTGTATTCAATTATTAAGAATATTAAAATGTATATTTAAACTTAGATTTTCCAATGAAGAAATGATGTATGAATATCCAAAATTAATATAAGATTTATGTAAAATCTTTAATGTTAATTCTTGGTTTTATCCCTATATTATAAAGTGATTATGAGGGTACGTATCGATATTACAGCGAGCTCAGGACACGAATCCTGCGGGACAATCGCGCGTGGGTGGCGTCTCCAGTATCAAGATTATGCACGCCCTCTACACCGCGTGACCGATAGAAAAGATACTCAACTTACAAATTACAGTTTCTGTATAACATGGACTCGAGTACTGAAATACGTACTTAAATAAAAAATATTTTAAGTATATCCATGCTGAAAATTTTTACCTATATTAGACCTATTTTTACCTATTTTTCGCCCGCAGCTTCACCTTCATGTAAGGGGGGACGTTTAGGTTATAGTAGGTTTAAATAGTAGCCTACGTCCTTTCTTGTGGTTCAAGTTTACATCATACTAAATTTTGTGAAATTCTGTTCCGATGCTTAGCCAAGAAAACATGACAGACAGACAGAATTACTTTTGCATTTATAATATCAGTATGATCAGTAAGCGTTCAGATGTTTAAGAGTAAAACGTTGAACTATATTATATTAGAATATTTAACCAAAAATCTTCTCTAAAGCAAGCTGAATGTAACTGTACATATTTCAGGACAAAATTAACAGCGGTTTTGCGTGATAAGCGTTCAAAAATAACAGCGATCCTTTTATAAATATTGATAATTTTTTTTAATTATTCAATGTAGAGCAATCTTTAAGACGTATCATAATAATAATCGCCATGGTCCATTCTATAAGAACGTGTGCACATTAGGCTATCTACACACTATGATTTTCGCGGCTTGTAAATTGTAATACGTTTTGATACCATATCTATACAGCCCGTATATAAATCGCGTTCGATTATGTTTACAAAAAGTAAAAATATTTCATGTCATATTTTAGGGTACCTCGATTTCGTATATTTATTCTAATATTACGAAGTATGAGTGTCGTACGTTTTACAAACGCATGCTAAGAAACGCGCGTTACTCGACTCATCTGTACAAGGTCTAATTGATACAAAGGTTTAAAACCAATAGCATGCCGTGATGATTTATTCATCGCTAATGCGCATGTGTGGACTTCATTAACATTTATAATGCAAATGTTTTAAACCTTTAAATATCCGCAATATCGAAAGGGTAAACAAAGATCGAAAACTATGAAGTAATATACGAAGATTTAATACAAAATTAAATGTATTTAAATAACTGAATTTTTGCTTGCTTAAATTTACGGGAGTGAATGGTAGATGAAGAAACCTACATGTCTTGGATGAAATTTTATCCGAGGGAGAAATTAAAATACGTATAAATATTTCCTTGATAGTGGAAAAAGTCCAGAAGCACACATTACCATGCGTTGATTTTATCCCATTTTGACAAATAAGATGTAATCAGATTTGAAGACAAGTAAAAATTCGTAAGATATAACGTTACCAGAAATCTCAAACGACTAATGTTAATGATATTGAAAACCCCATTTATAATTGCGACGAAAGAATCAAATAATTGTGAAATTGCTAAAGAATAATAAAATCATTTAACAAGCCATAATCATAAATACTTTAATTATTAAATTATCAGATGCCTAATTTAACAAGCGAATCCCAACAGTTTACTGATGTCACTATCATACTGCAAGGAGTCATTACTATACTCGTGAAAATAAATGATAAACTATGTACCTATGTATGTGTGCTTGTAGTCAAAAGCTGGCGATGGATGATGACGATCACAATAAACTCAAAACTGCACCCCACTCCGCTAATAGAGCGATATTTTCACATGATTGCGTAGACTATTTCATGATCTGCAAATATCCCGTAAGCAATAATTCATTACAGTCCCAAAGTTATAACCTAAAAATAATTCGAAGAATATTAAGAAATTTTTGCATACAGTCAACTCATAATGCAAGGGTAAAAAGATATAAAATTAAAAAGATTACGCTTAAAGCAAGAAACTGTCATTTTTTGAATTTCGAATGATTTCAAAAGCTTGATAAGCATAATACAACCAAAAATGACACCCATCATTCATTAACAACCGATACTGCAACCTAATACGGGGTGTATTAAGCTGTCAACGCGCTATTAACGACGGGATGTAAGATGTTACGTTCCTGTAATAATTACAGTGTCTAACTCACCCTTTAAAAAGAAAAATAGCATTACAAAGTATTACTGTTTATCGGTATTAAATTCAACAAATCTTTATCAACGGTAAGTGAATTTACTTCTTACACATTACAATGGTTTCTTGATTAACAACACTTAGTGAATCTATCGATTTACAATTATTTCAGTTTACGTTTTTACACTACTCGTACAATCTAGATTCCAACTTTGGTATTTTTTTTAAATTATAAATAATAACGTCATGTTACTTATTAACAGCAAACATGGGCTTCGTGAGCACTGGTTCCGTATCACTCCCCCTTGACCCCGCATCTAGATAAACTAACATCACGTTACACAAAGCTCTTGCAAGTACTAAGGTTAATGAGATCTATAAAATTCATTTATTCAAATTGTTTTGAGATAATATTTAAGTGATTTGATTGCACGATTTAAACGCTACAAATTTGCGTTTCAATAATAATTATACATTTCGAAAAATACCTTCAATAGTTTTAGTTCAGATAACTTGAAAACATTATAAGCTAAATTATACACACTACAGAATCCAAGTGTACTAAGGACTTTCTAATATAATAATTAATC
Source organism: Vanessa atalanta (assembly GCF_905147765.1). Classification (NCBI taxonomy): domain Eukaryota; kingdom Metazoa; phylum Arthropoda; class Insecta; order Lepidoptera; family Nymphalidae; genus Vanessa; species Vanessa atalanta. Next base: position 3,907,261 of record NC_061884.1, read on the forward strand.
AATCAAAACCTGTCAACATTTCGCAACTTTACATCAGCCTCCAAACTTTAAAACATTTTTCAGAAGGCATATCTTCTTCAAATATCATTCTAGTTTTAATATCGATTATAATACCAACAAAATATCCAAAACAAACCACCAAGCGTTATCATTTCCACTACAAAGAGAATAATAAAGTCGAAAACTCGTCAAATTACGACTGAGCCCGAAGTGGGAAAACTTTAAAGTTGGTGAAACTTTTCAATCAACCCCTATGGTCGTGTGTGGAGAAAATTAAAGGGTCTCTCGCTGTCCCTTGGAATAGTGGCATATCATGGCAGAGGCTTTTTATTGTTAAGTAAACATTATATTTAAAGTTTAATTAATTTTGTGTTTCAGTGATAGTTTTTAATTATGTTTTCCAGTGACCTGTGAGTGAGCAACTGTATTTGCATGAAAGAAATAAAATCTTAGACTCTTTATGACATACACATTGATAATGTTATACTAATTGTTATAATCCTTACAATGTCTTTGGACATAAATAACCAAATATCATATAATAAATGTTATCTGTGTTAAATAATATGTTTTATACAATTATTTATTATAATATTTCGTTTTCTACATATAGTACCTATAAAAAATCCTATGCCATGTTATACTTGTATAAGGATCACAAACTTATCTCTTACTATGAACTAGCTTACTTGAAAAACTTACTGCGGTGATGTTGAGTCGAGCGACAAGTTTATTTATTATCTGTACCGATTATTTATCCGCGACACGGATCATCTCCATCATTGTTAGTATAAATAAAGCAATTTCCATACTAAAGAAAAATATGAAATATTCTCGAACACTAAGTAAAATAAAAAAAAATGTTGTGGTTTTTTTTAAATCATAATATATTGTGTTAAGAAAAGTTTGATTTGGTTCAAGTTTTACAATTAGAACAACAATGACAGGAGTGTTGGTTCATTTTTTGCGTAGAGGATCTGAATTGCGATTCAACGGGGAAATGCTGCTAGCATTCTTGCCACCATTCCACGCAGCCTTGATTTATACAGTAACTATTTTTAATTGTATTGTTTTTAAAAAAATGTTTTTTTTTTGACATCATGTAAATATGTGGAATTAGAACCGAGATGGCTCAGTAGTTAGAAGGCGTGCACTTTAGCGTATGATTTATAATTCATCTCGCGCACGGCGGTGAAGGAAAACACGAGGAAATCTGCATGTATCTAATTTCAACAAAATTCTCCTACATGTGTATCCGCTAACCCGCATTAGAGCAGCGTGATGGAATATGCTCCAAACCTTCTCCTCAAAGGGAGAGGAGGCCTTAGCCCAGCAGTGGGAAATATACAGAATGTTACTGTGTATGTGTGTCAATATATGAACCATTTAAAAGAATAACATTCTTCGTGACATCTATATTAGATGTCATTCTAAATAATACTAAAAATTGGTAAATAATAACTATTCAATACAAAACGAACTTATTCAGTTCATACATCGGAAATAAAATGAAAGCAATTGTAAACGTGAAACAAAGAGTAACATGGACAAAACGTCCGAGCCAAATTCCGGCTATTCATGTCCCCTTTCCGAAAATAAAATTTTCGAACGAGTTAAATGCACTTTATCTGGGTACAACGCAAATGTAGGTATTTGTGATAGGTATGCCCTACTTATATACTTCGCTATTAACTTCGACGACGTATTTTACGCGTGGCATGTATTTTTTACTATTCGTTAATTACTGACGATATTATCTGTTGATATATTTTCTTGTTGTCTATTGTACTACTTTAACTCTCATCTTTATATTCAATAATCTAAAGATACTTTTGTTTCAAGAGATTTGTAACCCGATTTACCATTCTATCCCTATCTATTATGTGATTAAACTTAAAAATATTATAATTCTGAGAATTTCAAAATACCTACCTATATTCCTATATTCAGTATATCCATATTTACGAAACATACCTTTAAAATATTAACTATTAAATTTAATATCAACTAAGTATTTCTAAAATTAAATTTTTAATTTGTATAAAAATTGTTTTCAAAGCAGTGATAATATAATAACAATGATGATAAAAAATGTGTACTACGCCTATAAATAAATTGTTTTACCACGGGCCATATAGGTAAGTCATATAGTCTTTAGTGTGTTTTTGATTACTTCACAAAACTAATAAGAGTAACAATTAATTTATAATTATTACAAACAGACGATTTTATACTTGCAAAAGCTACAGTCACGGTAAAATAATCGACAAATCAAAAGGTCGAGTTGCTAGTACAACTAACATAAGTAAGATTATTACAATGTCACGAAATGTGCGCAGTGAAATAACAATTTAATCGAAATTTGTTCTTGATCATATACTTGATGGTAGGGCTTTGTGCAAGCCCTGAAGTATTTAGAATTTTTCCGGTTTAAAGAGGTGAGTGACCCAGTGTAACTACAGGTACACAGGACGAGGACAGATTAATTGGTGTATGGAAAGATTAAAATTTCATACAATATTCATACAAATGTATGTGAATGGGTAGTGGTGACCACTTACCATCAGATTCATTCGCCAATCCTACCTATGGCATGTAAAAGTAAATCATCGATTCATTCAATTAAGAAAATCGGCTTCATTGTTATTGTTATAATATGTAAATTCAAGTTCTAGTTAGTTAACTGTGTTAAAATAATTTCAGACTTATAAAAAATATTAGAGAGTAAATACATTTCAATCATTAAATTAGCTACTATGTTAACTCAATCACGATTCCTTCCATTCATTTACAGATTTGACTGTATTGGGAGAATCTTGACATACTGGTGACCATCAAATCAGCTAAGTAAATAGATAGATAGGTTCTTAAAAAAAGTAGTCCCGTTAGTGCAAAACGACGCCTTATTTTTTGTGTGGCTAAACTCCGCGTTTATTTAACAGATTTTTTGCAATTCTGAAACCTATGACCGGTTTTGTTTTGAATTTAATTCATTTTAAACTGACGACGTCCGTTCGCACGTTTTACATTTGTTTTTTTTTTATACAACCATAACGCTGCTTTTTACCCGACCAGTAACTTTTTTCCGCTCTCTAAAATTAATTCTTAATTAAATCGTTTCGTATTTAATAAATCGCAATCAAGAATCCTCTTTAATTTTCTGCATATCTACGGCTCTTCAAAATAAGACCATAGCCGATCTTTTATGTGCTATCGTCCCATAAACACTGGGACAAAAATCGGCTTACGCTATTAGTAAATAAGATTGACATTTTATTAAATCTTTAATAACAGCCTCTACCAGGAATTTGCATTTATTTCTGATTGGATAACAAGCTACACAGCAAAATGAGACGTTATAAGTCATCTAAAACATTTAAAACTTTAATATTATTAAATATTTTGTTGGTACAAATATATTTGCATCTATAAATATCAATATTACCCTTAAAATTCCAATAGCAGTGAGTAACGCATGCTTACGCGAGTGTTGCCCGGCGCGATGACCGCCGGACAAACATACGTACGTTGTTATTTATGTTTTTTGTTGGCTCCCGTCCAGGTGACCGCTGCGCAAACGCATACGTTTATTTAGAAAGCGTTCAATTCTGTCTGCGGAATCGTTTGCGGAAAACTTAAATGGCACAATGACTCTATACTTATTTTTATGCATTTTATTTTTTATATTGAAGATAATATTGACAATAAGTGTCACATAAAATATATTTTTCAAATGTTTGATTTACGTTTACAATTCAATTTGTGCTAAGCAGTGAAGGAAGGCATTGACACTCATATTGGAGTAACGGTGTTGCCCAGCGCTGGGATCACTATGGGCTGTTACTTTTTTATTTTTTAACTATTTTATAAGCCAACACATACGCTCGTCACCACAACCGCTGTTTTTACAAAGCAAAACAGTTAACCTCAAAATTAATTTAAACTCATCACGTATACTCATACATATTATGAATGTAAATTAACTCTGTCTGTCAATCAGTCTGTCTGTAACGCTTTCACGGCCCAACCTCTGAACCGCATGTGATAAAATTTTGTATGAAACAAATTTGAACCCCAAGGAAGGACATAGGCAACCAACCCCTTAAACGGAAGAGAAGCCGCGGGCTACAACTAATATGCAATAATAACAGTAACCTTCTATATAAATTTATACCAAATGACATAGCGATTCACCGCAACAAGCTGAACTCAGATGATTTAGCGATAAAATGCGCAATGTTAAGTTAAACGGCCAATACAGCAGCTAACAATGGGAACGATGATTTTGCATAATTTTATTGATCCAAATATCCGTGGATCATTGATCATTGGGTCAATAATGCGTATTAAACTTGTCATGATTCAGTAGTGATGTACAAACATAAACAACTAAGTATCGATGCTACTATTCCTTTATCGAGTCGATAATATTTTTTTATTCTTAATATGTCTAATTGTAAATAAATATTTACGTATTGTATGCGCCATAGTTGTATATTTTAAACATCAATGGCTTCATTTATTTTTATGTAAAAATAATCTATGAAGATCCGTTTGAGTCCCTTCCACTTACTAGTTATTTTACCGCTAAACAAGATTATCTTTTTTGTTATGTCTTGATCTAAATTATGAGTGAGCCAATACAGACACTAGGCAGATAACATCTAAGATCCCTTGGTTAGCAGCGAATAGAAATGGCTTATACTTGTTAAAGTAATGTCTATGGGTAACTTACACCAGTGGTAGCACACAAATATCAGTAATTATTTTAAAAAATCGCAAATTTATTCTATATTAATTTAATAATTAAATCACTTACCAAAATTAAAATATCGATGTCGATAAAAAGTCGATGCTAACCAATAGGAGAACAACCCGCATTCGTGCAAATCCGCTGTCCGCCGATGCGTGCCAAATGACATGATCGATCATAGCTTTATACTTAAGTCCAGGTGTGGATTCGATCTGTGCAACAATTTGGGCACACAGACTTTAAGAAAACATTTTTATTATTACAAAAGCACGTGCGTTAAATTTTACATTTATACGAGAGACGTAAATTGACGTAACTGTTTTTTATTGTTGACTGTAAAGAAGCATTAAGCGAGCTTCTTTTACATTGGGATGGCAAGTAGTACTAAAAAAAGATATTCTTTACACTTTCAATACCGGTAATTACTAGTTTTATGTAATATGACTTACCTCTTGGGTCTGAAATTAAATAGTCTAAAAAATCAATTTTAAAACAATCAATGGATATATATACCACTAATCAAAGTAAAAGTCGAGATTGTCCAGTGGTTGGTACATGTGAATTTTAACCAATGAGAGCAAATCGGGATAAACAGACTGAATTTTGATATGCTAAATTCGTGTTTACATAAATAAATCTTGTGTGTTGGCAGTGAAAACAGTGCGAGTAAACATGCATGTGTCGAATTAAAAGCAGCCACATGTACATATATCCACCAATCTCGATTTGAACAGCGTCTTGAAATAAGATACAAACATTCTTCTTAAAAAAATTACACTAACCCATTTGCCGTTTACAAGCTCTTACTATATTTGAAATCTAACCGTACCGACTTATTATATAAAATGTTAGTTCCCTGCCTACCAAACAAGACAATCTTTAAAATGATCTTTTTAACGTTCGTCTTAGCAATTTTTAATTGAACCGTCATCAAAACTTGGACATAAATACAAATAAATAAATTTTAAATGACTAATATTTTGACACAAAGATTTTACACGGTTCAATAAATTACTACTCGTATCGTCCAGTATTTATTCATATCACAGATAATTATATTCAGACCTGAACTTTTATGGTGTAAGAACTCACTTCGTTTACTTTAAATGTTATTATTAATAGGTACAAGTTTTTTCTACAATGGAATAGATTTATAATCTTACCACCTAGCAAAAATCAGCACGATCTGTTCGGACTTTTTATTAATATCCTTAGGTTTTCGTAAACGAAAGATGATTTTTATTCTATAATACTTATCACTCGGTTTTGAAATGATCATTAAAATCAGATTTAAACCTCTTTGGTCATCTTTTGCATCATCGATCAAAATAACATTCAGATTAGTTAAGAAAATATTAATCACAGTTTTAAAAATATTAAATATATATTATAATGAAAAAGCAGTTCAAATTTGAACGAAGCATCTTTTTTGAAGCGATTTTTTGTGTGTTTTTGAAGTGCTAAGGAATTGTGTTGTTACTAAAAACTATTAAAATTAATATAATAATTTCAAAATTAATTAAAAATACATAAAATTAGTAAAAATTAAACATAACAACAGTTATCTGAGCAACAAAATAACTGAATAAGTGCAAATAATATTGTTATATAATAGAATAGTTAATACAGCGCTTTATATAGAAAATGCTTTCAAATAAACGTTATTACGATACTAAGATTTAGTAAATAAAATTAGATACGTGAGCAGTTATTTTACAGTATTAAGGTGGATAACGTCCTAAATTCATTGCAATGAATCATATCTTATTTATCAACAGCAATAACTACATATATTTACTTATAAACGCCAAAAAAAATTAAATAAAGAACTCTATAAAGCAATCACACGTATGAGGTAACAAAAAACACACACAAAACTTCTCAACTTTCAAATCAAACACCGGCCAATATTTGCACCCCATTGTTTACGCAAACTTCTCACATGCCGGTTAACACGCAAAAACCCTTGTTGCCCAATAAAAATCACCAACAAGTCCGGTCGGATATCAGAAATTTTCCCACCCTCAAAAATTCCTTACAACAATTTTATTACATCGAATAGCTGAGCGAAATAAGACCTTATTATTTAGCCAGTATAGCATACTATAGGTGAAGGTACATATTTGTGGATTAAGGCTTTCCCTTTCAGTAAATTTGGTCCATATGTTAGGACAAGTGAACTGACTTCTTTACTGGACACCCTAAATTGAGTGCGTGAGGGAGGAAATGGTATTTATTGGAATTTCCTATGGGTGAACGTCTCGATCACTCTCACTATAGGGTTCTTTGGAAGTGATAAGTGAATTTACAAATAGCTTTTATTTGGTATTTAGATTCAGAGATTGAAAATTATAGAAACAAATCAAGTTATTTAATTTTAATTGAAATCGTACTATACTTTTAGAAATATTTATTTTCTGAACATTATTATATTGAAATAGTAATATTATTATGTACTTATTATTGAATTAAAATATTAAAGAACATTCATTGTGAAATCGATAAATATTCAAAATTAGTTTTTTATTAAAATATTAACATATATTAATGAAGTCCTAGTAATCATTTAGTAACAAAATAAGATTGAACCGTTGACAGTATTTTATATATTATTCAAATAACAGTCAATCAATAGCATCAATACGAAGTGGATTATATACATCATACAGCAGCATATTATATTTATCATAAAAGTGAGAACTTGAGTGATTAACTTACCTACATGTAAAATTGAAAATACCGTTAGATAACAATCTATCACGCGAGATTGTAAACTGACCTAACAGAATTACTCTCTGAATATATTTTCAAAATCTCAATAACCCTGAATATTATCAATAAAAAATGTATCAATAAAAAAAAAATCAAAATTTATATATTTCAAATACAACGCTAAGCAAATATTACTTTTATCGGCCCCCATTCCTGAATAATTCATTTCACACACCGGAAGTGGGATCAATTGGGCGGAAGACTTGACCGGGTCGAGTGACCCTTCCCTTGTCCCTTCATCATTTTAAGCCCTCATGAAAGCGGCTTTTAGGATTCCTTGAGCATGTTTTCTTGAGTAAGCTAAGGAGTTATTCGATTTGAAAGAATGTGACATTTCAATAACAATATATATTTATATTGACGTAACGTCAAATAGATATTATGAATGTTTATTAGAGTTTTTTAGTTAAACAATTATTTCCCTCGTCAAGCTTATAATAAGCAAATAATAAAGCATTTTAAAATTAGGTTTCTACGTTTAACTTAAAATCAAAAGCTTAGTTTTGGAAATATGGATGATAAAGTTCATAATAAAAATACGACCTAACAAAGAGTCATGAAGGACATAATGCTCATAACATTTTACAATGCTATACCTATTAAAGGTACGCCGTTGTTTCTATCATGTTTTTTATTATTGTTAATGTAGGAAGAGAGTGATTTTCATACAGTATCAGTCTGATTATTTGTTTCTGTGTATATAGCCTTATATTAATTTAAAATTATAAATTACGGAAAATTGTAATTTAAGTTGTCAATGACTTCCCTATTTTTTAAATGTAATTACATAAAAAATTCGAAAATATCGAATTTTACAGACGAGGCTTTATTATTGTGCAAACCTTTTGTCATTAGAAACAAAACGAATAAATGAAAAAAATACCTGAATGACCAATATTTTTAATACGTACAAGCTATGTCTCTAACTGTATTGTTAAAAAAATAAAACCGAATAAAATAATAATTTAATTAACAACAATCCACCAAAAAAATATACAAAAGTCATCACAAACGATTGCCTTAACTTAGAATTTTATGTAATTAAAATATTTTTGATCGTAAAATTTAAATATCGATGAGTCAACACTTGCGCGAGAAATGTCGGTAAACCTTAAGGTATACACGGTCGCTTTTAAAGCTAGAGCCTATTTGTATGGGTAGGCAACTACAAGCTTATAATTTCGAGTAAGAGGCCATCTTAAATTTTCCAAAAAATATTAAGCGACGCACAAAACAATAAAGATGGTAAAAGAAGATTATATACAAAAGTATGACTGTAGCATAAGGATTCGGGCGAACCGCAAGAAAGCGATACGCAGTGTACTAAGGTACGCTTATAGTGATGCAACAGCAGCTATGAACTTTCCTGTTGCCGTTTCGTTTTAAAAACTTTTAGCAAAACTTTGGAAATCAATGTTGCTCCTACTTTTCTTTGTCACTGAAGTGTGGTTTCTTTTTCTATATGTATGTTCTCCATCTCTATATTTTCATGTTACTTTATACAAATGAGACCTTAACGACCGTCTGTAAAACCAACAAAATGGTGACAAAGAACAGAACTGAAGGCGGAATAGTCTTCGAAGATTTATTTTCTTGCACTAGCGATCTGGGTGCCACTACAGTTGGTATGGCGAATGCTTGATTATTACAACGGTTCAGCTAAAGACAGAAAAAAATATAATTATTTTAATTAACTGGCAAATGAAACATCTTATGGCAAAAATACATCATTGCCAATAGGTAAAGTCTCTGAAAGCAATTATGTTAACCATTCCTTTAACTAAAAATGAAATGTAGAATTGATTTCCATTTAATCAGTATCCTGATTCAGAAAATTTAATTTCTTAAATAACCTAATGAGAATGTTCTAGAAGACCACTATTTTTTTTCTTGATTGATTTCAACAAGTGCAGTGGATTTTTTATTGGATGGTTCGTTTACTATAGCAAAAGCCAACCGTCAATAAAATCTCATATATTACAGTCTGCAAAAACAGATACTCTTTTTTTCACAATTTCTCATAATCCAAACGGAACAAAAATCTAAAACGACCAATTCTATTGCCGGATCAAACTAAACATCGTATGCAAAAGCTAAAAAGCTAAAATGATACACCGTGAATCTGCAATTATTCTTTTGTTCTTTATTTTATCATTAATCATCATTCAAATTCAACACTCTTTCGAAGTTTTATTGAAATCCATCTGATTTATAATAAAATATTCCATGCACAATTAAAAAACAAGTTTATTTAAGATAATGTTTTTACTTCTGAAATGATGATCAATAATAATCTTTAAAAAGTATCCGATCTCATGACAGTTTATTATAGAAATAATCTGTTGATTTTTATTATACTTACATCACAGCAGGTCGTTTCGGGAGAACCGATACATCCCGACTTACAGCCTCGTACTACGGCCTCAAAAGTGTTGCCCTTTGATATGACAGATGTGGAGCACTTATCATCAACGCTATGGCACGTAATCGTTTGAACTCTGGAAACAAATTCAATACGAAAGACCAATCAAATATCATTTTGCAATCGCCATTGCTATACTTTCAAACTAAACTTTAATACTTCTCAATATTATTAAATGTTTCGTCGTCAACCAAGCAATGCATTTTCTTAAAACATTTATCGTTTATTGTTTCAAACAATATTACAAACACTTAAATCAGGTATTCTCAAAGTTTTCAAAATGTGTCTCTTCCTAGTTTTATTGTTTTGACATTTGACAGAAGAAGACACCCCATTATTTAACTAATCACCACATAAATAACATTTACAAATGAAGCTGTTATTGATTAATTGCTAAATAGATTAAAGAGAAACTTTCTGATGTGAAACTTCTGACTCATACAACAGAATAAAGTAACTAATTGACGCTATAATGACAAAAGTGTTATAATAATTTTACCTGTATTTTGTAGGATCCAGACACGCCTTTAGTGGTGTATCAGACTTATATGCGCAAACATAGCATTCCAATGGGCGCATCTTGGTCGTTCTAGTTACTGGTATTGTATGGGTTGTATGCAACTGTATAGCTGGTGCCCGCCTTCCGATACTCTCTTCAGCTTTTTCTGCTATAGTATCATCCTCATCATCATCCTCATCGTTCTCATCACCATCGCTAGAGTCATCTTTTCTTCTAAGCAAAATGCACTTATTATTAAAGGAACTTATTAAGTTTGTGGGCTTTGTTGCCTAGGTTATTACTAACTCATCATTTATAAACAAACACCTATTATTTTTTGTTCCAGTTTGAAGGATGAGTGAGCCAGTGCGATTCAGGGACAAGAGGTATAAGATCTAGATAACTACAAAACATTAGATCATTTGCCAGAAAGCATTGATCTATAAAATAATAATAATATCAACATATTTAAGCCGGCAACACTGTGGCAAACATGTGGGCACCTTTAAATTTAATTAAATTAAATTAGTATTTGAAGGAATTCATCATTCCGTGAATGTCATTTACGACTACTATTCATTTATTTGACGTACTTATCTAAAACTGAAAGCTTAACATTATTTAAAAAAAGGTGATATTTTCCTTATATTATGAAGTAAACAAACAATTATGAAGTTTGAAAAGAAACCCGCTGTGTTTCTTTCGCGAGTTCTTTACAGGTTTGATGGTTTCATTTGCGAACCGGCAATAGTTTTTACTTTTGATACAAAAGTCAGTGCAGTCAGTCATATCAAATAAAGAAATTTAAGTATCAATTCAAAAACTACTGGATAACAGTTACTTAATTAATCCATAAGTTTAATGAATTGTGGGTATTTAACTTTGTATTACTGTCATAATATTAATAATGAGCAAGGAGTCAGTAAAATGCTTTTACATATAAACTATACATTAAGAAAACGATATATTTAATTGCTAACTATCGAGTAAGTACACAAAAGGTAAGTTAATAAATTGAAACTTAAGACAACCAAATTATAACAAGCTCACTCGTCATCATCGTCATCTTGTGATTTACTTAATGAAGGCAGAAGTAGAAGAACCGCAAGCACCAAACAATACCTCCACCGAACCATGACACTTTCTGGATTACTCCAACACAACGAAATTTATCCTCTCTTACACGATAGATTTGTCATTTTATAACCTAAACTGTTTATTCACCATTTAGCGGTTGAAAATTTTACAACTGACAGAGCTCGTCGAATTTTATGTTTGGAATTTTTCTTTTCGTTCTTCTTGAAAAGTATTTAATGGTATTTTAAACCTCTTTTGTTGATTGTATGTAAATAAATACGGATGACTTATTACAATAATAATACGCAGGATGTAGAGTACAAGCAATTTTTATTTTAAAATATACAGTTTTGCAATATTACAATAATTAAATACACAGCGAAAAGACATCTAAAAATATAGGAGTAAGTAGGTAAATGTAAAATATGTTTAAATGATTTCAACACCAAACTATACAAACCAAATTTAATAATATATTATTAAATACGAAAATGTAAGTTTTCGTTTAAAATGTTCTGTTAGAATATTGAATTTAATTTCACGTCGTGACATCTATTGATGAGTTTCCGAACTAGCTACTCGCAAATAGGTGGCGCTTAAACGTAATAATAGTGGCCAGATTGAGTATTAATATACAACATATTCTGTAAATATAATTTTAATGATATATAATATATAAACATTTCTATAAATATAAAACAAATAATATTTTTACAATAGGCATCTGTAGACAATAATTCACCTTATTAAATTATTTAAGGGAAAAGTAATCCTATGAGATATGTAAGTTAAATATTAAGAGAGTATTCTACCGATCAAAATGGTATATATTGTTTTAGTGAAGAACAATTTAAGTCTTTTTTGTTTGACAGAGACCTTGGCCAAAATGATATAGAATCTAAAAAGTAGAGATAAACTAATGTAACAAAAAGTTTTCGACTGCACAAAGTCAATACAACCTTACTGTTGCAGGAAGGTTGTATTGACTTTTATAAGAAACGATTCTATAAAAATGCTGCAAATATTTGATTACTATTACTTTATACCAATAAATAAAATGTATTTTTAATTTGATATACTTATTAAATTAGTCATATTATTACATAAAAAAAATGAAAATGATAAAACAGTTTGGAGCAAGTGTTCGTCGATTTTCATTTACATTTCGTTGTATATGATTACTGCATTATAATTGATAAAAAGTGGGACTAATTCATTTATTGGCGATTATTTTCGGTACAGTCTACTTACCAAACCTATGGTGAGTTTTAATTTAATTGATCCTGTAATAATCTCCTGATTAGATAGCAATCTCAGAATTATTTAAACGTCTGTGTACAGGGATTTATTGGCTTTAGACCTCGTCTCAAAGTTTGGGTCAGTAAAAAGTTAAGAAATCCTCTTACATTTCCGTACATCGCATAACGTCGGATAATAATTATTAAAACCTTTCGTACTACATCTGATCTTTATCTAGTCGGATCAGATTGTCGCTTATCGAATAGAAAAGTGATGAAAAGAGACTTGCGTTACTTACATTATTGTGCTGTAATATTTTCAGCATAGTGCCGTACTATGCTTTCTTCAGTAGCATAACTTCAGGCCAGCTTTCTTGAATAACTTGTTAAGACTTTTTTTATGGTATAGGTTGGCGGACAAGCATATGCGCCGCCTGATAGTAAGTGTTCACCACCGCCCATAGACAATGGCACTGTAAGAAATATTAACCATTCCTTACATCGCCAATGCGCCATCAACCTTGGGATCTAAGATGTTATGTCCCTTGTGCCTGTAATTACATTGGCTAACTCACCCTTCAAACCCGAACACAACAATACTAAGTACTGCTGTTTGGCTGTAGAATATTTATTCATTAACCTTAATTTTCTAGAAGTATTAATATAAAATTATATATAATTCTGACAATCCCAAAGGACATAACATCTTAGTTCCCTGGGTTACGTACTTACGTGCGTAAGTAGTATAAGGAATAACTTACAATTACAACGATACCAACATCTATGGCAGTGGTGATCACTTACCTTCAGGTGGCCAGTTTGCTAGATAACCTGTGATTAAGCAGTGATGAAAAATTCCTATGGTAAGTTAAAGTTAGAGAAGTTCACATTAACTTCCTTGCATAAACACGTAATCCTTCCTATATAGACTCTGAATTTCGTCCAGCCAAATACTTTGAAAAAATGCACATTGACAATTAAATCTTTATCTCGACAATAATCATTTTCTTAATCCTTTACAATCCATATTCGCTCGAGTTTTAGGCGTTGGTCGTCAGGTGTAAGTCAGACCTTCGTCCTTGGAGTTCAAGCTTGCTTCATAACAATTCGTTTCATTAGTTTAGCCGGGACAAAGGCAGCCAGACGGAGTTTCGCATTTATAATATTAGTATAGATATTGAACCTACAATTGACAACAAACAACTGTCAAAATATTACTGAGTTTGTTATGTTCCATCCAAATATTTAACTCAGCGAGTGACGTATTCGGAGTCATCGCACCGGCCTTCAAATTATATAGGCGTTCTTATCGTAGTGCGATATCCAGGTGTGTATACCAAAAGGCGGTAATTATCTAGGAATGATTTTCTTCTGGTGTTCTGCATATGGAGGAACCGATAAGCGTTGGGGAAAAGGTGTTCTAGAGTGGAGAGCGCGTATCGTCAAACGTAGCGTAGGACGTCCTCAGGCAAGGTGGAGTGACGATTTGCGCAACACGACTGGCAGGAGCTGGATGCGAGTAGCCGAAGATAGATCACAATGGCGTGCAAAGGAGAGGCCTATGTCCAGCAGTGGACAAGTATGGGCTGCTGATGATTTTCTTCTATATTTTTATTAAATCTACTTCTCAGCTGATTACTTTTTTCTATCACATATATACGGATTATGTCAGATTTATCACCATTCATCTTAATAAGAATAATGTCAGCAATCATACTTACTAGCACTGTTATTTGAGATTAACTCGCAATCCTAATTCAAAAAAAGAATCTAAATATTAATCCTGAAGAATCGGAAGCTACAATCCTCTGCAGCAAAGAGACAATTGCAGGGATTTGTTGGTAGGTAATACCGTAAACTTATAACTTACAAACTTGATCGATGATTAATATTTTGCTATCTGTTTTTTTAAGGCTCCATAAATATGAAAATAAATATAACCGTGGCTCCCTACACGTTTTCACCGGAAACTACATAATTTATTTCTTCCCCATATACTCGTGTAATCCGAATGCACCTACGTAACTAAAGGAGGTTCTTGAATCGCAAACGCATCATCAAAAATCATCAGAATAACTGACACTTATTTTACAAAAAGTACATTTTACGGTCAAACCAAAAACATTTCACGTCGCTATCTGGCTTCGACGCGTCTGTTCCATGATGACGGAAATCGCAGCCTGATCCTTCCTCTACAAATAGTAATACTGAATAGTAAATAGCCTGTGAATGTCCTACAGCTGTGCTAAGGCCTTCTCTCCTTGAGGAGAAGGCTTGAAGCTGTTCCAATGCGACCTCGTTAATACGAGCCTTCAAAAACATATAACAGTATTTTCTCCTATCGACACGTGGAGGTTTCTTCACGATTTTTTCCTACATCGCTAAGCACGTGATGAATTATGAACATGCTTAAAGGCATGAATTTTAGTGGTCTCGGCTCATTGTCACTCGATAAGTAAATCCAGAAGTATTAATATTAATAAAAATCGTTTATTATAATTTTCGTTTTAAAATTAAAATCGTAATCTTCAAAGTATTCATAGTTAAATGTTAATTTACTGTCACTCGATAACAAGGAAAGTTAATATCGAGTTTTACTTTTAAAATTCAAATGACCTAATATTACCGTAGAATGGCAAAGATTTACAATGTTATTGCGGGAAGAGACCATAAAATAGCCACCATTTAAATTTTTATGTTCCGTTATCGCCATCCCAAGCAGCGGCGAGGTGATCTAATTAGAAATTATGGAAAACCCCGATTTTTTTTCTATAAATAACCCCTTATTGATATAATATAATGGCCTATAAAATTATGACACATTTTTATTGAAGTACCTTTATTTAAAGATGTTTCTTCTAAACGTGACTCAAAATCAAAGATATCTTGTTTTTGTGTTCTTTAATAAAATAAATAAATAAAATAAATAAATGTTACATCATTTTATTTATTTCTAATAAGCAGCATCTAATAAGATAGTACTATTTTTTAATTATAAATTTTATTATAAAATCTCTCTCTTCTACAAATTTTCTATAAGTTATCATAGCGGCTAAGACGTTATTATTTTTTAATATTAATCATAACACTTTCACCACCAAATCATCAAACATTCTACCGCTAAACAGAAGTAGGTACTCAGTATTTGTATTGGAGGTGGTGACCACTTACCATCAGGTACAATGAAATCCTATTTTGAAATTGTAACAAATGCATTGATGCAATGATTTTCCTTGCGCCATAAAACACCTTAACATCATAGGGTACCTGTGTTGTAAGGTGTTTTCTGTACGTCTGGTACTGTCATTACCCCCTTCTCCACATGCGGGTCACCCTGCCAGTAACTAGTTCGATACGGAATATAATATAAAACAGTCATATTAAAAACATTAAAAAAATCTCCTGCAAATTTTAGTTACATAGGTTTTATTTTTTCATAAAACATAATACTCAAATAAATAAATTTTCATTTCAAACAAATTAATTTAAATGATAAATGAATATTACCATATATTTGTCATAATGTTTATATATAACACTAGCTGAACTTGCGGCTTTACTCTCGCGAAATTTATAAAACACAAACACCTAACCCCCTTTTAACCCCCCTTAGCTCCCCCCCAGAGTTTCGTAGAATCCGTTCTTAGCGGATGTCTACACCCTATAAGGAATCTAACTGCCAAATTTCAAGTTTGTAGGTGTTATAGTTTCTGAGATATCGTGATTATTCAGTTAGTGGTATGTCGCTTTTATATAAATAGATATATTTTGCGTCCACTGGTGACAGGGTTGTAATTTTTTTGAATTTTGAATTCCGAATTGCGTTTTAACGGACATAACCCCGTGCTAGCATACATGGATTATTTATTTTATTATTTTATTTAACTTTATAATTTTTAAGTTTAT
Organism: Vanessa atalanta; assembly: GCF_905147765.1. Taxonomy (NCBI): domain Eukaryota; kingdom Metazoa; phylum Arthropoda; class Insecta; order Lepidoptera; family Nymphalidae; genus Vanessa; species Vanessa atalanta. The sequence continues at coordinate 3,923,928 of NC_061884.1, forward strand.
ATGTAGTATATGTAATTATTTAACTTCTCAATATATTCTCAATTATTCTTTAGTAAATAATTTGATATAATTGAATTATTTATATTGAGTTAGGTAGTTATTTTATTGAGTTAGTTATCATAGCCGAGATGGCTTAATGGTAAGAATACGTAAAATTTAACCGATGACACTAAATTCAAACCAAGGCATCAACACTGGATTTTACATGTGCTATAGTGTATAAATTCGAAATTGTGCTCAGCGATGAAGGCATAACCTGCATGTTTTTTTTATAAAAATGTTCTACATATGTATGTTCGATAGGTACATACTCTAACTTACATTGGAGCAGCTTAGAGGAATAGGCTCCGAAACATCCTCAGAAGCCTTAACTTTAGCACCACAATCTTCTCAAATAATGTAATACAAATAGCGTAAAACTGCTGAGTATCTTGTCGTTTTTTTTGGAAAAATCCTTAAAACTTCTAAGATTATTCTCGAACAAAGTACATTTTAATAGCAATCTTTGATTATTAATTTTAAAACGAGCATTATAGTAATCGCATATTATCTATAATATCTGAAATCCAACCTTGATAATAAGCTACTTTATCATTACACCCTCTCGGTAAATAAGTTGGTAACGTCTGGCCGCCAACTCACGTGCCGCGCGCTCATTGGTCAAATCAAATAGCGCGCGCTAACCCGTCTTCTTTGTTACACATTTCCGTCCCCGTCACGAAATCGTTCCCACAGTTTTTGTAGATAAATTAGAGGAAAGATATTACTTATCAATAAATATTGATTGATTGTTTACAAATAGATGTTTGGATATCTGCATTGAAAATAACTCATAAGGCTATTTTTTTACCATAAAATTATCCATATTAGCCGACCTAGTCCTAAAGATATCGTCTTAGCTAAATTGGTATAATTTTTAAGCATCTAAATAACGATGTACGAGCAGAATAATAATTTTTAATCCATTATGATAAAGAAACTGCATTAAGGAAGCAACAAGTTCTATTCATATCATCACATAAAAGTATTTTATAGTCTTCCGGAGTTATAATGTAAAGGAACATTATACGTCAGCTGTTATATAATAGTGGTAACTGAATTATAATAGAAAAATTAAATCAAATAAAATTGCATATTATATTTGGTAGGACTGTATGCAAGCCCCTCTGGGTAGGTATCGCTAAACAGCTCTACTTAGTATGTTGTTTCGGTATGAAGGGTGAGTAAGCCAGTGTATCTAATTAAAGGACAAAGCTTCTTAGCCCCAAATACCCATTGGCGCAGAGACGACGTAAGAAATGTTTAATAATTTTTACAGCGCCTATATCCATAAGCGTTAACCACTTGCCATTAGCCAGTCAGTCCTCCTGTTATAGGTACGTCCTTATATTAGAAATTTTAAAAAATAGTGCATTATTTATCGTACTTCTATCCCAAGTTTTGATTTAAGTGCACATCTAATCTCAGTATATTTATACATCTTTATACTCTAAAAATAATAACAATAATCATATTTAGACGTCCAATTAGAGCCTTAAAAGAATTGCTCAATTATTATTTCATACAACTATTATATCCCTTTTTGTATTCATGTAAAAATATATACGGTTTTATTTTAGTAAAATATTGCATGCTCGTGAGAAACATTAAAAGGTCTTAACAAAGCGAGGTTATTGTGGAAACGATTAGCGCTCGCCTAGACCCTAGGCCAATCCAGCTACGTTTTAACGTTAGGTATATCAAAGGGCTTAAGCTTCCATCAAAGGTGCTATTAATAACGAAGAGCAACCTAAACGTGGCTTTTTCAAACACGCACACACTCGCCCCTTTCCGTGTCTCTCGCCTAGCCGGCTCCGCTGTCGCCCCACAAAGCCGGCCCGCCCGCAATCCCCGTACAAACCCGAATACACGACCTCATTAAAAAATGAAACTCTACAAACGTGCCCCAGACTACAAAACGCAACTTGTCAAAGCGAAAAGCGCTACCTAGCGGTGAGTAGCGGAACTACGCCACTCGCGGAACCAACCTCTGTACTTTTTTAATTAGCCTCATACACTGAATGAATGCGTGAAATACGTTAGATTTTTTTTCTCTCGTACGCGGTTAGTTTGGTTGCTTTGAGTAAAGTATGTTAATTCAACGGCTCTCATGTTTTTTGAACTGTTCGTGAGGGAGCGTAACTTTGTGGCATAGAGTGCTTAATTAGCAACGAATTACTAATAATGTTATTTAACAATATTTTTATGGGAAAACTACAAAATCAGGCATTACAACTCGAACATCTTTGCTTTAATCATGAAAAGAGTTTTAAGAAGCGGTATCCGTGAAAGTGAGCAAGTCGCGCAAGTCTTTTATCTCGGCTAGGTTCGCTCAAAAAGTGCAAACTCTGTACAAAGTTCACTTTCGCCTTGTGAACTAATTTTTCGCTCGGTGTCAAGTTCATGGCTGTGGGACGAGGGGTGCGGGGTGTGCGGGGACGGGGGGCCGAGGGACGGGGCGCTATGATAAAATAAAATATTCATTATGATTGCTCCGAGCGCCAATGTTCACGAAAGCGCGATTGTGCAGCTGACGAGAATTGGCTCTTGAAGTTTTGAATTTAAAACTATGTTAGGTATAAGAAATTATTTCAACTAAATTATAAATATATAATCCATAACATAACTTTGAAATGAAATATATTTTTTAGTACACCGAATTATGTATATCTTTTTTTAGGAACATTGTAACATAAAATTGTGTATTTTCATGTTATTGCTTACAAAATACATTTAAGTATCCTTTAAAATGTCTAGCACACAATCCCTACTATAATGTTACTATAACTACTACTATGTCATATCTATCAAAAATAATAATATCATAAAAAGAAAAACTAAAGGAGCCAATATGACAGAACTCGACAAAATAGTACAAGACTTGAAAACTGACGTAAAAATCGTCCCAGACCTACCTCAATGGGGAACGGCGAGACTCGCAGATTCTTTTCTTACTCTTAATTAGCCCATTAATTTGTAAGTAAAGTTTATTCCGTTCACAGTTTGTCGATTCACGTAAGACTTGAAACAATTTATGAAGACTTGTTTTACGTATAAGTAAGCATGTATTTGTGTTTATTGTAACGTTTTATGAAATATGTATTATAAAAATTGTGTTGTAAATTAAGTCTTAATAATTATTTTTAAGTTTGTTTAACCTTTTATTTTTAATTCGATATCTTTTTTTATATATATTATACTTTAATGAGACGATCCAGTACATGGATATAATGTTTGCAAACATTATGAAAAAATGGTTAAAAATCCACATGAATCGGATAACAGCTACCAGTACCATCAACTCGGAGCAGTGGTTAGGATAAGTTCCAATAGTAAGTGTGTACTTATGTAAGTTAAGAGGAGAGAAGGCCTTATCCTCAGTGGGACATTTATTATCAGAATATTTTACTTTTTACCGAGATAATTAAAAATATATATTATTTTAGTTTCATTTTTACCTTGGAAGATACCAATAGAATTATAGCTGATATTTTTTAATTATATAAGTCTGCTTGTTGGCAGACAGTCACTGTCATTGTCATTGTGTATTGACATACGTCATCAACCTTGTAAGCTAAGGTGTTATGTCTCTTGTGCCTGTAGTTACACTGGCTCATTATACCTTCAAACCGGAACATTATAGTACCTACTATGTATTGCTGCTTAGCGATAGAATATATCATGAGTGGGTGGTACCTAACCAGACGGGCTTACCACCAAGTAAAGCTATAAATTTATCGAATTAAAGTTATAATAGACGAGGTTACTCACTTCAGTGATATTAATTTCAGCCCATTGATTTGTTGTAGCTGAAAAAAATCGTCGGCAAAACTTATCAACATTTCGGGCTATTGTTCAAAGTGACACTTTCCCTGAAGCGTTACTTTTTCGGTATTTGTGTTCCGAAACGAAACGATTTTAACTTTAAGTTAATATAATTTTGATCCTTTGATGACTTGAAAAGCTAAGTAAAATTTTGCTTTAAATTTCATGATAAGTTACTGTTCCAACACTAATTCTTTCCATCAATTGTATCCCAACTTAATGCCTACATATAGGTAGGTGGGGGTTGAAGGGGAGGTTAGATCACGTAAGATCGGTGATGTCATGTACATACTGAGGCTGACAGAGTTAACATCCAACTTATTAGACATTTCGGAAATTCGGTTTAGCTCTGACATCGCTGGTTTACTGATAAAAGTGATGATAAAACGTAATGTATCGACTATCGATAAAAAAGTACCTGAAATTTATAAAGACTGATTATATTTTAAACTTATTTTGTTCATAGTTATTAACAAAGTTTTTTTTATATTATTAACATGCCAATGACTGATATGACTTGACGTCTTATTATATAGGGATTAAAACTTAATCATTGTTTTTTAAGAAACAGAATTTGGTAATGTTCTGTATGATCAGTGTTGAAAAAGTTCCCTTTCTTAATAAGTAAGAACAGGGAAATTATAAATATAAGAAATATTAATTACTTCATATACCACCAATGCCTGTAATTACAAACACACTACAAAACAGGCCACAACAACATATTATAGTTGAACGGTAGAATAATTAAAAAATCCAAATATCAAATGTGCTTCTAAACTATCGATATAAAACATCGATAATAGGTACATAACTATCTGATATCCAGTTGGTAAAGCAAACGTTTGTCCGGGCTCAGCTCCACCCGGGCCTCAGGGCAAACACTCTAGTAAATAATCCTACTTACGTAAGTATTACATATTATATATGAAATTCTATGTATATAGAATATATATTAAAACAATTAGGATTATATTTCTATATGAATACAACTAACTCGATGACCTTGATACATATTTGATGTCAATTATGACACATTTATGGAGATATTTTTGAACGATATTAACATGAATTAAAAAAAAAGTTCATTACTTATATACTATGTAATTAAAATGGAAAAGAGTAATAACTAAGTTTCTTGCCAGATCTTCTTAGTAGAATCTACTTTCAAATCGGTTGTAGCATTAAATTTATTTCAACACTGTATCATAGCGCTTTAAAAGTACTTTTAGGAGCCTACTTGAATAAAAAGTATTTTGATTTTATATATTAGTATCGTTGGCATTAACTTGAACATATATATTATAGATTATGTAAGTACATTATGAGTATGAACCCGTTTTCACGTTTAGTTTTATTACGAGAGTAGTAACAGGCGCATTTTACGATTTTTCTACATTTTTAATAGATATTTAAATGATAATATTATAATATTTGAACATATTCCATACTAATGAGTTATAGTGTAAAGTTTTTATTACAGAAACAATGTATTAAATAACAATTACTTTATACTAAAGAGTTCAGTGTTTGTTATAAAGTGATTATCCATATGCCTTGTTTATGACTATATTTACAAAGGGCTTTACAAGAGCTTCTGAAGTGAAATTCAATATGAACATAACCTACATGTCTCGAGGCGTTACGAGTACATAGAATTACATAAGAACATATGTATAAGATCAGAAGGTTCAATTTGATCTGCCTTCAGCCCTGTCTTCAGTGGACGGAATGCGAAACGGCGCTGTTTGTTTGTGGGTGGATGGATCTAGTGAAATTTCTCCTTTGTTGCTCTACTCCACCCAATGGCCTTTGGTGTAAATTAAAGGCGAATAAGATCGACATATTCTTATTAGAACTTGATTTTAAAATTTAAATGAAATTACGTTATCAATTATTATGTGGCCTTATTGTCTATGCTTATAAAATGATTTTTCGATACCTTAACAATATTTTCAGAAGATAATGGAAAAATTGAAAGTTGAGTTCATTTATGTAGGTACTCACGTTATGTGTGAGTAACCTACAGTGCTTATTTATAAATATAATTTATCTGTCTGATATATTACCTCAACTGTAAAATAATAAGAAAATTATACTGGAATTGATAAAACTAACAAGAAAATGTTCGTTTATAAATAATCAAACTAGATTTGATTTTTAATTTAAAAAGATAAAAAATATCTATCTATAAATATCTTATTAGATAGGTTTATACGATTGTAATTTCCTCGACGCGAACTATTATTTCATTAATAATATGGGTTATAGAATTAGCTCATTTGATGTTAAGTTGTCACCATAGCCCATAGACATCACGCCATAAGGAATTGTAATAATTTTAAATAAACATTAAAAAGTACTTCAATAATTTATTTTATACCCGCGATTATTTTTTATAAATATTTTATAAGGAAAAAAAATGATAATTGCTAACATAATCAACTCGCTTATAACTTGGACCGCCTTCGAAGTTAGATTTGGTGGGCATTATGTAGCAGCTTTGTATCTGTTACATTATGTATTCTGCCGTGGACTTCTGTACATATATCTATATGTAAGTTTAACTCGAGTTTACATTAATAATTTATTCGACGCAGTATTTTAAAAAAAGTATTATAAAAATGAATATTATTCGAAAAATATCAAAATCGACTTTTCGCACTATATTTATTTGAACCAAGGTTTAATTACATGAATATTTATTTCATCAAATTGTTTAAATAATTCTAATGATTACAGAAAAATAATATAGTATAATTACGTAAAAATAATACATTATTCTGTAACGGAACATTGCATTTCCTTCCGCCACATTCCTGCTTAGTCTTCTAGATATATACATTATATTTAGCATCTGAAATATCTCTGTTTCTGTCGTTTCGCATTTCATTTCGTGCAATAAAACGCTGAAGCTGTAGTTTGAGACATGAACGTGGACGCCATGTTCTCTCTATATTATTTCTTTGTTAAATTTAAAGAGTGTGTTTTCGTTTAACGTGTGTAGTGTTATTGTCCTCTCATGATGTATGCTTTATTATTATAAGTAATTTTATATAAAATCATAAGCTGAAGAATTATTTTGTTCAATATACTAATCTGAGGATCATCCATGATGACCAAGATTAATGTTCGATTGCTATAAAACATTTCTTTACGAGGAAAGGTGTCGGAGCCGCAACCTTTAACGCTGATAAAACCAAAGAACTAGTAAATTAAATTTCAGTAACATAATACTAGTTTAAAACAAATGAATGGATATATTTCATAATGAAATCTTTCTGACTTAATTTCACAACAACGAGCTAAAAAAGATTCTGTTCGTAGAAATACTTATATTTAATTTAACATTTAAATGAATACCGAGAAAAACGTCTAAATAAATGTTATTTATATCCTGCCTAGAAATTACTAAACACTAATTCCACGCTTTTTATCTTAAATATAATCTTGTATTGAGTAATATACCTTAAAACTTCTTAAGGGAGGCTAAACCGCCTCGTTACGTAACGCGTTACGGCGCCAGTCTGGCTTCCCTTTCTCTCATACGGCAGCGGTAGGCAAACTCCTCCTCTCTCACTCTGTAGACGCACATTTTTTTTTACATGAGCTTAAAAAAAAATTTAATCCAAATATTCATAGATTATAACTGTATTGTGTATAATATCTAAATTAGATAAAACCAAAGCGTTCATAAATGTTTGCTCAATGTAATTAATTTTATAAGATTAAATGTAATATAACGTTACCATTCTACTCAGAAGAACCGATAAAATACTTAGTACTTACTTACTCTATTCTAATACTACAATTATTTAAGTCGATGTGTTCATTAATGTTTTCATAATAATTATAAAATCTGTCTAATAATAAACCAAATATATAGCTACCTACACATAACTACTGTTCCTTTATATTTCATAAATTGAATTTCATAGATGCAAAACTTCAAGTAAAAGGATACTATATAGTTTATATTAGTCGAACTTAAGTAATAACTAAGCTACACAAGATTATAAGGTAATCGAGTAGATTAAGTAAAATTCAATACCTGAAAACCTAAAGTGTATTCTGAACTCGGAAAGGCTCGGATTAAGTTAACTGCTTACGGAGTATGCAGCTCAAAGTATATGAGAAATTCATCTTCAACAATATCATCTTATATTATTCAAACATAATTTTATAAAAATGTGTAATAAACAAAAATCAACCCGTATTCATTACTTTTGGTTCCAGTGCTATAACTCACGCGTGGAATATTGAAAACCGACTAATTAAACATTCGTTTTAATGCGTTGTTTATTAATAATATAATTATTAATAATTATTATAACATTTAAACAACGCTTATAATTTATTTAATTTACAACGCATTAAATAACGCAATAATAATTATTATTAATTATTATTATTATTGCACATATAACAACATTTAAAAGTGGGGTTATTGTTCTGTGTATTGTGTCTAATACTTGTGTATTGCACTTTGGGGATTAATTAGTTAACTTATTGACAGGTTTACTTATTTTACTGACGCGTTTATAAAGAATTAAATCATTTAATTAAGAATTAATACTCATTATATGAAAATACGTAAGAACATCAAAATTAGAAAATAATATCTACTTTTAACTTAATAACTTTTTTTTTTTAATTTACACAGGTATACAGGCGTTGCAATAGATTATATATCTCAATACAAAACAATCATGATGGCATTTTACTCGCCAAATTAACGTCTAATTGTTACTAGATTTGTATTACATAAAATCGCTAATTCGTAATTTAAAACATTGTCAAATCGTTAATTTAAAATAAGTATTTCGAGTTCTCTTGTAAGATTAAGAATCTTCTCATAAAGTTGGACTAGCCTAAGTGAAAGCCGATGACTAAAAGACATTAAAGTTACGCGTGTGCCCGAACTCGGAGGAAAGGAACGGATTAAACCAGGAGTTGCGAACAATTTAGCAAATTGAAGTCGTAACTTGACGTATCCGCCTGCAGTTCAGTTATGCGATAGATTTTGTTATTAAAATCACTAATGTTAAAAATTAATTAAAATGTATTGGAAAATAGGCTATACTCGATTTGATCGAAGTATTCATAAGTGTGTTAAATAAATAGGTTTGAATACATATCAATATTAAGAACTAATCTCAATAAAAGAGGATTAAACATGTATCTTACATAAGAATATTGTGTTCGATTTTCAAATTATTATTTTTTTTTATATAAAAAAACATCACGTATTTGTGCCTTTTTATATGAAATCGTTGATAATTATAAAGAAAAAAACTTTTTGTACTCTACTAATATATTTTATCATTTTAATTAAACCATTAATATATAATTAAATACAGTATTCTATTATTACAATAAGAAAAACCCTAAAAAATCGTCATATTTTACTTATTTACTCATCTGAGATTATATACCTTCCGCATATGTAGCTAATTAACGATTCGAAATACATAAGTGGGTACATAAGCGGGTGAGGGGGAGGTGGAATAGACGCGAAGTTGCTTAGATAATGTGCATACATTAAACTAAGACCAAACTAACGCGTATCTTGATGAAGGAACTTCGTACGCCCGCGGTCTAATTACGAAGAGGCGGGGTAAAACAGTGCCTTTGACGTGGTTACGTGGAGAATTTCATTTGCATATAAAAACTATATATAATACATAGTATTATAATTATTATGTTGTATTTTATTGACCATTATATTAAATATAAAGGAAAGTACGTAGTTTGTTAAAAAAAAAATCTGAGAAAAAAAAAATTCCCAAAGAAATATTTACAGACTCTTTAAAGGATTAACTGTGTTGCGTTATATAAAATGAGACAATAATTTAAATATATAAAATTAATTTTTTTTTTTTTAATTTCCATTCAAAAAGCAAGATTTCTTATTTTATTTATAGGAATACTTAATTTTAAAAAAAAAAGTCTAATTGGAAAGTTAATCCGTCTTTTAAAATACGTGATCTCAATGAATGGCTCATTTAACAATTATTTCGATTGTTTCAAATAAGAATCTTATTATCATTATAAATATACGTATACACAATTGGATTATTACTCCTTAATCAAGCTTAACACATTCTAATAAAATTTTATAAAGGTGTAATATAATAATGGAGCCTGTTATGTCCTGGAATTAGATAATTTTTAAATGAATTTTAATTCCAGAGATAAAATCCTTTATCAAATAATGAGTCAGGTCATTGCTTGCATGTGTTTCCCTCTGAAAATCTTGGAGCAATTTGAGACAGTTAATATTTCCGCATGACAATAGGACAAACTGACTGGAAATACCTCTGTGCTTTGACCACAGATGTCCGTGTGCAAAGGAATCTTTCGGCTCACACGGTCTTGGTTCTTGTCTAAGGAGTTCGATTAATGTGTCGAATTATTCACCAGGTTATTGACCCTAGTTTATTTATTTAAAAGTGGCTTCGATTTTTAGGTATGAAATCATATTACGCAAACGCTATGCGTTATTTACAAAACAATTCCATTTTCAAACTACCCGCATTTTAAATATAGAACGTTTTTATGCACTTATATTTGTGATTTAGAAAAATTATGTACCAACAGATATTTATTACTAACTATCCGTCCTACCTTCGAAAGGGTAAAATAGTTGCCCCTCATATTTCCTCTCTCTAAAATCTAGACTTTTCCAGAATCCCCTTATTGAGCGTCTACGTCGCCAAAAGAGTAACTGTGCTAAATTTCAAGTCGTAAAAAGTCAGTCAGTGGTATTTTGCTTATATACCTAACTTAACCTCATTATGAAGCGTAGTGTATTTAGTGGGTAAATTTTTACTGTATCTATATGTACTTAATTTCATGATTTTCTTAATATTAGTATATCTGAAAATTATTACAATATGGCTTAAACTCATTAATCGATTTAAATCTAAGGTTTATAATTATGATTTGAATTTCTGAATATTGCATTTGCATAGCTAAGAGCGAATTCCACGGTAATGCGGATATCGGTCTCAGTTTAGCCGGATTACGGCTAAGTCCGCTCATGTATTGGTTCTTCGTTCTTTATTCGATTCGAATATGACTTAAGCACAAAGTTTGCATGAGTAGATCAGAAGATTATAGTGGTAACGTTTTATTTAAAATTTATTTAAGTAGTTATTCAATAGATATAGAATCAAACAGGAATCTTAATATGATATTGTCTTATAAGATAATGAATGAAATCCAATTAAATCTATTTGCTGTTATAACGCCATCTACCATTGGATAGTGAAACATTTTAACAATTGATTAATGCTGCTTATTTTATAGTTAGATGTCACCAGTTACAATACAATGTTGATTATAATAATATTGGACCCACTAACACGTTCCAAACTTAGATTACTTATATATCTACCTATATAGTATCCTACAAAAAAACTAAAACAAACAGTATAATAATAATAAAACTTTATTCATTAATGAATTATAAAAGAGGTTGAACAGAGCAGTTTAGTTTTATAATTGGTTTGTACAAATTAATCTTATTTAAATAAATTGGGTGTAGTACCGTACTCCTCGCTAGGTTATAAAATAATCTGTAATAAACAAACAGTACAAATTTATTATCTTGGTGTACGTGACAGCTACGCTTGACATTCGCTAAACGTCATACTAATATACTAGTGTGCATGTACTCAGTGCCCAACTGTTGGCCACTATTTTTATCGAAGCGTATAAAATTATCCTTCGAATGTAAATACAATGTTATGCATACTTTTTTGATTGATGTTATATCAAGAAATTGATGAGGGGCGTGATTAATAAGAAAATTCTAATAATTATTTTACTGAACACAATTTATAATAACTAATAACACTTTCCTTAATTTTGAAAAATAAATAATTTTAAAAACAACGTCTAATTTATACATAATTATTTACGACAACAACTCGACAATATAATTATATTAAGTAGATATACATTTTCATTGACTTGAGATTCTGTAATATGTTTCTGAAGAAATAATTCGAGTGTTTCCAATAAACATCGCTATTCAGAAACCATTCGACAAAGCGATAGGCGGCTGTATCTCGAAGTGAGTCTCCACGGTCTAGTGGCTTTCCATCAGCGGTGATTGATAAGCCGCGTCCCGCGAGATTGTCGTGACGTGCCATCGTAATGGGGATAAGTCTACGGAAAATGTTGCTACATTCGAGAATTCGGTACTGACTTTTGATAAGCTACGTACATATGTACCGTACTTGAGCTAGAAATAAATGTTATCACGTTTGTTATTTATCATGTTTTTTCTCTCGCTGCCTAGAGCCGAGATGGCTTAGTGTTTTAAAACGCGTGCATCTTAACCGCTAATTGCGGGTGCAGACCTAGGCGAACACCACTGATTTTTAATGTATTTAATTTGTGTTTATAATTCATCTCGAGCTCGACCGTTAAGGAAGACATCGTCACCACGGTGGGACATTCACCGGCTATTACTTTTTTTACTCTCTCGCTGACTTTATTTATGATTTTGATTAATATATATATTCATTTATAATTTATAATTATCGGATATCGTTACGTATTCGCTGTTATAACCTAACCTCTTTCGTAATCAGTATATGATTGTATAGAACTATTCAGATTCAAGGCTACATGTATGGTTTATTTTATTACAATCAATTTCAATAAATTAACCATGATAAGGTAACGTGAATTCAAACAAATTTATCGTATTTGTTATGTATAAAAGTATAATTTATATACATTATTAGGTATATAAATATTAAACCTCCTTTTAAATTATACCTTCAATATATATATGATATGTCAGATTATTGGACAAAGTATAAGCGCCTTAAAAGAAAAAAAAAAACAGATTAAAATGGGACGATATGCTTTTTTTCTCAAACTATTTTATTAAAATTATGTGTTTGAATAACGCAGCCTTGAGTCGGGAAACTTTTTTTTTAAGTTATCCGCAATAGATGAAAGCCTTTCAAACCCACTGGTATGCTTAACGCTTAGTTGAAGGGGATGATAGAAATATTAGCAATGGCTTGAAATATCTAGTAGTCTAATAGATATTCGAATAAAATAACTAACATCTAGATATTCATCAATAAGTACCCTCGTAGTTAAAAAGTCAAACAATATACGTAACTAAAATATATTTGATATTATTTGATTTTTTATTTTTTAAGATAAGCCTTGATCTGCTCCATATAGACCTAACAGTGAAGTAGAACGGTGGTTTAAACTCCAAACATTCACTACGAAAGACCAATAATAAAATATTTGCTTAAGTTTGTGTATACCTAATAAATTACTCGTAAGTTCTTATTTATTACGCCTGAATCGGCAAGAAAAGACCTTGAATAGAAGCCTTGAAGCAAAGACAGAAGTATAGTATGGCCCCAGAAGAAGACAGGATTGAGAAGGTTTTGTAGGCACAAGGCCAGAAGTGGAACAAATTAGCGAAGTTCTATGTCCATCTGTGGCCTTTGTAGTATTTTTTAGAATGGAATAGAAATGCTTTAAACGATTATTCTTAAAAGCTAATTATTTTAAATACACCATAATTTAGTTTTAATTTCTCTCCATATAATAAAATAAAATATTTTTCCATGTATGTATATTGTACGATACTTTAATAAGTTTATAAAATATTTACAGTGTATGATTCTTGTATGGAAAATATCAACCAATCATAAATATTTCTGTAAACTTGCGAACCTTCTATCGCCGAGCGTCTTGAGATTTTTGCTGCGTGTCATAGTAATAAGAACAAGTCTATTGGTATTATTATATTCATATTACGCTTCTTATATATTTTCTTATCGTAATACTGTTGTATATATTTTATAATTTCAAGGTTTTCCATTTCTTATGGAATATTTGTAATACCGTTTTACTGCCATCTACTGTACCTAATAGGTTAGAGAGACGCTTTATTTAAATACGTTACGTATAATCATTATTAAAAATCAGTATTCATTAACATTTAATTTACGAATATTTGTACAATTTAAACATTTTTATAATATTGCAATCTTTTAAATTTCGAACAAATTTTGGATATCTCCACTAAGACTAACCTACTAACATTATTGATGGCTAAACCGACCCCCTTTCGGGCCGCGGACCCGAAATACGAAGTGGGGTCAAACGCTAACATTTAGACATAGCTCCAAAGTCCGAGATCATTATTTTATGTCATCCAAAACATGACCTTAAGCTAAATGTCTTACAGTTCAATTTGTATCAAATATATTCGTTTCAAAAGCCTTAAGCGTGTATAAGCAGGGAGAGGGTTAGCCCCCCAGGTGGTTGAGTCGTTTTACCACGTTAGCCTGTGACGGTCGCCTGTAATTTTAAGGCCTAATGCGACTATTCCTATTTCAAGTTACCCCCAGGGGCTTAAGATGTGCCTGACGGGAGAGATAAGGCCGTATACAGGTTTGAACAGCCGTGATATATAAACGCATGGACATTATAGGGTTATTGTTAACGCTATCTTTGTGAACGACGAGCGTGTTGTCAAATTTTTTAGATAAAAAAATGTATTCTGTAATGTTATTAGGTTTTATTATATGTATTTTGGTTATGAACTAGATAGGATCGAAATTTAAAAATAAGAATTGTTTCCTTAACATTTATTTAAAAGTAATTAAGTAATTTCTCTAGCATAATTTTAAACTCGAATAAAACCTCTTTTGACAGACTAATTTTGCAACGGTAAAACATTTTTCAAAATAAATATATCTTAAGCTGAAATCACATTCGAGCTATCCAACGAAGCATTAATTCTATATTAACCAACCCATGTTTGCGGTTTGGGTGGAGTTCTAAACAGATAAAGGCGCGTGCAGATAAGGTAGGAATAGGGACAGGCGCGGAATATAAATCGCTGCAGCAAAAGTTCTTGGTCTAATTAATTGTGTTCGGATTACTGCGCGCGGATTGCAAGTTTCTGTACAAATGTGAACAAGAGTTGTTTTGTTATATTAATAATTAATTTAAATTTGTAACAAAGAATATTTGAAATTATAAGTAGGTTTTAATATAAGTCTTCATGTAGTTCTATTCAGTATACTAACTTTAATGTTACAACAAATATTTATTACTTGTATTTATAATATTAAGCTCAGTATTTATAAGTTTTTTTTTAATCGCATATAAATATTACCAATTTTATCGATGGCATAATTTATTTGTGAACGCTTCGGTAAACGATAAGCTCTGTTTATTTGAAAACACTTTTCTCATACGCTTTAATATGAGTTACACCGGAGCACACCTGAACGCCCCAACAAAAACCAAAAATTAAACAACGTCCTTTGTTGGCGAAAACGCTAAATTGAGGAAATTTCCATCCATTCTCCAGCCAGGCGTCATCCGCGCCTAAGCCCCGCTTCAATTTCAATAGCACCCCACACACACCCTACACCCTTTAGGACGCCCCCACCTTATCGGCGTCTCGCTTCAGGCCACGATTATCTTTCGAGCACGATAGAGATGGAGCTACCTACAGGGCCGGTCCGAAAGTTAGACATATATTATTGTATTATACTGCCGTAGGTGGCGCGGGGGTGAAGATTGATGCCGCGGGCGGGGAGGGGTAGTTTCGGCAACCCTATGTCGACATAACGAAATTTGCGTCACGCACGTATGTGTGCGTGCGCGACCTCATATTTCACGTGGAGGAAATTAGGTGGAGGAATTAATTTTCAAGTTTTCAATAAAGAGAGGAAAAATCTTCGGATGTGGGCAGAGGTATCAGTGGCTTCGGTAAATTAAATACGTATAAGGTTTCCTGTGCCTCTTTCGAAATTACTTTTGTTTGCCGCGAGGCGGTATGTAAGAACTCCCATACGACTTTTTATAAGCTCTCCGGGAATATCCCCGAATATAATAATCTCTACAAATGTAATCTAAACATAGGAGCATTTATTTGTTTTGTTAAATGATGATCAAAAGTGGTTGAAAGACTAATTATTTTTTATAAGTAAAATACTCAAGTAGGTACCTACTGATTGGTTTATTATCGATTAACAAAAATTTAAATAAATTTAAAATAAACATAAACATTTTAAGGTTAAAGTTTATTTATTATACTTATTGTATTTACTTTACCTATTTCTTTTATAAAATTGGTAGGTGGAAGGACAAATTGACCATCTGACGATAAATGGTCACCACGGGCCATCGATATTAAGATTAAGATATTTAACTATTCCTTGCAAATGTTATATAATGACAACTATTTTATTACATCCTTTTTTCCCGTAATTACACTAGCTCACTCAGCCTTCAAAGAACAGAATATTATTAATTGTTTCTTGATAGTCGAGTATATGACGAATGGGCATTTCCTACTCAGATAGACATGCACAAAGCCAAGTAAACATATAGACCATCGAATAATACAATGAAATGGAATAAAACATTATAATTCTGATCGAATACGAAAATTTTAGCTTCGTGTACTAAAACCGTGAACAAAGATTTCAATCTGTTGTTGTTTAGAATCATTTACATAAGGTATATTATCAAAACCAAGCAAACTGTTTGTGTACATATAAATAATCGTGATGATTGATTCAACTGTGTGTGTACAAATACCTATGTGTCAACTTTCGTCGATTAATATAAAAAATATGTACCCACGTCTATTTTTCTAAAGAGTTTATATGGTTGAACGTGCTAACTTCAGGAACTACAATTCGATCAGAATAATTATTTCTTAGTTTTTACACGAAGATTATAATGTTTATTTAATTTCATGCTAGTGGCCTGTTTTGAACTCGCTGGAAAAACGAAATTACCTATGTGGAACTCTCCGGTACTATATGTGGCAGCATATTAAAAACCAGCACTACCCACTCCGTCTCATCGAGGTACATCACGGGATGTATAAAAAGATATAGAAGACTAGTACACAATATTACGCCATGAATGACCACAAGTATTCATAAACTCCTTTTTTATAACGGAGAAGGAACACGGCTAATTCCTCGGCGCTGTTTCAGTGTGGTTTGGAAGAAATAGCACAATAATGAATACAGGAGTTTTCCTCTACAGCCACATGAACGTTCTTTCTGTTTGATCGAAGATGTTCTTTCTCTATAAATTAATGTGAGACGAGATGTCTGACTATTACTTTATCCTACATATGGAGCATGTACATAAAATCTATAACTCAAATAATTAAACGAGTCAGTCCGTAAAATCCCCATGCTGTCCAAATATCTCACCTCATTTTGTAAAGGTTACATAACGAAATCCACCGTGTTACTTCCACTCAGTTTCTACCCGTTTCTACCGTTGATATTTGCATCGTACACTAAATAAATAATTTATAATTTTAATGAATTATATGTTATGAAAAAGCACATTGAAGAAGCTCTAAGGAACATTTGAGTTTATTGAAGTTTTCATTGTAGTACCTATTAGGTAGATTTGACTTTTGGAAAATAATAATTACGAGAATGATTTTATTTCTGCATGAAATTAAAAGTTAAATCTTAAATCATTTAATATGTACCTAACTTTTACTATTCTCTATGTAGACTCAAGTGACTTCAAGTCACGGAGGTTTTAGCTATGCATAGACAAATACACAAGATGAATCTTAATATATGTATTTACATATGAACTATCTAATTGAGAAGTTAAAGTAAGCATATGCAAATCAAAATTTTAAAAATAGCTACTGTACAAATCATGTATGCGTAAAATTATGGCAAGCTGTACTAACAATACTACCAGAATTTTTGCATTAAATTACAATTTCCACAAAAAATCCATCCAAAAAAAAAACCAGTGGTAATTATATAATTTAGTACTTATATATTTAGTAATAATTTATTACTCCAAGATCCAGGTGTAAATCAAGTTTTAAAATATCTCCAAAAAATAAAACACAAATAAATAAATATTATTCGTAAAACAATAATATTTTATGCAATTTAATTAATCATTCATAACTGGGCATTAACAATAAGAATTATAATATGTTACAAAATAGAAAAGTTCACTAAACTGTTTCTGACTTACAAAAGTTCCCGCAACTCTGAAACTATTACCATATTTACAGCTTATAAAACCTTGAACGAAGATCGCGCCAAGACAAGGAGAATTTAAAAATAAAAAATACTATTCAAAGTTCAAAGTCAGGAAACTCCATTGTACTAATTACGCGGCAGACGGCGCGCTTTCACTCTCGCCGCGCCGCCCGCGCCGCTCGTTTTAATTATTTTTTTAGCGTCTCGGCGTCTGGCGGGAACTCGGAAAAATTGCGTAGATCATAGAGAAGACCTGACTCAATTACTTAATTTCAAAATAAAATAAAATCACATTATAAACTCTATTTAATAACTAAACATTTAAAATGTTAAATTATAAAAAAAGAACACTATTTAGACTATGTTTACCTAATAGATTGACATCTTAAGGTTTATCCTTAATATCTTTATCTAATGTGACAATTAACCTGTATTTGAGTTGAAAAAGCGATAATGGCTTAAAATCTTCACACCATTTTCTTTGAACACACCAATTTTTTTATTGCATAATTTTACTTTGTTCAATGGTACAGACATGTAATGATTTAATATGAGCAGTACTCGTATTCTAAAAAAAAAAAAATATTTAATAAAATAAATTGCGCAAAGTAAGGCGAAATAATTTAGTACCACAGTCGTAAACGTGACTGACATACAAAAAACAAAACAGACTCAAAACTTAGAGGCATTTTTAAATTTGGGTGCTATTATTAATATATTTAAAATCCTCATAATTTAATGTTAGAATATAAGAAGGGATGCGCTCCTTAGCGTATCCACACAATGTTTTCGTGGCAGTTAGCAAAGTTCGCGCTCCGCTCAATCTTTGATACTTTCTTCGTGCATTTTTTTAGCTCGCCTTATTAATGAAAAGTAGGTTACTAACTTGGTTCGCTTTAAGAATGAAAGTTACGGCCACGTTGCCGTAGGTCGACGAACTCTCAGCTGTCTTTTGTTTTTGTTACGATTTTCGTTAACACCCTGGCTGTGGACTTGTTTTATTATCAATTGATAACAAATGAAATCGATCTGTTATTTGTTGGATGACAATGTGTGTATCTATGTACGAATATGGATTCTTAATACCATCAAGTAATATTAAATATCGAATCATAAAAGTTTTAATAAATAAATAATACGTATCAGTAATATATAATCTAAGTCTATTTTATAATAATTTTACATGTGGTGTGGTTCACCTTGGCTGAAATTACGTATCAATTTAATAATACTGTTAACTGATAATACTTCAATATTAAACAAGTACCAGGTAATATAAATAAGTATATATAATATAAATCAATAAATACATATTGGACTACATCACATACATTACTCTGATCTCAATATAGCTAAAGCACTTGTGTTTTGGAAAATCAGAATTAACGACGGTACCACAAACACCCAGACCCAAGACAACATAGAAAACTAATGACCTTTTTCTATATCGGCTCGGCCGGGGCCCATGACACCGGGTGTACACACTACTCAACCACGGAGGTCGTCATGTTATCGTATCGGTCGTAATATCTTAAATATTCAATCATTTATTTTTGTAAATTGTAAATCTGACAGAATTCGCCTGCCACGTTAATACTATGCCAGAAAACTTCAAGCACGGGCCGATAACTGTACAAAGTTTCAACTTAGTCGGGTGAACCATACGCAAATAAGTATACGAACAAAAACAAGGATTTATTTTTACTAGTGTTTGCGCAATGGTCGAAATTCGTCATACTCATAATTTAACGAAAACATATATATGCATGCTTCGATCATTTTTTTCTACTATAGTAAAAGGGAATAGGCCTTAATTTTTTTTTATTGATGACACTAGTAAAAATAACATTTGACAAATATCGGAAAAAAGGTATCTAACTAACTGTTTTTTTCTTTGACTACTACGTAAAATCTCCTTCTAACAATAAAAAATTCTATCAATCCAAATTATAATTTAACATATTTAATTAAACAAATATAAATTAAGCTACAATAAAAAAACAAATAATAAAATTGTTAGGCACAAAACCGTGATACCGTGGCATCATTAATTATCTATTAAAAAATAATCCTTTTATATGTCAAAACCCATTCAAATACGTGAGAGGACATGGGATTACCTGGACTAAAACCCATAAAAACTAAACCAAACAAACACCGTGAACACAAAAGATAACCCTAAACGCATGTAGCTGTTTTTTTATTCGAATATAAAAAGTTTATCTGCAATTTCCGTATGCTGCTATCCATGGAGTTGAAAAGATTGTTTTTATTTAAAAATAGAATAATAAAAAGTAATATTTGTTTAATTTACTATTTCATAAATTAAATTACAATTTTCATTTCAAAAATTATCGGAATTCCAAATATATATTTTTTCTATTTATAATTTCCTTTTTTAAATTATAAATTAAAAAAATCGACGGTATGTGGTTGTTTTGTTTAGTTAAAAAGTATTTTCTATATACTAAATATTGACCACGTGTAAAAAGCCTCACTTAATAGACAAAGCGACAGCTAACGTTTTTGACATGATTTTTCCGTTAACCCTTAAATACCGAGTCCCACAAATATGACCCATAGGAAGTGCTTTATGCCTCTTAACACATGCCTCAGGCGTGCCGATTAAATCCTCCTGAGAATGCATGCATAATAATCATCTTCTAAAAGTCTCAAACCAATCTCATATTACCCCTGCCCTTATAAAAACCCTCAGGGTCACCCTTTCTCTACCTGAGGGTGACATTTTTTATTAACACTTCCGTCAAAAACGCATATGCAAAAAGAATTGTTATTTCTTTGATATCGTATCGGAAATAATAATTATATGCATAATAGAACGGATTAAAGGGTACTAGGTTCATGCAAGTGACGTTTTTTTTTCTTTTCCTGTCACCTTGCTATTACTGTTATATTTTTTGAATACCTATACAAAGTAACGATTTTTATAATCTGCATTTAACGCAAGCTGTTTTTCAATGGAGCGGTATATTTTTGATTGGATATGAATTGATTCAAAGCAATATACTAAAACATGATAAAATAAGACAACTTTATCACTTTTCTTGTGACAGTCAAGAAATTGTCAGATATATAATATATACATATAATATCTCAGAATAAGAACTGATAATCAATATAGTTTTCAATAATACAAATATGTTTTATTTGTAATATATGTGCATACATTTACCGATGGTTAACCCTCAAACGCTGAAGGTGCAAATTTGGCACGTCAAAAATTTCAAACAATGAAATACTTGAGTGAACGAGTTCAACCCAACCAAGGCGCGGGTAGTATAATACAAACCGTCAGCTATCTCGGCATGCTACCTCTTGACTTCAATCAAGTAATTACTGCCCTACGGTCGAATACACCCCCCACATTCGAAATATTCAAAATGGCCGATCTCGGAATCGAATATTAATACGAAATAAAATGTACGTAGGATTTTAATGTTAAGATTAATAACATCATTTGACTTAGATTTGAAACGATATAATATTTTTACTTTCGGTTTATAGTAAACTAATAAATGTTATTAAATAAATAGCATGCCTATTTGTGTGAATTATATTTTGTTTGTATTATTTGGAATATAATACATTAAAATATCGATTTTAAAATGTTCAATAATAATAATGAATACATTTACAACGAACGTCATTCGACAAAACATAACACCCTTGACATACCGCAGAATCCGAATAACAATAGGATGCAGATTTTGAATCTCTAAAGATAAATAATACATTTTGATTTATAATGGACGTAAAAAAATACTCTTCATTTATCGAGAATGCATAAATAGACCCTATTATTGGGTATCGGGAAGTGCAAAATATGGGTGTAACTTTTTTTTATAACGGCTGAATACGTGTCAGTGAACGGGTTAACTTACTAGGGACACTTTTTTTATTTATGATAGACACAAGGTACATTCAAAACAGTTCAGAAATATTTTACGCATTCATTCAATAGTTATTTGATTTATTCCACTGACATGCAGATGCAAGAGTCCTCGTTAGATTTATTTGACTGCTGTTTTTGCATTGATCACGCGTTACGCATGATCGGTCATGTCGATTGGCAGTTAGTGACTGTTATTGGATGTTTGCGAGGGTGATGGTGAAATATTTTCAATATTATACACATTGTGCAAAATCCGCATTTCTTAACTAGCAACAAGAACTCCTATCCTTACTAATTACATTTTTGCTTTTTTTCACGCTTTTTTCGTCTCTTTCTGACATCCTTAATTTGACATCCGAAATAAGAACACATAAGATTAATTAACTAAGTCGGTATTTTTATTTATAGAAATGCATGTGATTGTACAATTTTAACCTAAGCCGTGTTTGTTCCGGCAGAAGAGGATAGAACTGATCGCACTTAGCGCATTAGTGTCGCAAGACAACTAGGTGTATTTTTGTTTTGAATGCGATTATTACAATAATAAATACAATTGACATTCAACTAGCGTCTCAATGTTCTGTTCGGTGGGAGTCTAAGTTCTAATCCACCAGTAAAA
Organism: Vanessa atalanta; assembly: GCF_905147765.1. Lineage (NCBI taxonomy): Eukaryota > Metazoa > Arthropoda > Insecta > Lepidoptera > Nymphalidae > Vanessa > Vanessa atalanta. Next base: position 3,946,375 of record NC_061884.1, read on the forward strand.
TCACTAACAAGGATGGTTTCAACTAGCTTGTAAAAATAAATTTGTCACTTGTTATTTTTTTCTTTTTTTTTCATTTTAACATAATTAAATAAATAAATATGTTGTTTGTAAGTAGTATGTTATTTAAGACTTTAATATGAAAATTCCGAAATAAAAATACATTTTTTTTAATTTCAGTTACATATAAAAGCTTGCGTATAACGTAACCTAACAGTAATAGTAAATCTCAAGTAATATTTTCAGCTCAGATATTTTTGTAACTTCTTCTGACTGCCGGTAGCAATCGTGATAGTATTCCTTTGCTACTTATAATATATTATTTTATATTTCTATCTTTCAAAACAGTAGCACAACTTTCATAAGCCTCTAACCTCGAGCAATGCGTGTAAAGTACACTGTCTAAGTACGCTAACATATTAAGCGTTAAGCGCTGCATACGTATCTGAAGCTCAGAGACGTGTTCGCTATCTAAATCCTTGATAAAATCAAATCTGCATAATAAAAAGAAGCAGCCGGAAACACGAACGCTGTGTTATCTGCCACAATAGGTGCCGAGACCGAACCCCGGAAGGGTAACCATTGTCTGAACTTACGACTCCAAATTAATGAGCGCTCGCAAAAAATATACAACACAATCGAGATACGCGATCTCGGTCTGCGGTTCCCAAATTTACAAATTCACCTTGGAGGTGAGATGTTATATTCCACACTCCACTTTTACATGTTAAACTTTTTTTTAATTATTTTTTTTTATGTGTAATAGTTCTTTATTTGTCTATATTACATTTTTTTCTGAGAAAAATTAACCGAAATATTTTTATTTATTTTATTATTTTAATACTGCCATTCATTTAACCTACAGTTATTTACGAATAGATACAAATAAAATTCATCAAATCATATTTTTTTATAATACATTTATCTTATATAAAAAATTATGATTTCATAAATATAACCTTTAAATACAATATATTATAAAATATATGTACAAAGTTTGAGAAGCATCCATTTATCGTAACTACCTACTGATCTAATTTCCATGCGCATACGCCGAGGTAGCGAAGGGGTTAACTCTTTATTCAAAGTTTCTATTCACTATGTTGCATTTATTAAGTTTCATGACTCGGATTTTAGTTTGTTACGAATGTTTGATATGAATAGTTGGTTTTGGTACAAGTGCAAACGAAAACTACTATTTCAGTGCTAAATTGTGTCTTCGAGGTGTGACAAAGTGAAACAATGGCGGAAGAATTCGAAAATGGAACTGTCAAAGTCAACGAAATATCAGCAACTGCAACACTGCTTTGTAAAGGCTAATAAAGAAGAGATGGTCGAAGTTATCGTACTACGCTGCTATAATGCGGGTTGATATTCTTTATAAATTTCAAAATATGTGGCAGTACTTCAACTCACATATAAAACTTAGTGGCCTAGTTCAGATATGAACTGGTGTTTACGTACTAACTCCATTAATCAACCCGACTGAACTGGATATAAATAATTTGATAAATCCACGATGACTATTGTATAACATCATTCAGGATGATTATATCGTTTAACCCACTGCTGTAAATAGTTCTCTCCCAAGGTGCGCTAAAGTTCCCTGTTCTGTACCTTTCTTCCATTCCACCGCCCTCCTTCAGGTTTAAATTATAGAAATTGTTAATTAAACTTTTTTAATTTAATGGTATTCCCTTTTAATTATTTTTTCAATGACCTTGATACGGGTTTCATTTTTAGGAAGTACATCGTATATGAACACCCCATTTGTAGGTACTATTTTGATTTATATATATTCGAGAAAAATTCAGCTCAATCGAGTTTAAAATTAGAACTGAACAATTAGGATCTATATTTAATGTATATGTTAAGTTAGTCTGAGATAAAATCATTACAAGTTTAGTGGTCTTGCTCATACAAATTAGACGTTATTAAAAATTCTAGTTATATATGATATATTGATAAACGTAAATAAAAAACAGCTGTAAGCTTTAACATTATAGATGTATTGATAGTTTAAATGTTGATAAAAAAGTCTCAAAATAAAATATAAATAGCCTCAATATAAAATAGACTTCTGACATACTAACTTTGACGTCTTGACTTAATTATTTGTTTTATATAGACGACGCAGTTAAAAAGATATTTAACTCACCCAATGAAATTCACTTAAAAATATTTATAAAATTCATCATCAACCGTACATTATGTAATAATTTTACACTTACTTGCTCTGAGTGTAATATATTGGAAAATAATGTTAACCGATAGATGGTTCAGGTTTTATCCTACATATATTTATATATAAGTATACAAGCCGTATCTGAAGGCTTAGGACGCCATTTCGCCGTACTTCCCGTTAACATAAATCCACCCCTATTCTGTACGGAGAACGCAAAGAGGTATAGAGCCTTCCATAATATATATCAAGGTTTGAACGCTAAAAGGGAATTAATTCTAAGAATATATGTTTTAGTACAAATATCTTAAAATATAACACTGTATTTAAATATTAATAAATTTAAATTAGTTTTTTTAATATACTATGTACTGTAAGCTAAAAAATATGGTTTCATATTTTTGATAGGAATACAAAATACATAAATGCTATGTAAAGTTGCAGTAATAATTCTTTATTTGAAATATATTATTACGTGATAAATTAACATCTAGGATGTACGGTCAATTACCCTTGCCTATTACGAGTAGAATAAATGAGACAAAAATCAAAAGTATTGTACCTACTGTAATTTTTTAACAAAAAAATTCGGCGTAGTCATTTTTTTGGATATTACTTGAAGAAACTCTACCCCAATTTCTGTTTAAAATCGCCCTAACAATCCTAAGACGCGTTCTAAGATGACGTTGCCCGAAATATCCAATAAGCATAGTTTTATGGTGGCCCTTCGCATAGGAAATCGATCACACCCTCGCCCTCTGAAGGATTAGGGAGTAGATGGAATAAAAACAAAAAGGTATGTTCTCTACTCATCGATATATTTACTTTTAATACAATATAGCAATAACAAAACTGCACTTACTGTTGCTAAAACAAATGAGTTGCACAAGTTAGCTTAATTCAGAAGATGGTGCATTTTTAAATTAAAAAAAAAAAATTTAAATTTGTTTTTTGTTTACGTAAGTAAACAACGTACGTAAACGATAACTAAATATAATTTTTATTGTAATATAATTTTCTCATATTGGTATTATAATAAAAACAGAGATTAAAGATACACTTAACATCACTTTCAAAGATAACTCAAAGCATTTATGCTCAATAGCATTTCGTGGAAAAGGGACAAAAGTGAGTTGAGTGGGGAAAATAGAAAGAAAACATTAGACTTAAACTCGAGGGAAGGTATCTAAGGCTTTCAACGGAGGGAACGTCAACCGTGATTTTTGTTTGGTCTAAAGGTTTTTATTTATGATGCTGTGATGAAACATGCGTGTATAAATTTATTGATATATTCTTTATGGAAATTGATTTGATACTATGAATATCAAAATACTGAAGTGTCATACCTACCTACGTATGTACGTATATTTTTTTATTCATTACTACCTTATTAAGGGAACAAATTTACAATTCGTTTTAGTCGTCCATAAAATAAAATAACAGCCCGTCAATCTCTCACTGCTTGGATAAGTTCTTATCATCTGAGGAGAAATTTAGGTGTTTATTCCATAACGTTCCTTCAATACAATCCTATACACATGTAGCGGAAATTCATTGAAAGTAGACACATGCTGGTTTCCTAGTAACGTTTTCTTTAAACTCATATGAAAAATAAGCGGTGCCTGGTTTGAAACTCCCAATCATCGGTTTGGTGCACACGTTTAAACTACTCAGACATCTCGGCTCTCATTCATAAGTGACAATTTTTTTTTTTGAAATATAAAATATCTTTTTTTAACTTTAAACTAGTTATCTTAACAAATACACCTTGTGACGTTTACACAATAAGTAAATAAATTATAACCATAAAAGACATTATGTCACATATGTAAGTTGCCAGTACAAATACTTTTTTCTATAAAGGAATATCTGTTCTACATTTGAATAAAATTACAGTTCACTTATAAATAAATTATAACTTACGTAATCCGTACAAATATATATAAACATAATAAAATTAAATATTCAATAGAATTATTTTGTATCAAAAAATTATTAGAAACTTCTTATAATAATAAAATACACTCCGAATCTTCTAAATACCAATTACATAGAGTGTCCGTACAATAGTACATAGGGGGTATATGGTACCGGCCGCGGGGGAGTCGAGACGGGGTGACTTACCCGGGGCCTCCGAGACCCTTATCTTGGTCGTTATGACCATGTGAGGGGAAAGTTATTGTTACCGGAGGGTTAGGTGGGGTAATGGGGGACGTTTGAGTTTCCCGACTTGAAAGATAATGTGTTATTATTTTTGAGAAAAGCGGAATCGTGACTTTCTTTGTGTTTTCTTCAATAATTCTTATCTAGATGATCTTAACATATATAATAACACTTTTAACAATAGTTTATTAATAGTAAACGGTCCGATATTAATAATTATTATTTATAATAGGAAATTATGGTTTAAAAACGTCTCAGTTTCACAAACAAATAACCATGATCTACTAATACTACTCTACTGTGACGTAATTGTAATTTAAATTAAAAAGAAATATATAAAAAAAGGAAATTTAAAATGTTTATCTGAGAGAATTCAACAGTCATATATTTCGATTTTACAAAGAAATTCCTGACATGTTTCGCAAACCATTGGTCCCTGCAATAAAATTATATACGCCTACCAAATAAAACGAAGTCCCCTCTGCGACGGCATTCTGCATGCAAAATTTAATTTTAGAATCCGAGCCGTTTCAATATAGGTAATATTCAAAATTTATGTTCCATGTTTAAATTTGAATGTCTGTCCCTCGCATCATAAATTTCTTTGTGCCTTGTAGTTTGTCACAAATGTTTAAGAAAGTTGAACGTTCTAAAATCAAACAAAGAATTAAAGTACTGATTCATTTTAAAAATAATAGGTTTTCTAAAGTAAAGGAATAGAAACAAAATAATAATATATTATAAGCGCATTCATATTTGTATGTCATTGAGTTAGAAAATTCAAAAATAAATCAGTAAAACATAAACCAACAATTAATACAATTATAAGGGTGAGGGAAGAAAACACTGTGTTAAAGTCGTGTTAAAAGGCAAAGTAATACAATTTTCCCGCCTTTTTCTCCCCCGCCTAATTACAAGTCATTTTATTAATAAAGGAGATCGTTACAATTAGGGTGGTATCACTTAATGAACGTTAAATAGCTTTCTCGGTATTTTTATTTTGCATTTGCTTATAAACAGCTTTATAAAAGTCATTACTTACTTACTTTAATACAATACTGAGTTTTAGTTTTTGATATTGGTAACATTTGCACAAAAAAGCAAGTTAAATAAATATTTATTTTAAATCTTTATTTGAAACAAATATTTTGCTTTAATTTATATGTCATAAATTATAGTCAGCGGTCGTGTTGCCCACTGAAAATATTTAACCATTAAATGGTCGCGTGGGCTCACGGGTCAACCATTCACTAAGAATTTATTTGAATAACGAATGATATACGGTTTGTTTATTGGCGGGCTTGTTCGTTCCTTTTTTGAATTTCATTATTTCGTTGACCGGCGCGCGTTTAGGTCGTCGTTGGTCATTGAAGGGGGCCGATTGGTTGAGTGACCCCTCGCGTGCCCGCTACATAATGTAAAAACTTTTTAATATTTTTGCAGCTTGGACCGAGGCAACCGGTTTAAGAGCATGAGTTATATGAAATTTTACGTTTAATTTATTTTGTGAGCGCGCGTGTCTTATTTAAGGGTTAAATTAGGGTTAAAATTGTGAGGTATCGTGTTCAAATAAGAACAAACACTTTACATCATGGCAAAGACAATTTAAACTAAGCCAACCTTATTAGTTTTTATTTGCATAAGCAGTCTCTGCCTATAAATCAGCGTGTTGTTTGTATATTTTAAAAAACAATTCCTAAAATGCATTTAATTCTACAGTTCATTGAATAACCCTTCAATAACCGTCAATAAAAAACCTACATACATTTATTGGAATAGAATTACGAAATGAAACTCAAACGTTATTATTTAGTCGGAAATTCGAACCGCGGCCCTCCCGAGGTGCCCTCCGGATGAAAAATGAGAAAACTTTCCCTCTCCGTGTTTACTTTAACACTAGTTATATAAAAATGCGGGCCCCAAAACAATCCCTTTGCGTGATGTATAGCGTCGGAGGTTTGGGAATTCTTATTCTTTTATACAAAAACGAATCTTCAAGTTGCATGAAATTACACATAATATATATTTTGAGCAACAATTCTAGCATAACTATACATCGTATACCGTCGTCGATAATAAATATTTAAATTAAATTAAAAATATTTAAAATATTACTAGTATGTTTAATTTAAATACGTGTAAATAATTATATTTATTACGACTTCCGATTTAATGTTTAATTACATATTGTGTACATTTTATTAAATAAATTATAATGAACGTAGAAACATTAGTGTTAATCAATAATAAAAAGAAATGTCTATATATATACAGATCTATTTTGCCAAGAATAGATTTGACAGCGAGCGAATAATTTAATAATTAAAAAATTAAACATTAAAATGAAATTATCATTAGAGAATCATTTATCAGAAACGTAATACCTCATAAAATCAGCTCATAACAATTAAATTTAAACAAAAATTTTACAGCACTTTTGGATGCAAAAATTTTTATTAAGCCGAGGAGAATGCTCAAAGGTAAAGGCAACCCTCGTTAATAGAGCTCTCATTCTCCTCTACAAGAACACAAGAAAAAAAGCAGCAAACAAAGGGTTCGTCGTAAAACGAAAGGCTACAAAAAAGTCAAGCGCCGACCTTACATATCCAACATCACCTGTGTCTGTAGTTGCAAAACCGTCACGAAAATGCTGCGTAGGTACATAATATTCGGACCCCGACGCACACACGAACCGAACACATAGTAATCTCACTCAGACAGAGAAATATTCACATACGGCTCGTATGTGGCCACGTGTGCGGGAGGGACACGTGTGGGAGCGAAACGGGGTTATAGCGAATGGTATAGGCGCGAAAGGGACGGTATTTGCAGGACGAGCGATACAACAAATCAATACGAGCGGTGGTGACCGGTAGCCTGTGTCACTACCCCCCGGCCTCCTCCGTCCCACAGACCGCACGCCTCCACCTACATTGTCAACTACCACAGAGCAAGTTGCCTTCTAAAACAGTCCGACGTATTTGTTGGTTTTCCTTTGTTAGAATTTGTTTTCATCTCGAACTGAATGTTCTTAATCAATGTGAATTAATTCAGCTATTCAGCTTTTGGGGATTCTGTGACGTTTTGTTATGTTCATATTAACGTGCGTTGCCTATTATATACTTCTTTGTTAAGTATTAAGGATGTTAAGTTAAGGAATTAGTGCAATTATACTAAACAAACAACTTTGGCGTTCATTTAGCTTTAATACTTACATACTGATCGGATTTAAAAATATATATTTTCACTTTTTTTAATAAGTTTGTACTAGTCATAGTTTATGTAATAAGTATTATGAGTTCTTATTAATTAAGTAAATAATTTTCTAGTTGATAATAAAACATTAAATTTTATTTCAAAATAATGTGCCTTGTCAATTGTTTACGATTTAACTTCATACTTTGTTTATCCGAAACATTTACGGAGTTGTTAATACGAAAATTAACACGTTTTCAAAAAAAATCCTTTTCTATGTTGTTTAATAGTGTAGCAAATAAAAATGCTCTATCTGTATCAGACATTACTCTGTGTTAAAAATCCGCTTGACCGCGCGTATGGAAAGCGCAGCGGAACTCCGAGCGCGGAAACTTGATACTTCGGTAACTTTTAAAAGGAAACCTTTGAGATACAAGTATCAAGACACGTTTTCGGTTTTATACTTTTACGTTAAATTTTTATTCTGACCGTAATTTAGACAACAATTACAAAAAAAATATATAATCAATATTTTAGGGCCAACTATGCTTTTTTATAATTTTATTTATATTAGTATTGTATATTGAATTGTATACAATGTAGTGATTGCGAATTTAGCTACGAGACTAAATTCGCAATTTTCTTTCGCAACTTTGTAAACACTCTTAACTGTTACTCTGGTCATTTTAATTTCAGCTTTTATATGCTTTTATAAAGCATAATTCATAATGACATGATATAAGTATCAGTTTTAATTATGTTGTGATTCATATAAAAGCTTCTATTGATTTTTATATACCAAAGAAGCAAAGAGGACACCATATTGCTTTAATAGTTATTCTACCTTCGTTTATTAACAAAACCCCCATATTATTTTTTTTATATAAATATATGTATCTGTAAAGGTATAAGATAATTTATCTGTATGTACAACTTTATATGTATTCATATACCTACATATAGAAATACGATGAAGGTACGATTTTATAATCTGTGTAAAACTGTCCGCCATATTCGGTATCCTAGCAACGACCGATGTCCACGAGAACCCTTCGTAATTCACTACCCTACGGAGGGACTGAGGGCTCATAGGGACGATAAACTGCAAAACCGCCACCCACCCTTATAAACAGGGCTGTTATTTATGACACTAGGAACCCTTGCCACTGGACTGAGAGCATTTTGGATCTAAATTATTTTGTGCTAAGTTATTATAGTCTACTTTACCTAGGTACTTAAAAAATTATATAATCAACGAAATTGAAATAAAAATTATTTTGACGATTTAGTAATAAAATATTTTAGCACCGATATGTTTATGTAACGTATTTCGAAGTTTATCTCTTATTACATATACCACCTATACATAAATAAGCAATTTGTTTATTGACAGATGGAATATTATAACATACAATGATACGTTTCATTCATTTTAAATAACAAGAACTTTTTATAGTGAAACATTTATTCTAGAACATATATCAGATAATTTTATGGCATTTTAAATTATAAATAGGTACTTAGACATACAATCGAATGACTAAATAAAGTCATACCCACAGTAATAAAGTCTGTCAATAAATAACAAAGTTCCTTTATAATATTGTATCTACTTTTTTCATGACCAAGAAACTTTTTAAGTAAGCCTTCAATTTCCATTTGTCGAGTTTCATTTAATATAAATACCTAATACAAAATATAGTACTCTTTATAAATAATAAGTCAGAAATGTAATATAATATTTTGATAATTAATAGTGAAATAATATTATTTCAAAATGTATATTACTCATTCAAAATAAACTCAAATAACAAAACAGAACTATTACAAGAGTTACTGAAACGTCTTGCAATCGTATAAGAGGACGAGAAATCAATACCGACTAGCCGCCTGACCAACGTGTATACTTCATATAAATATAAACGGTTTTACCCTTATGGCCGGCACGGTCCGCCATCTTGAATCCCCCGCCTCCACCGCCCACGTTCAATCTTACCCCAAACACCACCCGATCTAAGGGGCCTTTGAAAGACCGAAACCCACTAATACTAATGTCCTATATATGCGTGTGTGTGTGAAGGTAATATACATAGTCAACCTGTTTGTGCTCAATTTGATTTGGGCTTTGAATTTTCGGAGGTGGCTTTTCTGTGAAATGAAGTTATGTAATGTTTTAACACAAATAAGCATACATGTGTATATTTAATGTATAATTTTCTTTGTGTTATATCGTTTATATGTATTTGGACAAAATGAAATAAAATTATTAGCAAAGTATTACATATTAATAAAGATACAAATCTATTACCTACTTAAAAACTTGTATCCTCAAATTTTCTTGACAAGATATGTTCACTGTCATTGAACTCAACATGATAATCCTAGTTGTTACTTGTACGCTTCGCTGGACATTAAAACAAATTGAAAAAATTGGGAATTATATGAATTTGAAAGAAAAATAACTTATAACTACTATTTAGGTATGAACCCGCATCGAATAGTCAGAGTCTCATACCGATACATTCAGCAGTTTTCCCTCAATTGACGCATGAAGAAAAAAAAAAAAAAAAAATTGCTTATTCTCAATTTAAGTAGACAATAAAAATAAACACTCTAACTAGTACAAATGTATTATGATATACATATTCAAATGTTTATTTCTTAGTAAGAATATGTGACAAGGATTTTTAATTACAGAAATAATGATATTTTTTAAGTATAATTTTTTTTCATTATTAATATAAAAATGTTTTCGCGTAAAATAAAAAGTATATAGAAATAGAACACTCTATATATGTATTGATTTTGTACTAGGAACTTTGTTTGTATAAGGAAACTACCATTTATAAATTAATTAATATTTATAAAGAACAACAAATCTCAAACACAGCGATGTTATGCCATTTTAAATATAGAATATATTTTATACATAAATTAAAACAGTCAATAATAAAATGAATATTCTTAATAATTTGGTTATGTTACTTTACGATATAGTTTATTGCTTCTCTTTATGACTTGTTACGTACTTAAGTGCAGATTTCGCGTTAGCGGGTTGCCTCGTGAATAACTTAGTAGGTCATACATGATGTAGAACTTACGGCTTTACCTAGACTTATTTATAAACAGAAATGTAAATAGGTTTCTTAAAATTTGGGATTTATGCTGTAAGGCTTTTGCCGTATCTGTTGGTTTTATTATATTATTATATTTATTTTTATACAATAATTACGTGATTATTATAAAATATTTCAAAATCAGATTTTATAGTTAAAATAAAATATTCCTATACTACAGATAACTTTTTTTATCAAGTTATTGTAACTAATTAGTATTAAGTATATTTGTACGTATTTAAAGACGATAGTTTGAATAAAAAAAAGAAACAGTTTCTTTCCGATATTTAATCGTTATCTTAAATATTTTAGTTACGTTATTTTTATTCATATATTTTCATGATTTAGAACACTTCGAGCGAAGCCATTAACTAGACCCTTTCAATCTAATCACCAGAAAGCGCCATTCAAAGGTAAATGACGTGACTCGCAGCAATACGTAACAGCCTGAGCGATACATTACCTAAATAAAATATTCATCTCAGCCCCAAGAAATATCCATCGATACGGTTACTAAATACGAAACCCTGAAGTGCACACACGTAAAATATTCAGTCGCCACGCCGATACATCATTCATTCGTCCGCCGAGAACGGTTCGACACCAATCTTCCATTTGGCAAGAAAATCGATACACGTCGTGGCCATATAAGCATTCCGGGGGAGGCAGACGGGGTGTCTTAAGGGGAGTTAAGGTTTAGTCCCGAATATTGAATTTCCCTTGGGACAAACCCGTTTCGCTTTGTCCCTTCGGCCGGGGTCGTATAGGCCGTGATGCCCGGGCTCTCAACCTACATCTGTAGTTGCTCTCACACATCGGTGAGGCGTACACCGTATATTTATATAACGTAGATACATGCGTACGTTTGTGCGTAAGTGTTGGATAATAACATTGCGAGGCTAGCAGCCATACGTGACTTTCAGAGAGTTTGGCGGGACGCGGCTATGTGCCCTCTAAACTGTACGTTGCGTAGGTATATTTTACGCGAATGTTTGAGGCGTTCGCCCCGTATGTGATATACGGGCTCCCCGCTTCAAAGCCTCTAAATTAGGTCTCTTTAAATAAAACGTTCTACGCAACCGTTTTAATGAAATTCAATTTTGTACTTACCTCGATACCCTGTAGACTCTTGCGTAGTGCTTTATTATATCATTAAAAAAAAGGAAGGAAGTTACAGTTTTTTTTTTAATATTCAATATTACTATAAAAATAGAAGGGTATTAATTTAGCTCTTTTATATTTATTTAATTCTAATAATAATATCGATAGTTGAAATTGTATTATAAAAACCCGACTTTAAGTCGGGTCACCGATATTATAGAATATAAAAGAAAAACTCTATCAATTACATCATACCTATTATAAAATCGTATATTAAAAACAATTATTGAGAAGTTCCAAATTCCAAGACCAATTAACAACACTGTTACATAACAAGTAATACTGTCAGTGCAGTTCAATATACGAGTGAGTCTTAGCAGTTTATTCTCCCTATTCCCATATATTCAGTGCTTTCAGCCCCCATGCCAACTATTTGCCGCTTCATTTACTACTTGACTCGCATAATATATGGAACACGAATGTCTACATTTGAAGCAAAACACATTTTACACGTGCTGTCTTTTAACATTTCTCAACAACAAGAAAACACGATTGATGTATTATTGTTACGTATAACCGTACTAAGTTATGAAGGGTTACGTTAACTTACTTAAAAAATAAAAATAATAGGCTCTTTGATGAAGTAGGTTTTTACTGCCACTTTTGAATAGTCAGTTGTTTTTAAAGTAAATCTAGAATCTTTAAATTTATACACGAATTAGGCTTGAATTATTTACAATATAATTATTAACTAACAACAACAGACATTGATGTTTACGTATAAATTTCATAATTAATTTTAAATAACTTTACTAACAATCATCTACCTATTGGAATGAAAAAAGTTACTTGAATATTGAAGGACTATCTGTGGCTTTAATATTTTATATTCAGCGGATTATATTGAGAAAAGTTGTCCTTCTGCTAGTCAAGCTACTTTACTGAGAAAAATCTTACCGACAGATTTATTACGTCTATAGATTAATACGGTTTTGTCCTGTATCCAGATCTTCGTCAATTATTGGCTACATTTGCCTTAAAATGTTAGTATTTTATACGCTTAAATAAAATAGATTTATGATTATATATGTAGAATTGCAAAGTCATGTCTAAAGGCATTTCGTTTAATTCTATGTACTAGGTATCTTATATGTTTCCATCGGCATATATTAAAATGTATCAAAGACCTTTAATTTCAATTCAAATCATTAGGTATTACTTATTTTATATATAGAAAATAATTCAAATATGTACAAGTATATGCATAGGAGTTATTTAGGTAGTCCACTACCCTCAAGGAGGGGTGTGGAGCGACCAATATATCTCTGCCACAATAAGATAGAAACTAATCTCGTGTCGTAAACTCGAGGCAAACTTGCAATATATCCTTTACATATATAGCAATAAAGACCAAGTTTCTGATGAAAACAAACTTTACCTCGATGTTTCGTGGAAATTGAAACCACCAATACTAGTGTATATATCACTCGAGCCTGCTTCCATGATTAATATGGATTACAGATTAAAATTATATATTAAATTAATCAAAGGAGTATAGGTGAGGTTTTATACATTCTTTATTTTATTGTTTGCTAGTCTGACGTATATTTTTGTCATCTTAGCCATAGACAACAGCAATATAAGAAGTATAAAATCAAAGACATCCATCAAACCTGCTGGTAAATGTTATGTTATTATAACTGACATAGACAAAGCTCTACTACCGAAAAAAATATAAGTAACTCTTACTAAAAAAATCAAAGCAAAAATTCTAGGAACAATAAATATAATTTAAAATAAAAAACAGAAATTCAACTAAGTCGTATCATACATTCGTAACATTGAATGAATTACTAGCTACCTGCCCCAACTTCACACGGGTGCAATTTATAAATAAAGAAAATTATAAATAATAAAAATATAATTTACACCATAAAACACTCAGGACTAATGTATGTGACCAGTGCATTTTTTATTAGTATTGGAGTTTCGGAGATTACTCCCTATATACAAATAACTATATAAAAATTTAACTCTTTATTATATCAGTATAGATAAATTAATAATTTTCAATCAGAAATTTTCATTTCGATAATTTTATAAGCATTTTCAAAACATAATATATAACAGATACTAAATCACCGTATGTTATTATGTTTTTAATTATTAACGAAACCAGTCAACTGTCTTAAGGCTCACAATTTATATTTCAAAGTACGAAGTTAAAATGGCGGATATGTGGCGTCCTAGTTCTAATGGATTTCGATCATCTTTTGTTCCAATCTTACGTCACTCGATGCTATGTACTAAGAGCGTAGTATTTGTTTTGAGTAAATAAATTATACGGTTTAATGGTTAGAACACCAATTATTTTTTTTTTACAAGATAATTTATATATTTTCTTTTCCAAGGGTAAACTCTAACTCACCTAGAGTTAGAGTTTACTATGAGCTATTTTACTACTCCAAAATAAATGTGATTTATAAAAAATGAGAAAATTATTTATAAAAATATTCTTAATTAACTTGGCCTATTAATAAATTTAAATTTCCGACAAAAATCATTAAAAAATAAGTCTATTTACCAGATACATGACGTATTCATAATAAAGTTCATATTCGTCGACTTTAATGTAGGATAAATAAAAAAAGGATCGAGCGAAAGTTACATAGTATTAGACGCATATCTCACCTGCTGATGACCAACATTAATATAATATCCGCTCGGAAAATTGATTGAGAACATCTGACGGACAAAATTAACACCGAGCGCTCATTGGTCAAACAAAATAGCGGGCGCTTCCACGGCTTCTTGTTACACATTTCCGTCCCTTTTTACGAAATCATTCCCACATATTGCAGGAAAACAAGAGGAAAAATGTTTCTCATAAATTAATTTAATTAACTACGAATTAGCCTAAGTTTCATACCGGTTCTTCTCAGTAGAATCTACATTCCAACCGTAGTGAAACATGTAGATTAAAAAGATAGCCTAATGAACAGAGTATAAAATTTTTTTAAAAAAAGAAGAAGAAAGGAACGAAATAAAAAGTCCTTGTTAAATGTTTATAACAAAATACCACTGTAATTTTACAAATGAGTTACAGTAGTATCACAGCTCATGTTCAAATAAATTCCTTTGTTGTAAATCTTCAGTATTTGCAATCAAAGAAATTTGCATCAAAAGTACACATAAAGTTAGATTTTCAATGTGTAGTAATAAACTAGCTCTGATATACAGCACCCAGGTTCTAGAATGTTCCAATCATCCTTTGTACGCAGCATGTTATTGGCTACGAGGTTAAGTACTGATGCTGTTTGAAAATTTATGATTCAGTATTATTTCAATACTTAAAATATAATGCAAATTTCGAAAATGTACATTGTTGTATAAAAATCCTCAATGGTATTTAAAACATACCTACTTTAAATTTAAATACACTTTGTTTGAAGTGGATTTCGTCATAGGACATATATTAGAAAGGAAAACTTCAACAGATCCCTGCATGTATTAAAACAGCGGATTTTTCTCATTTGGCGAGCAAAAACCAGCGATACTTTTGATATTTGAACCATAATGTATAATACCTCCCTCTGATTAACATTTGACGAACTGAATATTCCGCTCTGGTGGACTTTTTGAAGCTAGGCCACGAATCAGCTACTGCGAAATAAAAATTGCCGCAATTTTAAATTATACTTATTTATATTTTTGCTTTTTTTTCTTTTAACATAGGAGACCATGATCCGAAATTCACTGCCTAAATAAAAATATATCAAAGATGTCACATAAGAACTGATACGAAAATATTCATTAATACTTATATAAATATAATTTTTAGAAACTTACTGATTTTTCGATGTTTTTAGTTTAAATCTATTATTTACAGAATCATTCTTATTTATTCTTTTTTACGCATCATATTATTATATGATATAAATATATAATAGTTATTCTAGACTTATGTAAAATACATATGTATTTATTTAATTGCAATTTAAATATTTGTTCACAACTATCTCACAACGTGCTTTCGATGTTGATCTGGTTAATTAATAGAATTTAAAAAAAAACAATGACCAATAATAGGGAAATTTCAATTCAAAAATAAAAGCGTTGCATTGAATTAATTCTAGCATTGTTTTAAGGTCACAATTGCTTAAAACAATAGCTCGGGAGTCACATGCAGAGTTTTAGACTAAGCCATTGTCGTAACCCTTTCTATAACGCACGTTTCATTGTTTTCGGAGGGCGCAAATTAATCTCAGTTTATTTCTTTGATCGCGATATTTTGAATAAAGCGCCTCTGACAGCGAACGATATGTTAATTGAATTTAACATGACATGCTTTGAAAACATGTGTGACCGCTGACTATTCAATGGGATTATTTTAATACCAACAGTCCGTTAATTGACGTTATGATTAAAAAAACTTACACGCGTGTAATGGTGTATGATAAAATAATTTAGAAGATTATTTGTTCTTCGTTTAAACAGAAATACTTTCTTGAATACTTTATAGAAATTATATTTACGGCCTATGTAATATCCGCTCTGTATCACGGGCTGTCAGTGTATGTATATGCGAAGACATGAGAAGATTTGAGAGTTTCGAGAATAAATGATGATGAGTACACAGCTTTATAATGGACCTATTTACTTGAAAATGTATACACGGTTTTACGCATTTCGCTAGATGAATTTAAAATATTTTAAATGAGGTAACATCGAATATCGATAAATAATAATACATTTATCAATTAAGGAATTAAAACGATGTAAATAGATTTAAACTTAGTAGATGATAAGACATTTAATTAATGGAAAGAAATAGTCGCATATGTTGAAGTTGTCGAAACTTAGATTAAAACCATAAACCCTTACAAACGATTTAATTCGAAACTATCCCAAACAGACGTCACATGTTTAGTGAAACCCCCCGACCGATAGACACGGAACGCTCATTTACTCTGAGACTAATTTATATCGTCTAATTCAACCCTCAACAAGACGCTGTCCGTACATTAAGACCTATTTACACGATATATATGTATTCAGTTAAGCCTTCCGAAAGTAGATCTTCACACACGGGTGGAAAACGCACACATACAAAGTAAAGCCGCAAGGCACGTAACATAAGGAGCTTTGAAATTAATTTAGCTCGGAACTAGCTGGCAAATGGATAGACGTGAGCCCGGCGAAGGGGGGTTAGCTCCCTGAGGTGGTGGGTGGGCCGTGTGTCGGGTAAATTCGGCGTTTAGGCGAACCTTTGTGGCGGAGCCGAATGTGCTTAGAAGTAATTGTGTTGCGAGTTGTGTAAGGGTTTTGGAAGTTTTATTATGGTAGTTTAGCCGCGAATTATAATTTGCGTTACTAATAGGTTACCCTTTAATTGCCGTTTACTTGTTATTCATTGGATTCTTAAAATCATGAGAAATCTGTCAAATGGTATTGAAAAATTAATCATATCCAAATTAATAATTTCAAAAAAGTATATAGGAGGAAAAGTAAGGATGTGAAATAATATTAGTAAGTATGTTTTAAAAAATATTAGGAATTCATTACGAAAGTAGAATTACCAATATCTACATAAAATTTTACTAAACAGCTTTCCATCTAAATGTACGATTAGTACATCATCAATATCATGTCAGATGGGGAAGACGTTAATTACACAAAATATATATAATACTGAACAAAACTTACGTCTACCGTATTCACTTACACGCCAAACGATATTTTCTTCTAAGATTCTATCAGCAAGGGTTATATATTTCCTATTACCCTCTAATACAAATCCTTTTAATATCCTTCCTACGCCGAAGGCCTTATAATATCCGTCGGTTACCCGCGTGTACTAAATGTACATCACATTGTCATACACACCGGTCGATGCCGGATAACCCGGATAGTAATATCCGGGCCTTTTGTTTTATGCAAAACGCCACGATACATGTTGTATCAGCTTCCTTAAAACATCGTATAGTCGATATATAAGCACGTACTTATATACTCCTACTTAACCTTAACCTGAGCATAAGATTTTTTTTTGTATATACTTTGTATTCTGAATTAAGTATGAGGTTATATGAGATTTTTTTACTTAAAAACTCTTTGGTTATATTACTACTATTGACATTTGATTTTCAATTCCAATACGTATATAGATGATAAATGTAATATTACAACTTGATTTATATTTCTTATTAAAGTCAAATCGTCGATCCTGTGGAAAAACTGGTATATTGTATATGTTTATGGATTTTGGTACAACTATTTTAGCGCACAATAATATACCAAGCAATAATATATATTTTTTATTTATATTATAAGACTTGAAAATAAATATTTTAGTAATAAGTTATAACGAATATAATAATATAAAGAGGTAAAATACATATACCAATTTATTTATTTTCATAAAAAGAACTGAACGCAAAAACATATCTCCGTGTCCACCAACATTACGACCTACGTCAGTAAGAATTTACGATGCGTTACTTTTTACGGTAAGTCTCGACCTCTTTATACAATATATATCTTGATTTCACCATAAAACTGCTACATGACTTTGTTTTATGAAGTTCTTCAAAGAAAATTATTTCAAATATTCGTAGATGCTTATATTTTGCTTTTCATTCGACGTACCTACATCGTATCTATATGGTTTTATTGTAACATTCAACAACAACAACAACAACAAAAATTCATATCATTAAAATTAAAAACCATTTTTAAGTCGAATTGCATTTATATAAACTAAGCTCATCCTCATCTAATATTATAGGATTTTTATGGTTTCATTTAAATTCTTTGCAATTATAATAATGTTTTTAAAATTTAAACAATAACCATTTGCTTAACCCTCTCTTGGGGAAACAAACAATGTTTAAATGTGTTTAAACGTTTATTTAATAATAAAAAAACTAAACTTGGAAAAGAAAAAGTTACAATTTTAAAATCAGCATATCTGTCACAGATTCCGAATATAACTTCGTTGTAAATAAAGTGTATCGTAATCTATTAACTTAAATAGTATGTATTTGCGACACATTGTTTTTAGTTCAGGCAGTTTTGATCCTTTTCTTGGATAATAATGATTACATCGACGATAAAAAAAACGATGTTACTAATGACCAGACAACTAATGAAAAACCTTATAGTTTAAGAAATATTCAATTCGGCCACGGTTCTCACGTTTACCAGATTACGATGAGAGGTGTTTAAATTGAAGAGTATTAGATAGAGCTCCCGCTACACTTATCTGAGGAACTCTTATTAAATCCTCCTTAACTAATCCTTCGGCGACTTGCTATAGATAGCAAAAAAAGTTTACGTTATATTTTATATACCTACTCTATTGTTTTAATACTGAGTAGTGATATAATGTTACGTGAATTATTTAAAAGTTTTAATGGAAAACTATTTTAAATAAATAAATAATTACATATAAAATTTGTTAAATTTCAAATTATACGATATATAGAAACCTGCGTAATATAATAACGACACTGAGCAAATATTCAGTAAGCAGTGTAACAATGTGAATAGTTTTTTATATAAATATGATATGACCTTTTTTTTTTCAAGTCATTAGACTTAAATAATCTGATGGATGAATGTGAATTTAGTTCTGAACTTTATATGTTCTGATCCACTATAGTTTGCTGACGCTACCAGTAATTAGTGCGAACGTCGTACATAGCTCGCCGTACATAATGTAATTATGCATCCTACATACACCGCTCTAAAATATCCGAACAATTTGGAACTGGCGAAGTTGGGACCGCAGACGTCGGCCATCTTGCCGTTGCCGTGGCAACACACCGCGAATTGTCTGTACCTGAATGTAAATAGCTCCGCGTTTGTTGTTTATGGCTGAAACTTGTGTGGAACATTCATGGAACGCAGGAATGGGTTACGTACAAAAATATTTGTGCTTAGCAAACTTGTAAGCTTAGGACTTCCAAGGAAATTAAGTGAAGATCTTGAATGTTCAACATAACTCTCGAACATACTCGTAATATTATTTTAACGCATCGAAATTAAAACTAATTATTTCTGACTCTTTTTATTTCACAAAAATTTTGCAAATATAATATTAAATTAAATAAAAATATCTATGTATAATGTATTTTTATCGTTTACTGAAACATTTTAAACCCAAGTGTAACGTTCTCATTAAACTTTCGACAAGATTTAATTCATGTAGAGCAATGCCATTCTGTAAGAATTCACTTCGTATCTCACTCGTAAGTCGGTTGTTAACATAACCGATTTACGAAGATACGAAATCTTGCTACGTGTATCCTACAAATTTAATAATTATTAAAGTCAATGTCGCATATCACAATCGGACATTTTACGCTCGTCGTTCTGTTTCGAGATCTTCTTACAGAATACCTCTACAGCAATGCCTAAGTAATTCCATTAAAAAAATATATTAGAATTTTTAAGGATTATAATACCAAAATCGTTCTTTATATTTAGATATACCTACATAAAGGATGTAAAGGCGACGTTTTTTCGTAAAATTATATTTTGGTAGCAACACAAAGTAGCAGTTTATACTCGTTTATAATGTAAAGTAATAAAAACACGGCAGACACATTATTAGGATATAAGAATTTGTTACGTTTTCCAATACAAACAAAATGACCCAACTGGAGCTCACGAGTTCCAATTCTGTTATCATTCAATTTTCATCTGCTTTAAACATTTAGGCGTACGACGTTTGGATTCAAAGAACAAGCCCTTTACCCAGTAGTTGTTAGTCAATACAAGTTTCTTTATATATTCCAATAAATATATAAAAATTACTAATATAACTAGTAACAGTGTAATACTGTCCTATTTATCAATCTTATAACGTCATTTCAAATTCAAATATTACAGTAATTTTATTATGTAACACTGTTATAAAACATAAACTTCATTATTATCGAGTTCGACGGGATATTTCAATATAAACGTTGGCCGCCATTAGTCGGGCGGGACGTTCGCCTGAGATATGAGGACTGCACTACCCTCTACTGGCTATCCAAACATGGAGACAGAATTATTAAAAATATATATTTTTATTTGTTATGCATTTACATCAATAAAATATCCACCACATATTCATATAATATGTGTACCTAATTGTATATATATTTATTTATTTTAGCATAAGTCAATTTACATAAGTTTAATAACATAATAAAGCTTTACGTTTATATATTTTGAAATAAAGTTTCGGTTTAATTTATTACTTCATTTAATACCGATATTTATGTCGAAGCAACATTGGTAAATATAAAAACGATAAAAAAAAATTAACTCAAATATTTGAAGGATAAAATATAACCCTAATACAAGGGTAAATAATCGTAATGGTGACGTAGGTAAACTTTTAAATATAAATTGTCAGTCTATGCACTTACAACTGATTAAAATGAAAATTGGTATCAATTGGTAGTTACTTTGTCTTAATGTTTAATTATTTATTAATAATTAATTATTTATATTATAGTTTTTAATATATATAACATATGTAGATCTATAATATTTCATAATAAATATTTTTTGTTAAGTAAAATGATTAATCCTTTGCCATACCTACAGATAACAGAGGACAGACAGACTAGTTGTAGAGCACTCTTCATTTCGAATGCCTGTCCACGCGCTGCCTCCCGCGCTCCCTCGTACACGCCCTGTATAGTGGTACAAGAAGTTAGGTTATATGATTTGGATAGGACAATGCCCTACAGATAAAAAATACGTAAAGATCATCGTAACAATATATTATATTTTTTTTAATTTTACAGTTGTTTTTTTTATAATATGCTTACGAAGAAGAATGAAAACAGTAATTAATTATCTTTCACCGACTGTGATAAATTTTAAAAGCCTATTAATTATTATTATTATTTATTATTATCATGTAATTTATTAACCACTGAAAATAAAATCACGATAGGACGAAATAAATAATTAAAACGAAAACTCAGTGATACATGCTTATATTTGAACAACTTATATTCTTATAAATCCACTACATCTATACACTGGGCAACCTCAAATCAAAAACAATAGTTTAATAACAATATAATTTTATTCAAGCAATAAAGCTGCTTTAATGCACTAATAAGTTTTTTTGAGTTTCATTTTCTTTTTTTGTGTGCAAATAAGGCTTATTTCTTTCTTCCTTTTCTTATGAACTTCTCGTATGCTTCTTTTCAAATCAGACCAACTTCTTTGCATTTTTATATCCTTTTAGAATCAATAAAAAAATATGTTCACATTTTAAAATAATATATTATAGAATATTTGATAACACATTGTAATAATTAAAAGATACCACATCCAAAAGAATTTTCTTCTCGAACGATGGCACATGCCCTTCGCTCCTTAGCAAGTGATGAAAGGACGTGTGATGCGTACCCCTCTGTTGTGGCTTGCTCTCAGCTAAACTTGAGGACCGACGCCATTACGACCCACCTGTGTTAGTGAAATGGTGTAGAAACTAATGGAAACGATGACACCCTAGAAGATTGTAGACAACATTTGTGGTAATTGTTGTTTTAGTTTTGATATACATCCTCGTAGCACTTAAGATAAATTAAAGAAAAAAATAATATTACGAATTTTAATAAATCGATAAGCAAATCAAATATGATATAAGTAAGTCCCGATCAATTTTAAATAATTGTCATGGAAGATAGACATTGGTAAACAAATTATAAAAACAAACTGAAGTCATGATTTTAATAAAACGAATAAATTTAATCACAAGTGTATGCGTTAAAATTTTAGCACAATCGGTCTTGCGAAACTGGTTGAAAATTAAGTTGTAGGATTAAACTGACACATAATATCAACAGGAGAAATTTAATAAAAGCTTCATATTAAAACACTAAACAGTATTTACTCGTTAATTCGTATCTTATTCGTGAAATATTACCAACAAACTTATGTTTTTTTATTTTCAAAATATAATTTATTCAGGTAGACTATTACAAGCACTTTTGAATCGTCATTTAACTAACTATTTAAAGTAAAGCTACCACCGGTTCGGAATGTAGATTCTATTCAGAAGAACCGGCAAGAAACTCAGTAGTTATTCTTTTTCAATATCTAAAATATGTATGTATGTTATGTCTCCTGCCTGGAAGTCAACAAGCATTAACTCCACGCTTTTTTTATCATCAATATAACCTTGTATCGAATAATATGCCTGTTGAGTCGTGTATCCTTCAAATGTTATAATTAACTACTTTACCTGTACATTAGTTAGCAATGTTGTGTCATCTTATATCGAATGTGTAATCTTAGATGATAGAAAGAGATAAATCATTGTTTAACTAAACACTCTTTTAACATAATTTATAGGTACGACCGTAAATTAATAACAATTATTACGAATATATTAAATATGGTCAATGCTTCATTTTCTGACATTAACAATCGTTTCATGAGATGTGGATCGAGATTTTACAAACTGTGACCAATTTAATTCTACGATACTCAGATGTACGTTCCAACTCAATATATTTTATAAATAATATAATGTCCATACGAGACAAAAGAACCTACGACATAATTATTATTATTATTATAACTAACTACAAAAAATATATTTTAAGTTAGAATTATGACGTCATAAATATACATATTATGATATAAGACATCAAAACAGAGGCCTTCGATTAATCAAAAAAAAAAAAAATCGAGACTGACATCATAGAGAAAAAATAATATTGGGTTTTTTAAATCACGAAAGTTCGATTGTGTTTTTTTTTTATAATAGTGTTTTTTTAATAATAGAGTAGTAGTACGACTGTTGTTATAAAAACACATACATTGATTATATTACAACAAAGAAGATAACATAACATCGATCGATAACTCGTTTTCCAATAAGATCAAAGCTTAAGCTTTCTTGAATGAACTTATAGCATGTTAATGCCGTAAAAGTGTTTCTGGAAAACCAATCAAATCTCGCTACATCAACTATCCGAGATTGAATTGCGAATCTAAGTAATATATCAAAGGTAATCCGTTTAAGTTTAAGGGGCACTATATATCATGATAGTACATAGCCACCCTGTTTGGTCGCCTAAGCAGGGTGGCTCTCGCGTGTTTAGGCGCTTGGTCTAAGTATTCAATGTTCGGTTTATTACGTAATAGATAAATTAAAATACTTTTTTTTTTGTTTGTATGTGTGTGTTGTATGTGTTTTACCTACGTGTGTCGTATGTTGCAACTAAATTATAAGCTACTACATCAAAATACAATACAAAATTTATTTATATTTAAATACAAAAATTAAAACGGGCATTAGTTAAGGGCTCGCGAGTCGTTCTTACAAATTTAAGACCAAACGTTAGATGTCTCGGGTAACAATTTTATAAAGCATCGTTCAAAAGAAGGAGTGCTCTCAAATTATTACACAAATAAATGTTATTGGGGTTTGATAATATAGATTATATTATACTTATTTGAGGCTCTTTATATAAGAGAAATAACTAATTATAAAATATATACCTCGTTAAACTTTTATTTTACTAACAAAAAACAAGGGAATAAATTCGGTCTTTTTTGTGTTCATCGATAGTTGTGTCTATTGTGATATATATTTTATTTATTTAATTGTCTACCTATGTTTATTGCATAGACAGACGGACGAGCAAAACCGCTGATCATAGATATTGACGTCTTAAGGAATTTTAACTATAACTTAGATAACAAACGCTCTACCAACCAAATAAGATGTTATGGCTCATATACCTGTAGATATACTGACTCATTCACCTGGAATTGAAACATATACAAATACTTCGTATTGCTGCTTGGTGGTAGAATATTTAATAAGTGGATGGTATGTACGCAGACGGACTTGCACAAAGCCCTACCACCAAAATATTATAGATATACCTATTAATTTGAGAAAAAATATCCCTTATTAACTTCTAAGAATAGAAAACAAGGATTGACATTATACTCGAAATCTTCATTTTATGTGAACCGATTTTAATTATCCGCAAATTTATTGATTAAATTATAACAGAATAAAAAAATATGGAGAATGAGAGGAAAAATAATTTAAAATGTTATTTACTTAAAATAAAATCTATTTTGAATAACATGTAGTTACAGACACCGTTAAATAATTTAATATATAACATTACATACAAAGTTAAATATTTAAAAACCATTTTTAACTTATATAACATTTTAAGCTCTAATTACAGAAACTCGCTATACCTTAATCCTTAGACCAACCTCTTTGTTCGTCAACTAAGCAGGGAGGGAGGCTGGCAAAGGGGGTAACATTTTCCTGTTTGAAGGCACACGTCGCAAAGGGAAATCCTGTACAGGACAGAGATCTAAAATTGCCCGCTTGTGCTGGTACTCAGGTATCTAAAGTACAGATTGCAAAATAAATTGACGAAATAACACGAAGTAGTTAGTAGATTCAAACGAAAGTAGGTTACGTGAGAAATAGATTATTATTTTCAGATTTCTGCCTGTTAATATTTATTTATAGCATTGTTTTGATCGACTTTCTTTTTATACTTGTTTTCAATAGCTTTTAGTGGTTTTGACTGACACAGATGTTATTATTTTTTTAATTGTAATGTATAATTAATAAACTGAAATAAAACAGCTGTAATTCGTTTAATTTTTGTCCTTATCTCAAACTTACCTTATCTATGTAGATACGTGTGTTCATGTGAGTGTATGTCAGTTTATCTCGTTTTCTTTGTTATTGGCTTATTTAATGTTTCTCATATAACTTTATAGTCAATCTATTAATGAATCTATGTACTATAATTAAGCTATAAGTACATATATGATTTTATTCTCCAACTCATTTATATTATATTTCAATTTCAAAAAGTGTTCCAGATGGCAACACTGAATATCAGCTGAATATCAGTCAATACGACAAAAATTGTCAAGGTCAATTAATTCGTTTTCACGTTACGTATGACAAAATTGACGGATATTATTTTAAAAAATATTTAGGGGAAAAATTAATCCAAATCGATATTTTTTTAACAATATTTCACCTTTATGTTTTACTCCATTCATAATTTATTAATGAACTCTAGTAGACTAGTTTCCGCACGTGACTTTGCCGGCGTGTAAGAAGGGGGGAAAAGTACAGGATTATGTATCCTATACTGTATTGCATAACTTGATAATATTTATTTGAATATTACATATATATTATTGAAAGCGTAACAAGCACTGCCACATCTATATTATGAGCTAGGATTAAACCAAAAGTTTATTAAAAGTATAAAAATATCAATATCCCAATTACTTTGTCGACGTTACTACAAAAGGTACATACGAGCACGACCACGATCCGTGATTACCGACTGATTGCAAACACCACCGTGTTTATATTTACCCTGCAGTGATACCACTCGACATCTTTACGCAACACGCTCTTAGTTATGAACAAAAACAATACTGAAGTCAAGATTTTCTTATGAAGATAATATAATATATAATGTAGGTAATAGGTATGTGTCATGGCATAAAGTAAAAAAACCAAATACTATGACGGTAAATAGTTACCAATATAGTCTCAACGATGGAATGTTTCGATTGGAAGCTTTTTAGTTTACATTAAATTTTATAATTATATGTTTTTAAATATCAAGATCAATCAAACGTGGTAGACCATTTTTTTAAAACGAGTTTACGAGAGGTATTTTTTTTATTCATAAACTTACACATACTATAATTGTACTATATTTGGGTAGTTGTTAAGAACATCGTTCGTGTACTAAATGTTTGAGGTCAATGGCCACCACCAAAAATATTCTCTAATGACAATAATTCAGTTATATCCGGGCTATAAATAATAATAACGATCAAAGAACGTTTCTGTTTAAATAGTTTTTTGATTATATCTAACCGATCATTTATCGAACAGATAAAATCGAACACATCTATTTTTTAAATTTTGATACATAATTTATACTTATAAAATACAAAGTACGTAACATTACGCGAGGATATAATATATTCAGTAGGTATAGCTTCAGAGAAACTGGGACGAATAGTCCCAGGGATGCTTGTATGATTAAACAGGGCTTCATATGCAAGCGCATTGATTTGCAAGCACTTGCATATATTGACAACTGTATTTTCGTACTTACGGTTAGTCTCTATATCTACAGTCTTAGTATGGTATTAGTCTAGAACGTAATAATATTTATAAATGACAAATCAAAATAAGCTCGTCAAAATTAGAAGAAAATAAAATAAACATAAAAAAAGAAATAATCGGAATGATTCGAAAAAAAGGTTAAAAGTGTATCAGAAAGGCAGCTAATTATTATTAAGTAGTAATTATATATTAGTTAGCTAACACTGCTATTACTTTTTAAGTAAGTTTTTATTAATAGGATATTAGTTATGGATATTATTTCTATTGACTTATATATTCTTAGTATTTGTTAGATTTGAAAGTAACTATTTATATATAGGTCGCTGATATGTCGAAAACATTTATAAAATGCATTCACTTAACATTATAAATTTAAAAAAATCATTAATCTCCAGTAATTAATTAATCAGAAATGATACTAAAAAAAATATGTAATATATTTATTACAAATATGATCAATACTTAGATTTTTATTGTATTCCGATTTGAATACGCGTCAAATATCCATAATAAATGAATGAACAAATAATTTCTGACACATCGATGTCAAGCAGGACCAACATCTTTTGTCGGATGATGGGAAAAAATAACCGGTAACCAGCGAACAACCCTTTCGACTTTTTCTCTATACAACTCATTTAAATCTCTCGATGCATCGAAATCATCCCCTACTTTGCGTGCGATGCACCTTGTTGCAAATTAAGGATTCAACCCTATAAAAAATATGACCCCAAAGAATCGTGGGTAAAAAAGTTTTATCTTTTTTTTTTATTACACTTTATTGAAATGAGACACCGGGGTCGAATATAAAATTGGTCTTTTTATGCACCGTGAAAGGGTTAGACACGTCGATATTGAAAACGTTTTTTTTTTTTTTAATTCAGTAATAGGTACAAAGAGCCCTTTGCTACTGCGGTTCGTGATGCTTCGTTAAAACGGTGTTAAAGTTGGATTTGCTTTACAATTATGTCGAAAATCTTTAGATATCAATTATAAATTTTATACAAATTGATATCTAATTCAGTAATATGGAACTTGTTTTTTGAAGATTTCTAAGAAATAATATAAGTAAATTACCTACAATACAAATAAATATAAATGATTGTAGTTCCCATTTAAAAAAAAATCCTTTCCTTGTCAAGTGCTTTAACGTAAATATAAATGTGTAATAATATAAATGTGAAGGTCTATATGTTTGCCACAAATTAATACAACAGATTTATATGAAATACCTACTAGTTGTCGCCTGCGGCTTAGCTCGTATTTTAGGGTTCGGTCGTCAGGTGCTAGGCATAAAAAAGTAGGAACGACTTCCTCGGGTTTCAAGCTAACTTAATACCATAATTTCTTCAAATTCGGTTCAGTATCTTGGCCGTGCAAGGGAACCAGACAGAGTTACTTACGCATTTATAATATTAGTATAGATTTGTATAAAAAATATATATTAGGTATTCAGTTATTAATTCATAAGATGGTTTAACACGTTACGATTTAATTTTAAATCTAAGTTTAAATTACTATAAATTTATTATAATACTACCTATTATGATTTTAATGAACTTTTTGTTTCCTATAATTTTAAATTATAAATCAATGATCAAAATAAATGTGATGATTAATTTTATAAAGCTGTATCTTATGTCAAATACACAAAGCACAGATAATATCAGCAAATTTCACACTTCGTGCCTCTAACATCGAAGCGAGGGTTTTATTTAGGCAGATAACTATCGCTCTGATTTCATCTGCCGTGCCGACTCTGTCAAGAGTACTTACCTCCATTGACTTCGTGTGACAATGATTTAGATATGGATTTCTATTGAGAGCGATTTCATTGTAAAACAATATAAGCGAAATGGTTTCAATTTGAATGATTTACTGCGTGTTGTATTTAAAAATAAAAATATATGGATAAACAATTGAACACAGATGTGAAAACGTAAGATAGGCTTTGAAAGCGAGCCCTGATAGAAAAGCCAATTGTCATGGTAGGTACGTATAACGTGGATACGACACAGTTTCATACCGAACCACTGGAACTCCGGAGAAGACTAATTTGAAATTTCATAATGAGCTGAGACATTGAATATAACAATTGTTGCATTAAACGCATCACATAACATATCGCTACATCCCAAAACAGCGTAACCCGTAGATCTGATTTCGAAAGTGAGTTACAGAATACAGTGCTATTCTGTAATAGTTGTCACTTTTGTTGATAACCGAAATGGTAGTTTACGCTTGCTTATTTACAATAAATTCTATCAATTGTGTATCATAACATTACTTATACCAAGTTTGAAATATTTTTTTGTTATTGTCTTACCTATTCTTAAATGCACGCCTTGCGAGTCGCACAGATACAATAATATTATATACATTTTTAATATTTATTTATTTATTCGTAGATACACAAATATAATACAATCAGAACAAACATCAATATTACGGACTTACACAATTTTGAGCTAGATTACATTCCCAAGCATGTGTACATGATAATATGATTTAACAACTACCGTATGACCTTATAAATAAATAATATTACAATAAGATTGTATATAGGTTAGTAACAGTAAGTAATTAATTGTTATAAGACATGCAAGAATAGGATATTACATAAGAGGATATAACTCGAGTTAATAAAGAAAGAAAGAATAAAGAAAAGAAATATTGATACCCCAAATAGGTACCCAAGTGAATAGTAATATAAGTTTGTTCGACAAGGACGGGACAGTTAATGCCCATTGGTATATAAAGACTTTTTCTTAGGAGTCGATACTTTTTCCTATATTACTTACAACAATATAAAGGTCAAGGCATTTTCCTTCAATGTTGCACAAAATGAAAGCACAGTTAACCATCTGTTCAATTCGTGTGTGGTTGAAACTTTCGTTACGTTTCCCTATTTTATGTTCAGTTAGCTTCCTGTGGTAACACTTGTAATTAATATTGCTTACTCGTGATATTCGCAGACACCCAGCTAGATAAAATTATTTTATAAAAAATAGTAGGTACTTATACAAGAACAGCGTTTTTAACGATAGATGCAGTAAAAATTAATTAAACTTATCGTGGATAATACATATAAATATATTTGATAAAGCTGACATTATTACTATAACTTGAACGATCAAATCAAATGAAGTTATTATTTTATTTAATATAAACTTGTAATTCATGTTTAATTATGTTCAAAAATTGATAAACAAATAAATCCAAAACGCATAAATTTCTCTTAACCCGTCAACGTCCGCATGTTTTCAAAACTGCGTCGCCGCCGTCACTCCCT
The DNA here is from genome assembly GCF_905147765.1 of Vanessa atalanta. Taxonomy (NCBI): domain Eukaryota; kingdom Metazoa; phylum Arthropoda; class Insecta; order Lepidoptera; family Nymphalidae; genus Vanessa; species Vanessa atalanta. The sequence goes on from NC_061884.1 coordinate 3,976,590, forward strand.
CCGCATTGGTAGGACATACGCTGCTATTTACCAGTAACCCTTACTGACCCTTAACCCTTCTACCTAAATATGACCTCTCGGACCTTACCCTCGGTCATTGTGTAGCGAATTAATCGGCTAGTATGTCCATTGTGATGGTCACTGCCCGCCCGATACGGCCGTGCGGGCATTGTGTTCGTATTAAAACTTTTTAAGTGTCCCCCGACAGTTTAAGGTTTGGGAACTGGTTTGCAAATTTTTAGACAAGCGGCAGAGGGTTATATGTAATATGATTTATGTAGTATTTCCGCATTTGTATTGCTTGTATAATACGATACCACCTTTTAATTTATTTTGTATGAAATATACAAAATTAAAAATAGAAAATACTGTAAATATGATTAGACGATGTTAATAAAAATACGATAATTATGTATATACAAATATTTCTTTACAACGTATCTAGTAAACTTTATTTATTTCCTATATTTGAGCTTACCATTTGGAATAAGCATGTTCTTTAAACTGACTAAACTAATACTGGATTAAAGGAAATAAAGAACAGTTTACGTTAAAATATATAACAGAAGTAAATAGCGCTTTATTCGTGATTCAAATTTCATTCAGGCTAAACCCTGTCAGTCAAACTGCCATAGAAAGGATCAGAGGAAAGGTGCGCGACGCTTATGCAAATTTCCGAACCTAAACATCCGATTTTACCTTTTATTGCTTACAAATAAAGCATACAATTCTTTGCAAATGCAATGAATAAAAATAATATTTGCATGTTACGTTTTATCAAAGAAAAATAACCGAATTCGTGTATGAAATAATAGTCAAATTCGCGAATCAAATTCGTTCCTTTAAACCCTTATAAACCAAACTCCTTTCTAATTTGCATGGCGCATTGTTAGGAAGTTTCACTTTTTTAAATGGCCACAAAAGATTTTTTTTTTAATAAACAACATTGCGAAGTCGAAAGTAGAACATCTGCCACGTAGACCCTTGGTATTATCGGTAGGTGAGTGCGAAATTTGAATATTGCATCGAAAATCTAAACAGTTACGCATTGTGATAATATTATTCTGATCAATAAGCTTGCATCGAACGCATACATAATTAATATACTTACTTATTTAACTGCTAATGTTGTACACGATCGGAATAAAAATAACATTATCGGGAAGTATCATCTAGAGATTTTTTATTGGGAATATTAATAATATAAAATTTGCATAGGTACCAGGTTACGTCATCATTATTATTCAATAATATTAAGCATTAAATACTCACCTACTTCATTACTGTTATATTACGTTATTACTTAATAAATGAAGTTATGTTGTCAAGTGAAATATAGTTACGGTCTTTTATTAAATGCTATTTCAGTCAGTACTCAGGTACCTACTTTAAAACTTTTAATAAAAACATTGTTTTTATAAATAGTCTAAGCAAAAAAAAATTAAGCCAGCTTGACTTTATTTTAAATCTTATTAATAAAAACAAACGCATTACAATAAATTATTTTACCTATCTCTTGGTCACTACATCAGCATTATTTCAACGGAATGAATACTAGATACTTACCTACATATTTTGCACCAAAACTATTATATTTACTGGTACGGTAACGGTACTAAAATAAATACGATAAACTTAATAACATTTGTAATAAAAAAACGCTTGTGCGAAATTGTCAAAAACTATTTATCTTAGTTTAATTTTGTCATGTGGTTACTACCTATCACAGATTTAGAATAGGCTACATACAACATGATGTCCGCCAAAACGTGGCAGAACTTAGTGTTCTGTACTAACTTACGTTACTAATATATAAAAATGCCTAATTCTGCATTTATAACCTGTAACAATAATTAGGTATTATCATTATACTATTGGTAAGTCATTTTGTCGCTCAAAAAGTTGTAATTAATTTTTAAATAATATATAAGTATAGGATGTTAGATAAAGTATGGCGGGGGTGTCAAATGTCAAACTATCTAATAAACGTACGGTAGAGATCTAGACTATTCTTAATCTGTGGGCAGTATGGTAATTACTTAAATTAAAACAATTTATAACAGATACCATATAACGATGGAAACTCGATTGGTATCTATTTTACAGAACTTGTTAAGATTAATATTACGTACTTAATATTGTTTCGTCCTTTGAATAAAAACATAAATCTCTCCAATATGTATCTTGAGATACGTCTAGGTGATGTACGCAGTGTCTTCGAGATTCTTCTTCAGTCAGTCTTGTTGTTTATTGAATTTTCCATTCCAACCTAACGTTTCCTAAATTCGAGTTTCGTGATTAACCGCTTATAACATTTTATATATGAATTGATTTTCTCTAACGAAGATTTGTACTAAAAAAACGAATAGATTCACTTTTTTTATCCAGAGCATGTACCTACACTACTTATATGAATGATTAAAATCCACAGTAGCACTTTTTGAAGGATCAATACAATGTCAGTCGACAACATTACCCCAAAGTACCTAATACGTCAGCAGATATGAAACTCTAAAAATGTGTAATAGGTACCTACTAATCGATAAATAGGTAGGTATGTCTGTTACAATAGTCTTTGATTTCTTAGTAAATTAGGTCTTGTGTACATGATTCGTTAGTCATCATACCTACCTGCCTATATTTTTGTAAATATTTAATTGGTAGGTCACTTGAGTTAATTATACAACACAGCATTACCGTCTTTACCAGACGAGCACATGGGGCAGGTGCCCAGGGCTCCCATTCTCAAAAGGACCTCGCATGGTTTCTGCAGTAAATCATTTTTGTATTAATGTTACAAAAACAAATTATCGTCTATCAGTGCTTACTTACATACTTTCGTGTGCCCTGGGCTCCCTGAATTGGGTTAAGACGGCGATGCAACACAAGTACCTAGGTATATGTAGGTAGGTTAAAGCTACCTACCTATCTACGTAGGCACCTACATACCTAGGTAACATAATATAAATAAATTATCATTTATGTTTCCCTGGTTTATACAAAAGAAATCCATAATTAAATACCAGATTCATACAATAATATTAAAATTAACAACACGATCGAAATTAACACAACGATATCAGGATTATTTATTTATAATCAAATAGCGTGAACAATCATAAACTGGTCGACAAATAATTTATACAAATTCGCCGCGAAACGCGAATATATGCAAAATAAAGCACGAACCAGAATAACCAGAAATACTAGTTGATTGCTTATAAAACAAGTTCTACCACGCGCCTCTCTTTATTAGCGATTTTTATTTAAACGAAATAAGGGGAAACATTTTTGCGCTAGCAACACTGGTTTTGCACCGCATTGTGACCTGTGTGTTAACGAATTATTGAATTAGCTAATAATTACGGCGTTTGTCGTAAATTATGTGATTTATTGTGTGCTAGCAACACTTACTTACGCAACATTTATTATAAATATAACAACTGCAACTAATAAGACATAGGAGTAGGTTAATATTTTATCTATTAGATAAAAGCTAATGTTCATTGTATCAGTATATAAACATTTACATTTAATAAGAACAGATACCTACCTACTGGAATATGTAAGTACCTACCTACCTGAATATTTAAAATGATCCTGGTAGATTTTAGAATTATAAATGTACCTACCTACTGTAATTTGTAAAGGTAGGTTACCTACCCAAGAGATGTCATCTAAAAAAATATACATCAAGTGGCAGGGATGTTCAGGTGGTGATCAGAGATTAACATAGCCCGGTTCTTGTTCTTCTTACTTTGGGGATGACCGAGAAGTCTTAAACGAGAACCTATGAATTCCATTAACTTACCTAAATAGTTATAGAAGATAGGTGCACAAATTATTGATAACTATGATAATTGTGAATCATAATAAGTATTTTACAATATTAGAAGGTAAAAAAGGCGGTTCCTTTATTTATCTGGCGATTCTTACCCAGACCTACTTCTTTTTTAATTAGTGGTGTTTAATTGCTTTGGTTTTTAAGTAATTTAGTAATTGAAGAAGTGTGGTGCTTCTAGGTATATTGTATAAAGACATGAACTTTGAATGAGTTGATAATAAAGAAAGATTATCTGAAATCACGTGATCTTCTGTTTATTTCTCAATAGCCTAGACGTTTTCATCCCAAAACACTACTTATATATACCTATTAATTGCAGAGTAATTAATACTACTTAAAAAGATACCTAAATATTAATGCATTACCTAACTAAATACAATAATAGGTATATACCTATACCTTAATAGGTAGGTACCTACATACAACCAAGTAAGTACCTACCTACTATTAACATTTTAACTTAGTAATCTAAGCATCACATAGGTGAGTAGATGGGTACCTACCTACCAAAAAAAACATTTAAATATATACCTACTGAGATCTATTTGGGTACTTATAGACAAGAAATCTAGGATTATACTTAGTTTATAGGTAAACAACCTATAAAAACAAAATTAAATTTAAAATTTAAGAAAGATTTCAACATTTAGATAGATAGATAGGTACGTTGGTAGATACTTATAATTTATTAGGTACCTACCTATGTACCAAATTCATGTATTTCCTACTGACATACTATAGGTAGATATCTACTAGGTAGCTTACCTACTTACAGAAGATACTTAAAAGTTTTTATTTTCTTATCCTTCCTTCAAAATTCCTTCAAAAGTTTAATGAACGTATACATATGTATTTATAAGTTTATTAAGTGCCTAGGTATACCTATCTACTTAGTCTTATTTTCATTGTATTCCTAATCTCTCAAAAGCTACCTATTTTTCTATCTAATTCTAAAATTTGTATTATTTGTATTTGTTTTAATGTATCCTTATTAAATAACGTTTTCAAAACCTTATAACTAAGTAAGTAGGTATGATAGGTACCTGATTGACTAATCAATAATTTGAACTATTCAATACGAATTTTCAATACACAATAATAAAGTCCAATCAAATTTAAAATAGAACAGGAAAAACATTGATAAAAAAAACCCGAACTCCATACTTGCTATACTCTATGGTCTCTTGACTCTTGAAAATAGAACGCGCAATTTGGCGCCAAAATTCGGCGTCGTTCTAACAGACCGCGCCTCACATACGAGCCCCGCCCCATACACTGTGGCCAATCGCACGACTCTAAACACCCTCGCGCAACACGCATATTGATCTGCGGACACAGCTCGAACCGTTTACATTTCGACATATCACACGCTAAACACTGACAAACAATAACATGTGTGTAAAATATACACAAATTTGAACTGTATGGAAAGATGTTAAAGTTTAGTTTTCTTTGGCCGTACTGATTGCACTTACAACAAAACATATTCGGACAATGTGTAATTTATAATTCTTTTGAACTATTACAAAGCTGATCTTAAATGTATAGTATTAAGGTCTAATTTTACTTGCATTTTTTTCTTATTACATTTTAATATTAATTCTTTTTGCTTACAATATGAAGACAAATAAAATAATGAAATCTTTTTTCTAAATATTCTAGTTCATTAGAGAAATAAATTTCCGAACCATTCGAATGCTATATAAATTGGTAAAAATGACATAGTTTTTTTAATTTTAAAACTGAATTAATAACTATAAAATAAATAACGATAAGTATTCAAAATTATATGTTCCATTCTTTATTTCAATAAGAAATCTAAAAGTGCTGACATCTAGCGACCTATACTCAGAATAAGTTATACTTTTTGGCAAGTTCTCTGATAACATAATACCAAATAATAATTTTACTCAACGCTAGATGGCTCTCAACTAATAAATATTAGTACTCTGTCGAAGTATGTGTTCAATTACTTTTATATTAATTAAAATTACCTAGTCTCTCTAAAGCTCATTTTGTGTCATTTCCTGTTTGACTTGAAGTCAATAGTTCATTTATTTATAATACAAAACTACCTACTACCTAGGACTAGTAAGGATATACCCCATATATATTTATTTTTATAAAAGTACATTAAATTATAGAGGTTTTTTTTTTTTGGTTTATTTAGCAAGACTTCATTTGAAAGTTCAAACTATACATAACATTTCTTACAGCGTTTTGGGTAGGAAATAATAAATAATAATTTAAGCATATAATATTCGATATGTTTTTTAATCATAACGTTAAAGGCCACTTTTAAGGCACCAACTTGGGAGAGTAGCAAATATAACACAAAAGGCAAATCAACTGTTACGTTTATCTTGGAAAATAAAACAATAAGTAGAAGCAAAATAAACGCCGCCTTTTCGAGATACAAGCATAATATAACTGATGAAGTAAAATAAAAAAACAATGATTAAAACAATTTATTTAAATATAATAAATAACACATAAATATGTAAATAAAAGTAATTTAGTGTAAATTAAGTTACAAAGGAATGCAATATGTTTATAACGTCATTTTGTAGGTATAAGCTGTGGAATTAAGTAGGTGGGCAATTAAGAGTGATTATGTGTTGTTTTAATAATGACTATTTTAATTTAATTACAGATAAGTATAAAAATATATTTATAGTAAGTCACAAATTCAATTAAGTTTTTTCAAGCATAATACACATTTGAATACATTTTAAAGATATTTGTATTCTAAGATCATGTTATAGTTGTTAAAATCTAATAGAACTTATTATTAAGCAAGTAACGATTAAGTTCCGGTTAGAGTACTAAAACTTGCAACACACACAAAAATGAAAAGTATAAATAAAGTATATTAGATATTTTATTTGAGAACAGATTATAAATCATTCCTTATAATATTGATATCAATCATAACTCATTTAACATTTTTTGTTTAATTTCAAAATTGACGGTAAAATTAAATACACTTCATGAATTTAATAAATTTTAATTTTTTAAACATTTTAATTTACAATTGCCCTAAACATTATTTTTAAATAAAAAAAAAATATATACAAACAAGTTATTATTACACATTTGTGTCTATTAATTCCTACTCTAACTTTAAATCAACAAATGTCATTTACATGCTAATAAGTGCAAATTTTATTTTGTTAAGACTAAAGACTTTAATTGTAAGTAAGTAGGTAAGTGTGCTATGTAAAGATAATTCACGAGAAATATCTGAACCCAATGATTCAGATAATATTTCATAATGATTACAAAGCAAATGTGTAAATATGGTTTGACCTTACCTTTTGTGCTGGCTTTACAAATATAAATAATATTCAAAAATATAATTCTTAAAAGAATATCATAATATGTTCTAAATTTTATATATTGAGGTTTATTTCTCATTATAAAAAAGTGCAGACTGATGTGTTCTGTAAATTTCAAGCTGATTACTTCTTAGACTAATTTCTAATATTACAATTTTTCCCACCATTAAAGTAATTGAAAGCTTTAAACTTCCATGTTATCATAGTTTCCCATAACTTTTAAAGGTTCATTTAGGACGAGAGGTATATCACCTCCTCCATTCTTTGGCACCCAACCGGCTGATTCATCTTCTAACCTCTTTTTCTCTTCTTGTAATCTTTCATATTCATTGATCTCGATTTGATATTTAGGTGTTGTTATTCCAAAGAAATTAGCTAATGATTCCCCCGCATAATCCACTGCATTCAGAACCTTTGATCCAGACCTTGAAGCATAATGTGAAAACCAAGGTCCCCATGTTAATGATTTCTGAAAAATATGAATATAAGATATTATTTCCAAATTATTTCTCAATTTAGTTACTGTACTAATATTTTGTATGATAATTAGCTAACAGAAGACCTAATGTTGTTATAACTGTTTAATTAATTTGCCATTAAAACATGATCTTTGTATCATACCACAAAATGATCTTACTATTACATATAGCAGAACAACCTTTACCTTTTTTACATTTTAGAATCATAAATAATAAGTTATGAATGTTATGTAGAATGTTAGAAAAAACAAGTGTGAGTATACTCTTGTTATATTTGTTAGAAATCCCATGTATTTAGTATTAAAATAAAACTCCCTACTTTACCATATTTTGGTTTTTTTATATAAATTCAATTACTCACAATTGACAATGTTATGTATGTTAGAGATGCTTATATCTAAGATAAAGTTCCTAATCAGTAAACTGGATTTAAAGGAGACATTGAAGGATTTTACAAAAATTACTTATCATTCCCTCATTTTTTAACCTTCTCATACTTTTTCGGAGATTTTTTGGCTTTAATACTTTAATAAACACAACATTATTGTTGGTCATTGTAATTTTTAATGTGGCTGTCAAAACTTAGAATTCAGTTTCCATAAGGTTTTTTAGAAAGCTTTTAGATTTTGTTACTAGATTTTATACTTTAAAATATTATAAACTGACCAATTAAAATGTCAAGTTAGACACTTTAAAATGTAAAGTTTTGACCATTACTCACTGGATCTATATTTTCATCAATCTTTTTAACACTTTGAAGTTCATTCACCTTTTCTTCTTCTATTTCTTCTTCTACTCCGTCGCTGAAGTGTAACATTCTTATAGACCTGTTAATATTAACATGCACTGGAGAGTCCAGCTTATTTCCTTCGTTAGTTTCCATCTTGAGACTTGATGTATTAACTAGTATTATTCAAAGTTACAATTTCAGAAATTTGTCATCGCTCACCACAACAAAGTCTGTTGTTAACAAATTAAAAGTATCAATAAACAATGATTCATCTCTTCCGTTTGTTATCCTCAAAGTTTTTCTTTTGAAATGTCAAATAGTGTTTGCAGTTTGTACGGATTGCCATCGATAATATTTATATCAATTGTTGTACCAATTATATCTAATGCTTAGACATGACATTATCGACATATTTTATAGCTTTTAGAAAATCAGTTAAATCTTTTCTTAAAAATATAATTATTAGTACAATTTATATAGATTTTGAGGAACCTTATAATATAACAACAGTATTTTAAACAACTTCTTAATATGCTAGTTGCTACCAGTAGCGATGACAAAAAACAGATTACTTGTGCTACTAAGACTCAAAATCAACAAGGAGTAAAATATTCCAAAAATTATAATAAAAATTATTTTTCTGTTAAAAAAATCTGAGGTGATATACTTTTAATAAGGTTTTTTGTTTATTTACTTCAAGGTACAAATATTACAACAGCAAACGACGAACATTTGCACCATTTGTTCGCATCATCTTTTTTCCTAGCGGCTCCGGCACTCAACGCTGTTTGCCTAATATTGACAAAATATTGATGCATAAATGACAACAATTGTATATTTAGAGTCGTTTTTGGGCATTTTCAGTTATACGGATAGCAGACTGCAGTTTTACTGTGTTACGAGATTGGCATCACTGTATATAACGACCATAACGTATTCTGACGTTTAATGCAGAAACGACATTGTCAAAGTCAATTAATGTCAACAACTCAACATTCTCAACAGTCGAAACTTGTTTTCTTTTTCCAGGAATATAAATATTTTTGAAAAGAAAACAATTTTTTTTAAGAAGGTGATATATGGCAACTGTTGAAAAGTAATAAAGAAAAACTAAACAAGCTAGTCGGTTAACAATTCGTTTAATAATCTTTAAATATATAACAAAAAAAAAAACTGATTTTTAACTGCAATATATATGAAACATGGAGAGTTTCTGTAGAGGATGTTTATCGAAATATGACCCGATTGAGTTAATACAATACAGTGAAAAAAATAGAAGGTTATTTGTGTACTCTACTGGTTTACAGGTAATTTATATAATTGTACAATTTGTTTCAAAATTATCTTTCAAGCACCTTTTTGTTTCATCTTTCTTATAAATTTGTTGAATACGTCGTATACATTAACTAAAATTAGGTGTATCAACTTTAATATTTATCTAACATTATACTTTAAAAATTTATAAATATTTTTAGGTCAAACGAAATGACACTTTCATATTCCAATTATGTAAGGAATGTTCTATAAACATGAAGACGGCGTGTAATTTCAAAAAGAATTGCCGCAACTCGGATAAAAAGCTCAAAAGTTACATAGAACTAAAGGAATCTGGTGAAAACATAGAATTTAGCACATTTCTTAAAAACACTGATGAAACCATAAAATTCAGGTATTATAATTATATAATCTATGTTCTTGGCTGTAATTAATTATTTGTTTTTAAGTAATACAGCTGAAATTTTTAAAATAATATTTTTGTACAGGCTTCCAATAAATATTGGAAACAGTACGCCGGCTCATCAAAAGATCCGGGATGATGATAATGGTAAGATTTTTTAAAGTTCAATAAGCTGTAAATAAACAGTTTGTGTTGCATTTACAATTATATTGTGTTCCTAGTTATGATAAGCCCTAATTTTATTTCTTAGATAATTGTTTTAATAGTTTCAATTTTCTATATTAAACCTCACTAACAGACTAAAATATTATACTAATATATTTTATTGGATATCTTTCAGAATCAACATGTACAAGCATACAAAACTTCATGACGGATATCCTTCAAGCTGAAGAAATTCCAGACAGTGAGGCACGCATTATCAGGGAAGTTATAGAGGAGGAAGCAGATATTTTGGAAGACTCCTTAGACTCCCATTGGCTGCAGGATGATGTCTCAGTTGATAGTGATTATAGGTTGGATTTTAGGTAAAAAATTGTTTTTATATTTTTACTAAAAATAAAAAATGTGATTGCAGAAATGACATCCAAGTGGAAACACTGTTAATAATTGAAATGTTTATAATTTCTGTTAAAATTGTTTTAAATATTATTTGATTCAGTTTCAGTCCTTTTTCTACACCTCGTTCAGCTATTAATGAGAATCAATTCAGTCCAATTAAATTGACTAACCAACTAAAAGACAGTGAAATGGAAGAACATAATCCAGAATTGATTATTGAAAATGTGGCACAAAATAATGTAGAAAATATTTTTACATGTAAACCGGCCATTAGTTTGAATGATAACGACTTTAAAAATGAGTTTAATTTGAATATAGTTCAAGATAAAAAATGCGTAATAGATGTTAATTTAGAAAATGCGCTGAGAAATGACACAGCCCAGAAAGTCTCACTGGAAGAACTGATTTCTACCCCTCCCAGTAAGTATCCATAAATATATTTATTTGACACTTAAGAACTTGTTATAAAGGCATGCTCATCCCTTGAAGAGATTTCTTCCAGCACGCCCAAAAAGGAGTGAATAATAACATATATTGATCCTGCAATTAATTTACTGGTTAAAATATATGTTATTTAAGTTTAGTAAGGCCCTGACAAACATTTTTGAATTGTCATTATACAAGATTAATTAATCACTTATGTTACACACAAGTTAGCTTATATCAATTATCGGTGTGCATTAGTATGAGTGACGCTCATGCTTGCAAATTGTCATAGTATAAGAAAAAGGATAGCAAAAAAAACCAACAAATTAGATTAAATTTATATGGTACTTACCCAGACAAACTGGCACAAAACCAAACCGAGTGTTCATCATTTTAGTAATCAAAAATATTACTTTTCATTTCAGTGATTCCAAATATATCAGGACCTCCTACACCTGTGATAAAAAATATTCTATTTGGAAATAATATAGATCTTGATAGTGAAATGACACAAAAAGAGAATTTAGATTGTCAACACCGTAAAGAAGAATTAAGAGATATACAGCCAGATATTGATGTGATAGATGAATTTCTTAATGTTAATCATGTAAATTTAAAAGAAAATACTGAAGATATTGAATTTAGTAATAGTTTAATGGACATGGATGAAGTTGAGAGTATAGATAGATATTTTAATAAAACATTAGAGAAAGAATCAGATGACAATGATATGAAAAGATCCATGTCACCTATAGAAAATAAATATTGCATAACAAACTTCTATTGTAAAATGTGCAAACGACAGTTTAAAAATTTGATAGCATTAAAAGTACACTGCACAAAATATCACAAATTTAAAATAGAGAAACCAAAAACGAAACGGATTAGGAAACAGTATATTTGTGACTTCTGTGGACAACTGTTTGCATCATCAAGGTGTATTGTGAAGCACCTTGAAAGACATCAGGTATGTTATAGAGTTACTTATTGTGTATATTGATATCTTAATAATATCTCAATACAACAACATCCAGCACCATTTTTTGAGTTATATGTCTCAATCCAATTTTTGCCAATTGTGAGTAAAGCAAATAATGGGAACAAGAATTTGAGTAATTTTAGTATGAGCATCTTATTTAAAAAAATTATATAAATTCATACAATGTATATACTTTGTATGTTTTATTATATTCTAATAAATAATTTATTTAATATAAATTTTCTATTTAATATTATTCGATTAATAATTATATGTATAATAAATAATATTAAATATGTGATAGATGCAGTTTTTATTGTAGCTATTTTATGCGGTTTGGTATGCTCGCCAGTTTTATTGTTTTTATTTACTGTAACATATTGACATTGTTTTATTGAAATAAAGTGTAAGCTGTCTGAAGTCGCGTTGAGTAAGCTGTAATTGATATATGTTTCCTTTTTTCAGAAACCAAAAACGTATGAATGCAAGAAATGTACCTTGACATTTAAAACCGAGGCTGGGATGAGATTACATGAAAGCATTCACACGGGGATCAGAATAAAGAACAGTAATAGTAAAGTTAGTAAATATAACTCTTAATTAAGTATATTACTTTTTTTCTTTTTGTTTAAATGTACCTACTTGTGAATAAAAATACTATGTTTAAGTAATTAGGGTAGTGTGCAATCATCTTGTCATATAATTATAATTTATAACAGCAATAGTCTTGCATTTTAAACATCACAATAATTAAAAAAAAAATCATGAATAAAAACATGGAATCAGAGACAATAAAGAATAATTAATTGTTTGTCTTTATTTTCATTAATGGAGTAGGTATAGAAATCCATGAAGTCCAAAATAGCGAAATATAATTTCAATTCTATTTTCAGAAAAAATATGTTTGTAGCGTTTGTGGAGCAGTATGCAGCAGTTCTTCAAATTACAATATCCACAAAAGACGGCACCTAAATAAATTTACAATATCATGTGAAGAGTGTGGGAAAGGCTTCTATAGAACTTCCGATTTGGTAATCCATATGAGGTAACAGTTCTCACTTTCACAGATAATGATAAAGTATTATAGGTATTGATAATATTTGCCAAAACCCTCTCGATTAATATATTTGCCAATCATGTTCAAGATTTGTTTAGTATTCCAACCACAGCAAGAGTAAAGACAAATAAACAACTCTGACTTTGAATTGGATATCTGACTAATCTATGATGATAATCTCATCACGAAAAAAAGCATTTTGAATTTCAGCATAATTGTTTTCAGAACGTTGTTAGTGTAATGAAAGTGGATAAAAGTTGAATAATGTTTTATATATTAATCAAGAACAATTTATAGAGCAAAATATAGCAGAGCTAATGGCAAATCGCATTGAATGTTTTTTTTTTGCCTTTACTTCACTTAACTTTCTTCGATTTACATAAACATGTTTATATTCCAGGAAACATACTGGGGAGCGACCGTATGAGTGTAAATATTGTCCTCGCCGTTTTATCCGGCAAGATGTTCTTAGCAGACATATGAAATGTCATACAGGTACTTACTAGTCATTAGGGCTTTGATTTTATCAGTATGTAACTTATTTTTTAATCCTTAATAATATAAAATAATAAATTGAACCCACTACTGCTGCCCCTATATTTGTTTAATCTCTGGAGGTAACAGGATAATTATTAATTATCTTATTTCAGGCGAGAAACCTTTCACTTGTCAATTCTGTGATACAAAGTTCTGCAAAGCATATGATTTGAAGTCTCATCAAAGTAAATCCAAATTATGTATCCATCGCCAGATGGAAGTAATAAAGGAGAAAAATGATGTAGAAAATGAAATACTTGTTACAAATGCTTTTGTATTTTAAATACGATATTTGTAAGCAAAAAGAAAATGTGTAAATAAATATAAATACATTATTAAAAAATCGTTTTACTTTTGATTTATTAATTTAATTTCTCTGTACAAAATCCATCTCATGTATGTAATATCAGTATCGAAGAACCTTTGCCTCTAACTATAACCTTACTAATTACACCAATAAACTCCATATAATTCCAGAATAATGTGTACTTGATTTAAACAAGGTTAATAAATCAACCAAATATCCCAATATGTCTTAAAATCTGTTCACTTATTGCCAAATACAATTGTTTTCGAATTTAAAATTATTTTTATTGCGAAAGTATCAACAAAATTGGTGTACAATACTTTTTTACTTTTGATGCTATCAACTGTCAAACAAGTTTGCAGATGTTGTTATTCCTTTATAATTTTCACAATTATATACAATTCATACTCTCATTGAGCACCAAAGGTTCACCAGGCCTGATTTGTTTGGTACAATTTAAAATATATAAATTAATGCACAAATTAAGAATATTAATATCATAAATCAACTGTAATAATCTTTAGTTGCATATATAATTAGGATTTAAGTATAAAAAATACCTCGGTTTACTTATAAATTCATTCGGTATGTGAGATATTAATTGATATATTAAAGAAATACAGTGATATTAGCTTAATAAGATGTATTTCCCTATTATACAAAAAAAAAAACAATAACTACCTAATTCTTAAATTATAAATTTGGTTTTAACAACTAAAATATAACATTTACAACATAACATTTAATTTTATTTCACAAACAAAAATTCATTCTTCATATGATTAACCGAAAACTTGATATAGACAAGGAGTATTGAAATAAAAAAAAAAATGTATATTTATGTATAAATCATTTGTTGAACGAAAAAATGTGATGTAGCAGATCAACAGTAACACTACTTCTATAGATAAATATTAAATATAGATATTTAATTCTATTATTCTATGAATTTTGTTACTATTGCTATTTCCAATATTGTCATAATTCAATAAACTTTTTATAACATCAATATTAATTTGTAGTTACCCCACGAAATACAACAATATCAAAAAAATAAATAGCAAACTTTATCAAGCTGGACGAATAACAATATCTTATTTATTCTTTCATATGAAATTTTTGATCTTATCTTTCAAATGAGTCATTTTCAGTATATTACAAGAGATTTAATCATTTGAAACATTCAGTTAACAATTATTACATTCAAATAAAAAGCATGTGGAATCAAGAGTTAACAATTACACAATAACAGTTATAACTTATAATTTATTCCTGCTACTTACCATAATTTCTTGTCACTTTCTAAGCTTAGTACTCAGCACCTTGGATTTCCATCATGAACATTAGTCCAACACTTACACATTACAACTATTAAACTAATTTAAGCTAAGACTTTTGACCTTTCGGTCGGTGGCTAGGTGTACTCGAAATCAGACAGTTGTCCGCTAACTGTACCCGCATTGAGGTGTTCTCTTTCCTTAGTTCTGTTAATTCTTGATTGAGCCTTAAGACTTCTAATACAAGTTTGTCATTATCAACCTCCAGCTTTTCCAATCTAAAATCAAATATTTTTTTTATTCAAATGAACATGAGATATAAAAATAACTCAAAATGATTTTATTTACTTCTTCTGTTTCTCGGTGAGTTCAGTGATGTGGTCACATGCTTTAGCTAAAATGCCGCCCTTACTCGCTGTGTCGGGAAGACCAGAATTAGGTACTAGAGCAGCTAGTTTTGTGATCCAACTGTTAATTTTATCCCTTCGGCGCCTTTCCACTTCATTGTGGGTTGCCCTTCTTTTGTCATCACGCTGAAGTTATATTAAGAATATATTAAAGTAATCATTTAAGCTATCCGAAAATATTTGTTATAATTTATTATCTTTAAATAGATTCAGTCATTACCTTTTTGGCTGTTATAGCTTTATTTTGCATTGGTTGTCTTCTAATTACTTTTTTTTGTGTTGCAGTTGTTCCGAATACTTGCACTGGGTTGCTTATGACATAAAACTCACCGCTGGGTATCACTGTCAATATAAAAATGTTATAATTACACTTAACATGTACACTAATTATATATTTTTTTCTTTAACTTACAATCAATACACAAATACTGCACTGTACAGCATGAGGTTAATCATGATATTTATTTATGAAAAGTTTACAAAAACAGAAATATTATACATAAATATATAAAAGAATGTATACTTTCACTGTTATTTCAATGAGATAAACAAAACGTTCTATTTTTCAAATTATTATCAGTTATTACAACATACCATGTGTTGGAGAATGGGAAGACATAGTGTTAGGTGTTTCTTCACCAGTCATTTGGACTAGTTTATATGTCACTGCTCCAGCTGAAAAAGATAATCCCACTCAAAGATAACCCATTTCAAATTATATGTGTATTCTAATCTGTTACTACAAATTGACTAGAAACAAATAAGTGCAAGATTACAAAACAAAGAAATATAGTATTTTTTAATTATTCCTAATCATATTCTTAATAAACAATGAATTTTTTATGTTATATCTCTCATATTTAATTGAAAAGTTGTAGTGATATTGTAAATTAAATTCATCTTGTTAAACTTACATAAATCCTTAAAGTTATATGAGGAGCTATTATCTTCTTCATTACCATCCAGAAAAGACTGTGAAACTAAATGTGATCTTTCACACTCAGCACTCCCTGAAATTCAAATAATGCATTTATTTACTTATAGTATGCTAATACTTAGTTAAATAAGCTTCTTTTAATTTATTAAATGAAAGATTTAATTGAATAATATTATCATGTTTTAATGTTGACAAATATTCGTACATTGTTCGGACTAAGCAATGTGAATTTAAAAACAACAATTTATTTCGTACCAAATGATCCTTCATCGACCATGCCCAGCAACTCACTATCTGCACTGTAAATAATATCCACAATAAACAAATAAAACGAAGTTATTCAAACATAAATAATATCACGAAAGAAGAAATATTTGCCAAATTGCAAAACTAATGTTGACCTTCGCTGGCACTTTAGATTAATATAATTATGTAATAGAAATGAGACCGAAACATTTATATAAGATGCCGATAATGTTTTACCTGTTATCGAGTGAATTTTCATGGATGTCAACTTCAACTTCTACTTTGGCCATTGCGCGTAATTATTTTTGAATTTTCTAAACTTGATCACGGGGACAAAATAAAGTGGTCATGTGATAAAGCCAGAGACAAATTGACACAGATACCTAAGTGTAAAATACAGTACCTAAATGTCATAGACAACTATATAGTATATTTATATAATTATAAACTATATTTTACTTAATGTATACTTTATGAAAAAACATTGATAATATATTTTCTCAAACTACTTTTAATATATTTAAATAATATTTACGATTTACAAACTCTAATAAATAACTAGTTTAAAATAGACATTTATACTAACACATTTATAAAAAATCCGCTAGATGGCATAAGGAAAATTATTAACATTTTTTAAAAATTATTAGTAGTCCTTTAAAAGACTGTCAAGGTAATTAAAATGTGAGTTTAGTAAATAAAAAGCTTATAAACATATACATGTTAACAAATGATAGTGTAATCATAAATATTTTATTCCATGAACCCTTAGAAGCCTCTCTTTTATACGGCGTAGTCGAAACGACGAAAACTAGTGATCTAGGGTTAATAGTATAATTAAATATAATTCTTATCGTCATTTTTTAACGGTTAAATGATACTCACAAAAGTCATTTTAAATAATAACTTTATTAAATATAAAAAAAAAAAACATATAATATATAAGTGAAAGAAAAAAAATATTAACCTTTTTAGTTCCTGTTACACATCAAAAGTACCACGAGACGTACGTACCCCGTGTGTACGATACGTTTTTTGAATTAAATTGCAGTCTTTTAACATAAAAAAAACATACTTAGAAGAACACATAATATCGCACAGAACTTATTGTTTTTATCATATCATCATTAGGTACCCATATAAAAATATTATAGAATGTGTTAATATTAATTTGAATCAAACATTGAAGCAGCGTTGTTGAATAAGCTCCAAACTACTTTTTTATCAGTAAAAGAGACTTGCGTTACTCTAGTGTTCTCTTGGGTTCTCATCGCGATCGACCGAGAATTTTCTCTTCCGACTTCGGTGAAATATTAATTAATACGATATAACCAAGAAATATTACATTATTTATTTCTTTATTTTTACTTTAGTGACTAAGAGTCACATACAAAATTTAAGTAATTCCTTCAGATACTTCAATCTTTAACATTTATTTACTGACTGATATTTAATTATTTTGATAAAGCTGTCGTAGCGACCGAGCATTTGACTGAGTTATTGTAATAAATTTACGTTCATCTATGAATTCAACACACATTTTATCAAGGCCTGTGTATTGAAGGTAGGTTGATTTAATTTGTTCATTTTGAGCGAACGAGAAATTCAATTTTGTCTGTCTGCGATACATCAATCATAATTTTAGCTTTCATTTCGATGATGCGATGACGGTTTTTAAAAGCTTGTTCAATATAAAAAACTTTAGGAAAATGTTTAAGTTTAGCTAAGTTGTTTTATATAACGTATTTCTACTTCATTCGGAAAATGTAAATAAAGGAACGTCAGCGTAACAGAAAATAAATATCTAAGTATCGGTTTTATCGCTTGTTTTTATTCAAATATCGTGAAGGTTTGGTCCATCTGAAGCTAAGTAGTCTCCAGTAGTAGTAGTAGTAGTAGTAGAAATATCAAATATCAAAGGATATGATAAAAAATAATATTGTAATTTACTTACACTTGGGAACTAAGTAACTAATGTTGTGTCCCTTGTGTCTGTTAAGTTGAACTGCCTCAAACTGGAACACAACAATATTAAGCCTTGCTTTTTGGTGGTGAAATATTTTATGGGTGGATGGTACCTATCTAGACGAGGTGGTAGCTATCCAGACTGGCTTACTCAAAACCCTACCATCAAGTTATAACTTATAGCAGTTTTTCACAGAATGAGGAAAAAAAAATAACAAAAAATACATTGTAATATAAATGTTTTTATTGTTATTTTCTTTGCTAACCTAAGCTATTAAACGACTAACAAAAATACGGTAGAAATTACAAGTTATACATAGATAGTATACCATTTCAGTATATTTTTAATTAACGGCAATAAAGGCATAGTAAAAGTTTACATAGCATGCTTGTCGAATCGAATTTTTGTGTGACCATGTTCTATAAAGATTTTGGCATTCTACGAAGTCTGATTGGTTATCATTTTAACTAAACCCATATCAAGGAAATCTGTTCAAACCTTCGAAGACCAAATATAAATCAAATTGATAAATTTTGCAGAATTCTTATTTATTCAGAAGTTCTTTAGATGACTATATGACTATAAAAGAAAGAGTTAGCTAGAGTTATATTTGCTTGGATAGGTAGCAAATGTCTGCACCGACTTAAAGAAAATTAAAGAAAATGAATCTGTAGTCTGTAGATTTTAATCTTGGTATTTTTTTGATCCTCTGATAAGAATTGAGTTTTGTATCGTCAATAGCATAAAATTGTCAATACCAAAATAGGTACTTGGTTTCATTACACGGTCATCAATGACTGTGGTGGAGAATCCATCTCTGAACATCCATCAAGACGTATACCACCTAAACTGGCTGCCTTCCGAAACATTGGGCAATTTTTCACTCATTACTGTTCGAGGCAAGGGGAGCAGGAAACATAAAGCAACCCCTCCCACCCTCGCTGTGGACTTTTGCAACATAAGAGGGTTGAACTTAAACGCTGTTCAATTTCTCCTTGAGACAGCGAAGCCTGCCTTGCTTTTACTTACCGAGACCACTAGATACCACTTTTCTTTCCTGGCCGGGGTACAAATTGGAACATTCCTTTGTACCGCCGAGTGTTTGAGGTCCTATTTGTTTCTCGCCGTATGATCCAAACGTTGCTACTAACTGTGTCGTCGATGTGGTGCTTCAGGGCATGGAACTGATCATTCCGTATTCTACAGTGCCCATCGGTGGCAAGACCCTGCCTTGGGTTGGTCGCTTATAGAGAGGGTATTGAACAAAATAAACAGGAAGAAAGCATAAAGTATACCGTCTGAGTAAAGACATCAGAAGTAATATCAAAGAATATATGTCTAATATCTAATGACTGTTATACATTAACTAGGTATGAGTGAAACCTGTCAATAGTATTTGAACATAAAATTGATACTATGTAACAACAGTGGAACATTATAATTTTAGAATTAACAAGCATAATATATCTTAGTATAACATCACTTCGAAATTCGAAGGGTTAATAGTTAGTACTTAGCTCCTTAAATTGGTAGCATTAGTTGTACAAACTTCTTTAACTTTGTCTAATGATAAAGTAATTATTCAAATCGAACGAGTAGTTCTAAGAAATTTAAATGCTAAGCTTATAATCTATATACCCTCACGGCCATTTACAAGGAACAACTTCACTTTTATGATTTTTATAATATATTTAAAAATATATATAGTTATAATGTTATAGTGAACCAGCAACGTATTTTTTATTATAATTTCGAATTGCAGGAGACATTTCATATTGCCGTTGTGAATCGTAAGAATCGAAACGTACACTCTCATTATCGAAACCGAGAATTACAAAGTTTTGCTGTCAGAGCGATAGAAAAGCCCGTGAGTGGGTGGTACTTACCTCAATAACCTCCTCCGTGCTCATTACCATAAGCTACTTCGTCTGTGATTATTCAAGTAAAACAAATAAAATGATATAAAATAATACACCTCGAATGAATTGTAATCCGTAATCATTAATAGACAATTATACAGTTTAATTAAAGAGCAAATCTATAAACGCAAAATAGGTTATAGTGCACGAGTGTGTTCTCTATAATCTAACTCTCAGATGTTGAATTATTCGGGACGTTAGGCATCAGATCAGAAACAATGCCAAGCAAGTTAAGCATACTCCTTATTGATGGCAAATAATTTTGTTAAGTATAATAATTCTTTCAGAAATAATTTTAGAGAATATTTATTTATTTTGGACTCTTATTTAGCAATGGCGTATTCTGAAACTGTATATATAAAGTTCAAAATATATTTATAACAAATAGTAAACAAAATCAAATTCTAGAGACAAACAGACATTTAAAATTCCATTAAAAACGATTAAAATATGCGGTATATTTAAAACAAATCGTTTTTAAAAATTTTAAAGAGTTTGTTCTACATTTTTATATAAACGACTGGTAAGTAATTAGCTTTGTATCAGGGTGAATGAAAAAGTTTTTAATAACATCGGATGGTTTTATGTGTCTGGTAACACGAGGTTTTTGATCCTAGGATATTAATTACACACAAATTGCCCATTTTCTTAATATTAAATTGATGTAATTATATCTTAAATGAGTTTATTTTTTAGTTAATTCTACGATGAAAGGTTTTGTTTATTTTCCCTTACGTTTAAGTATTTTAACGTTAATTTAACAACGATTTTCCCATTTAACTTACTTTATACACAATCGGAAACATCGCGTGCAGAATTAAAATGGATTAGATTTTAATTAAATGCCTTGTGCCTAGTTTAAAGCGTTCTTTTAGTTTCATTGAACTTTTTTTTTTTATAAAATGTCTACAAGAAAATTTATAATGGCCTGATATTTTTATTTAGTATTAACTTTACTTGAACTTATACGCCTTTCAAGACGCAGAATCAGAATATGTGGGTTATTAGAGATATTGTCTTTGGTAGTTATACGGTCCAATGCGACTTGTGGGAATGGAAACCTCTTTCACTCCTTGATGGGTGTGCGGAGAAATTGATGGTTTCTTCGTACACTTATCAACAAATACGATACTTCTCTTGGCATTTCTTGACAAGGAGAACATGACTTGTTCTCCACGTCATGAATGCAGAATTTATTCACAAAAATTTGCAGTTGGGAACATGTATGGTAAAAGCAGAATCATCGGAAAAGATATTTCTTTCGACAGAAATATCTACACTGATCTTAGGAGAGATATGTTGAAGAGCTTCAGCAGCTTCTAGGGTTTGCCGGGTATCATTTGAAAATGGATGTGAAACACTTATGGTACAATTGATTTGATGACAATAATTAAAGTTGTAATCGTTATATAGTCTGATTTCATAGATATCTCTCTGACTTAATAGAATAAAAAGATGCAGATTTTCCCCATGGAAATAATTTCATTTCGCATGCAAAAAAATAAGATTATGTTTCATGGTACTACTATCGCTGAAAGTAATTTAATTTTACAGGCAAAAGACAATAAAATGCATACAAGAAGATCTTATTCGGACTGGGTTTGCATTCGCACGAGCATATTTATTCAAATATTAAATTATATACAGTTAAAAATTAATTAACTCAAGGAAATTTGTATGCATCGAAATAATTTTATGGTATTATTAAATAATAAATACAAAGTTACAATTTTTTTACGTTTCGTTCGTAAAAAAACCTAAATATAAATTTAAAATAAAAAAAAGTGATGCAATCGGTACTAAAATTATAAATGCGAAAGTATGCGCTCTTACGGTCAAAGCACTTATATTAACGAATTTAATGAAATTCGGAATGAAGACATATACTTTTTAATACCTTACACCTAACAACTATCCCTAACGCATGCGAAGACGTAGGCGACAACTAGTGTGTCTTGTTCTAGAATCCACTGCGTTGTTCAGTAATACACACTATACAAACACCAAGCCGTATACATAACAAGTAACATAGCTTATGCAAATATTTGATACTAGTTGAGAGCGACCCCGAGAAACTTATTGTTAGTGCAGAGACGGGTGGGATTGGCATCTACGACAATATTGTGTTTTTTATATAATATCCTGTAAAATTTATAGTGTAGTGTATGGATGGTTTCTTAGTCTACTTAATTTCAGTAGTTTGGGATGGCAAAATAAAATTATGTTGTACCATGATGTTTCAATCTCTCTCTATATTTTTACAATGCCCACAATCATCCAATTGTTTTCCTTATGACAGCTCAATGACTTTTAAAATAAGAAATAGTGTTACATGCCAGTATTAAATGTTATAAAATAATATCAACTAAAGTTGTACAAATTATTGATCAATTAATTACAATAGTAATTGTAATAATATATAATAATAATAATAATAAGGGGTGTAAGGGAGTCTAATAAGGGGGGATAGACTCCAAGCCAACCTCACCTGCTCGTGGTGCACCCTGCTACAAACCAACGAGGTAATGGCGACCGATCGATGGCGGTATATCCATCAGGGGAGCTATCTAAAGCTTTTAGGCGTGAACGTCTTACTAAGGTTTAGATAGTACAACTGGCATTAGCACAGGATGTCGGTTACAGGACGGCGGCGGAAGAATATAAAGTATACCAACGGCGGCGTCCACGGGCTCAGTTAGGAAGCTTACTGTGCGCTCATCAAATTTGGACTAATATGATGAGTTCTCTTCGTCCAAATGAACAAAATTATGAATAATAATCCTTTAAATAAGCCCCTAGTTCCCGGTAGCTCCATGGGGGATGCTGATGATAGTAGGCAGTTAACCCGTGGCGCCAGGGGCAAGATGAATCTCCGGGTGGGAATCTTTAACTATCAGACGACCAATGCTAGTCTCTCGGACTCCGATACCACTGGATCGATAACGTCGTTATTAGCTACGCCTGCACCCGCCAAAGCTAGCAAACGTGCACGTAGGAAATGGAACGAAGCTATGAATATCTTTATCCTACGCACATATTTCATTCTAACATCTATGGAAACTAATACAAGATCGTACCTTCCCGAACTTCATTCTAGATTCACAGAAAAATTTCCGGATATGCAGGCCAGCAGGCAACATGTAGGAGGCCAGCGCCGGGCTATAGTTCGAAATAATTTATTAACTACTGAACAAATTCAAATGATACGTGAAGAGGCGGGTGACTACTTAAAAAAGAATCCTGGCCAGATCAAAAATAATGTAAGCGGTAGCCAAAGAATGCGCTGGGATAACGATTTAAATGAATTTATTATGAGAAGCTATTACAGAATTACTAAAGTTGAAACAAACAAAACTGCGTACAGACGACCATTACATCAATGCTTTATTTTAGAATACCCTAACCTTTCTCACGTATCTGAACAACGCGTAGCGGATCAACGTAGAATAATTATAAATAATAAACTTATAAGCACCGATAGACTTCAAGAATTAAAAGATGAAATCGCAATAGAATTAGCGAGCCATAGCAATAATAACACAAATCTTACTGAACGTAACACAAACTTGCAAATATCACAAGTACAACATTTTCCTTTAGATAGCACCCAGACAGCAACAACAGCAGCTCCGGACAATTTACTTACTCTAACTCCTGTAAGTCTACCGATTATTTCTGAAAATACTCTACAACCTGATACTAGCTATAACACTGTACAAGGTACTGAACACAATAACAACTTACAACATTTACCTAACCTGTCCAGTGACATTCAAAATCAAATTAAAGAGACGTTCTTGTTACTTTTAAATAAATATAAAAACTTGGATCCCACCGATAGACCCAGTATTCCTAAACAAAAGACCTCCAAAAAATTTGCTAGCATAGTACAATATATAAACCTATCCGTTCTTCCTGCCCACATATCACCAGAATCCGATTTTAGTGAAATTCAAAACGGTATATATTGTGGCGGCGTTACAGCTTCTATATATAATGGATGCAAAATAAGTGATCACCAACCTATACACAAGACAAGGCTTATACCTAAATGGCAAAAAAGATTAGAGGATAAAGTTGCGGCCCTTAGAGTAAAGATTGGAAGACTAACAGAATACATTAACGGCAATACGAGTAAGAAAATAAAACTCGAAGTTGAAAATATTAAAAAAGCTTACAAAATTCATTCACATCATGAAAATGCTAATACAGAACTGACTCATTTTCTCGATACTCTGAAACAAAAACTAACCGCTCTCTCTAATCGGTTACGTAGGTATAAAGAAACTACTCTTAGAAAACAACAAAATGGCTTATTTAATAACAATGAGAAATTATTTTATAGAAACCTTAATGCAAATATACAAGATAGTAATAACGTAACTTCAACAGATATGCCAGAAGCAACAAAATTACATCAATTTTGGTCTAACATATGGTCTAATCCTAAAACACACCATGAAACCGATTGGATTAAACGAGATAGGGAAATATTAGTAGATTTACCTGAAATGAAATTTGATGAAATTAATATTGATATTCTGGAACAAGTTATAAACAAAACACATAATTGGAAAGCTACTGGATCTGATAAAATACACAACTACTGGTATAAAAAATTTACATATTTACATCCGTTGCTACTTTGTCATATAAATGCTTTTATAAAAAAACCGGAAATGATGCCTAACTACATCACATTAGGGTCAACATATATGATATCGAAAGACCGAACTGATTTAAAAAATCCTGCTAAATATAGACCCATAACTTGTCTCCAAACTATATATAAGATCATTACCTCTTGTCTTAGTCAATTAATTTACAGTCATGTGATCTCACAAAATATCTTAACGGAACAGCAAAAAGGATGTAGGAAGGGTAGTTTAGGCTGCAAGGAGCAGCTGACTATTGATGCAGTTGTTTCTAAGCAAGCAATCACCAAAAAAAGAAATATTTACACTATGTATATTGATTATAAGAAAGCATTTGATTCAGTACCTCATAGCTGGCTCATATACATACTTGAACATTATAAAATTCACCCGTTTATTATAGAATTTCTAAAAAATACAATGCTTCATTGGAGAACTACTCTCAAAATGTTTAATGGCAACCATAGTTTAGAAACAGAAACAATAGAAATCCGACGTGGAATATTTCAGGGCGATGCGCTGAGCCCCCTGTGGTTCTGCTTAGCTCTAAACCCACTATCTACACTTCTTAACAATTCCAACTTGGGTTATAGACTTACATGCAATAATAAAAGTTACACTCTTTCACACCTTCTCTACATGGACGACATCAAATTATATGGAAATAGTTTCAGTGAAATTAATAATCTTGCTGATCTCACAGAAAACTTCTCAATAAATATTCATATGGAATTTGGCATAGATAAATGTAGTATACAATCAATTAACAAAGGCAAAATTGAACAAAACTCATATTGCCTTCGAACTGGTGAAATAATAGAACCCGTAGATGAAATATCTGGTTATAAATATTTAGGCTTTAACCAAACTAAACAGATCCACGAGAAACAAACTAAGAAAATATTAGAAAAACAATTTAAATCACGACTGCATAAAATACTGAAAACACATCTAAATGCCCGAAACACTATAAAAGCAATAAATACCTATGTCATTCCAACATTAACATATTCATTTGGCATAATACACTGGTCTAAAAGTAATTTAATTAAGTTCCAACGTCTTATAAATACAACACTAACAAAATATAGAAAACACCATCCACGATCTTGCATTGAACGGCTAACGCTACCGTCAAAAGAAGGTGGTAGAGGCCTTATCGATATCAAAAATCTCCATAACTCCCAAATTACCTCTATACGTGCATTCTTTCATCACCAAGCCACTAAGACCCCACTCCATTATGCTATAGTTCATGCAGACATAAAACTCACTCCTCTCAACCTTAAAGACCATCCCAAACAGAAAAATGAAGTAGTTGTCTCCGCAGAAGAAAAAATTAACACCTGGCTACAGAAATCACTTCATGGGAGACATCGCCGCGATTTGATGGACCCAGTTGTAGACAAGATAGCGTCTAACATGTGGCTCAAACGCGGTGATCTCTTCCCTGAAACAGAGGGTTTCATGATGGCAATCCAGGATCAAATCATACATACCAGAAACTATAGAAAACACATCATCAAAGACCACACACTACAATCAGACCTTTGCCGACACTGCCGCAATAGCTCAGAAACTATACAACATATCACAGGAGCATGTAGTTCAATAACACAGACAGATTATAAACATAGACACGATCAAATAGCTGCCATTGTTCACCAATACCTAGCATTCAAATACAAACTCGTCAATGACAAAACTGCTTATTATAAATACAAACCAGACATCATCCTCGAATCACGTGATTTTAAGTTGTATTGGGATAGGACTGTAATAACTGATAAGACTGTGCACTTTAATAGACCGGACATTATGTTACATGATAAGAAAAATGAGACAGTATACCTTATAGATATCGCTGTGCCTAATACTCATAACATAGTTTCAACTTTCACCGAAAAAATTGCCAAGTATACTGATTTGTCTATCGAAATTAAATCTCAATGGAAAGTAAAAATCGTAAAAACTATACCCATTATCATTTCATCAACTGGAGTCATTCCTCAATCACTTTTCTCCAGCTTACAGGCGCTTGGTATTCACAAACTCACTTTTATTTTATTACAGAAAGCAGTCATACTCAATACATGTAGAATTGTTCGGAAATTCTTATCTAATGATTAGGTAGTCCTAACCGTTTTTGTTTGGACAAAATCCCGCAAAAACGGAAAATAAAACCTCGATAAAACGAGAGCATTGAAAAAGTAAAAAATGTAAATAATAATAATGTGACATTATTAATGATATAATTAATTATGATATCCTATGACGTAGCACCGTATTGGAGACTAGGGCTAGTCTCGTAACACCAAATTTGAAAAAAAAGGTTGTTCTATTTTTTGTTTTATTAAAGTGAAAAAAGAGTTAATTTATGTTACATTTTCGAATTGTCTCACAATATATTTTTGTTTCAAACAGTGTGCTAGATGAATGAAATAAAACGAATATTATCGGAAATATTGTGCTCTCATTGAACTGAAAAGAGATTGAACAATAATAGATGTACGAAAAAATACCTTATCAATCGACAATCAAAAAAGAATTGTCAATAAAAATATCAGCGTGGAAACAAATCAAATATACAAGAAAAAAACAAGATCATTTTGTAACTTATGTAATGGAACTTCAAAATATGTAGTGTTATGTGGCAAAATTATATGGGTCTCAGAACAAACAAAACAATGGGACCCGTAATTTTTAAAGATAAAAATATGAGCTAGGGCTTGCATTTACTTCTCGGATAAAAAAATTATGTTTTTATATTTTGATCTACATAAAATGGACCATTTTCGTTACATTCACTTAACAATTGACCTTACATTAGTCGATCGATCAAGAAAGGTAATAAAAAAAAACACTTTAATTATATTTGTAATTACGATATTATCAAAGACAATACAACAAATGATATGTTCATATATTCAGCTGTTTATTTCATGAACCAGTGATCCGAATATCATCAGCTAATATCGTTTTTATAGGACGGTGAATACGTTATAAGATTTTATGTAAAATATATCCATTTTATAGATACTGAAGACGTTTACGAGGTTGAATAATATCCCTCGGGCTCGACGATATAACGGTGTTAGCTGTATCATATATGACTGATTTCACACATTTTTCGTATGTGACGAAAGTATAATCCAATTTTATCCTTTAACACATTTTTACTAACATGATTACATACAATTGATAACCGACTTTGAAAACTAGTTTATTCTTCTAACCGCTCTGATTTTTTATTTTGAGCCCGGCAAACCTAACTGAATCTAATATAAAAAAAATAAACCCAAACATACATAAAATAATATAATGATATGTATGGACGTATTGAAGGTCTTCGCTTAAAATAAATTGTTTTGAATTTAATAGTGAATTACATATGTTGTTTAAAAGTAATTAACTGGGCTGCTTGATAAGCTACTTTAAACAAAGAGGTTTTAGTTAACAAAGGCGACCTAATCAAGGACTAGAGCCGCTAAAAGCCCCATAGTATCCTTACGCTATTATTTCCCGATGAACACACATTAATTCATTCTGTTGGAATATACAAAAATTCAAGCCTCTATACATAATAGATTTCTCTTTCATTATATTATTCAATCTTTCACTCATTCACATTCGCTCACCACTCATTCAATCAACGAACAGCTTTACTTGATTATTTAATATTCATTATTAAAAACATTGTCAAACAGTGCAGACGTGTCTTATTATACCTACCCCATTTCCCTTCAGGTTATGGGCCCAGGTCATGTTTAAAGTTGTTTAAATAATTAAAATTAATAGTAAAAGTGTTACTCAAAATGGATTCGCGAAGTAAAAGAAATATACAACAATTTAACGGTGATCGCTATAGTACTTGGAAGTTTCGTATAAGGTCACTACTAGAAGAAATGCAGTTATTGCCTGTTATTGACGAAGAACCACCACCAATACCAGATAATGAGTGGATTAAGAAGAATATGCTAGCAAAAGGTACGATTGTAGATTACTTGGGTGACACATTTTTAAGCTTTGCAAGAGGTTCTTCTACTGCAAAATCCATAATGGCCGAACTAGACAAAGTATATGAGCGGAGGAGCTTAGCGACTCAATTGGCTTTACGTAAACAGTTACTTAATATGAAACTACAGCCAGATGTGACACTATTCGAACATTTTAACAATTTCGATAATATCATTACTGAATTAATATCGGCTGGTGCAAAATTGGATGAGATGGATAAAATATCACATTTACTTTTAACTCTACCCACATCATACGATGGTGTTATAACGGCACTGGAAACACTTGGAGAGGAACAATTGCATCTATCTTTTGTAAAAACTCGTCTTCTAGATCACGAAGTCAAACTAAAGAATACCACGACGACAGAACTCAAAGTTTTACATACATCAACGAATAAATTCAAATCGCAGAACAAAATTGGATTCGATAAAAGGAAATCATATAATTATTATAAAAAGAAGTCATACACCGGAAATTCATCATATAAAATTTCAAAATTATATTGTGATTATTGTGGACGACGAAATCATATGAAGAAGGATTGTCGATTTTTCAAAAAGTTACAACAAAATGGAGGTAGTAGCGGCAGTAAAACAGCAGCTGCGAGCGCTTTGCAAATCAGAAACGATAACGAGGACAGTTTCGCATTTATGTTTTCAACGTGTAAGTTGTCAAATTCTTATAAATATCATATTAATAATATTGTTTTCATTTTAGATTCGGGTGCAACTGACCACGTTGTAAATAGTAAGGAATTATTTTCTTCCTACTCAGACTTCACAATACCGATTAAAATTGGTATAGCTAAGAACAATGAAAGCATTCAAGCGTTTGGTAAAGGTACAATAAATGTCACTACTAATTTAGGTTTTCAAGGGGCGATTAATAATGTATTATATGCGCCGGACGTGCCATGTAATTTAATATCTGTATATCGTATTCAACAAGGAGGTATGGTTGTTATATTTAAAAATAACAGTGTTTATATTAACAATAGTATCAAGTGTTTAGTATCGAGTGTTATCAGTAATAATTTATTTAAATTAGTTTTTCAAGTGCATACGCGATCTCAACATAATTTAAATTTGTCTCAAACTTCTACATCTTACGAACTATGGCATAAGCGTCTAGGTCACTTAAACAAAAATAAATTTAACATTCTAAAAAACTTAATTGATGATAGTTACCTAATTAATGATATTATGCCTAATGATACATTATGTGAGTCTTGCATACTTGGTAAACAGTCGCGGTTGCCCTTTGCAAAATCAAAAGATAAATCAGTCAGAAATAGGCCACTTTTTATAGTTCATTCCGATATTTGTGGTCCTATTACACCACCTACATTTGATGATAAAAATTATTTTATTACTTTTATTGACGATTTTACTCATTATACAGTAACGTATTTGATGCATTCTAAATCTGAAGCATATAAATGTATGAAAGACTACGTAACAAAATGTGAAAATTTATTTAATTCTAAAGTTGTTAATTTATATTGCGATAATGGCCGAGAGTATCTTTCAAACGAATTCAAAGAATTTTGTGTTGACAAAGGGATAATGTATCATTTAACGGTTCCTTACACCCCACAACAAAATGGTGTATCAGAAAGAATGAATCGTACATTAACCGAAATGGCTCGAACATTGGTTACAAGTGCGAAATTAAATAAAATATTTTGGGGTGAAGCTGTTTTAACAGCTACTTATTTAATTAACATACTACCCACTAAAACTCTGATAAATAAAACACCATACGAAATGTGGCATGGTAAAAGGCCGAAAATAAATCATTTAAAAATGTTTGGATCTACTGCATACGTTCATAACAAAGCTAGAAAAACTAAATTTGATGAGAAATCTTTCAAGTCAATATTGATCGGTTACGATGCAAACGGTTATAGATTATTCAATATCGAAAATAATCAAGTTTTTATAGCTCGCGATGTTATTTTTGACGAGTTAAACTTTGAAAAATCACGCCCTACACGTAGCAGTAGTGACAACATTGAAACCCTTTCAAAATTTAGTAAGCCCGAAATTGATTCGGCAAAGCTAAAAATAGATCAACAACAAGATTCTTTTAATGACAATTCGTTGGACGGTTCATCGAATACCACTAATTTAAGACGTAGCGAAAGAATTCGAGAATTACCCCCAAAGAATTATAAGCAAATGCACGATCTTGATTTATTTTTATCTCTTTTTAATGATACGCAATCTTTACCTACATCATATAAGAATATTTTCGATAGGCACGATTCTGATAAGTGGTTGAACGCTATACAGGATGAAATTGAGTCGCTTCGAAGCAACCAAACGTGGACATTAGTCATTAGACCGAAAAATGTTAATATTATAAGTTGCAAGTGGGTATTTACAATTAAAAATAATGAATTTGGTGAACCTACACGTTATAAAGCTCGGTTGGTTGCTCGAGGTTTCACTCAAGAGTATTTACAAGACTATCACGAAACGTTCGCACCAGTGGCTCGGATAACTACTTTTAGATTTATATTAGCACTGGCAAATCAGTTTGATTTACATTTACACCACATGGACGTTAAAACCGCGTTTCTAAATGGTATATTGAAAGAAAATATTTATATGGAAGTACCGGAAGGTATTTTAGCAAGTAATAACCAGGTTTGTAAATTGAATAAAACATTATATGGCCTAAACAGTCGTCCAGGTGTTGGTATGCACGGTTCGATCTCATTCTCAAGGAAATGGGTTTTAAGAACTCTGAATTAGATCCTTGTCTGTACATATTAGATAAAAATTGTATAGATAAAAACGTGTATATAGTTCTGTACGTTGATGATTTAATTATTACTACTAAAAATAGTAATTTATTACAAGCGTTTAAAAACAGTTTAATGCAAAAATTTCAAATGACTGATTTGAAGGACTTAAAACTATTTCTTGGTATTAGAATTCAAAGAACAACTAATACAATTTCTTTAGATCAAACAACATATTTGCAAAATGTTCTAAATAAATTTTCTATGAAAGATTGTAATCCATCGAATTCACCTTTTCCTTCTAAAATCAATTTTGTAGCTTTAAATTCAGACACTCACTATGATGCACCTTGTAAAAATGTTATAGGATGCCTTATGTATGCAATGCTTTGCACAAGGCCAGATATTTGTGCTTGTATTAATATATTAAGTAGATATCAATCTAAAAATAACGAAGAGTTGTGGAAATATTTAAAACATCTCTTACGATACATTAAAGGTACAATTAATTTAAAATTGGTTTATAAAAAATCTGAATATAAAGAGATAATAAGTGGGTATGCAGATTCCGACTGGGGAGGTGACGAGAACGACAGAAAAAGTACAACTGGCTATTTGTTTAAGGCTTTTAATAATTGTACAATTTCGTGGACCACACGAAAACAAAATACTGTCGCCGTCTCTTCAACGGAAGCTGAATACATGGCTCTCTTTGAGGCTGTGAGAGAAGCAGTCTGGATAAGGTCATTGTTAAATAGTATTTCTATACAAATAACAGAGCCTATTGTAATATTTGAAGACAATAATAGTTGTATATGTATTGCCAATAACCCCACAAATCACAAAAAATCTAAGCACATAGATATAAAATATCATTTTATTAGGGAACAAATCGCTAATCAAATAATAAAGCTAGAACCTATTTCCACAGGAAATCAACTAGCTGACATGTTCACAAAAGCGATACCCTCCAAGAGATTTATAGAATTAAGAAAGAATTTAAATTTGTTTTGAAAAATAATTCATGTTTTGTGTTAATCAAGTAAATGAAGGAATGAGTTTATTTAATAAATAAAACTATGGTTTATGTAACTAAATAGTTAGTATTTTATTTGTAAAAATGAGTAATGAAAGAAATTATGTTATGGTATTGTTATATTATATTAACTTGTATTTTTGAGGGGGACTGTTGGAATATACAAAAATTCAAGCCTCTATACATAATAGATTTCTCTTTCATTATATTATTCAATCTTTCACTCATTCACATTCGCTCACCACTCATTCAATCAACGAACAGCTTTACTTGATTATTTAATATTCATTATTAAAAACATTGTCAAACAGTGCAGACGTGTCTTATTATACCTACCCCATTTCCCTTCACATTCCAAAACATGTTTTGTTACGCTTACCATATGTTTTATAGCAGATTGTTTGATGTATATACATTTTTTAATAAAATATATTTGTATGTATGTATATGCGATGTTAAAGTAACTCTTGATCGTCAATAGCTCAACGAAAAGGCTGTATAACGATAAAGTCAAAGGTTCGATCCCTTTGAAAGGTTCGATGGCTCTCGACGCCGTTGTTCTTCTGACTCCTAACAAAAGCTTTATGTTTGAATGAAGAAGAAAATAAGAATATTAGTAGTTCCTTGCAAAAAGGATTTTTAAATTCTTTATGAAACGTACAGAACTTCCGAGTTATTTTTTTGTTACCGGATAATTGGAGTCAAGGACTTTTAGGTTCTAGTGAATCTAGCCAGGTTGTAAATTGTCAGAAAAATACAAACAAGTTTCTAATATAACCTAACCTCACCTCTATCTAGATTTTTATTATTATTTTAACAACTTATTTTTATAGCAGATTCCTTTATGTGTCCATTGTTTCCATAATTAAAAATTATTTAAAATTAATATTCATATATTTATCTAAATATAAGGTCAAAGGTGGCGCAGCAGTTAAAACACCTGAATCTAAACTGAAGGTATTGGGTTTAAAACTGGGCAAACACTGCTGAATTTACATGTACAAAATTTGTTTTTATATTTAATATTTTTTGCTTTGCAGTGAAGAAAAATTACGAGGAAATCTGCATGTGTTGAGTGAAAAGCCGGTCCAGGCTTCTTTTAAGACTTTAGGACTTACGGGTAGGTATCCAATTATTACGTTCTAAAGCCACTCAGCGAAACTTATTGTTTTGTTCCGGTTTGAAAGATAAGTGAGCCAGTGTTACTACAGGCACAAGGGACATAACACAGCCCTCGAGACTTGTGTTGCATTGGTGATGTAAGGAATTGTTAATATGGTTTACAGTCTAGGGGCGTATAATATTTGCTGTATTATAGAAAAAACTAAACAACAATGGTATATTTTTACGGTTCAAGCGTTAATTGAGCCAACAACGATAACAGGCACAAGGAACATAGCACATTAGTTCCGAAGGTCGGTGGTGTATTAGCGATGTAAGGAATGATTAATCTTTTATTGATTGATACTGTCTATAGACGGTGATCATCACCTACTATCAGGTGGTACATTTGTCAATTTGCTAATAATAAAAAAACTGCCACACGTGTATCCGATCTGTATTGGAGCAGCGTGCTAATTTCACCTCTTAATTTAATGTGTACTGAATAAATTAATCTCTTACTAAATGGGTTTTGTTTTACACAAATATAAGTGGACGCATGAAAAGTTCATCAGAAAGTGGATTTATTGGTTTCTTACTCCAATTTCAAAAATGAAGCGACGCCATTAAAGCCAGTTGCAATGCAACCAAGATTGCTTGATTTTAACTTGTGATTTATTGCAGTTTGTGTAAGTGTTTCACTTAACCCATAAGCAGTTAGGAACAATACATTTAAACTAGTATAAAGATTGTATACATCAGGAAAAAGGCGATAAGTTATAGTCGATCTAAGATATTTTTGGTAAAGTTCATCAAATATTGTCAGATTAAATTTAAAGCATCTGCTTCATTCGTTGGAACATATAATCGAAGCAAATGTCACATGAACACGCACAATTACTTTAATAAATATTTTTCCTGAGAAGTCTTTATAAAGAAATACTTTAAATTCATGTCAAAATGTCATTGCATTCATTGGAAAATTTTAATGTAGATAGTGCAACAGTAAATACGTGACGTCACGTCATATTTAATTAAGAGAATTTAATTTGTCAGCTTTATTTAAGCATTTACGCCATTCGCTGATATTTGCAATAGCACGCTTCGATAAATTTATCGTAAGCAATCTCAATACACACACAGTGCACACTAAAGGTAATATAAAAAAAGTGTCTGTACTTAACTCGTAAATACAAATAAATTAATGAACATTTGGTTGCTATTTTTTTATATTATTCATTTGCATGTATGAAGATATATTAGTAGATACACCTTTTTATGTATAAACTTATAAATACGCTAATACCAACATGTTGTTCACTAAAAATCCCACTTAATCAATTTGCTCTCCTTCGTCTATGCACGTGTTCACGTGTTACCAAATATGGATTTCCTCATATATAGGTATAATACATCACACCGCCTGTACAATGGATATCCATTAACTGATTTTGGTGTGATTTCATTGTTATCTTTCGGAAGATCTTTTGTGTATTACCATCCCTCACAAACAGAATTTCGATGAATTCCGCGCATCAAATGATTTGTTTAGCAAATATTTATATAACATACAATGTGCTTGAATATTTCGGTTTTCTGCACATTCAACTTTATCGACTTAAGTAGTTTTCGATCTTCAAGCCTGGTGTGGTGTGGTAAAGAAAAACCTAGATTATTTTGTTGGATGAAGTTTAGTCATCTGTGTCCAACGGCCTACAGTGGAACAGCACGATAGACCAAACGTTATCTTCAAGATGTGATGTCCTTTATCCAAAATCGGGATATTAACAGGCTTTTACGTTTTATGTGACGTTACGTAAGCAGGAGTCATTTGTTTAATTTCACTTTATTTAAAAAAGGCGGTTATCAATAAAATTTATGTTTGTATTTGTTCCTATTGTGTGTATGTATTTATTGCCTTATAATTCCGTTATTTACAAACGATGTTCTGAGTGAAGGGAAATGGGGTAGGTATAATAAGACACGTCTGCACTGTTTGACAATGTTTTTAATAATGAATATTAAATAATCAAGTAAAGCTGTTCGTTGATTGAATGAGTGGTGAGCGAATGTGAATGAGTGAAAGATTGAATAATATAATGAAAGAGAAATCTATTATGTATAGAGGCTTGAATTTTTGTATATTCCAACAGTCCCCCTCAAAAATACAAGTTAATATAATATAACAATACCATAACATAATTTCTTTCATTACTCATTTTTACAAATAAAATACTAACTATTTAGTTACATAAACCATAGTTTTATTTATTAAATAAACTCATTCCTTCATTTACTTGATTAACACAAAACATGAATTATTTTTCAAAACAAATTTAAATTCTTTCTTAATTCTATAAATCTCTTGGAGGGTATCGCTTTTGTGAACATGTCAGCTAGTTGATTTCCTGTGGAAATAGGTTCTAGCTTTATTATTTGATTAGCGATTTGTTCCCTAATAAAATGATATTTTATATCTATGTGCTTAGATTTTTTGTGATTTGTGGGGTTATTGGCAATACATATACAACTATTATTGTCTTCAAATATTACAATAGGCTCTGTTATTTGTATAGAAATACTATTTAACAATGACCTTATCCAGACTGCTTCTCTCACAGCCTCAAAGAGAGCCATGTATTCAGCTTCCGTTGAAGAGACGGCGACAGTATTTTGTTTTCGTGTGGTCCACGAAATTGTACAATTATTAAAAGCCTTAAACAAATAGCCAGTTGTACTTTTTCTGTCGTTCTCGTCACCTCCCCAGTCGGAATCTGCATACCCACTTATTATCTCTTTATATTCAGATTTTTTATAAACCAATTTTAAATTAATTGTACCTTTAATGTATCGTAAGAGATGTTTTAAATATTTCCACAACTCTTCGTTATTTTTAGATTGATATCTACTTAATATATTAATACAAGCACAAATATCTGGCCTTGTGCAAAGCATTGCATACATAAGGCATCCTATAACATTTTTACAAGGTGCATCATAGTGAGTGTCTGAATTTAAAGCTACAAAATTGATTTTAGAAGGAAAAGGTGAATTCGATGGATTACAATCTTTCATAGAAAATTTATTTAGAACATTTTGCAAATATGTTGTTTGATCTAAAGAAATTGTATTAGTTGTTCTTTGAATTCTAATACCAAGAAATAGTTTTAAGTCCTTCAAATCAGTCATTTGAAATTTTTGCATTAAACTGTTTTTAAACGCTTGTAATAAATTACTATTTTTAGTAGTAATAATTAAATCATCAACGTACAGAACTATATACACGTTTTTATCTATACAATTTTTATCTAATATGTACAGACAAGGATCTAATTCAGAGTTCTTAAAACCCATTTCCTTGAGAATGAGATCGAACCGTGCATACCAACACCTGGACGACTGTTTAGGCCATATAATGTTTTATTCAATTTACAAACCTGGTTATTACTTGCTAAAATACCTTCCGGTACTTCCATATAAATATTTTCTTTCAATATACCATTTAGAAACGCGGTTTTAACGTCCATGTGGTGTAAATGTAAATCAAACTGATTTGCCAGTGCTAATATAAATCTAAAAGTAGTTATCCGAGCCACTGGTGCGAACGTTTCGTGATAGTCTTGTAAATACTCTTGAGTGAAACCTCGAGCAACCAACCGAGCTTTATAACGTGTAGGTTCACCAAATTCATTATTTTTAATTGTAAATACCCACTTGCAACTTATAATATTAACATTTTTCGGTCTAATGACTAATGTCCACGTTTGGTTGCTTCGAAGCGACTCAATTTCATCCTGTATAGCGTTCAACCACTTATCAGAATCGTGCCTATCGAAAATATTCTTATATGATGTAGGTAAAGATTGCGTATCATTAAAAAGAGATAAAAATAAATCAAGATCGTGCATTTGCTTATAATTCTTTGGGGGTAATTCTCGAATTCTTTCGCTACGTCTTAAATTAGTGGTATTCGATGAACCGTCCAACGAATTGTCATTAAAAGAATCTTGTTGTTGATCTATTTTTAGCTTTGCCGAATCAATTTCGGGCTTACTAAATTTTGAAAGGGTTTCAATGTTGTCACTACTGCTACGTGTAGGGCGTGATTTTTCAAAGTTTAACTCGTCAAAAATAACATCGCGAGCTATAAAAACTTGATTATTTTCGATATTGAATAATCTATAACCGTTTGCATCGTAACCGATCAATATTGACTTGAAAGATTTCTCATCAAATTTAGTTTTTCTAGCTTTGTTATGAACGTATGCAGTAGATCCAAACATTTTTAAATGATTTATTTTCGGCCTTTTACCATGCCACATTTCGTATGGTGTTTTATTTATCAGAGTTTTAGTGGGTAGTATGTTAATTAAATAAGTAGCTGTTAAAACAGCTTCACCCCAAAATATTTTATTTAATTTCGCACTTGTAACCAATGTTCGAGCCATTTCGGTTAATGTACGATTCATTCTTTCTGATACACCATTTTGTTGTGGGGTGTAAGGAACCGTTAAATGATACATTATCCCTTTGTCAACACAAAATTCTTTGAATTCGTTTGAAAGATACTCTCGGCCATTATCGCAATATAAATTAACAACTTTAGAATTAAATAAATTTTCACATTTTGTTACGTAGTCTTTCATACATTTATATGCTTCAGATTTAGAATGCATCAAATACGTTACTGTATAATGAGTAAAATCGTCAATAAAAGTAATAAAATAATTTTTATCATCAAATGTAGGTGGTGTAATAGGACCACAAATATCGGAATGAACTATAAAAAGTGGCCTATTTCTGACTGATTTATCTTTTGATTTTGCAAAGGGCAACCGCGACTGTTTACCAAGTATGCAAGACTCACATAATGTATCATTAGGCATAATATCATTAATTAGGTAACTATCATCAATTAAGTTTTTTAGAATGTTAAATTTATTTTTGTTTAAGTGACCTAGACGCTTATGCCATAGTTCGTAAGATGTAGAAGTTTGAGACAAATTTAAATTATGTTGAGATCGCGTATGCACTTGAAAAACTAATTTAAATAAATTATTACTGATAACACTCGATACTAAACACTTGATACTATTGTTAATATAAACACTGTTATTTTTAAATATAACAACCATACCTCCTTGTTGAATACGATATACAGATATTAAATTACATGGCACGTCCGGCGCATATAATACATTATTAATCGCCCCTTGAAAACCTAAATTAGTAGTGACATTTATTGTACCTTTACCAAACGCTTGAATGCTTTCATTGTTCTTAGCTATACCAATTTTAATCGGTATTGTGAAGTCTGAGTAGGAAGAAAATAATTCCTTACTATTTACAACGTGGTCAGTTGCACCCGAATCTAAAATGAAAACAATATTATTAATATGATATTTATAAGAATTTGACAACTTACACGTTGAAAACATAAATGCGAAACTGTCCTCGTTATCGTTTCTGATTTGCAAAGCGCTCGCAGCTGCTGTTTTACTGCCGCTACTACCTCCATTTTGTTGTAACTTTTTGAAAAATCGACAATCCTTCTTCATATGATTTCGTCGTCCACAATAATCACAATATAATTTTGAAATTTTATATGATGAATTTCCGGTGTATGACTTCTTTTTATAATAATTATATGATTTCCTTTTATCGAATCCAATTTTGTTCTGCGATTTGAATTTATTCGTTGATGTATGTAAAACTTTGAGTTCTGTCGTCGTGGTATTCTTTAGTTTGACTTCGTGATCTAGAAGACGAGTTTTTACAAAAGATAGATGCAATTGTTCCTCTCCAAGTGTTTCCAGTGCCGTTATAACACCATCGTATGATGTGGGTAGAGTTAAAAGTAAATGTGATATTTTATCCATCTCATCCAATTTTGCACCAGCCGATATTAATTCAGTAATGATATTATCGAAATTGTTAAAATGTTCGAATAGTGTCACATCTGGCTGTAGTTTCATATTAAGTAACTGTTTACGTAAAGCCAATTGAGTCGCTAAGCTCCTCCGCTCATATACTTTGTCTAGTTCGGCCATTATGGATTTTGCAGTAGAAGAACCTCTTGCAAAGCTTAAAAATGTGTCACCCAAGTAATCTACAATCGTACCTTTTGCTAGCATATTCTTCTTAATCCACTCATTATCTGGTATTGGTGGTGGTTCTTCGTCAATAACAGGCAATAACTGCATTTCTTCTAGTAGTGACCTTATACGAAACTTCCAAGTACTATAGCGATCACCGTTAAATTGTTGTATATTTCTTTTACTTCTCGAATCCATTTTGAGTAACACTTTTACTATTAATTTTAATTATTTAAACAACTTTAAACATGACCTGGGCCCATAACCTGAAGGGAAATGGGGTAGGTATAATAAGACACGTCTGCACTGTTTGACAATGTTTTTAATAATGAATATTAAATAATCAAGTAAAGCTGTTCGTTGATTGAATGAGTGGTGAGCGAATGTGAATGAGTGAAAGATTGAATAATATAATGAAAGAGAAATCTATTATGTATAGAGGCTTGAATTTTTGTATATTCCAACACTGAGTATACTTCCTGCTAGGTCCTATTTAAATATAAAGAAAAAAAAATAAAGTAATTTATTTTATTGATAAACTTTTATTTTATTTAACTTTGACTTCTCTATACAAACAAATTTTATTTTATGCTCATATTTATCATAGAAACTTTCGCAAAATATTATGAGTTGCATTCAGCTACTATTATAGATAATGATTATAAAATAATACCCGTAATATAAAAGGGAAACTGCTAAAAGTCGTTCTTATAAAATAATATTTACATATTGACTTTTTGATAATAGAAATATAAATAAACGATAAACTAGGAAACCCACAACATAACGAAGGTATTACTTTCCTAAAAGCAGATATAAATAACCTTTTGTATGATGCCCATATACATGAAGTGCTCTCAGTTATAATCAATCAAAAAGGGAAGTAGCTCAACATGTTATAGAAGTGTTAGGAATCTCGTTACTTGTTCAGCGTTGATTGATTGAGCTTGTCGCAATTTGCTAAATCAGACTCAAAGCCTCTATCGCACTTAGACTGTTCGTAATTAGCTTTGAAAAATCTTTTACGTTGAAAAACCTATTCGGTACTTCGTGTTGCATTTGTGTGGTTTCTATGCGTATCTTTTTTGCATTTTTGTATGATATAATTTATAGTAGCTCAGGTCCTAACTAATATTATCAAATCGAAAGTGAGTTTTTTTACGTTTTCACGTAATTACTCAGGCGATCTTACTCCTGTCGAGAGGCAGGTGTTAGGTACCCGTGAAAATTCGTGTGCAGAATTTCTCACCTCACAATCCGTTGAATAAGCGAGTGAAAAATATTTTATTAAATAAAAAAATTACATTATTACGAAAGAAAGAAAATGTTTTATTCATATAATTGTTTTATATTTGTCGTTCTTTACTAAGAATTCATCCTGATCGACTTTTCGTCGGTTTTATATATAAGCCTCGATGAGGCTCTTTCAATGACCACCTCGGCCACCGTGGTCTTATTGCTCGTAAGGTAGTAAAATCCACAAATAACTAAACATAGGTAAAATATCTCTTCCTTTATTCTCATAAATATATATAACGTTGTATATGAAGAAGAATTAACTATAAAATATTTATA
Source organism: Vanessa atalanta (assembly GCF_905147765.1). NCBI lineage: Eukaryota > Metazoa > Arthropoda > Insecta > Lepidoptera > Nymphalidae > Vanessa > Vanessa atalanta. Next base: position 4,018,509 of record NC_061884.1, read on the forward strand.
ACAATGATTAAACTCTATAACCAAACAATCCAAATCCATTAAATAACCAATTCTGTAAATTGTAGTTTAGGGGTGAACAATTACAAGAGCTTTTGAAATCGACAAACTTCGGGGGCGATATCGGAAAATTGTATTATTAATAATTTTGTATATGTTGCAATATGTTGCTTCTTTACTGAATATTTATGTATAAATTATTTCAAATCTCGGTTTTAATAAGGACATCTTACATAATGGATCCAATTATAAATAAATAAATATAAATATTGGACAACATCGCATAAATTACTCTGATCCCAATGTAAGTTAAAGCCAAAACTTTTTTTTTTTATGATATAGGGGGCAAACGAGCAGGAGGCTCACCTGATGGAAAGTGACTACCACCGCCCATGGACATCTGCAACACCAGGGGGGTTACAGGTGCGTTGCCGGCCTTTAAGAAATAAGTACGCTCTTTTCTTGAAGATTCCCAAGTCGTATCGGTTCGGAAAAACCGCCGGCGAAAGCTGGTTCCACAGAGTGGTCGTGCGAGGCAGAAAATGCCTTAAAAATCGCGCTGTTGTGGATTTACGGACATCTAAGTGGTGCGGGTGAAATTTAGAATTTTGTCGAGATGTCCGAAGGTGAAATTCAGCTGCCGGGATTAATCCAAAGAATTCCTCGGAACACTCCCCGTGGAAAATTCGGTAGAAGATGCAGAGTGATCCAACTTCTCTACGCAAAGCCAAAGGATCGAGCAGATCAGAAAGGGCTTGATCGTCGATAATTCGAGCTGCTCTACGTTGGATACGGTCAAATGGAAGGAGCTGATACTGGGGAGCACCCGCCCAGAGGTGAGAGCAGTACTCCATGTGAGGCCGAATTTGCGCCTTGTATAGTCTTAGGCGATGGGCCGACGTGAAATACTGTCTTGCCTTGCTGAGCACACCAAGCTTTTTTGATGCCAATTTGGCTTTGCCTTCCAGTTGACCGCGGAACTGAACGAGGCTCGAAACATCAACGCCAAGTATTCCGATACTAGCTGTGGCGGCTAACGGAATGTTCTCGAATCGTGGAGATACGACGAATGGTGTTTTTTTAGCGGTTAACGCGCAAACTTGCGTCTTTTTGGGGTTGAAATGGACTAGGTTTAGCCGGCCCCAGTTCGAGACTTCGTTTAACGAAGACTCGATTTCAGACACAAGTTTGTTCCGGTTTTCTTCGACGTTTTCCCGAGAAATATTAGCACGGCCGGTGTATGAGGTGTCAACGGTACTTTCGTCTGCATAGCAGTGAATGTTCCTGATTTGCAACAAGTCATTGATATGCAGAAGAAACTGAGTGGGTGACAGAACGCAGCCTTGTGGAACACCAGCATTGTCGAATTTTTGGTCGGAGCATGCACCGTCGACAACGACCTTGATGCTCCGATCTGCCAAAAAACTGGTAATCCAATTGCGTAATTCCCGGGAAGCCCATAGGAAGGAAGCTTCGAAAGAAGTGCTTTGTACCACACGCGATCGAAGGCCTTCGCTATGTCCAGACTGGTTGCTAATGCCTCCCCCTTGCTCTCAACTGCTTCCGCCCATTTATGATTAAGGTAAACTAGAAGATCACCGGCTGAGCGACCCCGACGGAAACCGTACTGGCGGTCACTAATCAGCTGGTACTCCTCTAGATACCGCAGGAGCTGACAGTTTACAATGGACTCCATTACCTTGGAGAACAAGGAGGTGATGGCTATAGGCCTATAATTGGATGGGTCTGAGCGGTTACCCTTTTTGGGAATCGGATGCACTAAAGCAGTCTTCCAGGAGATCGGGACGACGCCTAATGCGTAAGATTGCCGGAAAAGACGCGTTAAGACCGGTGCCAACTTGGGAGCACATGTCCGTAGCACGATTGGAGGGATGCCATCGGGTCCACTCGACTTATGAATGTCCAAGGAAAAAAGTGCTTTACGAACTGCACTTTGCCGGAATTTAACCTCCGGCATCGTGGTATCACATCGCGTGATTATTGGTGGTGAATTTCCTTGGTCATCCAGAGTCGAATTCGACGCGAAGAGAGAACCTAAAAGATCAGCTTTCTCCTTCGCGGTATGGGCCAATGACTCACCGTCCTTGTGCAGAGATGGAAAGGAAGGCTGGCAGAAATTCCCAAGAACAGCCTTAGCGAGAGACCAGAACGCACGTGTTCCTGAAAGGAGACGCACCAGTCTCTCGCCAATTCTGCCAATGTACTCCGTCTTCGCCTTAGCAATCACATTTTTGAAGGACCTAGAGGCAGAGTTATATTCCTTTCTGAATGCGGTGGTCTTTACATCACGAGACGCTGATGCGTTAGCCCAGTCATGGTAACGTTCCCATTTTCGGCGTGAGGCCGTTTTGCAGAAACGACCAAACCAGGGCTGGGACTTGCCACCGATGGGCACCGGAGAATACGGAATGAACAGTTCCATACCCTGAAGCACCACATTGGCAACAGAGTCGGCAATAACGCTCGGATCATCCAGCGAGAAACAAGCCTGCCCCCATGGGTAGGAGGCAAAGAAGGACCGCATCCCATCCCAATACGCTGACTTGTAGTGCCACACGCGGCGGCAGCCCATGAAACGAGGTCGTGAGTACCGCATAACCGGAACTGTACTCCGAACGAGACAGTGGTCCGACGAGCCCAGAGGGGGATCGACGATAACCTGATAGCTATCCGGATGAGAAGTCAGCAGAAGGTCCAACAGGGAAGTTGTATGATCCTCCACGTCCGGTATTCGCGTTGGCGAGGTGACCAGTTGTGTCAAATCATATGCTAAAGCGAAGTCGAGAACAGATCTACCCGCATGATCAATAGTACGTGATCCAAGCCATTCGGCATGGTGGGCATTAAAATCACCAAAAACCACGACCTCTGCGGATGGGATCTGCTGCAGTACGGAATCTGTAGCCATTTGGACGTGCTCAACCAGTCGGTCGGTTTCGGCATTACCGCTATGGGACCTATAAAGGCAAGCGTAGATTCGTGGATGGTCGTCATAATCTACACGCAGCCAGATAATTGATAGGTCCTGTCCTTCAAGGCTGCCGAGGCGTCGAGAGCAGATATCATCTCTGATGTAAACGCACACCCCAGCTCGTGGTACAAAGGAATGTTCCAATTTATACCCGGGGTAGGAAAGAAAAGTCGTATCGGCAGGAGAAGATATCTGAGTCTCGGTAAGAAAGAGCAAGGCCGGCTTCGCCGTCTCAAGGTGAAAGTAGACGGCGTTCAAGTTCGAGTTGAGTCCCCTTATGTTGCAGAAGTCCACAGTGAGGGTGGTAGGGGTTGCCTTATGATGCCTGCTCCGCTTGCCCCGAACAGTGGCGAGCGCAAAATTGCCCCTCCCAGAATTCGGAGGGCAGCCTGGGCATCCCTGCTCAAGTGGAGTATGTCCTGAGCATGGATGCCCAGAGAGGGATTCTCCACCGCAGTCGCTGATGGTACCCTCCTGGGGTAATGTAACCAAATTCTGCACAACCATCATGTTTGGGGGGGGGGGGATCGGGCCTCCGGAACTCTCACAAACGCGAGAGTACGAGAGTGGTACTTCCCCGGGCGTGCCGGCCCATTCGGCTGCAACCCGAAGGTATGCAGTGTGGCACTACCACTTTTATGGAAAATCAGAAGTAATGACGTCACCATAAACACCCAGACCCAAGATAACATAGAAAACTAATTACCTTTTTCTACATCGACTCGACTGGGAGTCGAACTCGGGACCTTGGAGTGGTGTACCCTTGAAAACCGGTGTACACACTACTCGATCACGGGGATCGTCATTTATAAGCCAGTCAATAAAGCCCGTGAAGGTCAAATAATTAGTATCATTATGATTTTTTGATATGTGGTTTGGGACGTTAAAATAATAACAAATTAAAATTTTCAACCCTCTGGGGTGAACGCTAGGGGTTTGAGAGGGTGAAAAGCGTTTTTGCTTATAACTTTGTGAAAAATATTTGTTAGATGTTTGGAAATTGGACAGAAGGTGTAAATAATTATAACTTACCTTGTATTAAGTTTTCAACCTTTTTTGTTTAGTGCAAAATTAGTTATTAACAAAAAAGAATGTTTTTTTTACCTTATTTATTTGAACATTTCTACTTGTAAAATTGCCTTAGCGTTGTTAGAATGTGTGAAATGAGAATGTGTAATGTAAATTTAAATGCTTATTTTATGAATATAAAAATAAATTTCTTCAAATGTTATTAATTATTGTATTTGTTTATTTAATTTTTTAAGTAGCACCGTTGAAACGATCATAAGGATCGCTGTTTAATTGCTTCGTTCAAGCCGTTAGAATTTTCAATGTTTTTGCTTTTTTTTTGAGCTTTTAAAACTAAAAACAATGATTTTCATGTAATTGTTAATTAACAAATAATAATAAAATGTTGTTTGCAATAATCGTACCTGTAATACGAATGTTAATGATAATTTTCTAAGTTAACTATCATTTTGCCCTATTTTCCCCCTTTTTTTTCACATTTATTATTGTTAAATTTGAATTTGTTTATGAAAAAACAATAAAACAAGTAACATTTAGGGTGACACTTCAATATATTACTCATTAACAACTTTCTATAAACATTTCAACCCGTCTAAACAAGTTTTACCATTGTTCAAAAAACATTCTTTTTTGTTAATAACTTTTTTTTGAACTAAACAATAAAGGTTGAAATTTTAATACAAGGTAAGTTATAATTATTTACACCTTCTGTCCAATTTTCAACCATCTAACAATTTTTTTCACAAAGTTATAAGCAAAAACGCTTTTCACCCTCTCAACCGTTCACCCCAGAGGGTTGAAAATTTTAATTTGTTATTATTTTAACGTCCTAAACCACATATCAAAAAATAATAATGATACTAATTATTTAACCTTCACGGGCTTTATTTACTGGCCTATTATATTAGTTAGCCAATTATGATAATAATATGTGTGTATTTGTTATATTCTGTTTAGGCCGTCTCGAGCAAAGCTAAATATTGGCTTTGGCGGGCCATACATCTTTGTATTAGTTTATTCGCGTATATGTTTACATAATAATGCCTTACAGCATATTAGATGTGTTATAAATTAAATCGGTTGCTGAGAAATTGACACAGTGCTTAAAATCGATGAGGGTTTAGTTATTAATTAAACTCCATTCTCTATCCAATAATTTCAATGAAAATTTTATCATCAAAGCTCATTAGGGGTAATACAAAATCAATAATACAAACAATTGTATTAATTATTAAATTGAATTGTTTATTACTTAAGCATAAGCATCAATATAATTGTTCTAAATTAAGTCCGAGCGGTTTCGATCACGTTAAACTTTACTACTCCGCCCGTCGGTGGTAGCACGATGTTATATAGCATTAATTTATAAACTTTCTCAATGGATGGGCTCTCTAACTTATGAAGGGTTTTTAACCAGTACACTTTTACTTCAACAGTATATGTTGTGCAAAATTCATAAAAAATAATATATATATATATATATATATATATATATATATATATATATATACTCTTTTAAGAGCCGAGTGGTTAAAACGCGTGCATCTTAACCGATGATTTCGGGTTCAAATCCAGGCAGGCACCACTGAATTTTCATGTGCTTGATTTGTGTTTATAATTCATCTCGTGCTCGGCGGTAAAGGAAAACATCGTGAGGAAACCTTTTTTTTTTTTTTGTTTAACGAGGAGGAAATGCATTTACGCATACGCGGTCGGGGGACCGGGACGGGTATGTGGGACTCAACCGGGAACTAATGCCCCGTGCCAGGGCACGCTAGTGCTAATGCCCTGTCCTACCCACTAAAACCATCCTCGGGTTTCCACCATGCCGCCGAGTGGTGAGGCCACGGGATCGCCAAGGGCATGCAACCGCGACCCCACCAGCGGCAGCCGCCTTAAGGCGGCTGAATATTCATGGAAAGCGCGCCGATCAGGGACGTACCAGGAGCAGCCCGGCGGCATCCCTCCCGCCAGTCTTAGCCGTGGCCGACGAGCAAGCTCAAGCCAGCCCCGTTGCCCAGGGTACACCACGAGGAGGTGACTGACATGTACCCCATCGTGAGGAAACCTGCATGTGTCTAATTTCAACGAAATTCTGCCACATGTGTATTGCAGTGTGGTGGAATATGCTCCAAACCTTCTCCTCAAAGGGAGAGTAGCTGATTAGCATAATTATTTGACGTTAAAGTACGTAATGGTTTCTCATTAAATTCATTACAAGATGGTAGATCTTGTAATTAAATTAATTAATAAATATGTCTTAAGTCAATTATTGGGCTAAAAGCGAATTAAATTTGCCTTTTAATATAGTTTTTTTTAAAGAATTTTATTATATTACTTTTGAGCCTTCAAAAGCTTTTGCCTACGGAAGTTCCTTTAAAGTGTCTTAAGGAAGTTCCGTCTTCTCAAAGCTAACTAAAAAATTGTTGGAATTAATTCTTAAAATATTTTTGACTATGTTGTGACTTGACTTAATTATTATTATAAATATTCGACGACAAATTAAAATGGCATTTTATACAAAACAATTTCACCGAGACTTTTGACACATGTCGACAAGAAATTCTTAAAGTATTCTAAGAAAACGACTAAAAGTCTTTCGAGAAGCCATTGTTTTAACATCACAATGAAAGCGAATAAATCCACAAAACTCGCGCGAGCCAAGTGTCTTGAGCATTATTTGTTTTAATAAAATATTTCGTTTCCTTCTTGAGCAAATGTAAGTCTAAAAGTCTGACTAAAAAAATATATCTGTTAGAAATAATTAAAGCCAAAACAATATTTATTTATAATTAAAATGTTGTAATAGTACTAAGTACGAGTGTAGTACCGATTGTGCTTATAAGAATGTTCTTTCTTTTTTAACTTATAAAGTAACAGCCTGTTAATGTTCTACTGGTGGGCCAAGGACTCCTCTTCCTGTTGTGAACAAGGCTTGGAGCTTATTTCACCATGCTGATCCAATGCGGGTTGGTGGATACACATTTGGCATGATTTCGTTGAAATTAGACACATGCAAGTTTCCTCACGACGAATACCTTCATCGTCGAGCACTAGAAGAATTATAAATACAAATTAAGCAAATGAAAATTCAGTAGTGATTGCCGGATTTTGAACACGAATTCATCAGAATTCATCAGGTTCAGGATTTAAACGTTCTAATCATTGAGCCATCTAGGCTCAACTTATAACTTGCTTGTAATTTTTACCCAATTAAATCAACATTTGGTATAATAATATTATTATTATTATTATTAAATCAACATTTGGTATAAACTAACTAGTATAAACCTAAATCTACATACATGAACTTGATACTTTATTTCGGCTTAAGATTAGGATTAGGCTTTAAATACAAATGTCTGGTAATTTCATCTACTTTTGCATCGAATGAAAATCGTATACAAAACTGCGAAAATAAGCAGCATTTTTTGTGAACTTGTCACAAAAAGAACATTATTTGTGTATAATTTAAATGCGTTACGCATAGCAATCTAGCGACAAAATTAATTAAAGTAAAAAGTATGTCTTGGTTCTTTCTTTTCTTTGTTTTCTTGGCCTTTGTAATAGGAAAATTAGTCTTTATTATATTAAATATATTACTTTAATACTTAACAAAATAGTACCTTTTTGATTTATTTTATTATATATAGCCCAAATTATTATACAATTATATATTTGTACAACAAAGATAAACCTGCCCCGTATAATATATTTATAATGTACCTTACATTAGGTTTTTATATTTTTCGCAGTAGAGAATTCGTTGAACAAAAATATAGAAAACAAAACAAACTAAATGAATACATACATAGAATATCGAAAACTAAAGAGTTTAAAAAAATAACGCTAAATTGTTACAAGTATATTTTAAAGAAATCATATACCTTTATTATTTAAGATAAGATAATGAGAATATAATACAAGAAGTACATCTGGTAAATATTAGAGAAAATAAGTAAAACATCAAAATTAAGATTAACCCATTTTTTTAAATTAATTATTTAATATTATGATACCAAAATGTTATTGTTATAATATTATTAACTGATATTTTAATATCCACTAAATAATACTTTGAGTTTTGTAGTAAATACATAATAATGTATACGAGACAGTATGATAAATATTTTGGTTCTGCATACTTTATTCTGATACCTTAAAATATCAGTTCAGAAATATTTAATAAGAATACTTTCTGAATAGACGCCTGAGACGCTGAAAAGAAATGGTTGTCATCAATCAAAAGTACAATCTGTCAGTGATTTATTTCTACCTCCAAGAGATATGTATAATATACCAATTGTGTTGTGATTTTATGAAGCTTTGCCTAGTAACAAAAAATAAACAAAAATAGCTATTTCGTTTTGAAAAAAAAAAACAAAGAAAATAATATAATAAATATTTTATATTTTTTTATTAGGCTGAATGTGTACGTTCCTTGTAAATATTTTAATTTTTTTTTATTTACCTAAAGTGTTGTTCTACTTAATTTCTATATATTTTAAATTTCGTATCAAGAGGTAAATCCATTCATTAATAACAGAGCGAGGTAATCCGTTTTGATAATTCTGATGTCTCATAAATACCCATTAAAAACATAAATGTAAAAATGAGAGCCAAGTTAAATATTATAATATATACCTTGGTTCTTGTCTTCAACGACAAAAGAAGTGAGATCTAAATTTGTGCCAAGTTAAATAGTCCCTTCTGAAATTTATTTATAGCTACATAAAATATCATTTCTTCTTATAACTTAGGATAATATATTGTTGCCTAAGGTCTGACTTGGCTAGTTCTCATATACGAATTATATTATAGCCTTCGTAAGTTCTAAGCCTGTTACAAATGAATTATGAACACAAATTAGGCACGCAAATATTCAATGGTACTTGTCTGGATATGAACTCGCAATATCTAGTTAAGATTCATATTTTCTAGAGACTGGACCATCGCAGCTCTTAATGTACGTATACTAACTAAGCAATACTGACCTGTCCTCCATTCTTCTTAGATGTTCTGAGTTATAATTTGTTATTCTAAACACAAACTACAATTTGTGTTTATAAACATATAAGAACTAGCCAAGTCAGACCTTAGGCAACAATATATTATCCTAAGTTATAAGAAGAAATGATATTTTATGTAGCTATAAATAAATTTCAGAAGGGACTATTTAACTTGGCACAAATTTAGATCTCACTTCTTTTGTCGTTGAAGACAAGAACCAAGGTATATATTATAATATTTAACTTGGCTCTCATTTTTACATTTATGTTTTTAATGGGATATCACTACTTTTTGTATATAAATTATTAGTAGGTACTTATTAATAACAAAATTAATACCAAATGGTTTTTGTTAAACTATTCTATTTTCCTACGTTTACGGGGTATAATTGTCTTTTTTTTGATACGTTCTTATTTTTCTTGTAGGTACCTCTGAAATGTTCGAGTGAATTGCCCATTCAGTGTCCGGATTTTTTTTACGCGTTTTCTGTTTATACTTAATTTGGCCAAGTAGGGGTGGTATAACGTGCGCAGACGGTTGTACTCTACAATAGAGCTCTCTTGTGTCTTGATTTGAATTGGACTTAAATTGATAAGTACTCCATCTAAGGTTTTAACTCTGGAGAGGCCAACGTAAGCCTGCTCTTTACTTAATATAGAGGAGCCTATGTCGAAAAGAGCACCGTCTAGGCGAAGGCCTTGTGATTTGTTTATTGTAGTAGAATATGCTAAGCAAATAGAGAATTGTTTCCTTTGAACATATATGTACATTACTTAATATCTGTAACTTGGTTTTGACTTCTAGTTCGCAAATTAAAGTATGTTTAAATTAAATTGTTATTTTACGTGCGCTATTGCTGTTATCGACGTCCCCAATGTATCTTCTCTATTTTTCCATTGAATCCATTCACCAGTCCTTTACTGACATCAGCATGCTTGCTCGATACTGTTCTTCCAAGCAATAAGGATCCCCGTTTGTAGCGCTAGAGTACAAACTTAAATCATTCCAGTTACGATATACATACTCTACTACAGTCTCACGAAACTTATTTTATTGTTGTATACTAGTATACTCAAACAAAAAATATGCAGTCGAATAGACTAGGCAGCTTCCATCGGAAGGCATTGAAATAATTCTTATGAGCGCGGTTGCCACTCGCTCAGACACGTCCGCGTTAAGGTTTAATCGCAACGCTCCTATCCCGCTGCTCCGGCGTCGCGTCGCGCGCTGTGTACCGAAATGCCTATTATTTTTTTTTTTTTAAGTATAATGATTTTGCGCCATTGATGTGCACTAAATGCTAGTTAATAACGTAATAAATACGGAAGTCGGCTATACTCATAAGTAATAAAACGGAAATATTTGGATTTAAAAAACTTAAGGGTGGTATTCAACTTGTTATATATTCACGTGAAGACCTTAAAATCCACATAAGGACCGGCTGTCATAAGTTTTGATTGCTGGTTCTTACATCATTTTTTTTATTACAGTTATTACAGGAACTAAATATATAAGTGTTCCTAATAGACCCAATAAAATGAAAAATTATAATAATATGATAAAAAATTACCAGTTTCAGATTTTTTCCTTTATATTGGCTTAATTATCTACCTGCATGCCAAATTTGAACTTTCTAGGTCACCTGGAAGTAGGTTATAGTTTTGATCTATAGGTCAGTCAGTGATAAAAATGACGATTTTTAGACGTTAATATCTAAATAACCATTTGAGATGCGTTTATGAAATTTGGAACACATATGTATCTCGCGAGTCTCAATATATGAGCCAAATTTGACACATTTATGTCAAATAGTTTTTGAGTTATGAGGAGGTCAAAAGTGGCTCCAAATGGTTCGTGTAATATTACACACGGTGCTGCACGCCAGTTCTGCTATACTAGAACTTGGCTGACACGCTTCCGCGTGTCTAGAACCCGACATTGTGAAGATGAGGGAAGCCATTTATTGTCATGACATTAACTAATTACTTCCGAAACTGTAACTGTGTGTACAATGAATGGTTAATATGTATCCTTACTAATTATGTGAAACAGTTTTCTTATCTAAGGACAAGTAGGGAAAAGGAATGATATTACATATAATATTTGTCCAGAAATAAATGAAAGTTATATCTAGTAATTAATTAAACAAATCTAATAAAAAAATGTTTTGAACATTGAATCTGTGCCTTTGAAAAGGATTTCAAAGGTAATAGAAACTATATTTTTCCACTCGTTTAAATCGAATGGAAGTCCATTATTCAAAAAGTTTGCTCGGAAACTCTAATAATTTGCTACTGAAAGGAGCCGTGGTAACGAATAGCCACCTGTAACGAGCCCTAGTTAAGGCAGTTAATTTGTTCCGCACTGCGGAAATGAGGGAACTAATGACATCTCATTGACGAAAATAAGTACACGCTACAAGATTCCTCTTCATTTACAATTTTTTCCTTAAAAATAAATGATAGTAATATATTTTATTTACACAAAGAAAGCTTAATATTTATTAAGCCGTTAAATTAAATAATACAATTTAATCTTCGTGCTTAATGCTAAATTGCCCTAGGAGTATCACATAACGCTGGCAACAATATTACGTTCTGTTATATTACAGCGTGAAATACGAATGAAACAGTGCAAAACCTGGGTACCACTTAAGGCACTTCTTTGTCAATTTACGAAACCTTGCACGTTGCACTATGTTCTAAAACGTTCGCAATGGGATCAATCTCGGCAAAACTTATATTGTGATGTACATTATATATCAACTTTGAATGCAGTTATTTTTACATATGTTTTTTCAAAAAGTTATTAATTATAACATATACGCAACAGAACAACATTAATCTGTTTAATCGAGATTAATAAATAACCGTATGCCATCAATTTATTCCTTAAACAACAATGCATTCGTCAACAAACGAAAATTCAATCGTTCGTTGATTGATTTTCCACGTAGGGCTCTGAATTTAATTATCGTTTCATTATCTCTTATATTCTCGTTTACAATATCACCGCATTTAAATCAAGCTGTGAAAGAGCAACGTAAATTAATTATTTGATATTATGCTGGTTTTTAAATTGTTACAATTAAAAAATAAAACAGTTTATATCACGACCCTGCCAGGATTCGAACCTGGAATCTTCTGATCCGTAGTCAGACGCGTTATCCATTGCGCCACAGGGCCATATGATTTTAGTGCAAAATTAAGACATAGTTACCTAATTCTCAAACTTTACTGGAAGTCTTTGTATTATTGAACAATAATATCGTTTCTGTTATAAAGCTGTTTAAAAGTCAACACAGTTTCGTCGTAAACTTTCTAAAATTGTAACCTTTTATGTAATTTTTGGTGACTTTCCGAAATTGTAATAAAAACTATTAAGTACAAAAACAGAAATAGCCCACTATTTAAATTGGAATGAACCTTTACTACCTACTGTATAGATTGCAGAAGTTGTTTTTAATTTTTACTGACAACAATGATCAGGTTATAAAAAAAATTTGCAATTTGCAATTCATACTTGTTACGTGAATATACTAAATTTACAGCGGAATTAATTGCAAAGCGGAGTAAATCATACGAAAATATTATGATTATGTAATAAAACCTCTGAAAAAGCACTGCATCTTATGGTACAAGTTTTATGTATATTGGCTTAGTAACTTTTATAGTTAGGCACACAAAAAGTATCTTTATTGGAATAGATAGATAGATGTCAGGTACTAATTTAAGGAGTGAAAAAGACTTTTAATTTATGTCATATAGGTATTACAACTTTTGAAAATATATTAGGATACTTACAAAACTTTTTAATTAGTTATAGTAAGGGTTAGATTGGGAATTAACTTCCTACACTATAATTATATAAGAAAATATTGCATAAAATAGTGTAGTATACCTGTAAATATAATGACCTTGTTATTTAACCTTGTCCATGAACATGATAATACTGCAGTGCAAGTTACGCATGATAGTAATCACGAAAACGGTCCCACTTGGTATTGTAATAAGAACTAATTTAGTCTAACAAGCGTAATGTTGACAAATCTTGGTCGAGACCTAGTGGCACCTATTTGGCCTTCAGAATACTTCAACGGCACAAAGGCGCCTGGTAGAACATGTAAACAATGTTTATTAGAAGCATTTCAGGATCGAATTAAATCGAAGCTGTAGCTATATTATTACTTACTTTAATTTTATTTTTTGGAACGAAATTATTTTACACGGCTTACAGTACAATGATTTGGTTGAACATGAGGAAACGTTACATGAGGAAAAAGCGTTATGCCTACTCCAGGCGATCTTTCCCTCCCTCTTTTTATACACGGTTTTATTAAACGTATCTATTGATAACATTTTAATACACACAGGGGATTATTAAAATCAATTTTATTTCATTGTGTCTATTATTTATTAAATAATATATAGCAAAAGCAAATTCGTTCCAACCGGGTAGACCACGATACCTCGCGTTTTATTTTTAGAATTATTTACGCATTATAAACATATAAATTTTATAAAATATATCAATGTATATATTATAATGTATTTAAAAGAGGCAAACCAAAAGGTCACAGATTTCACAACGAATAACAAAAAAGAAAAAAATGTCTGCATATCTATATATGTATATAAATGACATTTCAGACTAAAACTAAAAGTTTTACTAAAACTCTTACTCTGAACTATAGAAGATCTGGAATTATTCTGAAAAAACTGCAATATATGGATGATTTTAGTAATGCATGACTGAAACGACTCCTTTCATACGTAGTTTGTGAATATTTATAAATAGAATATGTCCATATATTTTTATGCATTTATTATTATTCCTAGATGATGTAAAACTGACTAAGGCATGTTACATTTTAGCAATATTTGTTAAAAAATTATACACAAAAAGGCTATCTCGTAAATCTTGCCCATTATACATTGATAAGATACTAAGATCATTGCTGTAATGATCGTAGACATTCGTTGCTCTAAGCCTAATATTAATATATTCTAAGTTTAATCTGATTCAATCTTAAGAAATGTTTTCTCACTATAATCAAAATACTTCCTCAGAAAATCTCTCCCAGTAAAATATTCCAATTTCAATTAAAGAGTTCATTCAAATTATGAGAATCATTGAATATACCCATATCATTCTAACTATAACTATAATCGTAATATTTCCCGTAGTGATCGTATTCTAGCTCTTTGATTTCCGTTCCCATTCTTCCACTCCAACGAATCCAGTCGAGTCTAATCGGCGCCATATGCCTCGTTGAGCGGGACAATACAAGGCAATAAGTATAGACCTTGCTTTGATTATTTATTAATCAAAGAGATATAATTACTCCTTTTATTAATTATAAATAAAATAAAATTTATTGTAAAAAAAAGGACTCCTGTCTGCTTTATATGTATAATATCTAGAAATAGTCTGTAATACAGTTAATTATCTATTTCAAACAAAGATACATATGTCTTGCTGATTTGTTAGTTTTTAAATAATAATTTAACGAAGTAACTGATGGATATTGGCCTAAGGACCCATCGCCTATTTTAAGGAAAGGTTTGTAGCTTACTTAGTTGGGGAGTAAGCTGCACGCTGCTCCAATGCGTGTGGGCCGATAAACATGGTAGATTGTCAACTGCCATATTCAGGTTTATTCACGATGTTTTCCTTTACATCGGATCATGAGATGGAGATTAAGTTTCACATCTCGGAGCCGTGATTTCCTAAGCGATTTAATTTTACGTCACATTTGTGCTATTACGTTAAATCAAAATTATATGCAACTGATTAGTTTCGTATGTTTTTTTCATCATACTTATGAGTGTACATAGATATACTCGTATAGCTAAAATAAAGGAGTCGCTATGATAAAAAATAAGATACTAACCTTCTATTTTTTCTTTTGTGAATGCGTAAAATTGATTCAAACTCATCCGTCTCAGAACTATGGCTTGCTTATTTTTTTTTTAGATATATAATAATGCCCGTAAAAAAACTTAATGCAATTATGAAGATAGCTTTTATTAAGTACCTTTTAATAGAGCAATCAAAGGGACGACGTTTTTCTAATGAAATGCCTACGTTTGAAATTTTATCAAATAGAATAATAGTACAATCATGTGAAAAAGTTTTCTCCGAGTGTTTCAAAACTAAATTATAGATAAAAAATCATACATTAAATCAATTAAGTTATTACGTTCAAACAGATACGTATAAGTGAATAGAAAATTGAAAATCGATATGCAATTGAATTCTCCAGTCGACGGCAAAATGGCTCTGCAAGTTTAGCTAAAGAGATTAATCCTAGGAGATGGATCAAGCGCTTCTTCAATATCGGTTTAATATTGAAATTCTATAGAATAGTTTACTTCCGCTCGTATTCAAAGGTACAATTAAAATGACAGTTTTTGTAAGCTATTATAGTATGTGTTTGTTTGTTTTGAGCTCTTATATTCTTAATTAAATATTCTTTCTACGGTAAAATAACGGTATCTTTATATATTCTAATTTGTTGCTTAGATTTAACTATCTACTTACTTAAAATCCTAAGTAATAGCTCTTAATCCCGCTTCTGGGAAAGAGCCTTATCTCCTTTAAATATTTTTAGTTTATCCTTTATTCCTCCACTCTTGACTAAGGCTATGCAGGTGACAGATTTTATTCAAAAGCATGATATGAACTATAAATACAAATAAGACAATTTAAAAGTTGGTGATTCGAAGCCACAACCTTCATGATATGAGTATCAAGGGGACATATCGGTATGCACATAAAACTAGGTCATTTATACTCTAGTCATATAACTACTCATCAAGTGTATTATGAGCTCATTTATATATATAAAATAATAGTTATTAATTTATTTTTATATTAAACAAAGAAAAAGCGAAATGGATTTTTTATACAAAATTAAATTCAGTTTTAAATAACAGTAGTCAATGTAAAGATAATATTGACTCTGAGTCTAAGAGAGCACTTTAAGCAAGGCGTGTGACGTCATTTGAATTGGCTCTTTACTGTAAGTTATAGCCTCAATAAAACTGTTTGTCTATGAAGACATTCAGATTTCAGAGGTTCTTGCCGAGGGCTTTTATGAAGTGAATAATATTAGGCGAGAAGGAGGTGTTCAAAAGCTTAAGCAAATTGGTTTATGAAACTTAGTGTATTCATAATTTAATGTTGTCATCGAATAACTCAGAATATAATGTCGTTTCTTACGCGTTGATAAGCTGAAAAGATAGTCTATTTTGTTACACCAACATTGTTAACGACCTGGTTTATTGATAATACCGAGACGTTGACAGCGAGTAACAGGCCTAAGATTGCTTCTTATGTTAAAGAAATAAAGTAAGATTTGTCAGTACATCTTCATTTGTTAGAATCTTACAATATTATTTCAAATGTATATTTTATTTAAATGAAGACTTCGACTTTGATGGTAAGAAATTGTTACTATTTAATTATTTATTATATTATTAATTTATATAATCAAGTAGTTGTAATATTTTTACAGTTATAGTGTATATATAGTGAAAGAAATCAAAGAAGAACGAATATAAAGGATTTAGTAATTTAACTAATTAGAGAGACTTTTAAGGAATTAAGGTTACACGAGCGGATACTCGTAGCAGCATGAAGTTACTTTGAGGCAGAGTAGCGTAATGAATTCAAATTCGTTGGGGTAAAATTTTCTGATCAATACTTAGCTTCTGTAAACTTTCTGAAAACAAACTGAATCTATGAATATTTAGGAGGCCCGGATCTTTGTAGCTTCGTCTAAATAACCTGTAAGTTCATGAATTTTAATGATTTTATTTAAATTTAAAACACAGTTGAAGAACTAAATTAACTAGGAGTAAATACTATCCTGTGTTTATAGTTTTTCCTAACATCATTAATATTTAGACAACAAGGATGAGAAACAAAGAATAATTTAAAGTTTTTACCCTACCCATAATCATATTTTCATACTCGTATGCGCTTCACAGCATCGTAATCATGTTTCAGACTGCTTTATTGGCTTAATGGCTGGCTTATACGGCGACAGACAACGAGTACCTAGGTTAAAATGCAAGTCAATAAAGAAATTATTGGATTTGTTGCAAACAATTTTTCATCAGGAAGTTAACGGATTTTACAGTGGCGTACCTCGAAACGCCCCTAATCTGTTGATACTCCATGAATTCTTTTGTTTGTATCGGATGTGCTTTTCCATCGGATTTTGTAATTAAATAAAGATTGCACTTGGTTTTGTACATAAACTTGTGCACTATCATACGTACAGAATTATGATTCTGATGGAAAACTTATCTTCTATGATATGTCATAGAAGGCTAGGTCTTCTTTCAGAATGGACATCATCAAGATGGTGTCTTATTTCGTGCCTCTATAATAAATAAAATGAAATACTATACAAGCTTTCAGCTTCTATATTAATTTTTAGGTGGTTTTAAGGAAATCTGAAACTTACTTTTCGTAGTTCACAAATATAAAGGATTTTTCGTATAAAATTTCATCGCCACAAAATATATTTTTATAGCAACCTGACCTTTTAACCAATACCTAAAATGTTTTCATTAAATTTCCTGTTTCATATTTCGAATATGATATTCATACCATTCGAAGATGACCACTATTTTCAGCTACAGAGTAAAAAAAAAAACAAAAAAAAATGTCAAAAAGAACCAACGGCTTAAATATTATACTAGCTTGTGGAGCTTCAGTTTTCAGCTCTGATTGGTATCGCCGTCGAAACTTTCATTTATCTATAAAAAAATATATATATATATATATAACATAATATATATTTACTAATAAAGTGACTATTGTGAAACTTTGTTCATTTATTACTTGTCCTGATAGGTTTACACTGAACAAACATCAAGATTGGAATTAATTAATTTTAGGCGCGTGTTAACATTGTGGATTTATTCCTTGATTAAATTTGTTCATCGTTTGTTTCTGTTAATAAAAATAATGGTAGGTAGGGCTGAATATCGTCATATCTTTAAAAGTTTTTATTGAAATTGCGCTTGTAATTAAGTATGACATAAATATATTCTTTTAAAGCAAACAATAAAAAGTGACTAAAAACTTAAGAAATATAAGATTTTGTAAAAGTTTAAAGACAATATGGTGGATTCTGATGTAAATAATTATTTTGAATAATATTCCACCACGCTAGTTAACCCTTATGTGAGTGACGAGGTACCCGGGTACCTTTGGCTATTTTAAATTTAAAAAAAAGTATGTTTTACGCCCCGTAGGTACCTGTAACTTCGTGAGAGCTCCTAACTATTTATAAATTACATATCTTTTAATGTTTTGACCAAGTCTATTATTTACAATGTTTTGTGGAAACCAAAACATATTTTAAACTCACAATCGAGTGACAAGGTACCCGGGTACCTCTTTGTGTGTTGTATGACTATGAAAAAAGCATTTATAATTTCGTATTAAAATTAAATAATAAACATGTTTTATTTTTATAATAGTTACAAATTCTTTGTTCATACAGAATTAGTACAGCTCTCGAAGCAGGTGTTACATGTTGGACGAGTTACTGCATGTTCATCACAAATTGGTTTTCTGCAGTTGGTGCAAGCTTTTCGAGTTTTTCTTTGCTTGCGTTTGAGTTCTCTGCATAGGTAACAACTTCCGACGACTGCAACACGCCCGGTAGAATCTCGTCTAGTCTGACTTATAGAAGTTGTAGGTCCAGAAGAAATTGACGGCCTAAGTTCTCGACCAAGCACGTCCTGCATTGCAGATCTCACATGTAATTTTGATGTCACAATGCAATTTTTTGATCTCTCTTCTATATTTTTACTACACAGTTGTAAACTCAATGATTTTAAAAATTTTCTACGTCTGTCACTCGAGGTCAATTGTGGGTTATGTTCCATGTAAATGATATATGCCGCCAAAGCTGCAATGTCAATGATGTTGTAAAAAAGTGCTAAAGGCCACCGATTTGTTCTGCGTTTTACAGTATATTCTGCTAAAAGCTTATCCATGTTATCCACTCCACTTTTGGTTTTATTATAATATAAAATTATTTCAGGCTTGGCAGTTTCCTTATAACTTTCAATTACTGGTGACATGTGCATTGATGACAACATTATTACTGCTTTCTTTTTTTTAGGTACGTAAGAGCATACAGTTGCTGCTTTGCTAAATGCGAAGTTAGAGGAATAAATCGACCTCTCCTTGTGTGCTTGCATATTTGCAGGAAGAAACCGTTTATTTTTTCTTACCGTTCCAACAAGTGTCATATTCCATGAATTCAAGGAATGAGCCAGTTGCAGCGACGTAAAAAAATTATCCGTAGTTACATTGAGCCCTGAATTTTTATATTTAGCCACTAGATCTAATACAGTGCATTCTCCTACATTTGTTTGACGCATGCCATCACTTGACTTTCCTGTATATATTAGTCCATTTAGGGGGTAGGAATTATTTGCATCACAAGCCCAGAATATTTTTATGCCATACTTTTCTGGTTTTGATGGCATGTATTGAGTAAAGCGAGTCCGCCCACGATATCCATATAGCTGTTTGTCAACGGTAATACATTCACGAGGCTTGTAGAGTTTTTTCAAATTTGAAATAAACATAGTCCAAATATCTCGTATAGCAGCGGCTTTATCAGCTAACAAACGTTCAAGGCGCGTTACATCATTATCAAACCTTATGAAGCGTAGCAGCATTTTGAATCTATCATGGGACATCGCAGCACGAAATAATGGTAAGTGACTGGATTTCCAAAGTTCAGTCAAATGCTCTTTATTAGATCTATGCACCCCACTAAAGATTAGAATACCAAAAAATGCATCCAATTCTTGTTCTGTGAATGGTTTGAATATTTTTTGTTTTGGTCGCTTGCTAATATCAGGGTAATTTTCCATCAGTCTATTATTGTATGCTTCAGTAACCTTTGTCCCTTTACGATTAGTTTCCCTCAAGATTATGTCACACATTTCATTGGACAATATATTTTTGAATATTTCCATTTGATTATAAAGTTTACTGAAAGATGCAGCTCCGCCCCGTTGGCGAAGAATATTTCGGTTACTAGTTTGTGTTCTGGGAAGTGGTTCAGACTGCCACCGCGTTCCATCTTTTGCAATAAGAATATTTTCAAGCGATTCCCCTTCAAAACTCGCATCGGAATCGTAAGAATCAATCTCATTTTCGACTTCAGCTTCTGGCTCAACGTCCGAAATTTCAAATCTACTCTCTTCAACCAAAGGAATATAATCATGTTCATTATCAGAAGCAACAAACTCACCCTCGTCACTAGAAGATTCTTCTAATATCGCTAGTAATTCTGTTGAATTATATCTTCGAACACGTGATCTTTGTTGAGAAGTACTCGCTCCGATATTCATAATGAAATAATTATAAACTCACAAAATATAAATATACTCGAACAATAGAAACAAACGTATGCAGTCAAATGTCAAGCACGATGCAATGAATGGATTCAGTGTTTCTTGCGCGTCGATAACCATGTACCGCACTCCACTTCTCCTCCACTTTGATCGCCACAGATTGTCAACTGTTTAGCTTAGTTAAAATAATAATATTCAAAGTATATGTAACACAAAAGCAGACCTTGATTGTTTACATTACTTATAAACTGTATGAAGGTACCCGGGTACCTCGTCACTCTGTTAAAGGTGTTTTACTTGTCACTCACATAAGGGTTAAATACAGGTGGGTGAGATAAGAAAATATACGTTGTATTATAATTCTTAGCTAGCGGAGAATCCGGCAGGTATCAGACAGCAAATAATTTACATATTTTATTGTTAATGATGAGCCCTGCAATGCTGTTTTATAAGAGCTGCTTCGATTCTCACTCTGAAAATGTTCTTAATTGTTATCACATTCCGATAAATCAGGATCGTGTTCTGTTGTGAGCTCCAAGTTGTTTTTAAAGAATACCTCTACACTCATATATCATTCATGTAACAGACTAACAACAGCTTATTATGTACAATCAGTTTTATGTCTACGCTATAAAAGCTAAAATACCACGCGAACGTAGAACAAGAGATCATATTCAAATTATGTTAAAATAATGAATTGTAAACCATACAGTCGTGTTACTCTTATGCAGCAAACATGAATTAGAACTTTGAAAACAAATTATGCTTTGAACATAATTCAAATTGGTTTGGAAACAGGGATTTACTTTTATAATTACTGTAATCCTGTTACAAAATGTTATGATATTTGTTTAAAATATAATTAATAAAAATACTGTCACTATACAAATGGGTTTCTTTTTAATATAAATTTTCTTAATTGGTTGGAATATTCGACCGCGTGGACGGTCGAATTATTGTTAACGTTGTGACTAAGCCGAGTTAAATTTCTGACTTATCGGATCTCATTTAATTAGTGATTTTATAGATCCACTGTATATAAAATTCGGTCGTATTTTCCAGCTTTTAATGACGAGAACCATTAAGTGATACGATACGAGTTCGGTACACATTATTGGGACGCACCAGCATTAATTAATAAACCACGATGATTGGCAACAATGTCAATTTGATGTTTGACAAACTTGTTGCGTTGTAACGATAGCTTGAATTATTAATATAACTGTGATGCTTTTATATTAATTGTTTATTTATATTTAATCTATATTTTAATACCTTGCTCATATTACGAATGAAAAATCAAGAATGAAAAATAGTAGCCGCCTTAAGTTTATTTATTTATTTATTTATTTATTATGTTTTGCTAGCGGATGTTACATAAATTACACACCAATGAAATCATGTACAAAATAAGATACATTATGTACACCCATTCAAAAGCAAAAACTGCATGCATAGCGTTCTTGCTCCGATTACAATTATATAATTAAATATTAAAGTGCTTGATTAACATTAAGTAACAATATTTCGACATTGAAAGGAGAAAAAAAAAGAAAAGTGAAGAACAGAAATAACAAAAACCACATTACAAAGTACTATAAGTTTACATATTTACATTTATATGCTATTGTAACATTCTTTCTGTAATAACTTTACGGAAAGTCTTAGGTGAGTCCGTACTGATATCGAGCAAATCACTAAGCCCATTGTATAGTTTACACAAACGTGGTAGTATTGAGTTTTGAGCAAAAACAGTTCTGCAGAGAGGTGGTACTAACAGCGTAATAGGTTTTCGAGGATATCTGTAAGGCACCCTGAAATTTAATTTAGAGAGTAAGCTTGAGCAATCAATTTTATTATGAAGTAGTTTATATAGAAACGTAAGGTCCAGTAAGTCTCTTCTTTGTTCTAAGCTAATCATTTTAAAATATTTTAGTCTATTTTTATAGGATGTTATAGATTTCTGAATTCTAGCTTGATAGGAAATATGCCATAAAAACCTTTTTTGAATACGTTCAAGTCTAAGACAATGGGCAGAATAGTGAGGTCGCCAGACAACACTACAGTATTCAAGCTGGCTACGAACGAGGCTATTGTATAGGATTATTTTTGTTCTGACTTGTTTAAACGGCTTTGTAGTCCTAATAACGAAACCCAATAATTTCGAAGCTTTCTTAACAATTGCATCATGGTGAGATACAAAGGTTAGCTTGTTATCTAATAAAACTCCCAAATCATTAATGGCATTAACTTCATCTAGATTGTTACCGTACAAATTGTAAGTAGTAGGTATATACTTTAATTTACGTGTGAATTTTATGTGTACGCATTTTTTTTTATTTTATTTATAGATTATGTGTAATTCAATATTAAGTTCATTGTTTTAAGTAAATAAAACCAAAAACGTGATTGTGGAATCAGAATTAAAAAGATCTAAAAAGCAATCAGTGGAATAGTTATGATATTATTCAACTAATTGCTGTCCAGTGATGTATGTTGCACTTTTTTTATTGTTTTATATTTGATCTCGCTGGAAAAACCCGTTACGCGTTTACTAATATTGCTATTAACCCTTCTAATTAAGTTTATAGCTTGTGTTAGGAATGGCGGTGATAATAGCCCAAGGAGTCAGAACAGTCGATCCTGCGATTTTTTTACATCGCTAGACGGCCCTAAGAGATTGAGCTATTGACGCTTCAATTACACAGTAATCAATAAATTTATCCTAAAAAAATATCAATAATTTTAATATGATATACAAATGAATTCCGTTTGAATGATGTAAAAAGTTTTAATCACTTAACTGAGTAACTACGTTAAATGCGCGACAAGTATGAACCTACAAACATAATTTATCAAGTACATACAATATTAGTAGAGACTGGGAAGTCATGAGAATTTGGTTAGAAATCCTTAGACATTTAAGATAACAATCATTATGCAATTCAAACGGGACCAACCGACAAGTCTAATTAAAAGCTAACAGCTGAGCCGACGGAGCGTATGTACGCAAGGAACAAATACTCAATGCAAAGGAGTAAATGAAAGGCAAACATTATATTAAGGGTGGGTACTTAATCATCAAACGGTTCGTTTATTTTAAGAAGATTGCTATTAGGGGTTCAGTGATACGAAATAACACAATTTAAAAGTTTATGTGTATACAAAATTATTCAAGTATGCTATTATATTTGTATAACTTTTATGTTTGTATAAGATCTTTTCAATCGACTTTTACAGAATTTCAAGGTCAATTTACAGTGCAAAATGTCTGTATAAAATAATTCCCCCTCGTTTTTACAATACATTTAATGAGTTGAGTGTGTTTCAATTTACGTAATTTTAATGGAATCGTGACTGAATATCAACGCAAAGATTAAACTATATTATAAAAAAAAATTGAAATTTGAATCAGTCCTTTTGAAATTTAAAAGACGAACGGTATTTTAAGTAATTTGGTTTTAAGACGGCCACCGCGCCCCTACAGTTTTCAACTCATCCAATCGATCCCAACACGGGAAGGGCTAGTTCATTTATATTTGGAAACGGCTGTTCGCTTAGATTCCAATTATTAGTATAGTTCTTCATCAATTCTTATAGCTAATGTTATCTGTCTTTGGAAATAAATGTCAGTTAGAGAATACTACATATAATATACGTATTCGAATGTAAAACACATATGGCATGCGTATGCCAATGTTTTGTCATTTAATTAAGATCACTATGTTTCTTGTCAGGTACATAATCTATACCAATATTTTAAATGCGAAACTAAGTCTCTGTCTGTCTGTTGCTCTTTCACGGCCAAACCACTGAATGAATTTGATGAAATTTGGTATGAATCTTGTACTCCAAGGAAAGACATGCTACTTTTTATCTCTAACACTGACGAGCAACCCCTAAAACACGAGCGAAGCCGCGAGCGACGACTAGTTAGGTATATTTTGTCCCTCATTATTTCCACTGAACCATAACATGTAGCTCTGCATTTGATAAGTGGATACCGAAAAAAAACCATAATGTACTAAATTATTCACTGAAAAAGTATTTTATGCATGATTAAGTTTAAGTTGCTTGAATTATTTAACACTGTACAAAGGAATACGAAAAACGTTGTGTATTTTGCGTATTCTTTGGCATTCAGACCTTTCTGCTACACGGTCTCCTGAGTAAATACAAGAAACGTATTTTCCACAACAAAAGGCTACACCAGTAGATAAGTTTGCGAAAAACAACCCGTTTACACATTGTTTAAAAGATTTATAATATTAAAAAAAAAAACCTCCGGATAAATTCAATCTTCGGAATTTTGCAGTCACTATTTGTATTTTAGAATGCATTTTTTCTAGGTTACATAATGTAAGAACTGTTTGACAATAGACTGGAATTATAATATCATGTCATCAATCGATCAAAATTAAAGTAGTTTATATTGTTATATATGTACGTATAAACTTTTTAGCGTTGTAGATTGTTATCTTTCATTACCTATATTAATTTTACGCTTAATTTAATTTGAATATCTCCTTCGTGCAATGTTTGTAGACTCAATGAAAACGGTCTTTGTGTTCGAAAAGTTTTAACTAGATCCATGGGTCATTACATCTTAAAGCCTCAAAGGGAATTTAAACCAAGTTTACACGGGTTCGCCCGTGTCCTAAAATATAATTAACGGTAGGTTTGGGCTGTTTATTTTAGGAAATTGTTGTGCCGTAATTATTTAATTTACTTTGATATTTTTTATGTGTTATTACTATAACTATTATTCTATTCTATTTAGTGGTGTTTAGTTAAAATGTTTTGATATTTGGTTTAAAATATGACATTAACATTTTATTTAATGAAAAAGGTAAAGGTTAAGATCTTATTCCACCACGTTGCTCTAATGCGGTTTGGTAGATTCACATGTGGCAGACTTTCATTGAAATTAAATAGATGCAGGTTTCTTCACAATGTTTTCCTTTACCGCAAAGCGCTAGATGAATTTTATACACAAATTAAAAACATGAAAATTCAGTGGTGATGCACGCGTCCTATCCGCTGGCTTATATTGGATCTGATTTTATAAAATTATAAATAACATAATTAAACTTTTTAAATAAATCAAGTAATAATTATATAATATCCTAGGCCAATGTGACTTTATAAATTTACTCTTTTTATATTTCATCTTTTATCTAAATGTATGAGAACTACGTAAATGAAAATCACCAAATGCTATGAGATTCGCTCCAAAATATTTGTCGTGGTGTTTGATCCTAACCTGTAAAACAATCACATGTTTCTTTTTTTATCGTGAGTTATGACAAATTAAATATTATGCAAAGATAATATAATAATACGTTTTCGTATAAATAAACCAAAATTGTTGGTATTCGCTAATTAGTTAAATAGTATTTTACAAAACAAATAGCCTATTATAACGAGTGGTGGACGAATTCGTTGCATTCTTGGTTACAACTGCTCTAGCGGTTAAAACAAGTAAATATAAACAGATTAATGTTAGTAAAAATTAAGTTATTAATCAGGTTTTGCCCGCGGTTTTTCCGAACTGATACGACTTGGGAACCTTCATGAAAAGAGCTTAGAAATTTTTTAAAGACCGGCAACGCACCTGCAAGCCCCCCGGTGTTGCAGATGTCATCTGCTTGTTTGTGAGCTTGACATACATATAAAAAGAAAGAAAAGAGTAATCTATATTAAAAATAGAGGTGACGATTTTGTAAATAAGAATTTTGGTTTTGTACGTAATAGGTCATCCCGGCACACGTGGTCGTGGTGTATGTTTAATTCATCTTGTTACGCGAGATCACGCGCGAAGAGCTCAAACACTGTTCATGAATATTACATCAGTGTGTTTTTGTTCCTTGGCATGATCCGGTAATCCTTGCTTGCTGCTTATGGAAGAATTAAATCGATAGTAAACTCAAGTATAAAGGTTAACGTACTTTCAAACTCCAGCTCAAATATATCTCGTAAAAGACGAATTATGATTTAAAGTTAGATATCGTATAGCAAACATTTTGATATAACATAATAAACAACAAACAAATTATAACTTTTAAGCGTCAGTGATTCCATTAGAACCTCTAAACGAGAGAAATGACTTCATCTCCCACAACGCCAAAGAGACGCCATCTCGACGCCTTAAAGTCTGCAAACAGTATACAGATTATATCTTGATACAAGCAATTCCAGTCTTTATCGTTTACTATAAAGATGTATAATCCTTTGCGATAGTTGTGAACATAGTTCAGCCGCGGGGACCGCAGCTTTGCGTCATGTTTCGTTCGAAATTGCCAAGTCACACTTTCATTGACCAACATAACTTGACCCATCTTCAATCTACGACACTTATTATGAGAGGTCTTTTAAAGCCAGTTATCCTAGATACAGAGAAAATGGATTCAAGGCTGCGTGCTAGAAATTTAACCCAATAATGTCGAGATTAATATCAAAACATGGCTAAGGTCGAAGTAAACTTGATCTACTTTGGTTGACACGATTTGAATGTTTAACCTATAATATTTTAGAACAGGAATATTGTTACATAAAAGTATTAATTTAATTTTCTTCGGATATGGATGGAATTTTGTTGAATGTTCCATGGAACTTTTTAATTACATTTGAAACAACTTTCAGGATGTGTGAAATACACAATATCTTTGCGTGTGTAATCGTTACATACGTATTTACCATTAACATATAACACTTTTTCTTATATAATGTAATCATCTGTATAAACAAATTGTATTCTATTTGTTCTATTTTATATTCTATAAAATATCCTTATATATATTCACTGCAAATATACTGGCCATCAATAAAATCGATTAAGTTTTGCAGAGAAAAAAACCTAATGGAATTGTTCTTAAACGAATTCCAGCAGCTTACCTTACTCGCTGCCAGCTTACCAATGGGTCCACAGAGTGTATAAAATATTTTATCTGCAATGCAATATGTTCTATACAGGCCTACTGAGCTAGCAACGTCGCTTACTTTACATTTCTCTTATTCCTCCCTCGACAGTCCGGTCAACTTCGACCGGAAATTTACATTGCATAAAATTCCCAGTAGCTGAAAATTTCATTGGATATTAGGGTTACCATTTTAATGAAATTGTGAAAAGTGCCCCACGATTTTTTACGAAACGTTTTTTCTATGTTGCGAAGACGTTTTGTCGCCATTTTTCCGAAATTTATCCTTGTATAAATTTTTAAGCACACATGGAATACTCGTAACTTATAAACATTGGGGGCTCTGATTATAAATTATTAATTTAGAAAATCGTACATAAAGAGAAAGATTTGGAAAGGATTAGTAACGTTTTCGGACAACTATAAGCTTTCATTGTGACGCAACATTATTGATTTTTAAATTAAGAATTACTTATTCGATAAAAGTTCCTAACGTCTAATTTAAAATGCAAGTTTTGCGTTACGAAACGATACTTCATCAACTATTCTCCAGGTGTGTATAGTTTCCATATATTTTCCGCCACACAAACGCGCTAGCTTACATTTAAAACTTCACTGAAAGTTGAAGATAAAATAGATTGTATGTGTTTCGAAGCATCCGCTTTATGAGAGTACATCGAGTGTGAAGTCATTGAAGCTAGGAGAATACGAAACTAGTTATATTTTCAATGTATGTATTTAAATAAAATTTATATAATTTTTGTTGTACTGATTGTACATTCGCGCAGAAAAAAAAACAGCAAATAATATGGTCGATATTTAGGCGATTTTCCATTAGAAAATTTGTCATTCATTTAACCGATGATCACGGGTTCAAGCCCGGGCAAATGACCACTACTAACTCTGAATTTCCATGCGTGAACTTAGTGCTAAACATCTCCTGCTCGGCGGTTAAGGAAAACATCGTATCCTGAAGGAAGCATATAATAATTTCAATGAAATTCTTCCACATGCATACTCACCAACCCTCATTGAAGCAGTGTGGTGGAATTCGCCTTAGCAGTGGGACATTTACAGGCTGTTAATTTCACTTACTTTGAATATTAATATATTTCTTAGTCAAACGGACAAAAGGTCCATCTGATGATTAGTCGACAAACCTATACAGGTCATTATTGATATTGTCAATAAAATAAATATTAAACATACCTTTCATTGTACATGCCCCGCTCGAAATAGGAATTTAGATGTTCCCTTCAAATAGGAAAACAGATTGGAGTTCTTACACAACAACTAACAAAGTATTCTTGTGAACCATAAATAATAACTTGTGTGGTACCCGCACGGGGTTTACACGTGATTTAAAATTGTTTAATTATAATAATTTGTATGCAATTTTAACTATAAAGAATTAATTAAATAAATCTTAAATTAAATTAAATTTTTATAAAAATTAAATTAAATCCATTCAGGATCAATCGTCAATGTGCTTAAGATAGGTTCAATAATATTATTTGTATTTTGGTGTCGAGTTCATTTCATAGCTGTGTACTGGCAACAATTGTTTTAATTATTATAATTTACTAATAGTTGTTTATTTAGTTCATGTCATAAGTTCGTATAAACGTTTTTAATTTTGTTTTCATGCAAACATGAATATATTAAAACTATTTTAATATTAGTAGAAGTATACATAAAACGTCTGCCTGTGATTCGACGCGACGTTTTGGCGCCTGGGAATGCCAAAAGACCTCTTAAAACCCTTGAATAGTAACTTGTAATGTATAGTATCGCTCTTACACCAAAACTGATATGTATACTTGTAAGTAACTTATCAGAAGATAGCCACAGTTTATATATTAAATAAATCAAATATATTAATTATATTATAAATATATCTATTAGAGACAATAAGATCTTTATTTTTTTTTCAATTACAGAAACTATAAATATGATATCACTATAGCACACAACCTTTGATCTATATCATATCAATAACAGGGGAAGATGCAGGTTGGTCGATGTCCACCTTACCGATTTCAGCTAAAACGGCATTACTCGGTGGAGACTGTCCAACTGCATAGGTCATATGAGAGTTTGTGCGAAAAACAATTCCAATCTTTTTACTCAGATAACAAGTCCAACACAACTGTAAGGAGTTCAAGCGCAAGATTAATGGCTTTACGTGGTTTCCGATGCACGGGAACTTGGAGCCGATTTCCAGATTACGGGCTACTACTAAGAATATTTCCACTGAAAAATATAATGACTTTTTATTGGCGGGGGTTTGAACTCCGGACCACTGTGGTGGTCTTACAAAGCAGCGACTAGAAAAATTATATTAATTCCCTCTAAGTTATATAAAATTACTATTGTTGCTCTTTATTATTATTATCATGTACATAATATAAGTCTTTCATACTAATTTATTTTCCATTGAATAATTAAAACAATTTGAAATATTGTAGCATAAAATATTTGAGTTAAAATATATTTAACACAAGTAACAGAGCAAAGTGACGTGGCGTTAGGCCGTTGAGTACATCAAAGCTCTTTCATCTCGCTACGCCTCACCGCCCGCGCCGCCCGACCCCGAACAATAAATTCCACCACTACTTGTATAACCAATTATTGCTTTATCCTTGGAGTTAATCTAACTATATTGTATAGCTTTGTACGTGTTCCTTGTACAGACAACTTAATTATTATCAGGTAACGAGAATTGAATCATTTTCGTACATTTCAACAAACATCATTTTGTAAAATATAAATATAGTAATTGTTTTTTCAGTTACGACGATTACAAGCGGTATGGTGACGGTAACAAATCCATAAGACGTTGTTCTGCCTGTGAATACATATCTATTAACCGATAATTATGACGATCAGCTGAATGGTTTATTATCGTTAACGCTTTGTAGTGCTATTTAACTGCAAGAATAAAAAACTTAAAACCTTCTTTACAAAAACACTGCTCCATATTAAAATTTATGAATTTTACGCCAACTTAATTTTTACTGATCTCGTCAAATGGCAATGAATTATATTAATCTCAAACATATGGTAGCACTATCGCCTTATACAAACAACTTCGTATTATATACCGACGGCGAAGACGCGTTGGGAATACTGCTCAAGAAGGCACAATGAGTGACTACGAAATATATTCTAGATTTCAACCTAAAAATGGCGATATATAGTAGAGATGATCCAGTTATGTACAGACTGGATGAATATAATTCCGACCAGCCGAGGATTTCAGGAACCCATTAAGACTAATACCAAGGAAGACTACTCAACGAAGACAAATTTCGAGTCAACAAGAAGTCGTCGTTGAAAGTTCAATGCATTTGTTATCAATTTGTAATCCACAAATTTAATGCGATACTTCCTAATAATTAAAAATATCTCATTTTATAAATATGCCAATAATTAATTTATAATTATGAGTTTTAGCGAAATTATTTAGCCAATTATGATATTATTATTATTTAAAAAGTCTAATGTATAAGATCCAATTCATTACATCATCAAAATCTCTTTGATCCTGCACAGCGCTTCTTTTGATATCCCTTGGCCTTAATAAATTCATACTTATATTACATTTTTATAAAATCTTACACGTCTTATATAGCTTATATTAATTACATTAGAATTTATTTGGTAATATAAACTAGTAATTGTTTTCTTCCTTTCTCTTGGGAAATTGTATTTTTTTTCAGTTTTTATGGCTTGCTATTTCAAGGTATAATGTCTTCATGGAGAATTTTATTTAAACCTACTTTGCAATTCATACGCAAATAAAATATTTGATTTTTTTTTAATTTACTTTTTATATCTATCCGTATTATAATATTGTCTTGGAAGTTATGTGAAATTTTTGCATGC
This sequence comes from Vanessa atalanta, assembly GCF_905147765.1. Classification (NCBI taxonomy): domain Eukaryota; kingdom Metazoa; phylum Arthropoda; class Insecta; order Lepidoptera; family Nymphalidae; genus Vanessa; species Vanessa atalanta. The sequence continues at coordinate 4,049,741 of NC_061884.1, forward strand.
TTGTTTCATTGGTTATCGCAAAGTTCCTTGGATCGGATTCCGTATCGGGCTAATAATAATAAAAAGTATTGTTTCACCAGTCCAAATATTGTCAGCAGCTTTTCCTAGACGCAATAGTGCTCCGGAAAACATGAAAAACGGGTTTTTGTGCCCGTCTTTTCAGACCACACTAGTATTACCATATAATTAAAATGAGATGAGAGTCATATTATAATTTGCGCAAGTACTTGTGTTGTTTAAAATCATCTGTGCTTTTTAATTTCCCCTGGGAATTCCCAATGTTGCCTAAATTGATTTCCACAAATTTTATTACAAAATGTGAACTTAACTACATATAAACTTTTTGAATATTTATATTTTTTAAATGATTATTATTCATAATTAATTATAAATTTTTGATTTTACATATGATTCACTATTACATGTCCATACTATTTTAATTTATAGTAAAATACAAAAAAAAGAAATTACTATGTAATAGTAATTTTGATTTCTAGCCTAATGTAATATCTTCTAAACATATATTAAGTCATTTTGATTCTATCGCCTAATTGCAAAACTTAGTATTGTTTTTTCCAACTTCAAGGATGAGTAAGCCAGTGTGACTACTGCCACAAGGGACATAAAATCTTAGCTCCCAACGTTGGCTCATTGGCTATCTAAGGAATGATTAATAATTCTTACAGCGCCAGCGGTCACTACCGCGTGTAGATAATGATATATACATATATATAGCAATATCTGATGAGTGAGTGATACCTATCCAGACGGGCTTGCACAAAGCCCTACCACCAAGTACACATACACGTATACAATGCGATACTGAAACTTTAAACTGAAACTGCGAAATGGTTTTATTGGTTTGCTCGTGCATTGTAAGAAAAACGAATCGTTCTTTGAATATGGAAGCCGGTCACGTCAAACGTTTGCCTTATTGCTGACATAAAAAAAAGTGTTGTATTATATATTTTCCATATGTTCAAAGTTTTCTCAAGGCACTTTTCTTTGTCTCTGTATATGATTTGAGTTGTTGAATATTTGGCTCCAAAAACGAAATCTCTATAATTACCCTTGCGCCCATCTTAATTACTATTTTATTCGAATTTAGCGTTATTATAAGAATTCGTATTAAAAGGTTTTATAATATGCTATGATTGTATATGTTTTGTTTTGTATAATCACGTAGATCTTACATTTTTTTATGGATCATTTATTCAAATAAAATATTAGATGGCGTAATGTTATAACAATATGAGAATACGGCTAAAATACATGGACGTAGACAACGGGTTCATTCTTTTTATCATACAAATTATAGAAGTATACATTCGTTTGACACTGCTATGGGGAATACTATAATACTAGATGTATTTTTACGTTGACTAACCAAACGCGTATAAAAACTTTAACATATAAACGTTACATTTATCCGCCTTTTATTTCCAAAACGATGACTATGTATGTCGTGATCGAAAGGCATATATACAATAAAAATATTTGTATAATTTAAGTAGGTAGGCATATAATTAATTAAAAAAAATGTCATGAATCGTCTTTTTAAATATATGACTGTATGATAATTGGTGAAATAATCTGTGCCCTCTTGGCATAAATAATAATCACAAAAAAAACTTGAACTTTAGGGTGAACTCCAAGTTGTGATATAATCAATACGAAGCGTAATTGCTTTATTTAAAAACAATCAAAATTTAAAAAGTCATGATAGCATAATTATTATTTCAGCTATGAGATGAAATAAATGATAAACTAAATGATTTCCCAAATGTTTTGAATATCATCAGTAAAAACCTGTTTTGTCTATACGTCCATACTATGAAGCCCTCGGTTGTGTACAATTTAGCGCGTAAAACAATTTATACCTTGTTCCGGACAAACAACCCAATTCCAAAATACACAACGGAGCTGTCAATAACAAATGCTTTCAATTTGGATACTGGAAAGCCTACCCGCTATGTTACACTGAAATTCACTAAATAGGAGTTATCGCTTTATTTCTAAAAAGTTAGCGAGTTTGATGTCTAAAGTTAAAAAATATTTAGCACAATATTGTAGATACTTAATAATATAATGATGCTTATATGAAATGTAAAATCAATCCAATTAAATAATTTGTGATGTCATAGAATGGTCCAAGATTGAGAAGCTTGCTTATGGAAGAAGAATACTTGGCGGAACTGCACGACTATTTTTACGATCATAAGGCAGTGCGAAAGATTGAGAAATTATTAAAGAAATATCACTCTTTTTAAACGTTTTACTCATTATAATCCCACAACTTTTGGGATTAATTCTTCAGAAGTCTATTGCTATCATTTTTAAATCGTCATTCTACAAGATTTAATAGTATTTAATGGTACGGGTTCGAATTAAATTACGTAAATTATTAAATACAATTCAATTATTAGTTATGCTGCATGGAAATCAACGAATGGAAATACCACATTATTTTTATAAAATACGTAATGTTTTATCGAGTAATAATCACAAAATAAAATAATATTAATCAAAACTTTCTTATCATGATATTTAAATTTATTAATTAGTAAATCGAAAAGTATTTATATAACCGTCAGTATGAGGGTTCTGATATGAATATTTTATAACGTCTCGGAAAATTAATAACACATACCAAACATAGTTTCCCCGCGAGTTATATATTACGCACGAGTTGTCTAGACGTCTAGTGATTAATATTATCGATAGTTTCCACATAGTTTAATGCATAGCGAGGAGTAATAGCCGAGAAATGTAAGTTATTTCAAAAAGTACTTAGCTAAATTGTGTATCTCAATTTGTTTTAAGATAGCGGTCGAAAGTCATTCGTCTATATGTAAGTTGTTACATTGCTTCTTTAGAAAATAGAAGGAAAAAAGAAGAACAAAACTACATTTACTAAGCCTAAGCAATTAAGCATCTATACATAATGGTAATGTATGAGACCCGTACGTCTCTGATTTACAGAACTAGTACATATAAATAAAAATTATTAAAAGTTAATACTTTAAGGACGAGTGAGTCATTGTAGTTATAACCAAAGGTATATGATATCTTAGTTCCCTTGGGTTATCTTCATATTAAAGGGCATCATACTAATGAGAGATCAAACATTTACTAGGTCTCGGTGCAAGCCCGTCTCGGCAGGTCCACCACTCATCATATACTCTACCGTCAATACGATAATACTAAGTTTTACTTAGTATTGTCATATTCCAGCTTCAAATGTGAGTGAGGCAGTGTAACTATAGGGAAAAAGAAAATAACATCTGAGTGTCCAAGGTCTCCACTTACCGTCACACCACAATATATAATAAAGAGATATATTGTTTTAAGCCAATTCACGTCTAAGCTCATAATACGATATACATGAAATTGTCTTATTGTTTCAGTTTATAGTTACAGGATGGACATTAAATATATAGTATTACAATAATGAGGATATCGTCTTGACCAAGACCAGCCAACGCAGGATATATTACATATATTGCACAAGTGCGCACACACAAATATTCTCTCACTCTCATAATTCGATGGGACGGCAAATCCGTCCGAGAGTTCAGGAACAGAACTAACTGGTGTAGAAGTTTTCCGTGGCAAGGGTCCGTGTGAGTGTACATAATTCCAAATTCTATACTCCGGACTGTTACTGATAAATTTTCGTTACAAAATAAAAAGCTCTTAATCGGCTGACCCGGGGTTTGAACCCAGGACCTCAGGATCTGCGGCATTATACCTGGCCACTAGAACAATGATGCAGTATTAAAATATGTTGCTTATATTTGAGATAATGTCTTATATGCTAATGTTTATACATTACAAAAAAAAAACTTTATATAAATTTTCAGGTCTCCATAATGTCTACAGAAATAGTGACACCTCATACCTATACTTTATAGATAAAAAATAGCATTGGATTTCATTCAGGAGGAATCATTGACAGGCCCCGGCCAGACTACACTGGAAAAACTACAGCTGACATTATAATGTCAATATTTATAAAGGGAATTGTGTATTTACTATCAGTTCAAAACCAACGTGTCATATACGGTTATTACAGTACTGTCATTTAACATCGCACAGGGAATTAAAAATATCTTTTCCTTTCCTTTTTTTGTAAACCGTGTTTATAGAGGTTATATTTTTATACCGCAAATATGAGGGCCAAGATAATGAGATACTGATTTTATTATTAAAAACTCTTTCAAATCTTATCACTCGACTTTTTATATCTTTTTTAAAGTTATGGAATACATTTAATTTGTTACAAATTTTATCGTTAGTTTTTAAATTAATTGAAAATCGTTGGAGTCACAATAGGAAAGATGAGTATCATTGATGTAATATTTTTTTTATTCGTTGGAAAAAAAACTTAAAAAAAAATTACCCGTGAAAGAAGATATTAACTATTGTTATCGTTGAAATTATAGTACGTTATTAAATCATCATTGAAGGGTTTCAAATGATTGAGTTATCGACGACGAGCGACAAGGGTCCGACTTATAAATCTTTATACAATAACGAAACAAGGAAAATGTTGCGACGCAATTTTCGTTGAATGTGCAGTACACTATTTTCTTTTACTGATAAAATGGAATTGAATTACTTCTTCACAATTCTCATATACTTTCGACGAAATGTTATTACAAAAATGTATATTAATAAAACTCAGAAACTGATTAAACACACACAGTCGTACAGACTGAAACAGAACAGATCTGGATAGAGCGAGATCTGGTACATCTAGTAGTATAGATTTTTGCATTTGAGTTCGAAGAAAACATTTTCAAAGACTTAACCTTACTTCCAAATTGTTTAAGTTAGGAATATGTTAATTAGTGTAAGTATAGGTTTTTGTTATAAATAAAGGTCAGATGGCCCAGTGGTTAGAACACGTGCATCTTAACCGATGATTTCGGGTTCAAACCCAGGCAGGCACCACTGAAATTTCATGTGCTTAATTTGTGTTTATAATTCATCTCGTGCTCGGCGGTGAAGGAAAACATCGTGAGGAAACCTGTATGAGTCTAATTTCAACGAAATTCTGCCACATGTGTATTCCGCCAACCCGCATTGGAGCAGCGTGGTGGAATATGCTCCAAACCTTCTCCTCAAAGGGAGAGGAGGCCTTTAGCCCAGCAGTGGGAAAATTTACATGCAATGATGAAATTAATGAAAATTCGCTAATGCAAATGCTAATGCAAAAGGTCAATAAGTATCAGCGTTTTATGAAACTAAACCCCTTAAGGGGTTAAGTACAAAAGTTTTTATTTGTATGTAAGAGTTCCGTGGTATTTTAAGCTTTTATTTGTCAACGAAAAAAGGCCCATACTATACTAGAGTAGTTTATCCAAAAACTAAACATTTGTGATAAGTGGAATACTTTCTTAGATATTACAGATGCCAGTCCTTTGGGACACACGGCTAGTTCTATAGGTAAAATAATCTTGGATATTATTTTTCTGCATTATATACGCAGAAAAATAAAGTGATAAAGCTGATAAGGGAAGAGTACCAACAACAGTCAACATTTAATTTAATTCTGTAACATGTAAATTCATTAGTGCTGGTAAGAATTAATTATTTTAATAAAATTAGCAAGATTTGAATAGATCAATACAGTCGTAGTGTGCAATTATGTTTATTATAATATAATTTCTAATTTCCATATTGTTAACATTTATTTTATTAATCTTAATTGCTATATTACCTAAATTCTGGTTTTGTTGCTTTACAACGCCGTGTATATTATATATATTAGTTTTAGTCGAATTTATTGTATAATGCTGTTTAAATTGTTTGATGCGGTTTTCTATTAAGAAAACACTATTTGAATAAAGAATATTTTAGTGCTGACTGATCGATGCTCGACAAGAGAATTACTCAAACGTAATAAAATAGCTTCAGTATACCGTGCAGTTTTTTTTTTTGAGTCAGTAAAATTAATGTAATAGTCAGAGAAAATATTTGGAGCTTATATTTGGACTAACAGAGTTTTCCCCAAAGCATTTACCACACAGTCTTCAGAGATGAGATAAAATAAAAACATAATTTAATCGTGTTGTGCAGATATTCTAACCCACGAAAGCTGATTGTATTTGAATATGTATGTATGTATTATAAAAATACCTTTTTTCGTGTTTATATGATCTATAAGATTGAGTATAGTTCCCTGCATTAAACATTTCGTTATTATATTCAACTTTTTAATAATACTAAGGTTTTTACAATAAAAAGATTATAACATTTGTAATGTTTATTGAAAATAATAAAGTTTTCTTGTACGCCCGGACTTTACAATCAAAAATATTTTATTTATAGCGTAACTATCTTATAATTTAATTTACATTACCTAATTGTTGATTGGAATACAATATATAAAAGCGTTTTATTTAAAAGTATACATTCTAAAGACACTTTCAAGGTGTACCCGAATAATAATATGAACAAAGAAATAATTGTATATTTTATCGCTCGCTTGGGATAAAATATATTCAAGCATTTTAGGACTTAAGTTTAAAATGTATACTATTCTGAATACATCTTATATTATTTTACATTAAAAATAATTATAAAAATAAAACTTTTCATCTTTGTTTACACATGAATATACTGCAATGTTTTACAAAACTATTTGCATTATTAACAACTTTCGCGATGTTCAGCGTTGATCAATTCTACTAGATAAATTGATACTAGATAAGCAAAAATTGGTCTCCGTGACTCACGTTCGCGTATCTGACAAAAGCTAGCACAACAGTCAATATTAAATCCAGATTTAAATATGAAACGGAAAAAATTATAACGAAATTTATTTTGCTAAATGTAATAATTAAATAAGAGACATTAATGAAATAAATCAACACCTTTTGTTAGTATAATTGGATGGAAAAATGAATAATTTAATTAATTTAATAATTTGATTTTATAAAATTCAAAGAAAAAATATTATGAAATTCTATTACAGTTGATTCACACATCATAAAAGAAATGTATACATTTTATTACATATAGGGAGATGAGGTTAGCTAGTGTTTAAAGAGTATGTTATAAATTCAAGTTTTTGGTCAAATAATCAAAACTTACGGCAAAACGGCAATCTAGATCTACAAATTTATATGTTAAAATATAAATAGTGAATCATTTTAAATAATCCTAGAAGTAGGGACTAACAATAGCAGCTGGTAGTTTTGAAACTATTCTTGAACTTCCGTATAAAACTTTCTAAAACACGCGTAATATGTAAATTGAACTAAACCATTCTTAGATTATGAAATGCATGTACGAACAAAATGGAGGTTTAAATTTATGATTTTCCTAAAGTACCTAATAAGAACGAGTCGGAATTTTAAACAAAACAAAATAGTTTTTGTTTAATTGACATTACATTTTACTTTATTTTATGAATACTTTTTTATTTCCTCATTTTTTTTCTTGGCACTTAACAAACTCTATTTATACTCATACGTATTTACAAGCTATATTTCAATTTTATATTACAACAGCAGCGATTTGTTTCATCTAACATATAAAACGCTGTTTTTTACTCTAACATAATTGAACTTTATGTTTTCCAGAACATTCTTTACACGTTTAATATTAATATCACTTTTGGCAATGTATGTACATACAGATTTTGAAATTTATTCCTAAACGTCAGTGAACTGTGTAATGTTCGTGTATACCCAAGAAGTCGAAGTTATAAACTAAGAAAACTAACCTTTTTCATGTGATTATACGCTTTGTATGTACGTTTATATGTTTATTTTTCTAACAGTGTTTCTATTTTTCTGGTAATTACATTATTATATTATCTGTTACTAATAATATCAGTTATGTTTGAAAATCGAATGGGTAGTTATTTGTTATTTAGATTATGTGCTAATTAGGTTAGCTGAGCTCGTAATTAAAAGTAAATTTTATTAAAAATTACATGTTTTTTTGTAGATTACTTTATTTTTATTTTTTTGTATTCTGCTTGTCAGAAAATAACGAAGCAGTTTCCTAAAACAGTTTCTTTCAAAACATTACTCAAAAAAGTACAAACTGAGACAAGATTTTTTTTGAAAATAAGATAATTTTAATACATTTTTCTATTACAATTGCAATAAATATGTGTAAAATTACACATTATTACACTAAGCATACGAAGACAGCATGTTATATTTAAATGGTAATACAAGGCACTGCCTTAAAATTACTTTTATATAATATACAATTTTTATAAGCAATTATAGCTACATTTAATATATTACATGTTACAAAGTATTTTATTAAAGTCTAAATGAATAAATAAACAGTATGAATGGGAAAATTGTTACATGTTTAAGAAAAATAATAAATTATTTTCGAATTTGATGTTAAAAATTAAATCTATGCAGATTAAACTATATAGTTATTGGCTTAAAGTTTATCTTTTACTTCACAACCTGTTTTATTGAATACATTAAAAACAAATCTAGATTATACATTAAGCAGAACGTTAGGATTCATAGATTATACTTACAGATAAATTTTACTTATTCTGTCGCAGTTCAATATTCTATATATTCCGACTTCCAGTATTGTAGAAATTAACGACTATATTAAATGTATCTGGCATATAAATTATTGTAGAAAAAAAATCAATTCCATTAAATTTTGAAGCTACCGTGTAATTACAGTTATGTATAAACGGGCAAGCTTAAAGCGCGTTGCAATTCCGAAGCATATATTATAACCTAACGAAAGTATTAAATTTAACTAGACTGGTATCTCACTTTGTATGGATTCTAACTATACTTCTTAGACGAGTATCTCGAGTATTTATATTAACATTTTATTGCACCATAAAAAGTCAGTAAAACTAACACAGCAGCGCTATAGAGGCGTTTCTTCGCCTGACTCACTATATGGCAATCTAACAACTTTAGCACCTGCCAGTACACCAACACCTTCCAAACATGATCTTCTATTTGCTAATACATCCTTTAAAAATGCTCTCCTAGGTCCAGCTAAATCCGTGCCTGTTATGGATCTTGTTAACTTCTTTAAGGCAGGTAACTTTAAAGCTTCTTCATATGATGGTGGTTCATCCGTGGGCGTAGTTTGAGCACGACCCCCAAATGGATCTCTTGAACACGTCGGTGACAATTCCCTAGAGAAATATAAAGTATTTTCTCCGTTTCTTCTTACTTGTGATTCTGGTATAGGTTCGTAAGTGACAGGATTATTTGTTAAGTCATCCAGAATTTGTCTGGCGCTTCTAGCAGATGTTAACACACCTGCCCAAGATCTTCTATTCTGCTGTTTAGCTTCATGAGATCTAGAGCTACCAGCAATGTTATGACTTGAATGAGTTCCAGCTATCGTAACTCGTGGTCTCCTTGTTGGTTCATCGAAAGATGCTGCTTTTATAGCAGGCCTGTTAGTTCTTGGTTCACCTTCAATGTCAATAAGAACACCTGCGTTAGATGCATTTTCCGCTGGGTCTTCTCTTAGAGCAGCATCGATGCGCATAGCTTCTGAGTATGACGGTACAATTGCACAGTTGCCTCGGATGGCTGCAAATAGTTCGAGACTATCCACAGTAGATGCATGTGAAAGTGGAAGAGTACGTGGAGGTCTGGAAGCAGCACATAAGACGGCGCTTTGCTCATCAGCCAGTGCCCACGAGTAATTTGTTGCAGGGACTGGCGGTAAAGTGTCAGATAAATGTGTATCTAAATCTAATTGTCGACTAGGGTCTAATTCGTAGTTCGTGCCAAATATTTTTGTTATCTGTAAATATAAACCATATTGATTTTTTTGAGTAGTAGTTTTATTAGCAAGCATGGGCATAGTTATCCTTCATCTAGGTACTTACCGTATAATGGACATATGCCGTATTACATTCTATAACAATTCTTAGAGGCCAAGAGAGAAGAAGACAGGAAAGTGTCCAAAAAAGAAGTTGAGATGAATACCAAGGACAACGATCAGCTTCCCTTAAAAAATAAAACGAACCGTTAAAACATTTATCTAAACTATAAAGAGAAGTTGTATAACCTATTATCAACTCACCTATATGCTACCATGTACTCCCTAAAAGAACTAACACCTATTAAATCTAATCCCTCACGCATTTCCATGAAGTCGTCGAACCTTTCATGTTCTGCAAAAAATCTTGACCTTTGGTCTTCAAATTCTGTAACAAAAGACCGATTTTATAAAAAATATAATGGTTCCAATTATCCTTTAATCTTTAAACCCTCTCAAATAATTTGTTTTAAATTGCTTTTTCTTTGAATTCAAAAGTAACTACGGCATACAATATAAGCTCTCTTGGAAACAGTACTTTTGAACGTATGGCTGTATTGAATTTCAAAATACGGAGTCATTCTTTGTAACATCTGTTTGCAATGTTTTGTGGATATATTTTTATTTAAATATAGAATAATTGAAAAAAATACATATTTGAATAAATTTATATAGATATATTAATTTAAATTCAGAAGCAATGAGGAAAAATGTCCTTTTTGATCGTCCTTGTCTTGTAACATTCTTTTGTTTCCAACAATACCCTAAGCCATCGTAGGATTTTATTAATGACCACCATTTATTTGCAGCTTAGTTGAATCCGGGATTTGAAAATCCTAATCCTCTTAAAATTAACTATAAAATCAATTTGTATGATTTTAAAAATTTAAATATAAAACACAGTCATTGTCGTTTCATTTACCACTGGCAGCCTCAATGTTCGCGAAAGCGAATCCTTTGCTGAAGCGGACCTTTGTGATGGGGGTTTTCGAATCTAGAACTAAATTCCGCGAAGCATCACGTTGGCCACAACAGGCATGTGCAAATGACGTACTTGCGCTATGCGTATTTACTCGTTCGTAGTATACCTGAAAATAAAATTATAATATATATCTTTCATCCATCTCAGAAAATATAAGATCGTTTCCAATGATCAGTTTTAAATTTAATCATTGAGGAAGGTAAAAGTTACAATAATAGTAAGCATACAATTTTACCCAACGATCCAAAGAGTATAAGACTAAATATAAACGTCAAACGATGTGAAAAACTGTATGGTTTTAGTAACAAGCTCAGTCAATGATTTGTATACGTAATATTGAAAAGTTTTAACTCAAGATATTTTCACTAATGTTTAATTGAAGTGCTCTGTTTTTATTTATAACACAAAATTATTATACAATGCTCTTAAATTAGGAATATTAATATTAAATGCATATAAAATATATCGTTGAGGACAAAACCACTCAATTTAAATGTCAATTAAATTCCTTGTTAAGCGGATCACAGTTGTAGAGCACCCTTAAATTCATCAGTGATGTACATGATAAAAACGTTATTAAATAATTAATTTTCATTTACACAAATGCCATATTTAAAAAACTTTTGCTAGGTTAAATATCTATTTAGGAATGATATGTAATATATTTATGGAGCTTTATTTAATCTGTGGTTTCGTGTTTGAGGGTAATGAACTGTAAAAAATGCGTCTGTGCATTTCAGTATTTCACTTTACGATCGCAATGACAAATGGCTTTCTCCCTTCCGTTTGTTTCAATGTATGTAAAGTGTATCGATCGGAATGATAACGAGTTTCTGAGGGAAGGGCGCTGAATTCTGATGTTCATACTAAGAGCAAAGTTGAGGCATTGAAATGATATGATTAATCCATAAAAATATATTGCTTTGGCTGAGTTTTCGGAGATAAACTCAAGATATGTATATGGAGAGTTGGTTACCATGTTATATGTAGAAGAAAACCATAACAATTTATGTTCTTTGTTGTACATAAAGAAACGATTATTTTATTTTTACTTTGCCACAATTTCCCAAAAAGTTTTACCGAATTCTCAGGACAGGTGTCCTAATTTTTAGTGATCATTTCATCATTCGGTTAAAATAATATATTGAATGATGAAGCTCCTATCATATCTATATAGATTGACATTTGCAAAATTGTGAGGCGATGCTCTTTTTTCCAACGAACATTTGCAAGCTCATGTGGCATTTCTACCCTTACCTGGGTCGTAGTGTAAGCGTCGCCATTGCGGTATCGCGTGACTTGCCGCTTTCGACGCACGTAGTGGTAGCAAATAGCTTTCCACCTAGTAATGAAAAAAATGATGTAATGTTACGTTCTACGTGAAAACACGCTCACTATGACATTGTCCTCTAAAACTTTATATTCTATTATCTTTTAAATAAATGAAACATTTGCACAAATTTGAATACTAACATAAACATATATATATAATCCATAAGCTTTTATGTGACGAATTATAGAAATGATAATGTCTGCCTATACCAATATTGTCCACAGCAGCACAGGCGCTATGAGACAATCTAGTATAGAAAATATTATAGTCACTCTTACTCTTACGAGTACGTACACTCTTTATCATCCCTCACTCACATAATTCGATGTGTCGGCCAATCCGATACCACCGGAATGTGTTTGGGCACAGAACCGGCTTTACGTGACCTCCAAGGCACGAGAGTGTAAACTGAGAATTTCTTAACAGAAAAACCCAATAGCTTTTTAATGGCCCGACCCGGAGTAATACGAGTGAGCGCCATACAACTTACGTACTATCTTTAAAGTTGGGTTGAAATTTTAAACTGTGTACATGATCGTAGTTTCAACTTTAAAAACGTTTAGTACATGAAGTACATGTGTACAGTAGGTTAAAAACAACATTATGTTATTACTCTAAAAACAAAAAATAATAAAAAAATGTTGTTAAATTCGAAAAAAAAAATTAATTGTAAAAAAATATGAAAAGAGTTTTGAGAGCAAGCAAACTGGATGATACCTTATATAATTTTTTGTCCTACTTCCCTTTGCCAGGATGAAATATTTCAATGGCTATGTGCGATATTTTTTCAAACAAGGGACAAAAGGCTTAATTACTTGATGTATTGTTTCAGAATTCAAAGTGTCAGTTTAACGTTTTGACACGAGGTCACTTTTTATTTCAGCTGCCTGAATTGCCTTCCCTCGTTGTTTTAATTGATATAAAAAAATAAAGGCTTTGTTGTTATATTGAGGCCAATGTGAAAATAGTCTTCCTGATCCTAAGTGATCCACACTTCAAAGTTGGTATTATAAGTACCTACTGGTACTGTGTGATTGTTAGTTTTTTTTTCTCTATAACATAAAATATATATGACATAATACTATAATTAGCAAAAAGTAATCTATTATACCTAAAAACAAATGGCGAAACAGCACAATCTGAGATTTCTGTTGCTTATGAATTCTTGACTCGTTTTTATGTAGATCTTATATATGTAATGTAAAGATATATAAGATCCAACCCATTTAAATATTTATCATCATTGTAACAAATATTTGGATAGCATTATTTTTATAAAGTTAAATAGATGTCGTGGCTAGATCAACAAGGTTGTATGTTTAAATAGATACGAGGAAATTTTTAAACGAAATTCAACGAGCCTTCTAAGATTATACCAAATATTACGATTACAATCTGAATGAATATTTTTGTAAAAGACTAGACTAACCTGGTATCAAATATTAACAAGTTTACCTTTTTCATAAAATAGAAAGCCGATTTCTTCGAGTCAGACATCAAGATAAATTTATTATAACCTTGTATATAACGTATATATGAGTAAGTTAGTTTAAGGCACAAAGAACATTTTAGTGGCTATTCCACTGGACTAAGGCCTCTTCCCCTTTTGAGAAGAAGATTTGGAAGCTCATTTCACCACGCTGCTTAAATGCGGGTTGGTGAATACAAAAGTGGTAGAATTTCATTGAAATTAAACGCCTGTAGGTTTCTTCACGTGGTGTTTCTTCACCGCTGAGCACGACTTATAGCCAGAAATTTATATTTACAGGGTCTAAGAATATTTAATTTTTTACAAGAGTTTTCTATTTTATCTGAATTTTAAATGTATTAGTATGATTAATTTCTTGTTGACTTCTTCACTTGACCATCTCGGCTATAATTGAAATTTACATCAAATAAAGGCGATGTACGATTCATAAATGTTTGATTTTGACCTATCATCATTTATCCATTTCAGACTCCAATACGTGAGAAGCATACAAGGTGTATTAAATTCGAGTCTCTCATATAGACTGAAACGTAATATTATAAAACTTGATAAGTTTAACCATTAAAATCTTTGACATAGACTTTTATTACAGATTTTTGTATGTGAATATATCACCCTAAAATTTTAAATACCGTTAGATTATAGTCTATCTCGCGCAATTGTAAACTGTCGAAAGATTGTAAACGGTTATTCAATTTACAATAAAACATAAACAATTTTGATAGTTCATAATATTTCGGTTAGGTTAGAGTTTGTATAATTTTACTGAAATTTACTTTGATAGATGATATAATCTACCGAAAAATAATACGTTAAATTTATTTAAAATTTATTTAAGGAGTATGCTACGAAGATAGATTATAATCTAACGGTATTTAGGTAGTTCTAACTTTCGTGCTAACTCTTTCGTTTCGGAAACGTAGATATTTCCGACTATTATTTTGTGTGATAATAAGTCTATCTGTACTACGTTCGAACGATTCATTTCTACTTTCAGTTCCTATCCACAGCTCAGCCGTCCTTTCATATTTTTTAATCAGTCAAGCTATTCGATTTTTAAAGCTTCCTATGTGTAGCAAAAAGGATTCCAGTAAGGTAACCTTTAACCTTTAGGTTATTTGTAAAAATATAACATATTCAGAATACTAGAAGTTATTTTATAAATAACTTTTAATTTTATAGTAAGTACCTTATCAGATATTATGGGAATTAATATTTAATTACATATTTTGTTTGTTAAATAACTTATTTTTAGTTTCTTCTTCTTTTTCGATATCGAGATGTTTAATAAGCTACTGATAAATTTCTTCTAAGCCTAAAAAAATACTGGCTGGTTAAGCTTTTGGGCAATCAGACTTCCTTTTATTCCAACTGAACGATATCGTCGATCAATAAAATAATTTAAAATAAGAACATCGGAGTTTTACTATAAGTCATATCAAATCCTCATCAAATAATCGTAATTATTTATAGAAACTATATAAATGTTCAAGTACAATAGCTTTGGGAATACAATTTTTACTTTTATCACAACATTAATCGCATTATTTATAGCTTTGGGGCGTGCAAGAGTAAATTATGGCTATGGTTGAGAATAATGAATTTTAAACAGAACCTCAGGGTGTTGTGTGGGAGGGAAGGGCGAAGTTTCTAGCTACAGTATTCACGTTAAACTTTAACTCGTTGAACCATATGTCAAATCGAAGTTAGAACATTAAATTGTGTTATACATTAGTTTAAGTGTGAAACAATTGTACGATAAGTGACTTGAATCGAACTTTTGGTACTCCTTGTTATAAATAGATTTTGTTACTAATATTTAATGCTGGTTTTAAAGATTATTTAAAAAAGGGTTCTTTAAGATAATCACTATTATTATAATGTTTTTATGTCTTTCGTGAGGCCGTTTGCGTATATATCATATACTAGTTAAACTACTAAATTTATGGTTTGTTATAGTTTTATGATAAGAAGAAATTAAAACAGGTTTAGTTCAAGAGATCGTACATCAGTTTTAATAATTATTTAATGTTAAACATTTATCATAACGTCCATCACGAATATAAAAAGTCACTTTTGTATAACAATACGTTTACAATAATAATTATAACTTGTATCGTTCAACTGTGAAACTACGCTAAGTTGTAAGCCTTCAGTGGAAGTACGACAAATGTCTAGCATTTAAATAGTTGTATTATATAAAGTGACACGTTATTACCAGACTCTCGGGTTGGCGTTCCTCATCGCATGGACTCGTGCGCTCACTGCGGTTACATCCACACGTCGTGCTAGCTGTATCCTCGCTGTGCTATGATAACACTCGACCAAATACACCAAATACAGCAGCAGAACGAAGGCAATTGGAATGTAAGCGTAGCCGACATCGCAGGGGGACTCCCGTACTGTCCTCTTTATTGGGTACCTGATGGACATAAAACTGTTAGTTGATTAGACAGTAGACGCCATTAGTCAAGCTTTGTAATTAAAAACTAACCCATTAGGCTCAGTTATATTCAAGAGGATTTTGAATTTGGAAATAAGCTACAACAACTATTTTTTCGTTACTTAGAATGCGATAATACACTGTATATAAAATACACTGGTTATATATAATACACTGTATATATGTCGTATACTAATATAGTTAGGTTAATTTTTTAATGTTACACCTCCTTACTAGAGGATTTTATTTTTTAAGTATGGTGACACTAGACAGCTGTCATAGAACGTAACCCGATGTAAGACGTGTTGATTTTGATTCCGAAGTTATAAAAGAAATATCACTCTTTTTAAAACGTTTCACCCACTATAATCTCACTTATACATTGTTTAATAAAAATCGTATAAGTATCTTGGCCTACAATATCAAATACCTATATTACGTGTAACTTCACAATTACATGCTTCACATAACTATTACATACATACACACTTGCAAAACTATATCTGTATAAATTGATATAATATAAATAATTGAAGAGTTTCCATTTATGGGTTCTTATGTAGTTTGTTTGTATAGGATATTCCTTTTTCATTATTCTATTATCCCATGCTTTGTTTTTGAATGTTTTAAACGAACAAAAAATACGATCAAAATAAAATTCTAAAAGTAATCTTAATATTATTGTAAAGGATGAAATTTTATTTGTATCTCAGTCTATTTCGTATTTTGTAGATTTGTTAATTTTCAAAATATTTACATTAAAGTAAAAAGAAGCCAGATTTTATATATTGTTTTTATACAATACAATAAACAAATGAAAAAAGGTTTTCATAAAATATATTATTTAGTAAATTTCAACTATATCTATAGATAAAATAGCCATTAATTTCTAGTAATTTAGACAAGTAATATATCGTTAATTATGGGATTTTATATATATATTTTTAAATAATATAAAAATCTCGGGAGCGAAAGCTTTCTTGGTGAAATACGTATTATATTACATTATTATTCATTTAAATTCTTAAAATATCTCCATGTCTCTTAATTAAAAATGTGAGCTGAGGGCATTGACACTGTTTTTATAACAAAATTAATTAAAAGTGCAAATCCTCTCCTATTAAAAGGATTGCTTGCTCAATTGACAATTGCAAATTTGGTTGAAACTTAGTAGGTATAATTTTGTAACAATGTAACGAAAAGTAGCAGATTCATATTGGATAATTGATGTAGAAAATATTTAAAGCAATTGCCAGCCCTACTCTACTAATACTCTTCTATACATATAATAAAATTAGAGTGACTGTTTGTAATATTAAAATAGCCGCTTCTTATCAAATGAATATGTCGTGTATACATATACACGATACATATACCTAAATAACATTTTTATTTCAATTTTTGTTTGACTCTGTCTAACTGTTTGTTCCGGCTAATCTCTAAAACGGCTGGACCGAATTTGATGGGACTTTAAGGGGCAGATATCTGATGTAATAAGGAGTAACTTAGGCTACAACAATAATTTTTTTGTTAACAAACGCGCACGTAGTCGCGGGCACTGCTAGTTCTAAATAAAAACCCTTATTAAATGATTATTCTGTTAAAGATAAAATAGCAGTTATTTGTAAAGGTTTAATGAAATGAAAGAGCAATTTTTAAGTAGTGCTTTAGCTTTCTAGCTGTACGTTCCTGCAGGCTGCACTGCACGTAGTCTACTGCAGTATAATAGCGTACTTAAGTCAGTCTAGTTTTCCAACTCAGCGTGCTATCGTCAATTACTAAGAATGACTTGATTACGTTTTATGTTTAACTGTATGTAGACCGACCGCTTCTCTTTTAAATTAAAAAAAAAAAAAAATCTTATACCAAATACTTTCATTTTGATATAATCCATCGTGAGGTACAAGTTTGACTAAGTGCAAATTATCAAACATTCAATCATACAATAACTATCGAACTAAGCAATCTTTCCATCCTTACTGTTTTAGTATATAATAGTTCGAAATATAATATTTATTTCATAATCCTGTTATATTCATTATAATTAGTTATGACGTGGAAATCTAAGGTCGGGTAAAGGACAATAAAAAAGTTGCCATTTTGATTTTAAAATTGGTTGTGTTAAGATTCTTTTGTAGATGTAATTTTAACTATTAACAGCTTTTGTTCTAGAAATATTCCTGTGCGGTTGATATTATTAAATTAAAAGTTAAAAGGTGGCAAATTATTATATCGTATAATTATTATATCCCTTTATCCCAGCAGTGGGACATTTACGGGCTGCTAATGCTAATTATATCGTATCGATTTATATTGACTGTTATTACGGCTAATTTAGTTTTAAGTATATAAAATAATTTATAAATCCTCATAGTATAATCATTTTAAGTAGACTAAGAAGGAACGTACCACGGGCCCGATTAATAAAAGTTCTGTTGGTATTTTCCACAATTCAAACTAATTAGCCCACATGAACATTCATTCCAAAAAATATTCATAAAATATTATTAAATGTCAAGTTTATTTTTCGTGTAATTAAATTTTTCGTTAGCTATAACTATTACAGTTTCGTACGTTATATACTAGATACGTTTAATAGTTTTCACGTGAATGACGCTCAAATAAAAAAAAAATCTTGGTGACAGTAGCCACTCAAATAGAAAATTAAATATAAAAACACGAATATTTAATATTTATTTCAAAATGCAATCAACAAATATTTGTTGAAAACAAAATAGTATAGTCGTATTTAAAAATGAAACGCTCGTGGCGGCAATCAGAAAGGCCATATATTTTCTCTTTGTAAAGCCTAGACTGGTTCAAAAATGGAATATATAAATTTACTACGGATGTGTTGCAATTTAGTAATTTTATGCATAATTGGTATTTCTGATTCAACAGTAATATATAACAAATATTATATACTAAACTAATTTGAAAGTTCCATATCAATCGAACAACAATATTTTTTCGTGAAATCGGAAATTATGAACAAAGAAAACTTACCTCTTAAAATATTATGATATTTATGAGAGTGACACCGAGTACTCTTTCTTAGAGAGGGAGAGGCATAGTGGCGTCATATTGTATCCAAATATAGAAATCTTTCTCAGAGTAATATGTGACTTAAGAAAATAATAAACACCTGTACTTTTTTGTAGTTAAAATAGCGATATAAAATTTAATACAATATATCAATACATAAGAAATTTCAATGTTGGAGACTACAATGTTTTTTTTTTAGTAAATCCGCTAAAATTCTTACCAACGCAAGACTTGTGTGTTAAAATTAAATGTTAATGTGTTTCACAGTCACAAAACTAACCCCGATATAAAATGGTTCGTTATATTATAATAAATTTCCAGTAAAAATAAATCAAAGGCGGATGTTAACATTAAAGGCGGAGATCTACTTCCACTAATCAACTTTCGCAAGCCGGAACTACAAACTTGGAAAACTAGGAACTTGTGTAATACATAAGTATTAACTAGTAATTTAAATAATTCCTAATTAGTTTCTACTAAGCGTATATTATATTCTATTTTGACGGTCAAGTCAAAGGTTTTGGGACCCAGAGTAATTAAAATTGTATGTAAACATTTTTGAAAAAAAAAAAATTAACGAGATGTATACTCACGTATTTAAATCAATAAGTTCTCTGTCGATTTCAGCAGTGCTGCACCAAGTTACAGAGGCCAGACAGCCGACGATCATCAGCGTGAGGAGAAAGCACTTCCAGTTTCCTTCTCGTCTCAGCACGCCACCGATACTTTGTTGTCGAGGGCGCTGTATAAAGAAAAAAATATATTATACAAAAAACTTTTTTAATACCAACTCATAACTTAGGTATATTTATTATACTTTATTGGACAACATGTAAAGAACGAATGACTTATAGTAACCAAACAAAGAAATTAAAGAAAACAAAACTTTAAGAAACTTATTGCTTACAGCGATGAAGTATTGTAGCTTAAAATGTTGTCAAAATAAAACTTATTCTTACTAAATTAATTAAGAACGTTCCATTCGCTTATTCTGGTTTAAAACCTAAGCCGAAATATGTAAACGATATTCCATGACTACTAAATAAAAAACCCGAAATGGAATATTTTTATTAAGGGATTCAATCAATATTTTATCATCCAATAGATGCCTAAATAACTTTTCCCGGGCTGTGAACTAAAGGTATGTTTACGCTGTCTACGTAATAAGTTGACATAGGCCGCGCAAAACGAATCGTATAGACCAGGCCCTGTTTACACACCCCTAATAATGTGACCTACGATTCTCTAGAGACAAATATTTTTCAGTCCGTTGGAGTTTTCGAGACAAAAAACGTTTTATCAAAAGCGACGTTGAGAGATTAGAGAGTAAATTACTTTTGAGAGAGTTTTCTTTTATCAAACATTTAGATTTTACACTTTCCGAACAATTTTATTTCTAATTACTTTTTTATATATTGCATCGTCCAGTCAAATTAACAGAAAATGAGTTGAGAGGGTTAAAAATTTAATATTGCTTGGAAATAAGTAATTTAATTCAACGCTTTGATAAATAGGTTCAGGAAACATTTTTAATATTATCATTTAATCATTTAATCAAGTTATAGATTTACATAATCATCTTTAATCAATACAGAAAACTATAAATAGTTTAAATTTGTCATGATTTCTAATGTCCAATATTAATTTAATATATTAAAAAAAAAATTAAATATGTTTCGTGTATATATTTTAGAATTCAGAAAATATTGTTTGAATTTTAATCAGACATGATGAAGTAGAACTAATATAGGCTATTACGTATACATATATAATACTAGCTAGCAGTCCCAGCTTTGAAAGGGTAGAATAATGCCACATAAAACATTTATATCATACATCTCTATCAACTGCCATATTTTCTGCTGACAACTTCAACAATTATCGTCATATTTCAGCCAATTTACAGACAACCTTAATGAATGAAGCACTCTGTCCATTAGTGAAAACGGAACAAAAGTCCGTTCGGTAGTTTTTACTGTAACGAGTACAGACGCGACGAGAGGACTCTTTGTAATATGTAAAGATGTATAACCAAATCAAAGGTTGATTCAGGTTAGAATCTCGGCAAGCTGAGTCATGAATTAAATAGACCACTGAACTTGATCGAACTGATTTTATCTCACCCGACTAAGTTGGCTCGTTAGTGGCTAGTTATATATAAGGTTACAAATTTTAATTTCTTCTGAATAAATAACAAGTAGGATAAAAAAACAATTTGGTTTTTTTGTGTCAATAAAATTTCGTCAATAACCGTTTAGAAGTTGGCAATGTTTACTCTCACGCACTTCTGAAAGTATGCGGTAAGTAGGTACTACACGTCGTCACTGATCTTATTTCAATCGTATGAGATACTATCGGATAAAGGGAGTGAAAACTATTTCAAGACTGGAAGTTTCATCATAATTATTCTGTGTAAAATAGATTGTTCAAACCTATGTATTTTCATATACAACCTTCAAACGAACAAAGTCGCAAGGAATGAAATCAACAAACTTTTTAACTACAGTTTATATCTCCACTACTCCATTTTGTAATAGTCAATATTCGTATTTAATTTAATTTAATGTTCCAATTGTATTTAATATAATGCTGTAATTCTGTCGCAACAGAGTATTAAGTTTAAGTTTTGTCCAGACAAATATCAAATAATACAATTCATTGTTTGAAGATTAACAAAGCGTTTATCTAGACTCGAACAATATTCAAACAGATTAAATTTAAATCAGAGAAGTAAATTTTAAGATTACAAGAGATTAACGAGATTTTATCTATTATTATTTTATAAGTGGAAACCGACTGAACTTATATCAAACATGTTTATTTAATTGACATCGTTGAAAATATTTATCCATAACTATCCAACCTGATTTTATGGACATATAAACCAAACGACGAAATTGTGTTACCTAAGATTTATATCTTTTGTTCTTCTGATAACACTGGATTACTCGTATGAGATATTGATGTTTCGTGATAGAATATTAATGATTGGGTGTTACGTAGGCAGGCCAGCAGTAATCCCTACCTATCGTAATGACTCGTGTGTTACGTATTCAACGATTGAGGCAAGAAAAAACAATTTAGCTCCACAGTTTAACAACGAACCATTGGCTACTTTTACTTTGAATTCCATATATTTTATTTTATTCCTTGTCAGAGCTTTGTAAAATCAGCTAACGAAAGAAAATATCACTCTTAGAAAATATCACATAGTGACGTTCCCAGGAATATCGGTAATGACATGTATTTTTATGTTCAACGTATAATATCAGACTTATCATAAAAATGTTTATAGATACTTATATGAAAAATGATAGTGTAATATCATTCCTTTGTAATTTCTTGAGATTATCTGATTCAGAAGACTTTTCGACTGTTCTTTATTTACGTGTATTTTTCGCTTAATTTACTTAATTTCGTATCGTTATCGTTACTTACATTTAAAAATATTCTGTAAAACACCTGAATGTTCTATAGGTTTTCCAATTACTTGCGAAAGGTAAGCAAAAAGATTATCCTACTAGTAACATATGCGCATAATGTAAGAAATGAGGTTGAAATTTATATAAATATGACAGAGTCAAACGTCAATAAGTAAGAACGTATGCATCACATAAGTACCTATATTTGTGATGTAGCAAACCAACCAATAAATGCTTGGCATTTGCGTTAAGTTCTAGATTAAATGCTATTTCTGTTCAACGTAAAGAATCTAAAGTGGACATTACTATCATTAAAAAAATATATAATATTGTTAAAGAAACATGAATAGAAGATACGGGCAAAGTAGGTTAGGTGTATAACGCAGTATATTAGATGTTTAATAACGAGTTCTTCATGCAATTTTCTTCCCAATCAGACAAACGTTCCTACAAGAATTTCACAATTTTTTGTATCACAAAACTCTATGGATTAAAAACGTCCATATTTCGAGATGAACCGCTCTGGCGTTGTGATTCATCAGGAGCACTCATTGCATTCCTTTTTGACTGCTCAATGGAATTGGTTAGGGCTTAGTTGGAGTGTGAAATCTCACTAGTCGGTGTAAACAGGTGCTTTTATAAGATTTTAGAGTTTTTTATATTGTCTGTTGTGCAAAGGATTTAATTCATTTCGTTCATATATGGTTATATATTTTTGTATTCTAATTAATTTAGTTATAATGAAATCAAAAATCTAAGACTAGTTTATAAATATAAAGGCAAATGATATAAAAATTAAATTTTAAACTTTAGATTAATAGTTCGATAATCGATTAACAAACGATGAAACTTAAGGATGAAAAATTAGTCATTATTTGATTATTTTGGAGAATAACTTCACGACTCAATTTGCTAGATTGGATATCATACAACAAAAATTAAACTATACAGCCTTAACTTTATTAAATTGCTGTAAAATTAAAAGGTTTAAAAATGTTTTAAATGTTAGCAAGATATGTATGTTTTATAATTTAACAGAATTTTATATTGTGATTGAACTCAAAATCAATGTCGAAAATATACCTACAGCTCTGCAAATAAATAATTTTGATAATACGTCCGTTATTCATTTCGAAACGTGAAAAATTCCTATATTGTCACATTGTGTACCATAAAAACTGCTACCACTTAAAAATAAAAACTGTATAAGTCGTGACCCTTTATAAATACCGTCGACAAGCATTCCGGCATCATTTCATATTTGATTGGCAATCCCACGCGGAAAACTACCTAGTCTGCTGTGTAATTTGCAACACAGAAATTTTTACTTTTTACTTGGTGTTTGTTGTGTTTCGGTCTAGTGAGCTAGTGTAACAGGCATAAGGTACATAACATAACGTCTTAGTTCCCACGGTTAGTGGCGCATTGGCAATGTAATGAATAGACCACCACCTTTCAGCTGGCTCATATGCACGTCCGCATTCAGAAATTTAAAAAAACGGTTATATTTCAAGGAAATTTAATCAAAATATAGTTTTCACAGTTAGGTGTAGATGTTAGGTATATTTTTCCTGAATAAAAAGTAACCTATGAGTTATTCCTGACTATAATCCATTACAGCGTAATTGTGGCGCGATTGAGTAACAAACATCCATCCAAACTTCGCATTTATAATATTAGTTAAATTATTATTGAAATAACGAAAACTTTCAAATAAATTATGACCTTACTTATAAACGTTTTCATAAACATATATTTTTCTCTTTCTTTCATCATTGATTTGAAATTCTAAAAAAGAAGTCAGCCTTATTTCACTCATCAGCATCTTAACAACATTTATATACATATATAATGCCGTTCACGTTTAGTTTGATAATTGTTCTTTTATAAATCATGTCTAATTGGGATCCAATTAATGCGTAATGGGATCCCCTTTATCTATTCGTTAAACGCAGGTTAAACTATAGTCTATTAAATTCAATGCTTGATGTTAATTTAACCTTGTTTTATTCGATAGTTAAGTTTATTTCGTGATGTGAATTCTCGTTACATACAATTATTCGTAGAATACGCATTTTGAGAGTCGAGATGGCCCAGTGGTTAGAACGCGTGCATCTTAACCGATGATTTCGGGTTCAAACCCAACAGGCACCACTGAAATTTCATGTGCTTAATTTGTGTTTATAATTCATCTCGTGCTCGGCAGTGAAGGAAAACATCGTGAGGAAACCTGCATGTGTCTAATTTCAACGAAATTTTGCCACATGTGTATTCCGCCAACCCGCATTGGAGCAGCGTGGTGGAATATGCTCCAAACCTCCTCAAAGGAGATGAGGCCTTTATCCCAGCAGTGGGACATTTTCGGGCTGCTAATGCTAAAAAAAAAACGCATTTTAAGAAATGTTTATATATGATACAACTTCCAAAATATGTATCAATATACTCTCGAAGGCACCTCCATCACAGTTCGGATGGTTCGTTTCCGATGGCGTTGCATTTTATGTTAAGCATGATTAAGATTACCCTGGATTGCCTTCAGACGAAGGAACTCCAGTCAAACACATGAAATTTTTATCTGCTATAAAATAGGTTTTTACGTTTTTTTTTTCTTTAAATAGTAAGAAGTTCGGATAATATATGATTCCTTTTTAGGAAATTGTATATATAAATGATGATAAATTAGTTTTAATTTGATGTTTTTTTAATATAATAGGAAGGCAGAAGCGGAAATTAATTATAATATTATAAAGATTTAAACATTCATCCGCTATTGACAAGAACCCTTAAAAAATATAGCTGTAATAAACGCATTTTGCCGTTTGGCTTACTCATCCTGTATACCTTAACTCAGCAATACAAAGTATTATTATTTGTTCGCTTAATAACTAATAAGTGGTTGTTAGGTATCTAGGTGAGCTCGTACAAGGCCCTATTATCGTTATTTAAGTAATAATGCCGAGAAATGCTCCTATTCTATATAAAGCAAATATATTCGTGAAATTGCTGTTACAGTATGAAATAAATCATATTCTCGGTACTGAAATATTGTCATGCAAGAGAAGAGAGTTTTAATAAAATGTCTCCCACAACTTGCTTTGACCTGTTCGCTGCGTGATTCAAAAGGCTTCAAAATCGTAATCCAGCAGCTATTTATAAACAAAGCCTTGATTAAATTTATTAATGATAAAAATATTTTATTTAAATTCCATATTTTTACGAAAAACTTGCATCTGCTCGCGGCAACACCTACGTGTTAGGGGAGGCAGGTGAGGTAGCTGTGAGATAAGAGGCCTAAACGACAGGTTTTTCAAAGATTTTTGTCCCAATTCTCATTCAAACCCTTTCAGTGTTTTGTGCGTGAAATAAATAAAGGTTCATCCCCACAACAAAACAAAAAAAAACGCTTTTAATATAATAAGGTTTAAATAATAAAATTTTATATTTAAACAAAATTTTGAGGCAAATCATTCATTTCGTCTGATTTATTGCGATACATTTTATACGAATATTTATAGTCTTTATTTTTATAAACGCCGCAAAATATATTTAGGGTTAACCAAAAACAACATTTTGTTGATGCATGAATTGTTTCACACGAAAATAAATGTGCTTTATCGCAATTTGCCGTTATATAAAACAAAAAAGTCTTCGTTATTATAAAAATATTGTACACATTAAACCGAATTAAATAATTGAACCTTTAAGATGATCTGTGGAAGTTAGACTAGCACCAAGACTTAGGTTCCAAAAATTGCATGAGGAAGAATCAAAGCAGATACAAGTTTCCGAGTCCAAATTCCCAGCTTGATATTGATGTTAGTTTATTTATTTAATACGCTTAAATTTAACTAACTAAATGCGCAAGAGATAATGAAGATAGGTACACTCTCTATTAGCTTAACCTCATACTAAGGGACGACAATCTGACACGGCCGAGTCAGGATAACCCTTGCCAACTCACTGACTCCGGGCTGCTAATGAGAATTCGTTAAAAGAGAAATCCCAATAGCTTTTATTGAAACGACCGGGGATTTTAAGCCAGGTCTTTGGGTTCTTCGACCTCATTAACTGATAATTAGACCAACGCCTATCAGATGATTTAGTACAGAACATAGAACTAAAATTGTAATTTCCAGACAATAAGTCATATATTTTAACAACATAAACATTTCAAAATTATTATAATATATTAAGGGATTATTCTAATAGCTCATGTTCAAAGTTTTCTATACATTGAACCTGTACAACTGTTACAAAGCTATTTATTTATCAGTGATTAATTGAATTTAACGGAATACTGGAATAAAAGGCGGTACACGATACGTTATACGTTGTACATATAACAGAAGCTTATTAAACGAGGCTTATAACTGAATATGGAAATTGAACCGAATTATTTAAAAAAGCAATCACGACAGCATGGAGGTACTTAATGTTTTTGTTTACATTTTTATTTGTCTTATTGTATAAATAAGATTGACGTATATTTAATAACGTATTCGTATATGTTCGCTCGTCTGAAGCACTTCTTGTTTTTTATAAATAAACATTTGTATTAAAGAAGGAACTGCCTGTAAACACCACATGATTGAGCTCCTTTACTTAAGAAGGTTTGGATCTTTTCCAAAATTTATATAGATTTTAAAATTTGTTATGATATTCGGTACCATCGCTTTAATTTCTGCTTTTCTATTACAGGAATTACTTAAAAACTTCATTCAGATATCTGACTCTTTGAAAAGTATAGAATCTTTTAAACGAGACATATTTTTATATTTATAATATTCATGCTATAACCCAACGCCAATTAGTGTCTTTTGAAAAGCTAGCAAAATTTCAGTGTGTGAAAAGACGCTTAGCAATTCTAGTTAACCAAAATTCATGATGGCCCAATTTAAATTCCCCTTTGTTCTCATTTTCGTGCATTCAAACAAAAGATACATTTCCGAGCGTAACCTCCGCGGCAAAATTTCAGGTTGGCAAGTTTTACCAACCTACAATAGGTTGTTAAAACTAGGTCTATTTATAATGACGATTGACAATAAACTTTTGAAAAATGTAGTATCGTATTGGGGTTTTGAATCATGCTTCAAGAAATAATATTTTAATATTTTATAGGACCGATAAAATAAGCTAAGTGATGGTAAGTAGTCACCACTGTCCATTGAAATGGCGCATTAAGAAATATTAGCCACCAAGCGTGGGAACTAAGATGTTCTTTCCCTTGTGCCTGTAGTTATACTGGCTCGCACACCCTTCACACTGGAACATAACAATTCAAAGTATTTCTGTATTACAGAAATTTCTACCGAATATTTGGTGAGAGAGTACTAAGCAAAAGGGCTTACACACAGCCCTAACACCGAGTAAAAGAACGAGATTATTTATTCAAAACACAAATGAAGTACATAAAAACTTATTGTCTTAGCTTGAGTTTGAACATACAACTTTATGCTAAGCGCGTCTTTTTTCATTGAGCTCTTGGGTTTTTTATACTTAACTCCTTATTCAATCGTAAATATTATCTGTTGCATTAGTTAAAATACTTTGTATGTTACATGTTTATAATAAAAAAATGCCCTAAATTGAATATAATGTCCAATTAGTATATTTAAGGTTTATATAAAAAAAAAAACGATATAAACACAAATTAGTTAAACATGCATACGTCTAAGAGAGTCAAATGAGATTTAAAAGTGTGGGCAGAGACCATACAGAACAAAGCGTTTTTTATACAAGGGCACAGTTTTTTCACGTCGCAATTAGTACAGAGCGGGGCTTGGATAAATAGCTTTGTTTCAATAAATAAATACAATTATTTATATGCTCATGGCGTTTGTAAAAAACTACAATCGCTTTTCGTTACGATCTAAAAACTTGTATGTTATTTTTTCAATCATACGAGAACAAAGCTACGAAACGATTTTCTGTTACTGTCAAAGGAAGTTTTTGTTTTGAATACGGTTATCGAAGTGAACGTTACTCGAAGATGAAATTGAGGACGAGAATTTATTAGTTGCTAATTACAAGATGATGTTTAATTTAAAAAAATCGAGCTAGGATGTGTCACACAATATGGAGTTAAATAATACAATTGTTAACTATTTTTTTTCATATTTCAAATGATAACAGCGAAACATTCTATGGATTGGAGTTGAGAGTAGGATGTAGGGTATAGTAGACAACGAAATGGATAGGAAATGTAAATGTTATTTTAACAAAAAGTGTAGTCACTGTAGCTCTATCATTATATTTCGCTACATAAAAGTTATAAAAGACTCTTGTTTTAAAAAATACATTTGGTCAATCAATACATTCCGTTCATTTTTGTTTTTAGTTTGACCCTTATTATTCTTCTGTACAAAAAAATGTACAGTGTAATATTAGATACAATCAAGACGTCGTCTTGTCAAGTTTTATATAAAATAAATCATATACGTATGAATCGTTTTTGTCGTTTCTAAGGTATGTTTTTAATGCAACTCCGAATTCGAAAAGTGTTTTAGTAAAAAAAATATTACTTTACAAATTGTCTACTTACTAACTTATATCACTTATAAACTTCAGTTTGTTAAACATTAAATTACACTACAATTTTGCTACAAGTTTGTACCACCACGCGGTAATTTAGCAACGTTGCTTGTAATATAGAGTTAAGTTTAGTTGCCCGATGTTAGTTATTACAAATAGCCCATATAAATGCGTACTTCACGTACCAACTTTGCTAGGTATATTATATTCCACATCGATTGATTTATTTTAAAACCTTGTAGGAGATGGATATTAACAACTTTATGTATATTATTAATTACTAGCTGCATCTTGCTTCCTAAGAGCGCTCCTGTAATATAACAAACTAAGATTTGTCTTTGAGTATTCACCTGCATTCGGGTCAGTAGTTGTTAAAGTGTTATGCTCTATTCTTTCCATTCGCTAATGTAACGTCACTATTTGTAAAATGACATGTTGGGCGTGTAATGTTACATTACACTTTGGACAAGTAAATCCCGATGAGAGAGCCTAACGCAAAAATATTCATATATTAGTCTTCTATGCGCACATAGACCGTACGCATAGTCCAAAAAAGGAAGAGTTTTCTTTATAATATACGTTTGTCTTCCTACCTTATTCTACATGAGGAAATCCAGGACTAGAAGCTAGAATATGATTATTTATGAAATCATTATGATATCTATGTTCAGCGAATCGAAAGAATACACATGAGATTTATGCAGCATTTGGACTATAGCAGTAATGTAAGTAAAACCCTCTCCAATAAGAGAATTGTTGATGAAAATCGATGAATCGAATAAACTATTAATACATAAATAAGGAATATAAAAGAATTTTCTTAGATCAAACTTCCTTTACAGTGATTTAAATTCGGGTTTAGATAAACCGAACCTTGTTATTGTTAAATAATCCTTCAAAATCATCAAGATTAACAAAATAGAATTGTGATGAATTACGATAGCATTTTCAAATAACACATTATTAATAATTAGATTTGTACCAAATTACCAAAACTTTAAAAACTTTACGCAACACTGTTATATACTAATCCGTTGTCAACTTTGTTCTATCGTTATTTATTAATTCTCTTTACATTTAATTTTTTTTTTTTTTTAATTAATTTATTATTTTGAAATGATGATAGAGAAAAACAAAGTGTTCCGATAATACATGGACCGTTTCATCTATTTCGAGATTCTATAGCTATGTGCTATATAAGTTATTCATAAATATGGACGTAGATTTATAAATCAAGCTATATTTTTAGGTACTTAATTGGTATTACAAAATTCAATAAATGTAGTATGTATTAAAAAGGTCATTGACACCATTGACGTTCCTGTTCTTATTGAACCATTTGCAATTAGTCAAGATGATTACAGACTCGATGGTCTTAAAATAGTTTCTTTGAGTTACATGTGTTAAATAAATAGTCTCTTATGAGAAAATAATGTTAAAAGCATATAATGCTGAAGCGAACAAACGGGGCAAAAATCCCAAACTATATTTGCCGTTTGGATTCGAACAACACCTGGAAATCATAGTGCATAAACATTTCTAAAAGATATAACACCCGGTCTTATTGCCTCCACCTCCATATGTGGCTGGCTCATTTTTCGCCCAGGAAATTGGAATTGTGATTCAACGGGGAAATTCGTCTAGTTCACAATCATGTTTAGTGAAGTCGTTTTTTAAGTTTTGATTTTTATATACTTATTTTATAAATCAAAATAATTCTGTAATTATGTATGTAAATAAATATTAACCTCGTACTGTATTACGTGTTTCAATGTGATTTTGAAATTATCGGGTGTCAAAATTAACATTGATTTTATGATTAGAGTAAAATTTAAGTTTTATTTTTAACTCATGTATTTAATATCAAATATATATAACATATTGGAACCAAACGCATATAGTACGACACAATTTAAATGTACCATCGACAATAAAAAAAAAACCAATCGTCAATTTGGCGAATGTATTTGGTTATATGATGTTTAAAATTATTACGTTTGTGTACAACAAATAAATAAAGATTGATGATTTCGAAGTCACTTAATTCGGATGTGATCGGTTTTACGAATTTAGCTGATGCTAGATGTAAGTTCTGTCGTACTATAGTACCATAATATCGACTTTCTATCGGCTTCTAATAAAACTGTGATACAACGATTAACTCTTGTCGGTATGAAGTGATTTTTAAAAAACATATTTCATTAATAATTAACTCTAATTTAAATATTATCTATTTAGATGCAAGTGATTTCTATAATATCGCAATATACCTAATAAATATTTGAATTTTTTAGATTAAGTCACTTACTTATTTTTAATAAAAGAGAATTTTCACTGCATTTGCCAGACACAATCGTCCTCGTTACATTTTATATTTGTATGCAATTAGGATGTTGAGTGCTTTGGAGGACGTCAATATAACGTTGTTAAAATGTATATAAGCTGATCACGTAATAGCATTACATAATAGGCTTTCTTCCCTTTACACTACGATATATGAGATGAGATAAACTAAGCAATATTTGTTGGAAACAAAAACATAATTCCATTATTGGTGGCGCAATTAACCAGACGGGTAATTGTGATAACGATATTTATTTGATAACGCAAACCGAAATGATCCATTAGGTAGAATACGTGATTTTCAACCAAATATTACGGGTTCAACCTGGTCAAGCACCACTGAATATTTAGAGCTTAATTTGTGTTTATAATTCATCTCGAAATCAGTGTAGAAACATCGCGAGGAAACATGCATATATCGGATTAAAACCTACCACATGTGTATCCATGACCAACATGGTGGAATGAGCACCAATATTTCTAAAAAGGAAAGGATGCCTCAGCCCAGCAGAAAGATATTTAAAGGCTTTATAAAAAAAAATCAGTGGCATAATTTACTCTAGTTTAAAAAAATGCGATCTGGAAAAAAATCTGGTCATAATTATGAAATATTTTTTTATAATTTACTCTGAATTATTACTTCTATTTAATGCGGTTTGCATTAGTGGCACTGATCTAATTACTTTTAATTTCGTTTGATTAGTAAATGGATCCCAAGTGTCATAGGCTACTATTAAACATTACTACTAATTAACTAATCCATCGAAGTGTACTTGATTGTAAAACATGTTATAAGCTACAACGCCCGCCGACGATTTTACTCGTACTAATAAATTAGAAGATGATTTTTTAATGATTAATTAAAAAAAAATTACTAAACAAATTCATCATCCTTATCCCAATTTTATTTGAAGTCGGCGCAGCAAGTTTTCTTCTTCCATACTTCTCTGTCTGACGCCATCTCACTCGTAACATTCTTTCCAGCAACATTCTTTCGTCTTTCATACAATCCATCCATCGTTTCTTTAATCGTCCCCTTCCTCTATATCCATCCACGTTCATGCTTCAGACGTTCCTCACAACATGGTCCTCATTTCTCTGCGTAACATGTCCATACCCTGATAGCCGGTTTCCACATAACTTCTCGGTTACCGGTGCCACTTTGAAACTTAACCAATATATATAAAACTTATACCAGAAATTCAGCGTTTCTAAGACAATGTTTTAGTATAATATTAATCCGTCTCCCGTTTTATGTGACAATCGTAATTTTTATGTTTATGCTCTAAAGAAAACAATAAAAACATAACAAATATGTAATAATCAGGGTGATGGTTTATTTTTAATTATATACTAAAACTAAACTAAAACTTAACTATGTACTAAAATAATTATGTCGTTATAACCGATTTAAGTCACGATGGCCGGTCTGAAAGGAGACCAGCCATCAACGGAGGAATTATAGTGCAAAAGTGTCTGCAAACACAGGTACGCTCTCTATTCAATCCAATCAAACCAAAATATACTTTATTCAAGTAGGTTTTTACAAGCACTTTTGAATTGTCATTTAACAAACTA
Source organism: Vanessa atalanta (assembly GCF_905147765.1). Taxonomy (NCBI): domain Eukaryota; kingdom Metazoa; phylum Arthropoda; class Insecta; order Lepidoptera; family Nymphalidae; genus Vanessa; species Vanessa atalanta. The sequence continues at coordinate 4,082,699 of NC_061884.1, forward strand.
TATTAGTATAAGTGAAGCTACCACCGGTTCAGAATGCAGATTCTACTGAGAAGAACCGGCAAGAAACTCAGTAGTTTTCAACATTTAAAAATACTTATATGTATGCAATACATCCTGCCTGGAAGTCAACAAGTATTAGCTCCACGCTCTCATAATCCAATGGGACTGCAAAACCAACACGACTGGAAAAAGTTGAGCTTGGTTACGTGATTTCCAATATTTAGTTACTGTTGTAGAAAAACCCAATAATTGGGATTGAAACCAAAACCTCGTGATCTGTGTTCTTATATCTAGCCACAAGACCAACGAGTGGATAAGGTATGAGGATCTTGTAATAAATCTTTCAAAAAAGCAAAATAGGAGTATCAATTTGAAATAAAAAGTTTTATATTAAAAAACATATCTACACTGTCACGAATATAAGACTTGTTATCCTTTTCAATTCCATAAACGAGAAAGAGATAGCAATATTTCTTTGTAGATTTTTTGAGATTTCTTTCTGAATCGGCATCATTATCCGCAACTTTTACAAAATACAAGAACTTGCGAATTAAATTTGAGTTTTTGATACTTATGAAATGTAATCACGTACATTTACAAACTTGATGGATTAACATGAAAAAGTTCCGCAAAAGTACCCTCAATATAGAACCTTCACACCCTTTTTTATATCGGCAACAGGAGACCGCGTGTTATTAATTTTTTATTTTATATTTGACGGGCCACTGTGTTTTGAGAGTCTCAAGAAACGAAAAAAAGTAATAATGACATTTTTGACAGTAACATGGGGTATAGGGCAGTTGGACGTTTCTTCACTCTGACGCAACTTCAGGCTCTTTTGTGTAATGCATTTGCATATCGTGTAAGCAAGACGTGCCTGGTGGAGCGTCGTTACTTTATTATAATACAGAAAGTGCTGATTGTATTACTGTTATATTTTAAACACGTGGTTTTGATTCTCCTCGCCCGCCTACCCACGATCGCTCGGAAGCCACAGAAAGATACAGAAAATAATGATAATGGCAATGTGTTGTTATATTAATATTATATATAGGTATATAATTTAAGTGTATTTATTGGATGTTGAAATTTGACACTAATGAACGCCAAATTAAAATGTTTTGCCGGATTCTAAAAGCAAAACAGACTAATGAAAAAAACATGATTTTCTATATAAGTTTCATAATCGTTCATAAATTTATATCTCTCCAGATTTATATTTTCTGTTGTTAGCTATTGGTTAATTAATTATAATGGCATTTAGCGTTCCATGTACCCACCGAGGTTGTATGATGAGCATTCAGTATACAACAGAATGGTTATTGTTTGAATAACATTGACATTTTATTTTGTCACATTTAACGAATAACCTATTAAGGTCATAGAGCTAAAAGTATAAGCTCAACTCGTGATGCTTATCCACGATCCATTAGCCAGGGAAAGGGCAGCTGCATCGTTTTAAAGTATTATTTTCAGTATCGTTGACAAACAGACGTAATATAATCTCCAATAAACGACTCAAATTTAATTATTTTTTAAATTAACTTTTGATATATTATACTGAGATATGTTATGGAGAATTTTTGGTTCTTATTCCATATGAGAGCCGAGATGGCCCAGTGGTTAAAACGTGTGCATCTTAACCGATGATTGCGGGTTCAAGCCCAGGCAAACACCAGTGAATTTCCGTGTGCTTAATTTGTGTTTATAATTCATCTCGTGCTCGGCGTATAGTTTTTTTTTAAAGAATTTTATTATATTACTTTTGAGCCTTCAAAAGCTTTTGCCTACGGAAGTTCCTTTAAAGTGTCTTGAGGAAGTTCCGTCTTCTCAAAGCTAACTAAAAAAATGTTGGAATTAATTCTTAAAATATTTTTGACTATGTTGTGACTTGACTTAATTATTATTATAAACATTCGACGACAAATTAAGATGGCATTTTATACAAAACAATCTCAACGAGACTTTTGACACATGTCGACAAGAAATTCTTAAAGTATTCTAAGAAAACGACTAAAAGTCTTTCGAGAAGCCATTGTTTTAACATCACAATGAAAGCGAATAAATCCACAAAACTCGCGCGAGCTCAGTGTCTTGAGCATTATTTGTTTTAAGAAAATATTTCGTTTCCTTCTTGAGCAAATGTAAGTCCAGCAGTGGGAAATTTACAGGCTGTTAATGTAATTCCATCACGCTGGTCCGGATTGTATCAGAGCATAAACAGCGGAATTCAATCCGACATATGCTCACGATGTTTTTATTCTCAGACCAAACACGTGATAAATTATAAATACAAAATAAGGAAATTAAACTCAGCGGTTGAAGTCCGGATTTGGACCCACGATCTTCAATTAAGATCTACTGAACCCTTTTGGCTTCTTACGTTTAATTATAAAGAAATAAATGAATGTGGACTTATTAATATGTTTGTTCATTTAAAATTATACTACAAAGACAAGCATTCCCTATCAATAGACCTTAGAAATTGACGTAAGATCGTTTAATTAGGGCGGCTAAACTTATATATTTTGCGAAAACAATATTTACTGAAAGATTTATATAAAATTGATACCGTAATAAATTTTAGTTTTAATATTAGATATTATGAATTTTAGATTTTTGAAAATGTAATTTTAAATACATATAGTCTATTCCAACCACAAGAGGACAAAAGCTAAATCGACATCGATTTGACGCGATATCTGGTCGAAAGTTTTAATATGAATAGTCTAAACTAAAATGAATATATGTAGTTTAGTGAAATAGTGTGTAAAAAAAGATACATCATTCAACTAGTAAACAATATAGCTGAGCTAATCTAAGTTTTGTTTAAGTTTATTCCTTCTTCGATAAATAGACAATAGAGGTATACGTAACGCTCACTATGATCATGTAACTGGTGTCAATATATCTATTGTGCAAATTCACCGTACGGGTCAATTGGTGTACACAGTGACATGTCTTTGTTCAAATATGACGCACGTACAATTGTCGGTATAGACAATTTAATTGGAATAATGCGCTTTTAAGTCATATTATTCAACATCCTCTATCTGACGACCTCCGTGGTCGAGTAGTGTGTACATCGGTTTTCATGGGTACGCCACTCCGACGACTTAGGTCTGGGTGTTTGTGGTACAGTCGTTAATTCTGATTTCCATAACACAAATGCTTTAGCTGCTTACATTGGGATCAGAGTAATGTATGTGATGTTGTCCAATATTTATTTATAACATCCATAATTTCGTAATTCCCTTTAACAGTATTAGTGACGTATTCGTAATTAATACGCTTGATGTTTTAGGAATATGTATTATTGTATTGTATTGATTCATGGAATAAAATGTCGACACTAACATCATCTATTTTAACAAATGGCGAAATTTTTTTTAACTCTAAAAAGTATTAACTAATTAAACATAAGAATTATATTTGAATATGGCTTAATTATGGCTTAATTTAAATTTACCAATTGCCGTGACAAGCGTGAATATCTTGTTGTTTTTGTTCTTTTCTTGAAGTGAACAACTATGTATTTTAATAATATCGAATATTTTACAAAATTTATCAATATTTAAATTTTATCAAATAAAAAGGTCATAAGTTACTCAGGATATAAACAGTTTCAAGTCGTTTAATTACAGTACGAGAACAATTTTAGGTCAAAGAAACGAATTAATGTAATTGAATTAATCCCTCTCTATTTATTTAAGTTATCAGCATATCGGATTAAAGACAATTCAAAGCAAATATCACGAGAGGCAAAGTTTAATTAGACGTCCCTCACAGGCGACAATTGTTTGTTCAATGTTTTCGCATTTAAGTCAGGAAGATTGAGATAACGATGGAATTTCTATATATACTCGAATATATTATTTTGACGATACGCCTGAAGTGTATTTTAAAATAATCACAGATTTTTTACAAGCGGAATGTTACGTTACAGATGGAGCGAAACTAATAGAAGTAAGTAACAAAGGCGAATACAAATTCGTGGTTGTGTGTGTAGAATTTAACAATTTATAAATGCGTCAATAATGAATAATCAAGCATATTAATAAAACGAAAATAAAACGAATGACGGATTAACAAAATGACGTTTCGCATTATCGGGAATTTATGGATTTGTATTCGTTTTGGATTTGCATTCGCTTTAGTTGCTCCACTATATTGTTCCGCGTGCTCCATATGCGCTTCGTTTTATAATCTGAGATACATCCATGGGATCTAAGATGTATCTATATTGCTACTATTACTAATAAATTGGCTTACTCTCTCTTTAAAGCGAAACAGCAATAAAAGTATTGCGGCTTGGGAATAACATGAATGGGAGGTCCTTACCCACAAGTCGTCTTACATAAAGATGAGCACGGTCTTAAAATGCCAGTGGCATATGAATAAGAAATCGTAGCAATTGTATAAGCAAATTTTGTGATAATATTACTCAAAGTCAAACTGAAATTCCTTTATTAAATATAGAAGCATTACGCTTACTTATTGATTGTCAAATTAAAAACTACCACCAGTTCGGAAAAGAAAATACTCTGACCTGAGAAGAACCGGCGAAAGAAATTTAATATGTATTTACTTCATGAACATTTAGTTTGATTAAAGTTATTAGCGAAATTATGAAAAAAAAAAACAAGATAAAACATCCTTTTTTAAAAATGTATGTCATGTAATATTTGGTTTACAGAAGTTGAATATAAATAAATATATCACATAAAACGCAGTCCACGTTGATACGTTATATAGAATTTCCCACATAGTCATAGTTATCCTTCGTACTGACCTTCGTTTACCTCATGTTATCAACAAAATCGACCGCAACTATTCGTGTCAGGGTCGCCAATAATAGTTCGCTATAAGCGGATGTCAGCTAACTTACAATTAATGTAGAAACTTCAGGTTAAATTGGACCATTTAAAAAGTGTTTTTCTAAAGTGTTATATATTGATATTGTTTGTTTTTTTTTTATAATGCTTTCTCGTCATAACTACTCAAGCGATCTTTAAGAAATTTTATATACACAAAACTCAGAGTCCAATAACAGCACGCATATGCACAATATCCCTCATCATATCCGAGCAAATCTGTTAAAGCCAAGTGTGAATCGAACTCGCGCACGAAGTGTTCCGTACCAATATTATTACTGTTTATTTTTTATGTATTTTATTTTATTATTTATTATTAAAGTAAAAATACAACTGAGTATTTTGTGAATATTTCAAGTGCGTACCTATTGCCATTATTGATATCGCGCAAAAAAGGGTAAAATAATCTCGTTTGCTGTATGGGAGCCCCCCTTAAATCATTATTTTATTTTGTTTTTAGTATTTTTTGTTATAGTGGCAACAGAACTACATAATCTGTAAAAATTTCAACTACTATCACAGTTCTTGAGATACTGCCTAGTGAGAGACAGGCGGACGGACAGACAGCGAAGTCTTAGTAATAGGGTCCCGTTTTTGCCCTTTGGTTACGGAACACTAAAAAGAGTTTGTATATCTTACCGTCATTGTTCGTTGTTTTATTGTAATCGGCTTATGATAAAAAGGTTATGTTGGTTACTGAAACCTCTCATGTTGCAGATAATTTTGTAGGGAGATAGCAAAACGTGTGAATGGATCCTGGTGATGAAGCCGGTGAATGGATGAATTAACGTGGACGAGCAATACAAACAAATGAATGAACAACTTCATGTTTAGGTATTTATAGTGTTTAAAAATATACCTACTTTGATAAATTTGAATGTTAATTTATGTTTAAAGTTATATTATAGTTAAGAAGAATTGCTTTCTTCTTGTCTTTTAAATAGAAAAGAACAAGTTCTACGGAAAATATAAAACACAATTGCGTTCAAAAGCGGTCTTATCACTAATAAGGATCTCTTACATGCAACTTCGTGTGTAGTCAGATTAGACTTGCAAAGAAGGGTAATGTTTAAAATACAAAAGATATATAACATAAATAAATATATAACGAAACAGTATACGATATATATTTATATAATGTGTGTTATTTTTGAGACTGTTAATAACGTTTTAGTCTTTTAAATGTATAAAAGGTTTACAACGACTGAATTTCTATTTTATGGGAAAGTGTACTTACTGCCAGTCCGTTAGTTTCATATTTAATTAATTTTATTAAATTTATTTTATAACGAAAACTATGAATAAAATTTTCCCATGTAGTTTCCCCTAAAGCATAAAGCAGTCACATTCTCCTAACCCATGGGGCTCGTAAGAGCCGACAAAGAGATTTTTTTTATGTTAAGAGTACCTATAAAATTTCATCAACACTCAGCGCCTTTTCAACCAGTATGGTCGGAACCCAACCCTCCAAAGCATTCCCAATATGTAAGTGAGCTAGCTAGTCGGCCATAAAATCAGAAATATCCTTTTTCTTTCAATAATATAAAAATATTTTTCGTCGTTCTCAGACAAACGAAATAAGAAGAAGCAATTCATAAATAATTAATCATCCAATTATAATTAAATTTTATATTAAATGATTGTATTATTTTTTAATGGAATTATGTTTTATTTTATACGTTTATTTTTACCAGATTAAGTTATCAATATATTTTAGTTGGTAGTAGGGCTTGGTAGGTACCATCAACTGAACATTATGAATTTTACCACTGAGCAGTAATACTTAGTAGTGTTGTGTTCCGGTTTGAATAGTGAGTGAGCCAGTGTAACTACACGCACAAGGGACATAACATTTTAGTTCCAAAAGTTGGCGCCGTAAGATATTGTAAAATTTTCCAATGTCTATGGACATGGACCACTTACCATCAGGTGACCCATTTTTTCGTCAACAAAAAAAGATATCAACCAGATTATCATGCATGGAATATATACTGTCATAATTTTTTTTCTCATACAAATATGTATATTAATTTTAGTCACATCGTATAATGTAATCAAAACACAATAACAATCATTATGGACACTAATTGACATTGCAAAGCACATCCCAAAAAACAAAACATGAATAATATTTCCTTTTTTTTTTTAATTGAAAACAATGTAATAAAAAGTTGTAAAAAAATTCTGAACAAAATGTATAAAAAGTTCTTTAATATTTGTTGCATATATGTGTAAGTTACGTGGGCAACAGTTTGTATTAAAATAAAGTGATGTACTTTAATACAAATGTTTTCCGTTGTTTTAGTAAAGTTACTCGGCGTCTGCTAAGTGTAACATTACATACAAGGTATTTTGCCGCTCTAAACGAATTAAAACATTTTTATTTGTAGCAAGTGAACAATAAAAACATACTTATGTATATTATATTATTATAATATATATTGAATATACAGTATAATTAAGCTTTATTGTATACAATTATAGCACCAAATTGTCACCAATAGAACTGAATATACAATTTAGATAAGAAAGGTTTCAGTTTAAAGAGGCGGCCTCTTCACAATATAGCGCTCTCTTATGTAATAATTAGTAAATTTTTTGAAGAATACTGAACTGCGTATATTCTACTATATTTATAATAGCTATATATTATATACATAATACCCATACGATTCTTCTTTATTTTTAATATTTATCCAAACATTTATCTTGTTCCTCAACATTTCCCACCATTTTTTTCTCATTCGTTCATTAGACTCATTCTCTTTGTCAACCCTTAAATTTTAGAACAAATAACGAAAGCTCTTTCGCGTGACACAATGAAACGACAAGTCAAGCAACTATTTTTAGTATTTAATTTCATATCAAAATTGTATTTTTTTATATTCTATGTATGTATTTAAATAAAGAGTATTTTTTGTACAAATAAATATACCATACATAAGATCTTTCCTGAGCTTTCTAAGGCTTGTTGGCAGAGATTTTTTTTAACTCGGTTTTGTATAATATATATCGAGTCGTGCAATAAAGTATTAAATAAATAAGACCTGCCGTTTCAAGACAAGTGGTAAATAACGCAGCAGAGAATTTCTATCTTGAAAGATTAAATCTTGCAAAATTATAAGTTCTTCTTGTTCGGGTCAATGCCTTTTAAAATATATAAAATTACGTTGTTATTAAGTCTTCCTCTATTGTATTTCTTTTTATTCTTTTTGATATAACATAGGAATAACATAGTAGCTTATTTAAACTACTATTAACGATCAATATGTGTCCAAAGCGTCGAGATGGCTGAGTGGTTAGATCGCGTGCATCTCAAGCGAAGATTGCGGATTCAAACTCAGGCAAGATCCACTGATTTTTCATATGCTTAATTTATGTGTATTATTTATCTCGTGCTCGGCGGTGAAGGAAAACTTCGTGAGGAAACCTGCATGTGTCTAATTTCAACGAAATTCTGCCACATGTGAATCCACCAACAAAGCAGCATATTCCACATATGCTCCAAACCTTCTCCTTCAAAGGGAGAGGATCCCTTAGCCCAGCAGTGGAAAATTTACATGCTGTTAATTTTCCACATATTAAATAAAAAAATCAGAACGCTTTGTTCTTACTAAAATTGTAGATGCCAATGCAAGACTATCTGTCTGTTACTCTTTACGCTTACAGCTTAACCATTCAACTGATGAAATTATGAGTAAGCTAATTTAAATAGTAGTGTAGGTAATTTTTTTTCTTTTCTTTTTTTAAACGCGATGAAGAGTCGTGTGTTAGTTTTTTTAAATTTCAAGATGTCTGGTCCCATTTTTACATACATATGAATTGAAAAAAAGAACCTACATTATTTCAAAGAAAAATAATACTAATTTAAAAAAAAAAAAAAAAACAAATAAATGTATGAACTGAGTTTCTGCTATCTCATTTTACGTAATAAGATTTTCGAGGTTCAGATAACGAAACTATTCGGTGAAGGAGGAGGAGGAATGGGGAGGGTTAGGAATAATCTAGCGAAAATAAGAAACGACTTTCTATCAGAAATGTATGAATTTAATACAAGTACAATATTACACTGTTATATTCACATTCTCTTACATGTTATAGGAAGAATACTACGATTCCTATCATGTAGTGGACGCGCCGAAACAATGTTGCCGAGGATTCCTCGATAAACAACGTACGTGAAACTGGATTGTCTAAAAATAATAATATTGCGAACACTAAGGGTATTTTTCGGCAAAAATGTGGAATATATAAATGTATTATATTATAATATATTTGCAACCAATAAGTAAAGGTTTAAAACCAAGATTAAAAGTAAAAGTAAAGGTAAAAAATTATAAAGTATTTTTTATTAAAATATGCTCTTTAGTAAACAAAATACTTATTAGTATTATTACTAATTACTTACTATATAAAGTAATATTATACACCGTCTACTTTTTTATTTTGTATTTTCATTGCTATTTTTTAAGTTCTTTCTTTATTCTTTTTATATATATAATAAATTTGTTTTAATTTATTTTCGTTTACTTAAGAATATCATTATAATCGTTTTGGTGGTATTTAATATAAAAATAAATCTCCACTGTTTAGTAGCATCCCTATAATATAGTTATCCTTCGTTCCCTTTTTATTTATAAGGGATAAATATATTCATAAAATTATTGTGAGTAAGAATATCCCGTGTCAGGGACCCGACATAAAACACAACTCCCAAACCGCAAACATCTATATCCATTTATACTAAACTAGCTACCCTTCCCGACTTCGATTGGGAAATAAGGATTTTATCACGTATTGTTTATTAATCAATGAGACATAAATATTTAGCAACATCTAAAGTATATATGTCTCACAGACTAGAAGTGAAAAAGACTTTTTAAAAAGAATAGACTAATAACTGACTTTATTATGACGAAAAACAATCAACAAAATCAAATAAATAACAAAACCCAACTAAAGCGGTATATTTTCTATGACTCAGAAATCATATGTCCGAAGCATCCAAACTTTGCGTCAAAAAGTAAACTTAAGCCTGTGCGACAGGCAATCGCTCGCTCCTTTTTATGTATTACGCTATAATAATTGATGCATTAGGCATTAAGATGTCTATATCTATAAGTAATATGCACCATATTAAGCTATTTACGAACCTAAATCTAAATGAAATTTGTCTATCTGCAATTATTGTTTTTTAAACCTTAAATTATAGGTATGTCTAATAGTGAAAGATTTTTTCAAAAAGTGCTGTGGTTCCGGCCTTTACTTTCCGAGTTCACAAACTCACAAAATTTCTCTTTATATAATGTTAGTAAAGATAGAATAAGATAGATAGACGCATAGACAGATGAATGGTTAGTTTTGGCAATTGTTACGAACGCTGCTGCAAGCAATATTTTTTATTAAAATTAGCGTATTGTGTTTATCTACTGAAATTATTATTCAACAAAACATCTAATTAACTTCAATCGGGCATTTTCAAAAGTTTCCCAAGTTAGTCACTTTATCTGATCGACAGTTTGTCTAGCAAGTTGATAGCTGACCTACGCAGAAATAAAACTTAGTAGTAGAACATTATTTAAATAATATATATTAAGTGTAGTATATCACACTGCTAGGAATATTGACCTGTGAAGAAGAAGATTATGAGGCATACAACTGCGAATTGACCATAAGACACGATTTAGGTCTAACGCACGTACGTACATCAAATAGTGAGTAAGTTTTTTTACTCTCATAGATTAATGTAATATTCATATATTTCAAATACAACGTTTTGATTACTAGAGCTTTAAATTATTTTGATTTTATCAAAGAGTACGAGTATGTGCATAAAATCATTATCAAAAAAAAAAAAAATACAAAATGAACTAAGATGGAGTACAAAATATTTACTGAATATAAGTATTCCATTATAATGGTAACATGTGTGTTAATTTGCACACTGAGTTGTGTCAGAAGTTTGGCTTAGTATATTCTGTCTGTAGTTACAAGCGATTTAATTATAAGCGGTACGGGTTTACCTATAGTCTACCAATATCTAAAATAGTATACCAATGATTTAGATCACCTTCAATAATTTTAATAATCTTCAGCACTTTTGAATTTTCCGAGGGCTCTTCCTAAAGTTCGAACGTAAATTTTACGAAATGTCAATAGGCGTGGCGCCCTTCAAACGAGGTCAAACACGATCCCTGAAAAGAGGAAAAGTGAGGAAAATGCTAACCGAATTACCGTTGCTTTTGTTACATCATTTATTTTCGAACGAGTCTGACGGAATCGAAATTTTAATTAGAAAACGGGAAAGATGTTAAAATAAAACTGTTGTACACAACATCTTTAATAACGAGATTATTCTGTACAATATTATATCTTGGTACAATTATTCTATGAATGAAATATTAAGAAAGCAATCTTTGAAGGAGAAGAACATTTTACTTTCATTAATTACAACTTATTATTAATCAAATATACAAACAAGTTCTTAGCTCTCGCTGCTAAAATGCTTTGTTACCAAAAAACCCTTTAAGCCGAATACACCTGTAATACGATAGAAATATACGATATTTTCGTGTGGTTAGAATAACAACAAACGTCATTTTTCCACTGAGCTATTTCTTTGAAGGTGAGGCGGGAAAAGTTTGAGCGGCGAGCTTTGTAATACATTCTTGGATTTTCCTTTAACTTGTTAAACAAACAAATCTCAGAAAGGTATTTTCATTTTATAACCATGGATCGTAGTGATACTGTGAATCACTTAAGGCGATAATTGTATTCCAACATAATATTAATTTGATCGCCTTGTTTATATAGTAAAAATAAAAAAAGCACTATAGTAATAATTATTAGCAGTCCGAAAGATTGCGAGTTGGCAGTGTTAACACTTGTGCTTTGGAAGACAAGTAAAATATGTCTTGCGCCTCAATTAACCTCGTCGAATCGGAGACGTCTCATTGGATTTTAAGAGTAAGAGAACTCGATTGAGTGCACCTGATTGACGCACTCACTTGAGTACTATTATATCTTTTGCACATTCGTTTTTTTTAATGGTTATTATGAAAATATTAGATTCAATTTTAAATAAATGTCATGTAAATTAAACGGCGTTATTTAAACAATTACGGCGCACAAAATGATGATAGTGGAACTTCTCTAACCCAATTAAAATATATTTTTCTATAACCTTATATATTTGAATATGTCAAGGTTCTTAGTATGAATTTAAAAATATTTTATTTAATAATAAGCTTAGTATTATAACCTGTTACGTCCTGTATAACAGTGCTTACGTATTAGAGGTTGCCCGACTGCTACCCTATTCCTTGACGAGCGAGACAACACCCACACGGCGATCCGCTTTTAGAAGATACATAAAAATCATAATGGTCGCGAATGAACGAGCACCAAGTCAAACACGCTCGGATACACTTCTAAACGAGGCACGTATGCAACGATGACAGCCTATCATGACTTCGCCTCGAGTCGAGGCACGTCCGAATTTACGGAAAAGGGCAAAATTATATTGATAATGTTTATAAAATTTATATAATATTAATAGAATCTTATATAATATTATATTTATTATCGTATTAACGAAAATTATTTTAAATACATTGTAATATTTTAAGTCCATCCATTCAAGTGTTTGAATGAATATTATGTAATTAATAGAATGTAATTCATAATGTAATATAAAGTAATTCATATTGACTCGTCTAGGTCCAAAAATCAGTGGTTTAATTGTATTTATGAAGAGTTTAATCGTTATAAATATATACACATTTTTTTAATATACATATACACATTTTTTATATAAAAAACTTAATTAAAATTGGCGTCACGGAGTTCAAATAGTTCATACATACATATAAGGCAAATGAACGTCTGATCTACATTATTGCCATCGAATGGTACTTTTAATCACTGTTTCAAATCAACTCTTGGGCTTTATAGCAATGGATGTTGGATTTTCTCTTTTTTTTAAAAAAAGTCCGCCAATTAGTTTGTTTAAGTCATTGACATGTCATTTCCCCTCTCGTCTTGTTTTTTCATTATGAGTATTGTATAGTTAATCCGATTTCTCCAGTTTTATCATTTTATTTTTCGTTCCATATGGTTCCAGTGGCAGATACAGCCAATGGCAGTATCCTTTGTACCTAAATACCTTTATATAGTGCTTATAATTAAATGTATTTTTTTCGGTAAATTATTTATATAGAAGTAAATTTTAGTTAAATAATAAAAAATCTAAATTAACCCAACCGAAACATCATAAACTCTCAAAATTTTATAAGTTTTATTGTAAGTTTGTTTGTATTCATTCACAATACAAAGAATATTTTACAATCTCGCGAGGCATATTATACCTAATCTACGGTATATAAAATTTTACGGAGAATATTAATTGTAAAATTATTTAATTAACTATGTTAATGCTCCTAGTACCTAATAGAAGATTCATACATTATAAAATGAGCTAGAAAATAAATTAAAAAAAAACTGATAATTTATTTTTTTATAAACTCCGAAACCTTTTTATAATAATAGACAAGAGACAAGAGGCAAGACAAGTCGATATTAAGATATAAGTATGGATATAACATACGCAGCTATGTTTGATTTGTTCAACAGTTTCAATTATCATTTATAGCAAATGTAATGATTACTCGACAGCTCGACTCAACGCCAAATGAAATGGATTTATATATTTTGAAATCTCGGGATTCACAATTAAGATATTCACAATTTCAATAAATATAGGTAAATGAACATTATATTTTGGAATGGAAAGCGCATCGGTTGGAAGAAACTTTGAAACGTACGTGTATCTTGGTATCAACTTTAGCTTTATAACTTCTCCTTAAGAGTTAAGTAGATCTTTGCCAGCTAGGGAGATACTTACGATATCTTATTTAATATAATTATAATGTCTAGTGAATAGTTTTCAGTCACACGAAATTAGCCAACAGGGTAGGAGATATTTTTGTGTATGTAAACAAGCGCACTCCCAACTCCCTCTCGCTTAATCCGATGGAACAGTAATCCGATATGTTATAGGCAAAATATCACGACGGCTTTACGTACTTGCGGGGACAAGAGTGTAAACAGTACTAACTTTTAAGATGTTCTAGTGAGAATTTATTGACAGGAAAACTCAATATATCACTTCCGAGCCCTACCCGACTTGGAGTTTTTGTTTAATTGACCTATTGATTTATACTCGCGACTTCAGGATCTGCAGTTTTATAAGCTGGTTGCTGGATCAACGTCGAAGTTATACAAGCTTATTAAATTAAATATAGTTGTATAATAGGTGCGTACGTGATTGTTTGATTTTGTCATTTGTAGGCTACTGAAAATCAGAGTAATAATCGAGGCAGTGAGAGTGAGAGTTTATTTTTAAATGGAGATGTATGCATTTTTTTTTTCTGTATTATTGAGAGAATATCTGATGGGTAATAATTATTAATAATTAAATTAATAATTATTGGCTTTTTCCCAATCACGGCTACGCCTGCGATAGAATGGAATAAGGTTTTACGAGTATAGATATACACACGCTTCGCGCTTGAGACCAATATATTTATTTATTATATATTATTTTCACGTATTGGTATGAGTGTACTCTTAATTAGTAAGTGTTATACACATGTGGCAGAATTTCATTGAAATTAGACTCATGCAGGTTTTCTCACAATGTTTCGTATTATATAATCTTATGTTATTATTAATAATATCCACGCAAAAATCAAACGATCCATTCACTTATCCTGGGTGGATAGGGGTCGTTTATCTAGTCTATAACTTAACCATTTACCCATTCTTAAGAATATAGTCCACTTATCAGCGTATCCACCCTACATCCACCTACACTACACTGCATATAAATCCGTCTATCTTTACGCCCGTCCATCAATGTGCTCATTCACTTATTTTCCCATCAACGCTTCCATCTAAAACCTACCTACAAAGTGGGGATTATACATACAAAACAATTAGAGTTTATCGTATGCATGGAATTGATAATTATTGACACTGATAAAATTACTTAATATGATGCGTTTACTACTATTGTTATCACATATAAAACTTATATTATTGTGATTAAAAGTTTAAAATCGATATCGTCAAACATTGTATAACATATCTGAAATCGTACAATCTAAATGGTAATTTTATTTACAGTCGGTCAAATAAATTGGTCTAAATTGTTTTCCTCATCTTTCATTATTCGCTGCGGCTTTGGCCCTTACATCGTGACCCTACATTGTTTCCTATCAAGAGGCAAACGGGGCAATTCTAACAAATCGTATTTATTAATAAGTTTCCAATATTCATTATAATATATAAAGTATAGATTGAACGATGCGTTTTCGTGTCACTGAAGTAAACTTTCACAAAACTTCCATTATCCCTCGTTTTTTTTTTCATTTGTTATCCTAATTTACGTTATGTTGGTAGAATATTACTTTGCTGTACCGTTTGTCATCCTTTTTCATTCCTTAGAAATATATATTAAATCCTTAAACACTTATAGGATTTTTCCTACAGAAAAGAGTTTTCAATTTTCAAGCAATAAGGAGTAAAGGAAATATTTCATATAAACTTTCAACACGTACTATTTTTAATTAAGTCAAATAAGAAACTTTAATTCGAATTTCATTTTTCAGGACCAAGCGGGTTCAAACATGCTGTTGATTAATCGGCTTCTTCCTTGATTTCTTAGGCTTTATTGTACAAAAAGATAGCTAATGCGATTCTCTACCAGCCAACCCTAGGAAGTCACAACATGAAAAACCGTACCTTACTCATGTTATATACATATAGATGAATTAAATTTAGAAAAAAATAAACGAATACTTGCTTAGTGATTACAATCGTGATTTATAAAAAAAATATATGTACCACATTATAAATATAAATATTAGTCATGATATTCATGTTATTATCGTTTTATTCATGTAAGGCGCTATTAAGGTTGGTAGTCATAAATTACGACATACACGGTAATTACGGTTCGCCTCGTTTGACTGAAACGATGGCAACGTTCATTAATCCTTACCGGGGTATGAATATTATATATTAAACTACACGTCATTCAAACATGCATGTATGTACATAACATTAGCATCAGCAAGCTTTTCTGTAGGAACTCCATCGCGTAACATGGCAGTCGAGTAACTTTAAAAAGCGACTTAAGATAAAGAAGATTAATAAGCTATTTTATGCGTGTATTTTTTAAATGGTATAATTATTGTTCAATGTCAAAAATCTCCTTCAGACATTTACCTTTGTGTCCCGTGGCGTTATACTTTATTTTTTTATTAAATTATGCCACCTGTAGTAATGCTTAAGTAATAACGCTTAATGGGTATTAAAGAAAACTCTATTCATTCTTTTTCTTGTTACTTAATATTGGCTTTGTTATAGGTTAATTGTTATTTTTTTAATTCGTTAATAGACTAATGCTTTGCGGTTTTTATAAGTATATTATTTCAAAAATCAGTAGTGTGGAATCATATTGATGTAACATATCCGCAGCCTCTCCCGTCGCTCGTGGCTCGACAGAGTTCTCCTCAGGAGCGAAGGTGATATCGCACCTCTTCCTCCTCGCACTATGCGGATGGCCACTCTCAGCTTCGAACTTTGGATCTTAATCCTACACCAGGGAAAGCCCGATAGTCTGTGTCCTCAAACGAGTGCCCCGTAGAGAGCCGTCGACAGCACGACACCGGCATAGCGACGACGATCTTCCTCCTTTGGTCCCCCGAGTTGCAATCTGTGCATAGCACCCGCTACCTTTCCCACCCAATTTAAACGGAGACTGTGTTAACTCTTGGAGATATTATACTGCACAACCATTAGAGAAAGCAGGTGGTGCTATTATTTTTTTTTCTTTTACTCGGATGATTGGGTTGGCAATCTGTTACGACGGAAGAGAGTTCAATTCAAGTAAGTTTTATGACCTACGGATTTAGTTTCTAACGCACGGACAAGTGAACACTTCCTGACAGAAAACCTTTTTAAAGCTTGACTCGGAATTTGAACTTACGCCCTCATCTGCAGCCACAATAAACTAGCCACTAGATCAATGAATCTTCTGTAAAAATAATATAAAGATTGAATGATACTGTTTTATATCTCGAGATTCGATAAAAATAACCAAAGAATGAACACGAATGAAACCTTTTGCAAGTTATTAAAACTAGACATTTTCATTACAGTCTTAATTTGTACAAATGGAATTATTTTTTGTTTATTTCTCTACCTTATAAAACACTTAAGTGATTTAGGGAGTCTACAGGAGACTGAATTAAGGCTCTCATTATAATCCTGTCAAGACGCTAGGGATTCGTGATGTTTTCATTTATTTTCAACGCAAAAATGGATTATTACGTTTTGCTTTGTTTTAATTTCAACAAAGAAGAATGTTTTACTTTTAGATATTAAGACAAAAGCTTATTCGTTACGAATTAATCTTACATTATATGTTTATAATTTAGAAAATATTGATAAAAAATAACAATACATTTTTTTTTTTATTCAAGTAGGCTTATTAAAGCACTTTTTAATCGTCATGTACAGTATTGAATTAAATGTAAATCTACCGTCGGCTTCGAAAGAAGATTCTACCTAGAAGAACTGGCAAGAAACTCAGTAGTTACTCTTATCCACCGTTTTAATAACAGAGTATGTCAGTGAAGTACAATTAAAAGAAATCAATAAAGTCCACTATTTCGCGGTAGAATATCTGATGAGCAGATGCTATCTACCCAAAGGGCTTGCACAAAACCCACGCTTACTTAGTAAAGATTAATTCTAACTAAACAAACGAATCGTACTTTGGTATAACTTTATAGTAAGTATAATTGTTGTTATTACTGATTGCTGTTATAAAATCTGATGAAGATGATAAACAAAATAAGAAAAAGGTAAGTACGTCAAGGTGATCATTTCAGACAGTAACCAGAGAGAGAACTTACGTATATCTACTAAATGCATGGTTCAAATTTATTGATTATTATACAGAATCTTATCCTTGCGTTAGATATTATGAAAATCACTTATTCTCTTTGTAGTATAAACACTATTTAAAATATAGTCCTGTTTTAATACGAATCACAAATTCTATAGAAGTCGGTGTGAAAACTAGGTTACTAAACGTCAAGGCTTAACAAAGATAATAAAATAATCTTAGCCTCCTATTAAACATTGATTAAAATATTTCAAAGCGAAATTTTTTTTTTCGTCCCAAAAAGTTATTTTTACAAGTTCTGTAATGGTTTTCCACTTTAACCTATTTCAAAAATTATTTATATATTATTTTTATTTTAATGCATGCTTATATTACACACATGTTTTTGTATGGTTTAGATTAACAAAATGTTATATTGGAGAGTTACTTGCGATCATTACATCATTTACATTAGCAGCCTGTAAATGTCCCACTGCTGGGATAAAGGCCTCCTCTTCCATTGAGGAGAAGGTTTGGAGCATATTCCACCACGCTGCTCCAATGCGGGTTGGCGGAATACACATGTGGCAGAATTTCGTTGAAATTAGACACATGCAGGTTTCCTCACGATGTTTTCCTTCACCGCCGAGCACGAGAATTATAAACACAAATTAAGCAAATGAAATTTCTGTGGTGCATGCCTGGGTTTGAACCCGAAATCATCGGTTAAGATGCACGCGTTCTAACCACTGGGCCATCTCGATCATCATCGAGGCTCTTGCGATAAATGGTAATATATATATATTGCTTTTTTTGTCGGGGCTGCCTTCAAAAAGGCCAACCAACTTCAATTATACCCTCTACACAAAAAGTTTTCTTGGCCATCTAATTAAATATGATCCACTAATAAACACGTAGATAGTATAGTATGAATATATCATATGTGTAAAAATGAAAATCCTTCAGCTCGTTATATTATTAGTTGCCTTTTCATACTTTTTAATTTCCTATTCAAATAATATATTTTTTTTTTTAATTTAGAATTTTATTGCATTCTAACTAATGAGCGTATTTTAAAAATCTTGTAGGAAATTAAACGATCACCAAAAAAGCTATGCTTTTATTTTGCGCTAAGTCCAATTGTGTAAAATATATTCAAGGTATTTTTTTATTATTAGGTAAGCAAACGTGATATACAAAGAATCTAGTTGCAGAATCTAGTCTCTTACAGGCTAACTCATCATGTAATAACAAAAAAAAAAACAAAAAGAGACTACTGCGTCTACCAAAGAAGAAAATACTTACAAAACAAAACTATTCATATTTCAATTTATTTATTACAAAACTATTCATATTTATTTATAAAAGTTAATACATACATTCTAAATTTTTTTAATGATATCACTCAAACCAAACACATGAAACATTTTATTTTTCGTGAAGTTCATCGAGGTTCTGTCGTAAAATATCAATCATCTTGAACGATATTTTCACTATATGTATTTATTTATTTTTTGTCTCACTCTAACTTATATAAAATTGGTCTTGATCAAGAAGTGCCTATACGAAAAATATCACAAGAACACCTTAACCTTTTATAAAATATAAAATATTTTTATATATTACTTAGATGATATGCCAAATAATGTTAATTCCTCACTATACTACCCACAAAAGTAACAATAATATACACTTGATATATTTAAAAGATAAACTAATTGCTATTTTAATAATCGGTACTCAGGACATGCATTATTATTTAAAAGACCAAACAAAGTCTACATATATAATTTTGATTGCGTACAACGTACAAATTCTCTTCCAAACTTATTCCTCCAAAAAAATACGGTATTATCAAGTTTCCTATACGATTTGTGGCGTATTTTACGTATCCGCTCTTGTTTGGCGATTTATATGCTCGTAAAAACTTTTAGTTACTCGTTTGTTTTGTTCTAAGTTCGCAAAAAGTTATAATTGTTTGTGGCACACTATTGTTTCTATTTATTTTATTTTATTCATTGTTGTATTTATGATAATGTGCCTCAAGTCCCCTATAATGTTGGCTTAGTCGAATAAAATAACTATTTTGTAAAAAATCCCCTTTTATGGCCTTGTTTGAACATAAGTATGTATGTCATGAACATAGTAAATATAATTTTATCAAATGATATGAAAACAATCGCATCCTGACTTGACTTGATTGATGATGAATGGGAAGTAAAAGTATAATAGTTTAATTTTAGGATTAGATTAGAGTTAATTATTCCTGATGATAAGCTCAATTTCTGTCCCGTTTTTAAATATGAACGCCGTTATCCTTGTATTCTATAGTCAAGTTGATCCATATATTCGGACAAATTAACCTAAATCAGATAGTCCGCAAACGCGGAGACGAAGGCCAGCCTAAATCAGATAGCCCACAAATGCGAAGACGAAATCCAAATTCATTACATTCCTTACAAACTTAGTCGTAAAGGTTGTAAAACTTAGCCACTATTTCAATTGTGTTCCCTTTTTAACGACGTCTTTAGCGAAGGACCGACCATATAGGATCATTAGGTCTCTTTAGACGGACGTAAATCCAGAACCCTTAAGTCTCAGTACATGTCTTGTAAAATAATATTTTGTTTGTATCTTCGAAGTGAAAAATCGGACACATTTTACTAACATAAAAGTGAATTTACATTCATAATTTAAGTCGTAATAGCTTTTTTGTATTTTATATATTCAAATTTATTTTTATAGAATTAATAAATAGACTAACTCTACGAGAATTCATAAAATTCAAGGAATGAAACTTTTCTGTTAGCTCATTTCAATGTAGCCTCAAGCATAATGCTCCCTAATACTTTCAATCATAATAATTTGTAATGTAAACTAGGGAATGTCACAAGATATCACAATTATATAAATATACTCTTATATTATCATATTATATAATCGAGTTTCATAATCTTTATTAAGACTGTAATTATAATAATTGTGGAAATTATGACTGTTTTTTTAGTGAACCGAATCAGCCCCATAAGCAGATAAGGGTTATAAAATACTTCTAGCTGCTTGAACGTGATTGAAATACAAGCACTCAAAAAGAAACATTTCATTTTTAATATAATATATAAAGTATAGTAAATTGTATTATTCATTCGTTATTTATTATATTATTAAAATTCTTTCGTAAAAAAAATGTACGTACATTTATGAAATCCTTTTTAACTGTACAACACTATAAATCATTTAATAATGATTAAACCGCAATTGGAAATTTATCAATAGTAGCCAAATTCCCAATGACACCAGATTAATTTTATAATAAGCCAAATTACACGCGAACAGTTTCCTATTTTAAATACATTTATTATTAATTGTAAATTCGATTTGTTTTATTTTATTATTAATAGTTAATATTTCTGTTCAAATAACATAAAACTCTTATTTTATAGTCAACATTTATAAAAATGTAATCACATGCCAGTTAAAATAATAAAAAAAAATATCTTTGTATATGTATGACAACCTTGTATCCGATTGTGATGTAGCAAGCAAAAGCGATCCCGTAATATTTCCAAAGAAACGAAGTAGTTACTGCTGATTTTTCAGTAGGTATTCCGACACTCATCGCCGTTGAGCCATAATACCGCTACATCTCACATGAAGTGAAAACGGGTTTACGCATTGAGGACAAAAAATGCAATATATAATAGTTTAAGATATTTTTTGCTCAAAAATAAATACTTTTTCACTTATTTGAGCACTAATATAATTTCATCACTTCGACTTGCACAAAAGGTAATCATTGTAAGACAAAAACTGAACATCCATATATGTTTATGACGTATATGATGTATATGACGATAGTGAAGTAATATCTATTCAAATATTTAATCTGGAGATGATTGTACATAGCTCTGAAATTAAAATGGAGTAGGTATAATAAGTTCTCATCTTGCTACGTTCTTCATTGAACAAATAAATGGGTGATGGATTACGTTCCTTTTACCTTTTAATAGAACAGCTCGCTACTATTTTATCGATACTTTTTTCCAACGTAAATTTTGTATTACTGTTAACGTATTATCAGCAATTTTATTGCTTAGCGTAAATAGTATTAGTAAATAATTTAAAAAAAAATACCACAAAAAAAAAAATCATAACCATCGAATATTTCATCCGAGTGGAAGCGACGATGTTCTTGTTTCATCAGCACTTTAAAGTTTTCGTGTTCATCCAATGCGAATGTGTGCGGGCATGCATGAGCCGAACTATTGTTCTAGCTCGCCTATTGGAAAATGTTCGCCTCGTTTATTTGTGACATCATAGAATGATACAGGGCATATGGTAGTTCGATAACAATATTTTAAATTAGGTTTTAATAATATTTTTATGTACCTAACTTGTATTTTCTTGGTAGCAGGGCCTTGCTAAAGTCCGTCTGGATAAGAACCAACCACTCATTGCTTATCCTACCGGGAACATAACATCTTAGTTTTCGAGATTTTGTAAGGAATGATTAATATATTTTAGAGCGCCCATTCTATGAGCGATGTTGCTCGCTTGCCACCAGTTACCATTATTTAAATATATCCATAATCTATTTTAATAATTGTACATTGAACACGAGGTAAAAAAATAATTCTAAGAAATAAAAAGTAAAAAAATATCGTTACTATAGTTATCGACCTTTGGCATTAACCGAATTAAAAAAATAGATTTTAATCAATAATAATAAATATCGCATGCAAAAATAATAGCTATTCAATATAGATTGATCTTTACTAATTCTACAAACGAGAAAGTAAGTTTGTTGAATTTTCCTTCTATCGCGTAGCAACGAATCAACATGAATATTTTGCATGATATAGTTTATATTTTGCTTTTGATTTGATTTTGATCCCGGAAAATTCATGGAATGAAAACTGCTAGTTACAATTATTAGAGTACATTTATAATGAACTTAGATTGTCCAGTGGTTAGAACACTAGCACCATAAACGATGATTGCGGGTTAAAACCCGGACTTGCACCACTGAATTTTCATATGCATATTTTTTTATAATTCACCTCGTGTGAATGAAAAAAGTATTTTGTAAAGTATCTGTAGAATCGCTATGTTTGTAAAAGACTTTGTTTTAAAAATATGAACTGTTGTTAGTTCTTTTATAGATAGAAAGGTGCAAAGTATTATATGCAGTATCTCGTCGAATCCATTTAATGTATAGCTGAATGAGATGACAATTTATATTCTTATTATTCATAACAATTTTTTTATCTCTGATAATCGAAAAGTTCATATGATACATGCTTTATAACATTGGATGGAATGTTCTACCCTATTCAGTAGATCCTTAAGCTATTTTAGGTCTGCGTTGTTTAGATATGAATGACGTCACTTTGAATGTGAACGTTTTCATTAAAGTTTTTTTTTTTTTAATAATTATTTTATATTATTCTTTGCTATTGTTTGCACCCAGTTGACTCATATTTTTGACGAAAATTTATATCTTAATATTTAATAAATAAATAAAAGTAAAGCAAACTTTGATATTTCAATGTGCAAGGTTAATTCCGAGTAATAATGATTACATACGGATCATTTTTGGGAATTCAATATTCTCTGATAAATTAATTTGAAGCAAAACTGGCATACAAAATACCTAAATCATTGTTTAAAATATGTATATAATAAGTA
Organism: Vanessa atalanta; assembly: GCF_905147765.1. Taxonomy (NCBI): domain Eukaryota; kingdom Metazoa; phylum Arthropoda; class Insecta; order Lepidoptera; family Nymphalidae; genus Vanessa; species Vanessa atalanta. Next base: position 4,106,216 of record NC_061884.1, read on the forward strand.
GAGTTTCTCCTAATATCATTTTTTTTTTCAATTAAACAATGGTCGCTTGACGTCACTGCTACCTTAGTGAGACAAATGAAAACAAAATGGCGTCATGAACGAATCGCAGAGCGCAAACTACTCTTGTAAACTACAAATTGTAAAGACTGTGCGTCATTTCACGTAAGTAATAAATACATATCTCATTTTCAAAAATTTAGTAATTTTCATAAAAATCTTTGTAATCAAAAATAGAAACATTTATTTCTACTTCTACTTATTTATTAAATAATAATTGTAGAAGGAAACTAAATCAAAAGATTGATCTCTCGCTTTGTTGAACAATTTATTTGGAAGAAACAACCAAGTTATTTTTAATTATACTTTGCCCTTCTCTTTTGTAATATTATATAATATAAACATGTTACATCTATATTTTATTTCTAAGTATAGCGCGGTATATTGTAATCTTAAGGTTCGTGCGGTACTTACGTTATATCATCCTTGATATTCGTTAACGGCGAACCTTTATTAACTGTGGCGGGAGCGAAGCTGGCTGGCAAAACCAAATTTATGATAGGGATCTGTTGCAAGGCAAAATGCAATTCAAAGTGAGTCATAGGTATACGTGTACGCTTGAAATAGTTATTTTTACGAAATAATTTGATTTATTATTCGAATTATTTTGTGATATTATTTATAATAAGATCTATGATGATCTGTGTTGCCTAACTCTACCAAATTGAAGAAATCTGGCAATAACAGTAACACAAAATCTGACCCCCAAGTCTATACCCCAACTGAGCAAACTGAACAAATACTAGCTACGGACGGGAACCTTTTAACCGCATCTAATGACCGACCATTTAAAATATAACTTGTTATAAATAATTATAAAAATGCAATCTTCAGTAGAAATCTTTCTTTTCTCTTTAAAAGTTTGAAGATCAAGAAGATACGATAGACGTTTCGAATTATATCGCTAGCTAAGCTAATTGCTGAGCACATTAATGATTTTATAAGACAAGTTATTTTCTTCTCGATCATTATCAGTTATCGTCCACGACACGGCTTGCTGACATATGTACATATATGTTACCCACGCACTAATCTCCATTCAAATCCTACTTGGATTGTGCTTTTGACGTTTTAAAATTTTAAATATTTCATGTGTTCGTTATAAGTTTTTTAACGAGATTTTTGTATCTTTATACGATAATCATGGTCTCGGAATACCATATGAAAACGAAACGCGTAATAAAATTAATAAATAATATTCATAAAACGAAAAAAAATAAATATAAAAAGTTCCCTAACCGAATATATTTACAATAATATATTACTTTTTAATTAAGAAAAAAAAAAACAAAAACACCTATATCATCTTTTTTTACCATAGCTAACCTATATTTTCTGCCAGTATAATATATCTACTTTGATAGATAAAGGCAAGCGTTTTGTTGTAAGAAAACCCCCATTTATTTTATGCCTTTTTTATCTTTAATGTTATTCCTTTTTCCTGTTCGAGGGATCGCTTTAATATTTTTTTGTAGCGAAAAACAAAATATATCGCTCTGAAAACGCAAACAATAACACGTACACTATCAATAAAAGAAAAAAGGAAGATAAAAAAATGTATTATTCAATTCTACAATGAAATAGTAATAAAAAAATAGTCGTTGGCAAACAGTTCTTTATAGCTATTAATGAAACAATTTCAACTATATCGCCATAATGCTGTTGTCTTAACGGCCGCCATTTTACTTTTTTATTGGCATCAATAAATAACTTACACTTTTATAAAAATCACAACATGACAATTTTAAAGCGTTGCTTTTACTTGCACCTCTATCAAAGAAAAATAAAAAAATACCTTCTAGACTACGTAGTGTCTTTTTTTATTCATTTATTTTGCTGTAGTCGTTGCGCTCTGATCCTATAAATATGATATATTTTGTGGCCAGTATCCATCCAATAACGTTGGATAAACATTAAACCGTGTTAAGTTTTAAACTTTTGAATAAATAAATATTAACACATAAAGCTGAACATATTAGGCTGAAGCTTAATATAATAAAAACATGTTTACGAATATTAAATATTCAGTACATATCAACTTTGTTGTTGTGAAAATTTCGCTGGTAGCTGGCAAATTTAATTTGGCCATAAAAAGTTTTGAGGATCCCCGCATAGACGAAACGCAAGTATTACAAACTTCACCACTCGACTCCGTACCCGACCGTACCTTAGTTAGCGCGTTAATATTACAGGGGCTGAAGCCGACAGCGTGGGTGATGACGACCACAGCATAATATTTTTATTACATAACCAACTCTGTCTTATTTACAATAAGGTCTAAATTTCATTCGCATGTTAACTGTTTGTGCGTAGGTAAAAAGGCACAAAGGTCTTGAGTATTACTTTTATTTTTACAAGGTGCTTGGAGAGGATTTTTCGTCCAGCATTATTCTCCTTAAATTCTGTTTTATGTTGCATAAAGAGAGCCATATTTTTTATCGCTTTTTTAATACATTTATTATGATGTCCTAAACTTATGTAAGTATGCCAATGTGATGGAAGATCATAACTCATTTACATGCTTTAAGGTTTTATTGAAGCAAGCCTGTTTTTTTAATTAATTAATGTCCTGATCGATGCTGGTGAAGCAATTTCTTTATTTCTTTAATATCAACATAAAATAGTGAATTTATCTAAAAATAACTGGAATATAAGTATTTGTGCAAACAATTGAAGCATTCGTATTTATAGTATTTATTGGAGTTACTCACGCAAACGTGTTTGTTTCAACCTATTCGGATTTCTGTAAGTGTTTTCTTACGAACGATATTTTTTTTAGAATTGAGTTAAATGACTTTTATCGGACAATATGTTTTTAATAAAAAGCAAAATTGACAAGCATCAATGTTTTTTTACAATGAGGTTTTACATAAAATTCGATATGATAATGGTGTGTAACATCAATGCCCATTCTTATAGGAGTTCTTACAGTTGTCTATTGACACCTTCTTTAGTTGATCATCATGGAGCAAATCTAAGAACAATTAAGAATAAAAGGTAACTCGAGATACAGATCCACATATCTGTAGAGGCATTTTAATAAAAAAATACGGTCACATAAGGACTATAGACATCATAATAATTTAATAGGATCTACGATTTTATTTATTCGAGTCATGATGATATCCTATGACGGGATCAATCCGACACGATAGGAGAGTCTTGGCGCAGGGGCAATGGCTTCATATTCTTTCCGAGGCACGAAAGTTTGCATTGAGTGTAAACACGGACAACTTTTAAACTCCGGGTGGGTACTAAGATTTTTTTGATAGAAAAACCAATACTTTTTTTAATGGTCCAGTATTCAAAAGCCGGTTCTCAAAAGATAAGTACGAAACCCACGAGGCAGGCAATACTCTCTCTCACACCATCTCATTATTCATTTCAGATAAGAAATTTTTCTTTTCAAGACAGGTCCAAGTTTGTTCAATTAATCAATATATTTTATGGACACCCCTTAAAAATAAGGCAATTTCATATTTCATAACAAGGTTGCTTCTTAAACAGAAAGTTTACGTTGTTCGTTCAAAATAAGCTTCTCAAATTGGATAGACTTCTAGCAGCGTGTGCAAGGAATCTACCGCCAATTTGACTTCAAAATATTGAAATAGTTTTATTTCATTTTAATGATAGTCACAATTATATATCTTATCTCCTGTTCAAAAGCCTCCTCACTTCTTTAAGAATAGAGATTATATCACCACGCTGCTCACCACGGTGAAATAGATACAAATGTGGCAGATTTTCATCAGTCACGTGCTTCCTCACGTTTCCCTTTGCTGAACACAAAATGAATTATAAATATAATTTCTCAAAGTGGCATGTAATCCAATAAATGCATTTTTTACACTCGCAACAGATACCTATACTAAAAGAGTAATCCAGTTTCAAAATCCGGAAAATTGTAAAATCGGAATCCGGATCCGGATTTTAGAAATGAATTACTTTTTTCGTACAGGTTCATCCGTTACGCCTGTAAAAATTGCATTTATGGGCGTCGAGTCACTTTACCTTTTATGCGGATTTTTTTTAACTATTAATAAAATAATTTTATATGTTCATTATATTACGACGCGTCGGTCAAATTAGGATTGGTATCGAAATCGTCCTTTTTTCATAAGATACGAGGCAAAAGAAACTCTCGACAAACATATAATACTGTACAATCATTTCAATTCATTTAATATGATGTGAAATCAAGGAGGCAAATGATTTATTATCAAGGTGTGCTATAATTTATTAACTGTGTAATAAGATTTTGCACGCAAACGTTGCTTTAAAATTAAGTGCCGTTTGTACGCTTTCTTGGGTCCTGTTGTAAAATCGTATATTCTCGTAACGCGCTACAAAAGAATTACTTATTCTATGCAGTCGAGTACAGTACATAATAGGCACACATTTCGAACAAATTAAAAAGATACGCATGGCGGAAATTATTATATATTTATATATTAGTAAATAACGAGTGATTAATTTCAACCAGTTTTTCAAAGACTGAAGAGTCTTAGAGTGATAGATATTATACTCATATCTTATTATTATTAATGATTGCTCGACAATTCATCATGATTATACACGTGACATTGGCAAAATATTTTGTGCTCAACTAGTACAGATAATCACCAGAAAAGGAAAAAAATTATATTTAACAACAAGTCCACATTTGTAACGACGTCTTCAAATCATTCAGTTTTACAAAAATCAAAATCGTTCTGTAATAAATATTTTTCGAGTACTTCAAGCCTATGGTGTGCATCATTGACGGAGCCTTATTCTATTAGTGCATCCGCAAATTAGAATCTTAGCGTACGTTTTTGGATAATACGTAACCGAATAGACACTCATCACCCGAAACAATGGCTCTATTGAGAAATCATTGGTGAACAGATAATTTTGAGTTTTGAACCTGTACGTTGCCTTAATATAAATTAAATATTTTCAAAAATTAAATATCGGCGATTATTCTTTCAGGTCGTAATATACAATACACCATCAAATTACATTTTATGTTTATTATTTAGAATTAAAAAAAATCTAAGTCTATAAAGGTTATACTTATATCTTTTTCAGACTAATTTTCATTTAGTTCATACTTTATTCGCTTAGTGTTATTATTACAAATACGTAGGTCGTATGTCATTATGGTTTTATTGATTTATTAAATATTTTATGGACTGACGTCTGTTCGGCGACAGTTAATCTATATTCCAAGAATCGTAAACTCGATTTCTGCTCAGGACAGTTATTTGTATAGGTAAACAAATTAAATGGAAATCGTTGTAGGACATTAGTAATCGTGTCTAAGAGTACAAAAATAACAGTGAGTTTTTGAAATAACGTGAAATAATAAAAATAAACAAAAATTTGTTTGTAAGTTGTAGTTAATTTCCGAAACGAATGATCCAATTCCAAAACTGTTTTCGCTGGTAGGAAGCAACTTTATTTCCGAGTGCAAATTATATTTATATCATATATTTTTTTTATTAATAAATTGTAACCGTGCGAAGCCACCCGGATCGCTTCGCACGGATCGCTAATGTAGCAGTAAAGTTAAGCCCATAAACATTCTTTCTCTCCTCTTGAGAAAGCTTGGAACAGAATTCAGGGTCCGAGGATTTGTACCCGCAATTCTGTTAAGATTCACGTGTTCCAGCCGCTGAGCTATCTTACCACATTCATGAGTAATGTCAACAATTTACCTGCTTAACTTTTTTACAGCTGAAATATGTGTGTATATTAAAATTAATAAGTATTCAATATTTTTATAAACTAAACGATCACGGTAACATTTTTATAAATGTTTTGAAGTTAAACTGACTAAAGAAAGTGAGGTTTATTTTTTTTACGTATTGAAAATTATTCAAATACAATCCTAAAATCGCAGCATCAGCTTAATGTATTAAAATATTAACTCCACCGAGTACTGCAGATGTAGTTTATGTAACAGCGGGCTCTTGGACCGGACCCAAAACTTAATACACCTGCTTACATAATCATAGCGCGAAATCTCACCAAATCCTCGTCATCGTCGGAGAAAATGTTGTTACGCTCCTGTGACGTCATGGCTGTGAGAACACACACAATAAATGTACGGAGAAAAGCCTCATGGCTCACTAGCACAGCACACTGTGGACCATCACAGAATAACACAACAACTGCATCCAAAGTCGACCGTTTAAACTTACGCGTCCTGTTTGAAACATTGCAACTAATAATCAATTAATATATTTTTTAATTCGAAAAAGTATGTACCAATATTTTTTAATTCATAAAGATTTTTTTTTAAATATATTTTATTGATAAAATTTAAAATAACATCGAGGGACTTCGAAGCGCATCGAATAATATGTCCGTACGGAATGAAATGCGGGAGCTTACTGCGGAGGGCGGGCAGAAGTACTGCGGCGTCTGGTAACTATAGCAACGCATAGGTCTTACTTTGACTGATAGAACCCTCCTATATTATAATTTTAACCTTTTTAAAAACCAATCACAGTATTAGGGATACTTATACAAAATTTAGATAAATAGAAACTGCAAACTCTATTTATGAATGTACTTTCATTTTTTCCACAAAAACTGATCCTTTGAATATTAAATGTTTGTAACATTGTATGTAGTCAGTAATTTTTTTCTGTAAAAATACTTAAATACTAAATTTTTAACACTGACTTTTTACTTTTATAAATAGAAGTGTAGACAAAAATTTATATTTGTATATCTTTGATTGACGATCTTCCATACAAATTGACTCCTGCGCTACACCTTCCTTAATGCTCGTTAAAACCAATGTTAGGTAGTCAGTGTTAGAGTTTTATAAAGAAGAATTGTCTGTTTATATAAACAAATTTAATGATTTATATATTTTCATTCCAATTAATCAAAATGTATGTCGTCGTCGTCGCCATGCGTACAAGTTATATTAGTTTACGAAAAATAAGGTCGAATCTCGTTAAAATCATGACTACTACGGATACAGTATGTAAAGATACATACAATCAGTAGTAAAATAAAGGTAGAGAAAATGTGTTCTACAATTAGATAAGTATATTAATTTTTCACATATATTTTTTTTACTCACAAGTAATGTTTAATTCTATAATAAATGATCAAAATGTTAAAATCCAAATACCACGCTAACGCTGGTCTGCTCGTATTAAAATATAGAAAACACAGAAGCACTTTGCTTATACAGTTTTTTTTTATAAAAAAATAATGAAAAAAAAAGAAATTTCATTTTGTATCATAAAAATGGTAAAAGAACATCCTTTGTCCGGGAAAACATTTCATAATTCAACTCTGAAACGCGCCGAGTTTGTGCGGATACAAAAAGATGTTACGGAAAGTCGAGTTTATCAAGAGTAAGAGAAACTTGGGTTAATTTTTTACCTTTTAGCATTAATCATAAAATTTGAAGAAATAAAACGCTTAATTTTATGGATTAGATTCACTTCAGCAAAGAAAAATAAGAATTATCTCTTTTCATTGTTTGAATAAAAGCAATAATTTTATCAGTCAAAATAGATTTCAGTCAAAAGAGGTTTCCATCACAACAATACTCGATACAAACATTTTTGTTCCACTCAGCATAACCATTAGATTAGCGTGAACTGTAGAGCAATAATAATAAACAGAATTAAGGTTCTCTTTAGACAATGTTACAGACAATGTTTAGTAAAAAGAGGCTTAAAAGAAGACAAAAGAAAGGATCTAAAAATAAATCTCGTCGGAATAACAAATTAGAGGTATTACAGTCGAGGTGGAATCCCATAACGTTAATGCTCAAATGCTCGTGTCTCGTTGCATTAATCTGCTAGCTTCGTAAGGGTTGCCTCTGTATTCAAAAATTCGTATCAATATTATAAATGCGAAAATGAGTTTATTTATTTATTTGTTCGTAATGCTTTCACGTCTTAACTTCTAAATCAATTGGTTAAATGGCAGAAATTGGTGAAAGATAAGTCTCGGTGATGATTGTCTTTGAATTTTGTGTTAAGTAAGTATAATGTGTGTTAATGTATTGGATCACCATTGATCTGACCAACATCACCTTTATAAACTTCATTTTTAGCTTTTAAAGATTTTTGAGAAATAGTTGTGATCTTTTAAATGGTTTTCCTAAATATTTATGTCAAAAATATCTATGCTTAGCTGAAATCCTTATTTTCTCCCAAGGAGAAGATTTTTATAGTTAATTCCACAACAGTTTTTCGATATATTCGACATTGAAATAGCGTTGTGGTATTTGTAGAATCAATTCATACGGCTATTTCAATGCCGAATACTCCAAACCTTGACTTGTAGGCTAGGACACTTGTAGGCTGCAAATTTTTCAATTTTTTATTTATTCATAGTAGCAACCCTGTTGGAGTAGCAGCTAGTTCAGACTAAGCTATCTGCTTTTTTGAATTATGTTATTGTTTTTCTCTGACCAACATTAAAAAGTGCCAAAATGACAAGATTATTTTTATGTATGCTTGTAAGGACGACTTTACACTCATTTAATTTAAAAAATACTTAAAATCCTTAGTATATGTGGAAAACAATGTTTGCTAGTTTGTTACAGGATCATTGACAAGCTAAATAGTGTGGTGAACACATTCTCGCACAGAACATAGTATTGTCAGAAATATTAATCACTGTTATGATTTTATGAATTAATTGAAATGATTTTATTAAATAATTTCGTATAACTTTGGAATGCCAACATTTTATTACTTTACGTCTAAACTACATCCTACAAAATATACCAAATTGCTTTTTTGTAAGTATTTTATTTTATTTATAACGAAATAACACATAAATAGAGCATTGATTTACAGTTAATGTTTTTTTTTATCCCAAAGCACTTTACTTTATAGCTATTAAAAAGACAAAATTAAACGGTTGTTTTACTGTAGCTGATTTAAGATATCTACTATTTCGTGCCGTGAATTTATAGATACAAGCGAGCTTCGATTGAGGCTCAAAGGCCACACAACCTTTGTAGTCGCTTGTTTGCACTAACTGTCCTTTAACCTGCAATATCATTTATGAGGGTTCTGTAGATAAACAAGGAGACGTTTTTATTTTTATTGACTCCTAAATATTTTATTTTATCTGACATACATGAATTAATTTTATGTATACAAGCTTCCACGTTCAGCTGCACCTACCTAATTTTTGGCTGTGTTTATTCTTACATTAGTCATCTCTCGCATACTAACACATCTTGTAATCACGTATATTAATCCACACAGATAATTTAGCGTGGAGGGCGCACTTTCGTCAGTGAACAGATCTATAGTAACTTTTATATTAATAATAGAAGTAAGATTAGTCGAGCTTGTGAGCTAATTAAATCGCGACCAGGTTTTTTATATACAAATGTAGGCACTATTTTATGCATATGTATGCGATTAAATTGAAAACGATATTATTTCAAATCCACGTTCCTTTAGCTACACAATTTTTGTTATATGAGCTATTTCGTCTTTTATTATGACGAAAATTGCAGAGCTTTATCTTTGTGTTAGTAAAACTGGAGCGGCTTTTATGTATAGAAAAGCCAAATGCCTGTAAAATACTTTCAAAAGACGATGACTTGCCCTCCAGGCTCTAATGTTAACTTTGATGTTGTTTGAACTGTAGAAATTAATCGGTCTCTGTGACCAACAACTATAATAAAACATAAATAACTTGTGCTAGTTTCTCATTAAATAAAAATAAATTCCATTAGGTAAATTAATAACCAATAATAAATATGCAAAGAAAGATTTGTTGTGAGTGCAATTAAAACAATTATAATAAAATTGATACTTGCGAAGGTTTTTAAAACCGTAAATAAAATTGTATATGATGAGACGAGGATAGTGTAAGCAAGACACCATTTATAAATCTTTACTATAATGGTAACTCTCGTGGCGAATAAAGACGGCTTAGACAAAAAGCCCACGTATTAGAAAATAGCATTAGATTAAAACATTTTGATCATTTAATATATAATATATACTTTATATATATATATTTTTGTATAAGACATTATTATACATTAAACATTTAAATGAATATAAAGCATTAACATCATTTTCCATAGCTACTCTACATCTTTTCTTCTTTTAATACTTACATTGCAAATACTAAAACGCATAATACAGTATTTAGTGACCACGCCGCATCAAGTGATATCACGTGTCTCTATAGAAGTTAAGAGACCTCTCCTTTTATTTTAAAGGCTGCTAGATGAATCAAAGCCATACCAGGTCTGAGGAATAAAGTAAGTACTCTACCGTGCTACGTCTTAAGTCAGAATTATCATTAATCAGCATCAAGTATCACTGGATTATAAATATATATATAATAACAATATAATTTAATATTGTATTATAATATTAAGTATGTAATCGTACATTATAACCATGTAAAATATACCACGCTCGATTAGTTACTTATTTAGTCTAAAACTTCCGTTTCGGGATTTATAAATAAATATAATAGGCTCCTCAATTATAATTCATTTATTCAACATAATTATACAAAAATCATTCAATTCCTTTATATTTATATATATGGATATTTCCAAGAAGGGATAGCGTACGTTCGTATAGTAATATATTCGTACTATATACGTACCATTCTATGCTGGCCCCGTCTCATTTCAGGGAAACAATGTTAAGGGTCGTACCCGCAACGGAAAATGATCAACCGAACAAGCGGCGCAAATATTCGTCTCTATAACCAAATCATATCTTTGTGCCGTTTGCAATTGAAATACTTGAAGCTTGGTTTGATAGTTTATTGTTTTCATAAAACATATGAAGCAGCCTATGATCTTTTTAGGATTGGAATTACAATGACGGGAGTTCCCGTTGCTAGCATTATTGTCATTACTCCACGTGAACAGGATTAGTAAAGTAGCTGTTGGTAATTTTGATCTGTATATGCTTATTGTAGTCTCTTCAACAATATGTATCTTTTAAATTCTACTCTAATCGTAATAAAAAGAATTTTGAACTTTGCTCATAGTAATTTTCGATTTCAACGTTTCAAGACTAATAGACTATAATAATAAGAAAGACGTTTATTGCTACGAACAGAAATAGTAAGTGAATATATCATATAATTCTACATTATGTATACTTTAATGGTATATATATAGTTCATTCGCATCTGAATTTCAATAAACTCCGAAGAGTCTTCTTAATTGAAATAAGGGGCTTTCAGAAAACATTTAAGTATTAATATAGAAAGAAAACATTTATAATTTAAAGCATAAATATTGCGCACTGAAAGTAATGAGATATGTACTTCAGAATACATTAGAAGAAAATGACTGAAAGGCTCTGAATGGCTAGGTACTTTGAATTTTATTACTTACTACTCGTCCCGACTTCGCACGGGTAAAAAGGTTGGAAATAAAACGTTATTAAAGTATACGAGCATACATTTTTTTTTAAATTGTCACCATCTCGGGCATACGCAGAATAATTCACCTAAGTTCCATCACAATTGCATCGATGATTTTGATAGCATAGAAGATATTCGTACAAAAAATCATTTTTATTTAAAAATTAATAGAATATAACGATCTAGGGACGATCCCGTGTCGTTTCATAGCGACACATCCAGTAGCTTTTGCATGATTTACGTACAAAGAAAAAAACTTATACATATAAAAATGAAAAATAGCGTTATGTTTAATCTCCATGAATTATTAAAACTAATACTAATTTATTTTTAATATCTATATGAAGAACAATAAAGTATCGCAAGGATGTAGGAGATATTGCTTACTCGAATGTCTAGAATGGTTTTATATGAGAGGACAGAGGCGCCGCGACGCCGCGTCATTGTGGCGTCTTCGAAACAGGGCTTTCGTTGCTCGTGAAAAACTATCTGGCACGCGTTCAGAATATTGTACTTGTACTATATTTTCAAGGACAATTTAGTGAATATTGCGTCATTTATGTAATTACAAGAAAATATTTATGAAATAACCTATCACGATCACTACTAAATCGCCAAGCTTTAAAAAAACTTGAAAGAAAAATATTTGTTACTTGTATAAAACTACTTAATTACTACGTGAGATCTAATAATCAGCCTTAACCTATAGAATGGTGTTGTACGGTTGATATAATAGCAGTTTCGAAAACCCTCAATTGTTTATATAACATTAACTACGCTACTAAGCCAACCCACTAGATATACATATATATCTACGGACAATCCTGCGTCGATTGGTCATCGTTTCATAGCGATACATCCAGTAGTTTTTATTTTAACGTAATGGCATCACATTTAATTATTATCGCTAAAGCTTCGAATTAAAGATCAAAAATATAATATATATATATGTTTTAACAATTTTGGTTGAGTTAACCACTTGAAAGTAAATCTTATGAACTTTAAAATTTAATTTAAACATTAGCCATAGTCATTTTTTACATATTTTTTAAAGCATTTCATTTAAATAAGTACATTGTACATATTAATGTAAGTTTTTTTGTCTCTTAAAGTACAATTTAGGTACTTTAATTAAATTTCAAAAGAGATTATATAGATGTTTTTCTTTTATTTTTTTTGGTTTTATTACGTCTGAAAAAGATGGTCACATCCATTCGTTTTATCTACTTTCATGATAACACCAAAATAAAAATTATGTTAAAAAATAAAATTAAATAACGATGAAAGTATTTTGAATAAAAAGTCAGGGTTACAACTTGAGGATGAGTCAGAATATCGACTGTAAAGCTTTGCCAAATATATCAGAGACAAGGCCACGGGTAAGTTCACGCGATGCAGTAAAACTACCGCTGAATATTTAACATTGGAATTTATAATGGTCTATTTATTCAACAGTGCATCTGATTTAACCTTAGAGATAAGCGTTATGTCACTATTGTATGTTATTATAAATCCGCAATGATATTAATAAGCTAGTTTTTGTTTTAGTAGTAATTGATGTTATTTTAAATAGACCGTAGTTTGATAAAAGAGTACTGCTCAACATGCTTTCCGAGGCACGTGAGTGGACACATTTCCAAATTCCAAACTCCAGAAAGTTATTGAAATGAAAAACAGAAAGCTTTGAACCTAGGTCCTCGAATCTGCAACCTTATATGTAGCCAGTAGACTAACGAGGCGGTCCAATATATTTTTTCTATTTATTGTTTGGAGAATAAAGAATATAACTGAAAGTCGTACTCCTTGATTTAGAATCATAAAAATTTTATATAAAATTTATAAATTCCTTTTATATAAGCATTCTCTTCTATAGATATCTCAATACAGACCACATCTGTAATGAATGCTAGAAATCAATAAATAATGTACAATCACCTGCTGTTGGTCTCCTACATGGATGTGTCAATTGTGGTTGATTCCCTTTGTGGGCTTGCTCGTATAGACCAGTCAAAAGCATAGAGATAGAAATAGATGTGTATAACGGTATCGCAGAGTTTATTTTACCAGGAAACAGGAGGAACACTAGTAAAAAGCACTAAAAATGTCTTTTCATCTAACAAACCCGTATATATAGTTTATATTGTTCAATTAGACAACCAAATTAATTGTCCTCGTTGAATACATGCTAAGCTACACGATATTCTGCTTCGTCAACATTACAAGCATCGTCTTTAGTAGTCGTTAAATACATTGATGAACATTATGCGGTGCTTCCACACTCTGAAATATCGAGTTATACTCTCTAGTGTAACTCGATACTTCAGGGTGTGGAATACTCATATTCTTATAATATATCAAACATATTGTTTTTTTTTAATTGTGAAGACTATTATATCATTGTTCAAGGTGATTTGTTTAATTATACATATTAAGAGCCAATAGCGTATTCGGAACAAAGCAGCCATTTATGTAGATATATATATTATGTCATATATTCACTTACAGATTGCGGTTGTGTTGAGCGTAACCATATTTAATATTTCATTTTCCTATAATTCTCAACCTACTGCCATTAACGTTTTACTACAAATATTGATATTATTTATTTTTATTTTTGAGGAGATTTTCGATAATATATTTATTTATTTGGTAAAAAAATAAATGCTGCAACTACTCTGCTGCTGCTGCAACTGAAAAAAACTAGTTCACTATTAGCAACACACCTGGTAATGACAAAATAATTACCATTGTTATTATTCTAATATGAAACTCTTATCATGAGTCATACCACGTCTCACTGATTGATTTCCCGGCGACGCAACGAATCTTACATATCAATTAAGCCCTAGTTCTCAATATAACGAATACGTGATCTTTACATTAAAGTATTCATTCTATTTAATTATTTTACAGCAAATTAGTAAATAGACAAAGGTATATTATTCAGTCAAATAAAATAAAAAATCGCCTGATATATATTTCGAGCAATGTTGACAAAACTAATCTTAAAAGTAAGTTTATATATACTCAAGTTATATTTTATCGAAGTTTGTACCATTACTCAAAACGATATTCAGAAAATAACTTGAGGGTATGTAAGTCGGGCTGGGTTTATGTTATTCAAACATCGGTTATCCCACCAACACATACTTTTGCTGTGTTTAAGTAAAGCAATGCAATGACAACAAAAAGGAAAACATCAATGTTTATGGTTGAAGGGGGAAAATGGAAAAACGCTGTTGTTAGCTACGAGTTTATCTAATATATAGTACTATGTATCTTGGTTTCATTGGTTATTATTATTTTATAATAAACATTTGTTTGTAAGATATTTGAATAAAACTTAAGAAAAAAACACGTGAGCATGCCCTAAGAAGCATACCATAAAGATCGAGATTTATTCGATACTGATTATATCATATTTAAATTTTAAAGGGTCATTGTAACCATTAAACTATTATTCTAAAGTACAACTCTGTAAGAATTCACTTTGTATCTCACATGTGAAATATTGACAACCGACTTACGCTGATATATATTTTGATACGTCTATCCTATATATATTTTAATTACTCTAGTCAAAATGGCATATCACAATCCGATATTTCATGCTCGTGTTCTGCTCTTAGTTTGTTTCTTATTTAGGAATACTTCCTCAATTTATTAACAATGTATATTGTGCATATGTGAAGAAAATAACATACTTAGTATTTATGGATTAAGACCTTATTCTTGATATTCTTATTAATATTTTTATTATATTGTTATTATCAAAATTTTTATTTAAAAAAAAATTGCTATATATTAGACAAAAAAAAAACTATAAATAGAAAAGGGCTTCGTGAAGTAATATGAACTAATCGTCCGTAAAATGAAATCGTTCACGTAGAAATATTCAAGCTGCGGAGATTCAATATCTCGTTGTGGAGTAAACATTCCATTTCCTTGAGGCGATGGACCAAGATTTGGTATATTGGTATGAGTTTATCTTAACAAAATGAGTTTTTTATTAAGGCTACATATATTAATATTTACTCGGTATCTCAATCATCGTATTAATTCTCATGTACTATATGTATAAAAAATATATACATTTTAGGACATTGAATATTGCAGGTTAAAACTCGGCAATTACCACGGGTTTTCATGTGCTATTTTTGCGTTTATAATACATCGTCTCACAATTATGAAAAAATATATATCTTTATCCCATTTTGTATTGAACTAGAAATGTCTTTATTATTGAGACCAGGATTGTCTGCCGTGCAAGGTGCGTGCGTGCCGAACGAAATATAATTGTCATGTATTTGATATAGATATTTTGTTAATAAAATAATAAAATGTAATATATATAATTCAAAGGGCAATAAAATGCAGAACTTTATTTTTTAAATAAGTGTTTTGCGTGAGATGTTCACTTGTACCAAAGCAAAAAGTCAGGCGGCGCCAATTTCTCCCTTTAGGCAGTCGAACGCCCACTTTATTTCATTTTTGATAAAGTAATAAAGTTATTAGATAAAAATTCTGCTCACTCCATCATCTCCGTCCTTACAGTCAATCAATAACGTCGATATGATTAACTATCTACCCATTCGTCTTCACATGGTTTTACATGGTTTTTGCTTTGTGTTAAATATGCCTTTATCATCGGGGTATATTCTCTAATATTATAAATAAAACAAAACATAACTGAGTAAAACATATTACCTCCTCTACATATTGTCATCAAATGGATACAGCTATCTTCCCATCCTCTATTGATAAGATTAAACAATCTATCCCACCTTTGCAACCCAGATAGTCCGACATCCTCATTCCTCAGATATACAAACAGTTTCCTCAAGTATACAAACCTTCCTCGTCCCCTTACCACTTTTCCTTCTAATCCTCTTTTTTCCTTCTCCTTTAAAGCTCTTATTTATTAACCTCCTATATAAATAACAAACCTCGGTCTTATAAAAGGTTCCCCTGGTACTAGTGTCTAACTCAAAGATTTTTTCATCAAAAATGGCCAAATCACCTCCCTATACATACTGATTCCTCTAAACACTCACTGACCGGCTGCGTTGGCGCAGCCTGTTGGATCCCTAAATTGAAAATAGCTCTTCTATTTAAATGCCCTACTAAAACCTCTATATTTTCCGATGAGGCCATTGCTTTATTGGAAGCTATAATGTATGCCTAGTCACACAAAATAAAATAAGCAACTATTTTATGTGACTCACTGAGCTGTGTTTTGGCCATTAAAGAAAATCCTTTTCGTAGGAAATCAAAACTTTTTATAATTTTTTATGATCTGAGAGGCCCTGTTCTCCTTATATCAACAAGGTCTACAAATTCTGCTGGTTTGGATTCTTAACCATTCAGGTATTACTGGTAATGAGATGGCAGACTCATATGCTAAGATTGCTATCCAATTCTGAGGCGACTTTGGTTTTCATTTCACAGGCACGCTGACCGTTGGGTCTCTTTCTTGGCCATCCATGCACACCTACTCATCTAGCAAAAATAAGAGTTCGTGACCACTCGCTATACCATATCCTGTTCCTTTGTCCCAAATTATTTCATCCCATTTACAACATCCCTCCTAAAGTCCCTCGCCCAATAAATGTTGAATGTTTGTTGACGTTTGTGTTTAGTCCATTTTGTTCGTTCTTATGTAAATATATCAAATGTAATAAAATTAAGCTGTGAATAGTCCTATTTAGTCTCATATTTTATTATATATAGTTTAGAATACTTTTAATTTACCCTATAATTAAATCTTAATGCTTGTATTGTTCTAGGTTAAGGATTAACAAGGAAATTACTACTACTATACTAGTCTTCAAAATTTAATTGAGTTTTTTATCTCAACCGTACCGATCAATCTAATTCATGTCTTCTCCATTTGAATTGAATTGAACAATCTTCCAATAAATTAAATTCAATTTCACGAGACGAGGTCTCTTAACAATATTATCATTTATCACTAATGAATATGAATTTCAAACTCATATTAAGCACATGAACATGCAGCTGTATTTGCTCGAACTACTTTGCATCAACGAGTTTCATTCAGAAGGTCACCTGAGGTCAAATTAAATATTTCAAACATACTTTTATTATCAGTTAATATTGAATAAGAAAATAGTATTAGGTCTTTTGAACATCAAGCTCTCATCTGAAGGGCTCTTTGACCTCTTAAGCCCTCAACCCTGCCCGTTCTTGCTTTAAGTAAGCGAGCCATTGTCTTCTTTGTAAATCGCATTAAGTGGTGTTAGCTTTGCATGTTAGCTTAACTCTATTAGCTATTATTATTTTTTCGACCGGGGTAAGCGGAGTCCGGATAACAGAGAGGTTATCGCAAAAAAAGAGCTAAGAGTAAAAAGTAAGAAAAACAAATATTTAAAACAATATAAATATTAACAATTTTAATGCACATTAGATGTAGCTCTCTCTCCAACTACGTTGACATAAATTACGTAAAAAAACACATGGGTAACAAAAAGTAAAGTTATACTTTTATTTTACTAGTCTACATCAAATTTTTCTTTTACATGAAATTTAATTATATAGATATTATTTCACTCGCTCAAGATAAAGCTCGTCTTATTAATTTGTACCACATTTAATATAATAGCGGGTAGCGCGATAGATTTATCGCTATAATTATGATTCCTAATATTTTGTGATTACTCGTGGAAATTTATTGGATTGTTGCACGCTGACTGTGTGTTGTTTACCGGTTAAAACGTGAAATTGACATCATTTTATTTTTACATTTTTAGTAAAATATCTACAGTTTCCATTATGTCGCGTGAATGTGTTAATATTGCAGAAAACTTTTACTACATATCTGGTAAGGCGACCCATATTAACCAAAGATGCTTAATAACAGTTATTGGACAGTGGATTACTTGGTGGCAGGGCTCATACAACAACAAATGGGCTATACCAAGTATTGTTGTTTTTGTGTGAGTGGGATTGTTGGGCCAGATCTTACAATAAAAAAGTTTGAAATCCAAGACTAAGCTTGAATCCTGAGGAAAAGAACGTCAAACACCTTTCTCTAGTTAATTCCCAAAAAAATCTTCAACCAGCTTTACATATTGAATTGGGACTAATGAAAAAACTTTGTGAAAGCTCTCAACAAGAATTCAAGCATCCAAATACCTGCGAAGTAAATTACCCCGAATAAGCGACGCCAAAATAAAAGGAGGAATCTTTGTCGGACCTGAAAATAGGGAGATCCTAAAGAACCAAAACCTTTGATTCAATTTTACAGAGCTTTGAAAAAAAGCATGGGAAGTTTTTTGAGTATTTGTTAGTTGGTTTATGGGCAATAAATAAATGGAAATTATTTTAAACTTGTGAATAATCTCCTTCAAAATTATTAATTTGTGTGTAATATGTCTCTAAAAATTTTGTTTCTTCATTCTTACCTTGATTTTTTTCCTTATAACAGCGGTCAATAAGTGATGAACATGGTGAACGATTCCAGCAAAATAAGTTCGTTAGGTTCAAATAAATGAATCGGAAAGCAATTACAATAGACAAATGAAAAAGAAGAGAAAATCTCAATTTTATATAAAAAGTAAAAAATAAAAATATATATTAATAAATTGTTTTGGTACTTTAACGTCAAATTTTCTATATTAGATATATTTTCAAAAGAACAGCTATATAAAAAATATGTTAATGTTTTCGTATTCAGTAA
This sequence comes from Vanessa atalanta, assembly GCF_905147765.1. NCBI lineage: Eukaryota > Metazoa > Arthropoda > Insecta > Lepidoptera > Nymphalidae > Vanessa > Vanessa atalanta. The sequence goes on from NC_061884.1 coordinate 4,125,357, forward strand.
CCTCAAAGCAGTATATAGTATTTAATTAAAAGGCACACAAAATTTAAATTTTTTAGACCAGTGTTTTCTTGAGTAGTCGAAGAACTGATTATGATATTCTATTATCATGCTTACCGAGCTCTTTGGGTTAATAATAATTTTATATTCTTTTAAAAAATAAACGCTAAACAAAGATGACTATAGGTAGTATTACCTCAAAAGCAAACACGCTAACAAAAAAAAAAAGAGAAAAAGTAAAACGTCACAAACGTATCCTATTGAACGCACTCGAATTCGGCCTTGTAATTTTATTTTCATTGCGCCATAGTATGCTAATAAAATTCTGCTTATCATACATGTTAGGTACAAACACAACAGAGCCGTCACATATAATTTCTATCAACTTTTTAGTCTCATACGAAACTCTATAATGGAAAGTTGAACTTGATCTTAACTGGTTTTTATTAAACTAAGCAACTCGTTCGCAGCATCTAAGTTGAACGACCCTGCTTTTCCCACATTACCACACAATTGTCTGAGGTTGCTGCTCCACAATCTTAAACTAATTAATCTACCTATTAATATTATCATAAATGCGATTATTAACCTAAGGTACTTCTAATAACAATATTATTATTTAATATGAATCAATATTGTATTGTAATAAAGTTATCAATTTGTTTTCAATGTATATAATCATGTTCGCACTAGTATCATATTCTAGTGTGTTTTTAATATGTTTTCTGTAATAGACAAACTACTTAAGAATATGAATCGAAGAAAAATATGTAACTATGTTAAAATGATTATTATTTAATAGTTTTAAATAAAACTCATGAACATTTTTGTGGCATTTATATTATTCGCAAAACGTGTGTTCATGTGTTTTGTCTACTTATGTAAATTTTATAAATTATTCGATTAAAATCATATTATATTTCTTGGTATAAAATATGTTATATAGATAATAATATCTAAGTAGGTCTACATTCATATAGTTTTTACGAAACTTTCCACAAATTCACATCCTTCGTATCCTTGTTTATGAAGTTTGGAACATATGGGGGCTTTTTAAAGACATGAATATTTAATAAGGTGACACAGTTACGTCACTAAAACAATTTTGAAAGTAGACTTAATAAGAAAAAAAAAAACATACAGAATATTTGTCGCTACAAATCATTATTCAAATTAAAAATTATAACATTTCAAATTATGTCATACAGAAGAGCAGGCAAGTTAGATTAAATGGCAATATTCTAGTTGTTAGATGATATTATGTTGGTTGAATTAATTAAAGATCTTAAGATAATATGATCATCTTCACGATATAAAATTAACTCAAGAACCACTTGGGAGCTCATGAGTCAGACCACTAACTAGATATGTTGCATTCGCATTAGAAAGCTATACAATCTTTCATAATTTACATCGAAAGTATTCCTGCTATTACGATCTTGTTAACTTATTGCTATATTGGTGCAAAGTCTAAATAAAGTTTTATCTAGTTAAACTACATAAAACTCTTGCCACTAGTAGGCGTAACGAATGTTTTAAGTTTATGCCCAAATTTGACATTTGGAATACTATTAATCTGTTTACTAAGTTAAGAAAAGATTACGGACCGTAGTTTTCATATAAGCAGCTGTAATTTCGATTCATTGTTTTGATGATATTGATAAACTCAAGGAATTATATAAGTACTCGTTTTCCGACAGTACATTATAATTTCAGAGTCAATGTCTCTTCGAATTACATAAATGCCATCAATTGGAATACTTGTACTGTCTGTCTTTGTTATATTTAATTTAAATAAAAATAATATATTACAAATATCGATAATTATATATTTAATGGTATAGTTAGGCAAACGGGCAAATGACCTACCTGATGTTTAGCGGTCACTTCCATCCATAGACATTAGCCAATGCACCGCCAACTTTGGGAGACATATGTTAAGTCCCTTGTGCCTGTGGTTACACTGGCTTACCCCCCTACGTACCGGTATAAATCAATATTAAGTATTACTGCTGCAAGACGGGCCTGCACAAAACCCTACACCAAATAAATATATAATAATAAATAGTTAAATACCGCATGATTGGCAAGGCTTTTTTAATTGTTTTGTAAGACACGTACGCTACCATAATACGCTTGCGAATCAATGCCAAAAACGTTCACACAAGTGCCAAAAACAATTGTACAAAGTTCGAACTCAATCGGTTTATCGATGTGCGAATATTATAATTGATATAAACCTCAAATGCTGAAAGATAAAGCTACGGTACAACGGCTCTAGTTCTATCCAGTATTCGTGCGGTATTAACTCACTTTAAGCTGTAAACCTATGGTTTATAATAATTAAAAAGGATTTTTAGTATTTCTTAGAAATAGGGATGATATATTTTTTTTATTTTTTGTATATTGTTTGTTTTACTTTTACTTCACCAGTATCAGTCCAAGGTACGTAAAATCCTCTTATAAATTTTAAACCAGTTCCCATTGATCAGATATATTATAACCACTTTTGGATCTGGTAACACTATAAACTAGTACTAAACTTTATTTATTTCAGTACAGATATCACATTTTTTTTACACATCAACAACAACCGATTTTTTTTTTTTTAATTAATTATTCCAAAATGTCAATTGCTAACTAATTAACCGTTGAAATTCTAAAAAAAGGTATATGAAATAAAATAATAAGCAGAAAGACTTACAATATCCTATACGGTGTATTCTAGTATGAGACGTCATTATAAAGTCTTACAGGTAATTTGTTAATATTAAAATAATATTACTTTAATACTCGATCTGGTTATTCAATATACAGAGGGCATTTACACATAAAATGTATTTATGTTAATCAATTTACATATTGAAGCCTTTAGCTAAAAGTAATATTAATTATAATTTAGACTTACATAGGTTTACACAAAAAATGTATGATAAAGCAATTTCACACTATAGTTCCTTTACTGTACAATAATCGTGTAGCCTTTAATTTACTTTACGGCATATCATCAATGGAATGGCGGTTATGACGTCATCTAATGACCCTCTATTGCGTTCACGAGGCTCCAAGAGCGAAGATTATAGAGCTGAGAAGGAATATTACTAATAATGAAAATGAGGGTACTCATCTGATAAATATAATCTATGGTGAGGCATTGCTATATTTTTAGCTTCATATAAACAAATTTTCAAAAATATGGACAATAATGTAAATGTATTTTAATTTAACAGAAATATACTCGTCATATATTAGATGCCAAAGCAAGTAATAGAATATATATCCGCAAATATTCTATATGAATACCAAATACGTCTTGTTTTACCGTTCAATTTAGCTTTTAATAACCCTCGTTTTTTAAGTCTGCTACAAAAATGCTTAATCCTTACTAGGAATAAAAGGGTTCGTTAAATGAAGCCATATTTATGCAAATTGTAGTAGATTATATTGAAGCTTTCCAATTTCATACGTTGGAAGTCTTTACACCTGCGGTAACGACGAAAACATTATCACTTTATTTTTAATGACAGTTAGTCGATAGCACGGACGTATTTAGCAGTAACATGTTTTAATTATTTTGTAAATTTAAATTGTGCAGAAATATCTTTCTCTAGAAGTTTATCTTATTTCACTTAATTTATAAAGGCATTTTCTAGAGGCATTAAAACAAAAACAGACTGAGTCAGACTAGTATTCGTCCCCGACCTTGATCGATGTATGTGAGTCCTCGATTCAAGTCGAGATCGCGAGATGCAAGACTTGTCGTCTTTCGTGACGTAACCCGCTGTTTCGATCAAACCGACGTTAAGGTTAGACCGTGCGCAGGAGCAAAGTAAATAAAATATAAAAATTGTTTAAACGAATTTACTCTTTTATACAAAGTAAATACTTCAAATTGTAAGTGTGTTATGTTTCCTTTGTGTGTGTTCCAAGTGCTACGTGAAATAAGTTAATGTTCTATTTATTTTGTGTTTAAACACATTATATTCTAAATTGTAACACCATAAGGTAAGTGAGACTTCTATATTGTTATTTTTTAAGATTCATCAATAATATAAATATTAAAAACAATCAATATAATCAAACAAAAGCGTATTTAATATCAATTGGATGTTCTCAACAATTTACTAAAATAATAATATTAGTTAGCAAAAGTTCTTCGTATTAATCAATACGCCTGGTTTTAATATAGAAAAACCATAGCCATTGACCTTTTAAACAATGTCAAGGCAAACGCAGCTGACCATAAAACGTACAGGTGTATTATAAAATTAATTTTAGCCCCTACTAAGGACCTACTATTTTTTTTTAAGTTACCTCTCTGTTGAAATTTTATTCAAAGTCAAATACAAAATACAAACGAGTTGAAAAAATTTTAAAAATAATATTATTGTATTCAGGCTATTTTTTTTACCACTTTTAAAATGTATTTATTTGATTGTCATTAAAAAATATCATAATTATCAATCTACTATTAATTTAAGGTAATTCCTATTTGATAATGTTTATTTAATGAACACTAACATTGATCAATGCATACATACGAGGTTTGTTCAAAAGAAAAGGTGAATTTTGAATTTTCTCGGGCAGTGTACACTCGATCATCGTTTTTTTCTTTTTATTATGTTGGTACACATATGTTTCTTATATGTTGACATTATCAGCCATTTTGGATTAGTGTTTGTTTTTGACAACTGAAAAGGTTAGTAGTGTTTTTGTGTGTTCTTCGATTTCTTAATTTTGAAAAAAAAATAGATCAAAGAATCTGTATTAAATTTTGCGTTAAAAACGGAATAAAGTGCTCCAACGCACTTAAAATGTTGACTGTGGCATTTGGCGAGTCTACTTTGTCACAAAAAAGTGTTTATAAGTGGTACAATCGCTTTACAGAAGGCCGAGAAGATGCTGAAGACGATGAGCGTCCGGGAGTTGCAATCACGTCAATAAATGAAGAAACCATCGAAACAGTGAAGAAAATGGTTTTGGAAACAGGTTGTACGGTTAATAAGGAGTACTACAAGGAAGTTATGCAACGTTTACGTGAAGCAATTCGCCTCAAACGATCGGAATTATGGAAAAAGAAATCATGGATTCTGCATCACGATAATGCACCAGCTCACACTTCATGACTGCACGTGATTATTTGGCCAAAAACAATACCATAATCATGCCTCAACCACCTTATTCACCAGATATGGCTCCCTGCAACTTTTTTCTATTCCCAAAACTGAAGAGAATAATTAAATGAAAGCGTTTTGCTACTATTGATGAGACAAAGTCGGAATCGAAGAACGAGCTAATGGCCATACCGAAAAACGCATTTCAGAAGTGCTTCGAGGATTGGAAGAAGCGCTGGCATAAGTGCTGTATATCTGAGGGGGATTACTTTGAAGGTGACAAAATGGATAATGATGAATAAATAAATACTTTTAAAAAAAAAATCAAAATTCACCTTTCCTTTTGAACAAACCTCGTATCTCTATTCAATTTATATTTAGAACTATGAGGGAAATGTTTACATTTAGTTCTAAAATTTAGCAAATATAGTTTATATTTTTAATGTCAATAAACATCACGAATTGAATAAATATAGGAATATTATTCAACTGAACTTACACTACATTATTTGAAGTATTAAAAAAAATATATGATCACACATTTTTTTTGTAATAGATAGACGGACCGGCAAATGGGCCACCTGAGGTTAAGAGGCCAACGCCGCCAATAGACATTGGCGCCGTTAGCAATAATAACCACCCCTTACTTCGCCAATGCGCCACCAAACTTGGGAACTAAACTAAGATGTTATGTCCCTTGTGCCTGTAGTAACACTGGCTCACTCACAATCAAGCCGGACCACAACATTACTAAGTATTGCCGCTTGACGACAGAATATGTGATGAGTGGGTAGTACCGGACAGGTTTGCACAAAGCCCCATACAATACATAAATATTGTTGTTTAAATTTTTGTTTTCATTGTAAACAAATGTTTTGTAATCTCTGGCCGTTACACTCTCTCTCTCTCTCACACACACACGCACACACTCATAGCTAGTTTGTCATATCTTTCCCCTCCATGTAATGGGTAAAGTAGAAGGTTTTTTCACTTTCTTCGTATCTTTGTAACATCAACGTACTACCTTGAGGTTATACTTATGATTTTTCATTGTAGACCCCGTTTTTAAAATAGGCCTACAAAGTTGCCTGCAATGGCCTTCGAACCTATGTTTTTAAGCTTAGATACACATAAAAAATTATTCTTAACTTTATGTATTATACTTAGTGTAAATATAAGTGACCAATGAACACATTTGTATTATGTAATTTATATAATTTTTTGACGTCAAGGAATTAGTTTACTTTGAAACTACAACGATTTAAAAGGTAACCGGCTTATGTACGGTACTTTGTATAAGTAATTACCTAATATATTTTTAGACAAAAACGTTGAATATGTCTCAATTTATTGTAGAATGTGCTTGTTTTTTGCCGTAAATATGACTGAATAATCTGTGATCATTCCTCAGAACCCGTAGCCAATTGTATGACTATTTGAATAAATTATAATTTGAATATGAATTGATCTTGTTCGACAACACATTTTTTGTGATGTAAACGACAACTTTATCGAGTTTTATTATTATCTATATTATTATGTTAGTGTGATTACTTTATAACGCGATACCCGAGAACGTCTGTTTTAACTAAATCTGACCATCCATCGCTTAAGCTATGCTAAAAAATATTTCTGAATTAACTTTTATGAAAATAAAATATATATTGTGGTTTGAAAATTTTAAGGACACTTAAATCAACATTATTTTTTGCTTAATAATTATAATCCAATGCATATTGATTAAATTAAATTAAATTTACACATAAATTAACCTGTATCATATTTTTTTATATAAAAGCTCTCCTGTATTACCCATAATTTTAGCAAATGTAGACTACCTATTGGTACAGCGCCGAATAAAATAACGCGGTTCGTCAGAAAAACACGTCTAATTAATTTTATTTTGATAATATCTTTTTTACTTTAGCTCTTTTAAGTAAACTCTGAAACAAGTTAACCTAATATGAATACCTCTGTTATATTAATTAGGTTAACATTTTTTTTTTATATATTGTATTGGTGGTACCTACCTAAGACTAGCGATAGTTCGAGACTTAGCTACATAGCTATATTTGGCACTAAAGAAACACATTGTCGGAAAATTTTCAAAAAGTATAAATAGTACGTATAAAAATCGGATTTTTGTATTTAAGGGACCTAACGTGAATGTCAATAATGATTTGCTAAAGGTCACTGGTCATGTAGATAACATTAAACCCCTGAACATACTGTAAAGCGGTTCTGAACACGGGAGTCGTGTCACGTGGTGTGTTGTTAGATTAATTTTAATACTTTTTTCTGTTTGTTTCTTTTTTTATTTTGGAGTTTAAAGTGCAACTAATTTAATGCATCGTTTCGAAATTGTAAGTAACAGAAGTGTACTATGCGTAAAATATTTATAGAAAAAACAAATACTATAAACAAAAAATTACGCGATCAGTGTTAGGGTGATGATATCAGTCAGCTTATTAAATTAAATGTCCCATAATCTTAGTCCTAGCTTAGACAACTGTACATCTAAAAATCTCACTTACCGATCACAGGACCCAAAAGTTATTCGTTTCTTGTATAAATAAATTCTTTAGGAGCATATTCTTGTTTATAAATAAGAAATTAAAAGTGCAGTGGCATAATATTTCTTTTATATTTCTCATTTCCAGAACCCGAAAAGACGGAATATGTCTAGAAAATTTTTATTCTGTTTTCCACTTCGACTGGGAAACATCGTGTTTGGATACATCGTGATCGTAAGTACCTAATTTAATTCTATATTACATTCAAAATACATGTTTTATTTATTATATTTATATTATATTCAGATTCTAATGATAAGTGACGCAGTGACTTAGTTTATGAGTTAATTCAAAGGAGATTCGATAAAGAAAATCGAGAAGCCGCAATTGTCCTGTGGTTAGACCACGTGACTTTGAACCGAAGATTTCGAGTTAAAATCCAAACAAGCACCTTTAAATTTTCATATGCTTAATTAATGTTTATAATTAATCACGTGCGCGGTGGTGAAGGAAAACGTTGTATGGAAGCTTACATATAAATATATCAGATGGAATTCTACTATATATATTCATAATAACCTATAAAGCAGTCAAACCTCCTTAAAATAAACTTACTGTAACTAACATATTCTATTTATATCATTTAAAACTCTTCGCGTAATAAATCAAACGATAAAATTTATTAAAGTCTATCCCATACACGTATTTGCTATATTTTTTCATAAGTGTCATTAAAAGTAACGATACCTAAAAATTTACCACTAGTAATGGCTGACGATTCATTGACCTTTAAAAATTTCAAATAACTACATAAACCCTTAGTATCAGTATAAATAGATTATATATAAGAGGCAAACTTAAATATTTTATTTTCTGTTTTCAGATCTTTGGTTTAACCTTACTACTCTTCGAAATATACCAGCTATATACGGTCCTATATGATAATCACACGGACTCGAGCAACATTGAAAATAAAAACTATATTATGGTTGTATCATATTTTGTAACATATGCAACTATTGGATTCCTGTTATCACTGTTTGCAACAATATTTACAATCGGTGCTTACAAGGTAATTAAAATTGACATTTTCGAGTAAATATCGGATAAAATAAGATTTATACTAAATCTTAACACAATGTTACAAATATAATTTATGTAGTGGTTTTTTTATTCCTTAAATGATTGTTATTTACTATCATAGTTTTGTTATTTTTAAATTCTTATTGGAAGTTAAATTTTATAACTTTTATCTTTTAATTTTCATTGTAATTATTTCTTATAAATGTTGCCTCAGTTAAATAATCAGTGTTACCACTACAATTTAATTTAATTTTTTTTATGGGAACAACTATGTATAGTGTACATTAATAACCCAACATTTGTAGGTAGTGGTGAACGAAATATAGACAATAAATTATTCATAAACAACAGTTGATAGTATAAATTCGTAACAAACATGTTTTTTAAAACTAAATAAAGAATCTTTGTTTGTTTCAGTTGAGGTTTAGAGCTATCAAGACTTTCTTCGTGTACAGCTTCATCCATATCTTCTTCACTATTGTTATGATCGCGTGGGAGACATTAAATAGAAATTGGTGGATGCTGGGAGTTCTAGCTGTATCAGATGGTAAATAAATCAAAGAATTATTACTTTTATTGTTAGTTATTCAAAAATATACAGTTTAATATATTATGACTAGATTCCTCCATCATTATTTTATTGATGTATGACCTTGTCGACACGGCGGCGTCTATTAAGTTGATAGGGGATGAAATGGCACATTTATTAATATATTTAAAAACCTCAACCAAGGTCAATATTTTATTTTAGATATACATAGTCCAAAACAATAAAAACTTTTTAAATATACCTGCTAAAATAAATCTGTAAAACCAGCTATGTCTATACGGTTAATATTAATCGTCGGATCATTTAGTAGTTCCACCAGGAAAGTTTTGATAGTTGGATCTCTCACGTCATATATTTATTACCCGTACCGCCTTATTAGAAATATCTGCCCTATTTTATTAGCTCCACCTCGTACTCCTTCGCTTAGCAATTTATTATGGAATAGTTATATAATAAATTAAGCTAGAGGAAATTTTCTTAAATTTACGCCAACACGCGTTATGGCCAAATAACTCATTTCCAATCCATCATGAGATCTATCTCTAGTAAGAAGCGGGTTTTTCGTAGGATTATTGTTATCCTCATGTTCCTCGATTTATGAAATCAACAAGTGTTCAAATCTCCCAATAAACTTAACACGTAACAACCTTCTTTAACACCTAAATGTACTATATCCTCCTGCCCTTATCCCAATTTTACTTGGGGTCGGCGCAGCATGTCTTCTTCTTCCATACTTCTCTGTCAGACGTCATCTCACAAGTAACACCTAAATGTACTATAAAAAATAAATAAAGCAAGCAGCCTGTAAATGACCCAGTATGAGCTAACGCCCCCACTTTCTTTGAGGAAAAGTTTTGAAGCTAAAATAAAAGCACCACGCTATTCAAATGCGGGTTGGTGGATGCACGCGTTCTAATCACTGTGACAACTCACCTCTTTTATTATAATAGTCACATCATAAATTCTACAAACATATAGCCTACTTTCTATAGTTCAACGGCTACAATTAAATAGAAATACCGCAGCGAATTCCAGTTGTGTTATTTTGTTCCCTTCTCACTCTATGTGACGTCATGCGACAAATAACGGAATTTTAGTTATGACATTTTATGTATATTGTAAATGTGTATAAAGTGTATTAATACAAAGATTGTTATTTATATTTTTAAACAATATTTGTGCCAGTAAATATATAAAATATGTTTAAAATATATATTAAAAACGAACATAATTTTCATTATCGATAAACAATATGTAGAAGAGAAGACGTTTAATATTTTATTTGTCGTTGCCATTTTATAAAACGTTAGTTTTATAGCAGAGTTACTATTGGGCTATTGCCGATGCGGTTCGATATAATTAACATCTCTAACAGGCGATAGCTTGCCAATTCAATACACTTATAAAACTCTATTTCAATATTTTTATTTTTATCAGTAATAAAATAATTGTATATTTTTAATAATTATAATGACATCTAATATGAATGTTTAATCGTTGCAGTGATCTTGATGGCGTCGTTGTTCGGCGTTAAATATTTCATAGATGCTGTGAAAAGCGGCAGAGTCTACCATCGCCCAGAAACTGGAAGATATTGATATTATTTAAAATCTTTGAACCTTCTTTCAAGGGCCGCTTAACACTATACCCTTAACCACACAGAGCTTGACCTTATGTCAATCCTTTGTAAATGTATAGGATGCTCTGAACTGGGCCCACGAGCCCTTAGTGTCCTGGGGAGACAGGGAGTAAACTATACATAAAATATAAAAATTTACTGATTTAATAATTTGATTTTGATAGTTCTGTTTTAAAAATTCTTAGTACCACTTGCATTAGAAGTTTTTTAATGTACTAATATATTATTTAACAATTGCCTGAAATTATGTATGTAGATTTTTACTCATACAGGAAATTTATCGGAGTTCTATTTAAAATTAAATTATATTATAGTATTCATATAAAATATGACTTATGGGTATTGCATCCAAAGTACTCTGCCAATCAATACTCTACTAGAGGAGGCGCTGAAATCGAATGGGACGATGAGAGAAATGCTGATGCCAAAGTATTGGATTTTAAAGTCGAGTCAAGTACCTTCGAAACGATAAAATTGTATGATTAAAGTGTTTGGCAAAAATCCTTGACAGATCGATCAACATCCGAGAATATTCATGCTTGTACAGATTTTTTGTTACAATAATTATATCTCTACATACTTCATATGTATGATTTATAAGCAAACATAACTAATATTATATAAGTTATATAAGATCTTAATATTTATCTTATTAATGATAAGACTATATTAAATTATCTTTTGATTATTGTTAAAGCGTTGAGTGTTTTAATGTAACCCTTTTTGCCCAGAGAGAGTAATTTTCAAGTTTTTTGTTTGGTTTTTTGGCTTTGATAATTCAATAATATCTATCTTTCTATATAGATAGATGATAAAAACGAGTGGAGTTAATACTTGTTGCCTACCAGTCAATATACCCTATATTATATCAATTTAATTGTATTTAGGTTTTTTTTCAACGCGTCGTCACAACGGCCCACTGCAAGAAATATTAACATTACATACCAAATGCGACACAAACGTTGAGAACTATAGGATCTTATATCCCTTACCTGCAGTTACACTGGCACACTTCAAGCTGGACCAACAGTACTAAGTTTAGCTGTTTGGCGGTAGAATATCCTAAACAAAGCCCTATTACCAAGTGTATAACATGATTTAATTGTATTTAGAGTGTTAGAAAAGAGTATCTACTGAGTTTCTTGCCGGTTCTTCTCGGTAAAATATGTATGTATATGTATATTTCTCACCGGTCACGGTGGTAGGTTCATATTTAGTATAATTCAATAAAGAAACGATTCAATAGTGCTTGTAACTTACGTACTTGAAAAGTATATTTCGGTATAATTAAGTTATTTGTGTCAGTAATTTTTGATTTGTTTCAGTAATTGTTGTTTTTTTTAACTATGTTGGTGTTGGGTTAGAACAGATGGTTAAAGCTGAACAAAAAAAAAGCCTATTGCTATTTCTCTCTTACATATAAGGTTAGAAAGGAATACCATATTTATAGATCTGTCAAATCAGTTTATAGATAGTATGACGATAATGTATAAATAGTGGTTAATGCGTGCAAGAACAACAGCAATACTACCTAATTCGTAACTCCAAGCTGCTACTATACCCACAAAATTATTTAAACGCGATTCAAATGAATACGAAACAAAAATAAGATTTTATAAAAAAAATGTGCTTTATACATAATTATTAATATCTATGAAATCTCTGTTCTAAAGTTATTTGTAATGTAAAGGCAGTCCGTCCTTCACAAGGCATCGCGGCCAACTGACTGGCATTTGAACCAAGCGATTTAATTTGAGCGCAAGTTATAAGTTTTTATTTATTTTCCATTATTTTAGTGAGCATGTAAAACTAATTCCTAAAATACGTTGCTTAATAAATATTGAGCACGATGATATATTTTTCAATGAATTATTTTCAATCTATAACAATAAAAAATAGTTTTAATAAATATACGCAAGTTTAGACGGACGCGAACGCGATTTTCGAAACCATTTTTCTTAATAATACATATATGCGAGGATGTTAAATTGTTGAATACTATACTTTATTTACTCATAAATGTATTTATTGAATAAGTTAGTAATTAGGGATAGGCAATTTTTTATTATTTCGTACAAAGAAAAATCACCTTTGTATTATATATGACTATAGCTTCGTATAAAACAATCTAGATTTAGCCTTTTACTATATATTAAATATTACCGTATAACGAAAGTGATTCTCCGAAGCGTAAAATAATTAAATTTTAATTAAATGCAATTTAATTAAGAAATTATAACCACTATATAAAATAGCACAAGCTAATGATATATATTTATATTTACATATATTAAAAAAAAATCTTTCGACTTAAAAATTATTAGACCAAAACTTTTGTGAATTTGACAAGTAAAGTCTTTCAAATTTCAACTACGATTAAATTGTTATTATATGTGTATCATGCTTGGATACATTTTATAAATATGAAAGTTTTCTATCGGCGTTTCTGTCTATTATCTATGGCTAAATGAACTAAGAAAATTTTCAGTTAAAAATATAAGGAACTATTCAGAATTTTAGTCAATTAAATTTAACCGGCATGTAAAATAAAAAAATTAACAAACTAAATGATTGGTGAAAAATCAGAAATAAATCATTTAAATATATGAACGAAATATAATAGTTTAAATAATAGGTCCATCAAAATTAAAACTATACTAATAATAATCACAGACATTAATACCTCTACTTTACAACTATGTCAATAAATAAATTAATATTCCTAAAGACTTAATGTCAATACACAATATTATCAAAATGCAAATTCTGGTGCTTGAGGTCGATATCTCGTCTCCGACGTCTGCCAAGCATCATTGGCACGACCATAGCCATCGTCGCAGGAACCATACCCGCACCAACAGCTGCCATAACGGTTGAACTATCAAGCGGATTTTTGTGTCCAAATATTTTCTTTTTTATTACTTTAGTCTTAACTGGTCTTAACTGACTTGCGGCAACTTCCAAATCGTTTCTTAAATCCATATCCCTCTTAGATTCTTCTACAGTCTGAAAACTTCTTTCGACTTCCAATAAACCTCCATGCGACGTAGTCATATTTACTTGAGAAGCATCATCAGCTGGTAATACAGTAAGCGCTACAGCTTGGTGTGACACTATTGAAGGAATACCAGATTTATCATGAGGTGTTTCCAGTGATCTTTGTCGCTTTTTATGTCTGTATCCTTTCGTGGTTGATAGCAATACCCACTGGCCATCACCGTTTGGAGGTCTCGATGAGCGATCACTGTCAATATCGGATTCACCAGCGTAAACAACTTGAGTGGGTCTTCGTAGTGGCCGCTTTTGCATCGACGACTGGTGAAGTGCTTCGTATTCATATGGAAAATTAGAAGGACGAGAATCAGTCATGACAGAATCTGACATTCCGTAATACATTGATTCATCATTTGGGTAAGCTTCACCTTTATCGCAATTTGGTCTGTAGGGGCGTCGGCTATCATCAGTGGCCCAGGTCGATTGGAAGGTCTGCATTGGCTGTTGTTGTTGTTGTGGTTTATTTTTAATCCAAGATGGTTTTGAGGGTAGTTCTGTGTCATACTCTTGTGGTATATGTAATTTATTATTAATGAAACCGGGACGTGATAAAGTTGGTCTTTTTTGTGGGTACACGTAGCTACTCTCCATGTCTTGGTAAGGGGTATATCGATCATCATTAGAAAAATTGGTGTCTTCGTCTTCATTCCAGTAACTTGGCTTTTGTTTTTTCACATTTGGTTTCCATTTCGATATTTTACTCGTAGACCAAGCCACAGGTTCTAATGTCACCCAGCCATCTTTGTCGTCATAAGGATGCTTGTGTTGCTTTACTTTGAGACGATTCCATGACGTAAATACTTTATCATCATTATCATCTTCTTGGTTCGATGTAGAAGAAAAACGGTCCGATTTCACCTTTTGCTTTTTCAATTTTGCTGCTAATGCGGCTATAGCTTGCAAACGCTCATTAGAGAAGTCACTGAAATCTTTTAATTTATCCGAATTCCCCATGACATAATCTTCAAAATCTTCCTGAGGTCCTTCATTCTCAATAAATCCTTCTTGACAGGATGGTCCATAGCAACGTGGTCTACTATCATGGACATCGTCCATTAAATGCGTCATGAGATTTTTAATATCAGAATCATTATCTAATGTCGTTTCAGTAACATCCCACTTTTTGTGAATATCATCTCGTATTGGTGAAGATTCGAAGATCGTAATCGGTTCTTTTCCTGGAACGTCTAACTGATATGTTTTAAAATTTTCATTATTTCGTATTTCGTCATTTGGATTCCCAAGCGTCAAATGAATAAAGCAAATTTGTAGAACCACTATCAATTTCATTATAAAGATTTCACTTTCTTTCGTTCGCGTGTAAGCGCGCAGACAAGGCGCGTGTAGACTGAGCGCTGACGGCAACAAAACTCTACTGATATAGTTTTGATAGTAGATGCACAATAACCGCCTCCCCTGCTCTCTAATGCAATGGTAATTTCAGTTTGGTCACGACGAATGAGCGACATAATTGCACTGTGACTGTCGTTTGCTAGCGGCTTATCTTAATTGACTATCGCATCTCTCTCGGATCCCTGACCTGAGTCGCGGAGAAAACGTTTTTCATTTTGTACAATGTTTTCTCAGAACGAATAATACTGAAAGGTTTCACAGGCTTGAATTTCGAATTTATTGATTTTCTAAACAGGCTTTAATGTTATTTTCACATTTGAAATGATTTATTTTAAGCGATTATATCAAAATATTTAATAGTCTAATTGATAACGTTACGTTAAAACAAACATTCTAAACGAAAGTGAAATCCATTCGATTTATATTAAATATTATTTTATATTTTAAAATAGTTTAGCCTTTGGTTTCATAGTAATTGCATTGATGAATTAAAAAAAACTATAGTCATTGCAGTTACTGCGTGCAGCTCTCTCCCCGCAATAAACCTATCATTTGATCAACTTCGCTCTAATTGTGTGATTTTACCTGCCAATCTCGCAGGCCGCAGCTATTTGAAAATAAACAGCACTTGCATACCAATTATAAACAAGCAACTTTGTTAGGCGATAAACATTGACACATTTCATATTCACATATTTATAATAAAGTGAGATAAATTTTATAATAAACAAAAATTGTAGTAACAAGAAGATGAATTTTAAAAATATATAATTACTTTATTAACATACGAATATTAGTTTACATAAGAATTATTAATATCAAGGCATAAACAAATAAGAATAAAAAAAGTTAAATCGCTTGGAATGATAAAAAAGTATGAAATGGTAATAGTAATAAATATTCATTCATATAATTATCAGACTAAGAAAATATATTATCCGTTATATTTTAAAACCAGAGAGTCGTTATGGCGAATGCTTTAATCTCAAGAATTATTATCAGTCCAAATTGAATAATTATTATAGATATCTTTCGAGTGAGAAAGTGCGTTCATTGATAAATCTAGTAGGTTATTTGTTTCATAATTTAACGCTAAGATCTCAATAAAATAGCTTGATGAACGTAAACCAATAGATGAATTGTATTAAGCTCGTAAGAGTACAATCTAACACAGCACACCTATATACTATATAAAAATATATTGTTCGCTTATTTACTTGTGAAATATAAAATATGTTCGGTAATATTTATGCGAAAACGTCGAGAGAAGCAGAAGTGAGATTAAAATAGTGAACTGGAAGAGTTTTAAGTTGTTTAAATTATATTAAAACCGAGAACCATTCACATAGTTCGTGGTTACTTTCAAGATTACACGGCTACATGCAAAAGTTCAATTTGTGACGAATTAACTATTCAATTCGAAAGGCATAGGTTTTTTTAACAAATGGAATTTGTTTATGATTTAGTTACATAAGATGTAATTCGTAAAATGCTTTATTACTACTTTCTCCGTTGGGTTTATACAAACGTACTGACACAATAGTTTTATTTTTAATACGAACAAATGAATATTTAATGTTACACGTGCGGATATTAAATTCGCGATAGTGGCATAATGTATACAAACACGGGAAGCGTTATATTAACTATTTATCTATACTTATATATAATTCACTAGCACTCCACCCCGGTTTCACACTGATGAAATTTATTAATAAAGCAAATTATATGATATTTACATAATTTATACCCTCTAGCAGACATAATGTCGCGGCATAAGAACCAGATGAACGTATCTACAAAAAAATCAAAAAAAGTTTTATTTCATAAAACGGTTCACAATATAGTCCTTAATGAATTGCCAAAACGAGGTAACGGTAAAGTCAATATTTATCAAATTCCAAAAAAACTAAATAGCTTCAGAATAATTTTCAATGGAACCAGAAAAACGTATTATGAATACCGTTTAAATAGTTCTAATTATCTTCTTACCTCTTTAGAGCTATAGGAACGTATTTCTAAAAACAATGTTTTTATGATTAGAATATAGTTCGTTTGGCAATATTATACGAACCATAAGAACGTAAAAGCTTATACGTTGTTTTGGTCATTACAAAATTTTGTAATGATGCTTATTTTAAAGAACCAGAGTAACATTTGTGTATTTACGTTGTATTGGCACAAACATTTTTGTTAGATAAATAATACAATCAATGGCCAAAACGATGTATTACGATTTACGTTTTTGTGGCAGTACTATTTTGTTCGATTAGTATTATAGTCCATTGACAAAATATAAACTTACGTTAATTTGGCATTTAAAAGTTGATGTAAGGTCTCAACGAGTAGAAACACGCAGTGCGGGGAGCCCCCTGATTTGAAGTTAGGACACTACTTTTTTTGCTGTTACTTCGTAATAGTGATTTTAAGTAACAATAATACTGTGATTCAATAAAATGAAGAAAAACAATAGAAACTGGAAGATTTTAGAATCGTTGAAACGAAGAGAACCATCTCAGGTTCGCGACGAATTCCATCAGATTTTTGAACAGGTGAGTTATCTATCTATATTATACCTATATTTTAGTGTTGACTTTTATTAATTTGCATTAAGCGTGCTGTTGTAAGGGTTCGATTCCTAAGTACGTAAGGTTAGTGTAAAAGAGTTTGAAACCGAATAATACTAATAATAATATTGTATTATTTTTATTATAAAATGTATGTAATTTACGATTTAAATTTATTAATATTATATAATCAAACCATTTTACTCATTAGAATCAATATTAAGTACCTATACCTACAGCAATGATATTATTTTTTTTAAAGTTAAATATATTTGTATCGTTTTGTCTCAGGAACCAACTCATTCAATCGAAACCATTTGCAATGCTGCCGTTGAAGAAATCAACAATTGCTTAAGCCCTTGTCCTCAACCATCCTTTAGTAGATTAACGACAACATTAGAAAATGATTCTCTCTCTGTTTTTGACGAGCTTGGACCGTCACCCACAAAATTATTGACATTGGAAAATGTGTCACTTATTGATTTAAATGATGATTTGTATTTATCACATTCGAGCAATGGTGGCGAGCCTGCGCCAGATGAATGTATATTGTCATCAAGTGATTTTTCAATTTCAGAAACAAGAAATAATGTTCAAATAAATGACATTATGACCCAAAACATTCCTCATTCTAGTAATACTCTTGATACAAACATAGAAACGAATACTACCGATATTGCTGGGGTTCAGTCTGTCATACCTGGTCTTCAAAATCGGAAACGCCAGCGACAAATAAATATTTTCTAAAAAAAGTGGAGCCACAGAAAAGGAAAAGGTATGTCAAAAATTCTTTTTAGCAACATTGAGTGTCTCAGAAACATTTGTGAGATTTTGTTTCAAAAAATTGACTGAAACTAATGTTGTTGACGCTGATAGACGGGGAAAACACGTGCCTCATAATAAAAAGTCTGAAGATACCAGGCAGTTCATACGAGATCATATTAAATCATTTCCCCGAATGCCAGCACACTATTCCCGAAAAGATACAAAAAAGAGTTCATAGACCAAGATTTGAATGTAGTCAAGATGTACGAGCTTTATATAAGTAAATGTTGTGAAGAGCAAAGAGAACCTGTTGACATAGCTTATTACCGTATGGTTTTTAATAAAGAATTTAATATTGGTTTCTATAGACAACGAAAAGATTTGTGTGATAAATGTTTTACTTTCCAACATTCAAACGCAGAAGAAAAAGAGAAGCAGAAAGAAGAATATGAAAAACATATAAAAAGAAAAGTTACTGCACGCCGACATCGTGATGAAGCAAAAATATTAGCACAATCTGGTGATATACATTTCGTTGAATATGACTTGGAAGCCATTTGTAATTGCCCTTCATCATCATCTAAGCTAATTTATTACAAACGGCGAATTGCAATTTACAACTTTACTATGCTGGATTTTGACACAGAAAAGCGTAACGTTTTCTGTTATTGCTGGCACGAAGGTATTGGAAAAAAAGGGGCTGTTGAAATCGGGTCATGTTTGTTGAAATATCTGAAAACCAAAGCTGATGGTAAACCAATTGTATTTATGTCAGATACATGTGCGAGCCAATGTCGTAATGTATATATATCAGCACTGCTACTGTACTGCGTTGAAGCTTTCAATATACCAGAGATTAACCAAAAGTATTTTGAACCTGGGCACAGTCAAATGGAAGCAGATAACATCCATGCAACTATTGAACTGGCTAAGAAGAATATACCTTTATTTCATCCATCTGGATTTTATACAATTATAAGAAAAGCTTCTCGAAAAAATCCATATGACGTCCATGAAATGGGAACAGAAGACTTCGTAGACATTAAATACCTAAAAACTATATTAGTTAAGAATGCTAAAGTGGACAGTGATGGCAATGCTGTCAACTGGTTAAAAATAAGATGGCTGCAATATCGTAAAGAAGACAATAAACATATATATTTTAAATATGATCTGGAGGATGATGATTTTAAAATGATTAAAATTATCAGAAGAGGCAAAAGACTACCTGTGGAACAAATCGTGTTGAAAAATGCATATGACAAACCCTTACCCATTTCTAGTGAAAAGTATGACGATTTACAAGACTTATGCAGACAAGGCATTATTCCAACGCAATACCATGATTTTTATAAAGGGTTTTCAGTTGGAACTCCAACAACAGATGATGAAGATAATTAATATTTTACTAAACTCTGATATGCTGATTACAGGTTTTATTATTTAAATTGTACTATTTTATTTCAGTAGTAAATAAATATTATTGATTAATTGCCTATTTAATTACTCATTTTATCACTACAATGACATAGACATAATATAACTTAACTTCACAAATAACGTATTTAAGTTTGATAACAACATAAGTTTGAAAATAATTAAGGGCCACAATAACGTATGTCAACCGAATTTTAAATATATATATATTGAGTCTATGTAAACATATATAAAGAAATAATTACTATTTTTTTTAAAGCTCTAATAGTATGGCTATACATAGAAAAAATGTGTTTTTCCCATACTAGTATTTTATCTGTATTAAAAAGCTGGTAAAGTGTAAATAGCGGAATTTTCACAGTATTTTTGATTTCCTGTAAAATTGAGAAAATGTAGATACGTCGATCTGACTCTTACACCGCGATGTAGCAGACCAGTGAAAAAAGACAATTCAATCATTAGTTTCGGAGACTATAACTTATATATAAATAAAATTTTTTTTACCTTTTTAAGGTGATGGTATCGTACAATATTGTACCATAACATTTGTCAGTTAGCCAATTCTGCTTTCAACCGAAACAGCTGCTTTTTGTTTTTGCCTTTAATAAATCCAAGTCAAAATATAGTTCGCTCAAATACAAAGCGTATACAAAATACAAACGCACCTTTGAATCGTCATTTTACAAGATTGTATTAAATGTAAAGCTGCTAAAGGAATGGAGATTATATCGAGAAGAACCGGAAAAAAGTAAATAGATGGTAAATTAAATGGTAAAGGTATATGAATTTAATTTAAATATCCTCCTTATGAAAAGGAATACTAACTCCACTTATTAACCATCTCGATGTAAATACATGGACATAAACCTATATGGGAGAATATAAATAAATATAATATCGTATGCGTTTTCACTTTGAAATGAAATTAAAATAACATAAATCACATTTAGGTAAATCACAATATCATACTGTAGACATGACCATCAAGATAATCTAGACAAGTTGATTATAGTATTAAGTACGATTTCTTTATAATGATATGTTTATACAAACATTGTATTTTAAAAAGTAGGTGATTTTGTATGGGTATGTTCGTAAAAAAGTTTATTTTAATTTTATTTTATAGGTATTGTAAATGTCCTATTATTTAGATATTTTTTTTTATCTCAATAATATTTTGATATGTGATAGTAGATTTAACAAGTATATATGTTAATATTTCTTATAATAATTGATAAATCGATGCATTTAAGGGCTCGTTTACGCGAATTGGAACGAAATGACTCAGTGGCCAAAACCTACAATTACAAGTTCAAACCTGAGCAAGAAAAGTGCTCCGCGGTGAATGAAACAAGTGCGTGAATTTCCATGTAACCGTGTAACGGATGACGTCCTATCGAAACCGCATTATATTAGGGTGGTGGAATAAACTTATCAGTGTGACATTTATCGGCTGTAAGGTACAGGCGACAAGGATATTATTTATTATTAACATACCAGATAATTACAAGTACGTGCAGCGTATTAGCCTTTTATAACCGGAAAATGCTGCTTATAACCCAGATATGTTCTTTTTTTTTTCATTTTTATACAGAACGTCCGCTGCTTGACCTAAACAATAATCATTTATGAATTTTATTAAGTATAACTTAACTTAAATAAATATATTCATATCAGTCTAGCAAAAAATATTTTTTATTTCTTTTAACCATAAGAGACAAAAGTTAAATTAGCTTAAATTAGACCCGATTAAGAGAATGGTTGAGTGCTTATATTGTTTATCTACTATTATATGTATATATGTACCTATCTTCCTAACCGATGTCAGTAACGGCGGTCATTTTTCAAAGGAGGATATTCAGAGGCGCGAGATAATTTTTCTTTCCGTTTCCATATCGTATATGGAATAGTATATAAGTACTTTATATATACGTACGATGTGTAATATAATTCGCTAGTTGCGTTTGTATACAAACATTTAAAAATCGATTTTCGGAAACACATGGTTTTTCAGAAAAACATAATCACCGGATTGAGAGATGAGATCAAAAAACACGTGATTTCGGATTTGCAATTACTTGGATTAACCAAAAGTTGGATACATTTTACACGTAAATACTTGGTAAAAGAAATGTATTACTCAATCCACGTAACTATTGTTCCTAGCCGGTCACGGTGCTACCTTTTCTCTATCTGCACTCTCTTATTTAACGCCCCGCAGTTCCTTTATGCTTTCTAAAACTTACAAAATTAGTTTCGATGACAATTTCTTTGATTTCACTTCTGTGGCTTTGTTATTATGAAAAAGTGGTTGAATTTACATTTTTAATTTTAAATTATTAAATTACTTATTATTAAAAAACTGGTACTGTTCAAATTAACAAAATCTGCAATTATAATTTTATTGTCTTATACACGACAAAATATGAAATACCATACTCTTAGTACAGTAGTTTAGAGGAAGAAGAAAATTGTATAGCGATACAATAGCAAGGAAGCCTTCCGTTTCTTTTATCAATGTAAACATATTATATGCATCGGTTGATTTCAAACAAAACAATTGGGTGTCATTATCGATAAATTGTATTGTTTCCATATTCATTTAAATGAACTATATATTCATATTATTTCCAAACATTGTGATTACACAATACAAAAATATACAATTGGGTAAGTACCACCCACTCATTACCTACTATACCGCCAAATAGCAATTCTTAGCATTTTTGTGTTCCGAGTTGTAGGGTGATTGGGCCAGTGTACAGGCATAACAGACATCTTAGTTCTATGGTTTGGTGGCGCATTAGTCAAGCAACGAATTGCTAAATCCTCCAACAGCACCAATGTCTATGGCCAGTGGCGACCACTTGCTGCCAAGTGACCCATTGATTATAATGGCTTATTAAAGAGTGGAGTTCTTATTAGTTGAGGACAAATTAATTTAATTTTATATAGTTATTTTAACGATGCATTTTACTTGAGAAAAAGAGTACCTACGAAGATTCTAGCTGGTTATACGACAATTTAAAAGTGCTAATAAGAACAAAGTTACATTTACAGGCCATATTTTTTTCACGGTACCTGTTTTAATATCTGTTTATTAAAAATATTTAAAAAAAAAAATACTTAATGTATTGAATTAGTAGAATCGGATTTATTAGATTGCATCGATGACAATACATATTTTTACTATCCCTGTAAATCTTGGTTTTTGTTAAAATTTTTCTGCTTTATAAAAATGCCTATTTTCATAAAAATACATATATGCATATAGTAACATCAGAGATGTACTGAAAATCTGTTTGGAAAAAAATTCAGATGCTATCCCGTTAATGTTCCGTAATCATTTCATTATATGATGTAGTTAGACCGAAGTGCTTTTTCTTTTTATTTTCAATAAATAAAACCCGTCTATTTCCTCTTACGGTAGTATCAACAGTTAGACTTTAACTCGTGTATAACTGTTTACTATTATCTATAGTTTTTCTAGTTCACTTCTTACGTATCCGTCACACTTACTGTAGTTGAGCGCGGTTGCATCACGGCCGTAAAGTTCGAAAGCGTAATGGCCCCCCGTTTTATAATAGTAACAAAGCACTTTCCTCGATTTGCCTAAACATTTTACTGAGGTGAGGACAGAGGAATGTATAGAGTTGATTTTCTATACAAACATAAAATCATTAAGTATACATTATTAGGACATTATTGTAAATTTTGTAATGATTTATACACTTATACAAAAAATAATGATCATTTTTTTTCACGATAAATATTATCATTATTTATTGTATCAGAGAATAAGTTACAATCATAATAATAATAAAAAAAACACATTACATTATTAGAAATTCAAACTTGAACATAATAGATAACAATCAACGTCCCAAATTTTGTCAATACACAAAGTTATCGTAAAAATTCAACATACTTATTACATAACATTTAATGTAGACACGAGAGACACAAAATGTTAAAAAAAAAACAGTAATATAATGAAGCAAGTACGTAACATTAAATTAAAAGTGTATACAATATGAATTATTATCATAACTATTAGTAATAGTCAAAGCGACTCCACAGCGTTGCGGTCGTGACGGTCAAGGCCCGGTTTCACTTTTTGCTACCAAAACAATTTCACCGCTCTCACGTTCACAGCCTCAGTGATTCAGTGAAAAGACGCTGCATTTGACTCGATGCTTACGAAAAAACAATTGAACTGCGACCGACAGAGTGGAATGACCGAGCAGAGATATTTTATGCAATTTGTGTTGCAACTTGTAAAATATATGTTATTTTAAGGCCATTATACCGCTAGGCCAAGTGATTTTAGTAATTTTCATAGTTTTATGTCATATGAAATGTTGTTATGGGGTAATGTCGCAGATATTGAAATTGTATTGATTCTGCAGAAAAGAACTATTCACAATATTAGTTCTAGGACATCATTACGCGAAAATTTTAATGAAATAGGTCTATTAACGGCAGTTCACAATATATTTATCTTATATAACTTGTAAACCCTGCTTTCCGCTTGCATATGGTACTCAGAACGTTTCAGCCAATGGTATACCTACACATATATGTATATTTATATATAACAAGATAAGAATGCTAAACCTAACATTTAAACATAGGTAACCATTATATACAACTATATTATTTACCAAAATGTAATAAACATTAAAATTACCATATTTAAATATGTACGTAAGTTCTAGCTGAATTCGCGATATCATCCGCGTAAAATTTAGCTTGTCACGAAAATCCATTACCATCATTATATTTTTAAGCTTAGGTTATTTTATAATAATAAAGCATATTTAAATTATAGATAAAAATATATAACTTATTGGGAAGCAAGATGATTCTAGTGTGGAGACTGTTGGCCTGCAATACAAAAGTTTGAACACACGCTACGCACCTCCGAGTGTTCAAAGTAATGTCTTCAGTAACTTCAACCAACACAGGTGGCCATAGTCCACGACCAGCATGGTGGACTATGGTCACACTTTTCCAATACTGATCAGAAGCCACAATAGCTGATATATTTAATATAATATAATATAATAAATAACAAAATTTATTTAAAAGTTCGCTTTATTGAAAAATACTTTAATATTTATTAAGTTCTATCCAGAAGTTATATTAAAACCAACTTATTTGTATATTTTTTTAATAACAACATAGCGGCAAATAATGTTGAAGTTGAATTATTTATAAGTTAATAAATGACGTGTTTGTCAGAGACGTCATTAGAGAAAAGTAATTAGCCTTAGGTACGCTTATAATTTATGAGAAGAGATGAAAAGTGGAAAACTGAAAATGTCTGCTCTTATCAAGAACTGAGGCCAAAGTTTAAAAACTCGTAGAGCAGCTTTTTCATTCAAGTGAACTTTGAATGAAAATACATTAATAATTTTATATTACAAACAAGTGTTTTTATTAAGAAGTTTATTGAAAATGTGTTGAAGTTAAAAAATAATATGGAATGTTAATTAAATTTATTTATAAATACACAAAAAAAATGTACTTTATTTATTTTGTAATAATTGTAGTTATTTGAACCGCGTATTGAATCGTAATGATTCAATAATCTAAAAACGGTAACTAATTTTAACCTTATTTTGTGGTTACGAATAGATAAAAGCGACATCTATGCCTCAAACCTTTTACTATTAAATAATTTCGAATTTTGTTTAGCGCCATCTAGGTTATACGGTTTTAACTTAATACAGTAAGGTTTTAACAGATGTCACTGTTTCTCGAATTGAAATGTGTACAATGTCATCTAGCGGTACGTTACAGAACCAATTTATAAAGTTCAAATAATAGTCCAGTCACTTACAAATGTCTATAACATTTGAAAATTGGCGAAATAATCTGTGCCTTCTTGGCACAAATAAAAGCCAGAATAAAAAAAAAACATTTGAAAATGGAAATGAACCGAGACTGCTGATTTATGTATATGTTGTAGGAATGGCTATTGGCTCACAAAAACTTAATCTGAAATCGTCGACCTCGATTTTTTGGGCGTTCGCCGCCATCTTGAAAAAAGGGTGAATTTTGTTTTTTTTTTTTGGCCATAACTCGGTTGTGAGTGATACGAGCATTATGATAAGATACTTCTTAGTGCTTAATTTACGGTCTACAATTTAGATCCTTTATATTTTAACCCACTATTGATGTTTATTGAGATATCGTGCGCGAACGTTTCTAAACAAAATATAAAAAAAAACAGCTCTCTCGGTTTATTTGCTTTTCTCGGCTTGTTTTTTGTACATCATGACTGGACTAGAAGCCAACCGACTTAAAATATTCGAATATATTGGATCTTATTCAAGGTATAAAATTATAAAAGCTTTTAAAAATGAAAACCGTTTTTTTGCGAAATACGTTCATAATTTCCGACTATAATTAGTTAATAGTAGATTCTGATTATTACGAAAGGTTTTGGTGTAGGCACAAGTAATTCATTCATAAATAATAATTATGTCATAAGCGTTAAGTAATAAGGTAGTATATGAAATATATATATATTAATCCAATGATATTTTACTAGAACATCATTGTATGTATGAATCACTCAAAATTATTTTGCATTTACTCTTGGTGCTAGTATTTACTATATAGATTACAATCTAATTACGTCAGGGAAATTTCTTAAACTATAATTTTCAACATTTATTCCTTTTTAATCAGTTCTATTAAAAGCTTGTACCGATATAAATCTTTTAATATTCTTTATTTCTCATAGAATCTCGTGTCCGTGAAATTCCAAGTACAAGGAACGCACATAATTTTTTATCAAATTATATGTTTTACAATTTGATAATTTGTAAAATATATTTTTTTATGTAATTGGTTGGCGGACGAGCATATGGGCCACCTGATGGTAAGTGGTCACCACCGCCCATAGACAAAGACGGTGTAAGAAATTTTAATCATTCCTTACATCACCACCAACCTCGGGAACTAAGATGTTATGTCCCTTGTGCCTGTGATTACACTGGCTCACTCACCCTTCTAGCCGGAACACAACATACAGAGTACTGTTATTTGGCGGTAGAATATCTGATGAGTGGCTGGTACCTACCCAGACGGGCTTGCACAAAGCCCTACCACCAATATTAAAGTACTAAAACTGTTGACTGGTCTAAAGCAATATTGTATTAATATGACCGTTGTCGAGATAGAGAGCAGAGTCGAAATAACATTGAAATAAAATGTATCAATTAAAATGTTAAAACATAGACTGGCACAATTCTATAGCTTATAATCTTTAATTATGGATTACCCATTTTTCTTATTATTTGATAGGAACATTAGAAACATAAAGCGATTATATCTAGTCAATTATCAGAACCAATTAAATATTTTAATTTTTGATGATAATTTTATTTCGAAAATCGAACATACAATAAAAAACTTTACTACCGTGCAATCGCGTCATAGGCAAGAGCGTTGTTACCGGAACAATGCATTTATTTTTAGGGAAGTAGAACAAGCATCATTATAATAATAATAATCATAACAATATGACATAACGTGCCACTTGCTCGCCAGAGTATGTCTAAGCGTTTATTGTTTTAACCCATTCAGTGCGGCGCACATTATCGTCGTATCTAATTTTATTTAGGTGCGGAAAATGCCGATCGTAAATAGTTATCTAGTAGTAGTTTCTTGATATTAACCAAAAACGAATGTTATTATAACAAGAAAGAAGTTTTATTGTGATTTTTCATAATTTCGGATTTAATTAAACCAAATTCATAGCAGCACACTGAATACGCAGATCAGCGAATAATTTTATGTTCACGAGATTGATTTATATGTAGATAGAAGTTAGATAAGTTTTGTAAGGTACAATATTATAAACATGAAAAAGTAAATCACAACTAATTTTTGAAAAAAAATTATTTCAATATCTTTATAACAATAAACAAGTTATTTAAAACATAGCATGCTAAGCCATGTCATTCCTTAATAGATAATATTATAGAAATTTGTTCTGCAATGGAATCACCTGGAAAGATTTTAAAAAAATTGAGTACCTCTCTTAGGTATCTATTCCACAGCACATCAAGGATACCTTTTTATTTATTTTAAGTTGATACGGTATTGTTATAGTTTAATTTATTTACTCCTAGAATAGTGTGATCGTTTGACCGAGCTAGTCTTTCATATTCACAATCAACCAAGAGGAAAATTGTCTCTTTATGTCAATTTGTCACAATAACCTTACTTTCACTCAATGAAAGGGATATTGTACTTCTAAGATTTCCAATAGGTGAATATCTGACTTGTACCCTTATAATACTAGGTTCCAAGCGCGGCTGCGCCCGCGTTAAAGAGAAAGGAGTAGGGAGCAGGTTTTAGGTATATTTTACGAGATAAAAAGTATTGTATGTATGTGATATTCTAGACAAAAATCTACCTCTGGGCCAAATTTCATTCGGGTCCGTTCAGTCGTTCGGGCGTGATCGAGTTATAAACGTCCGTTCATAAAAACTTTCAAATTTATAATATTAGTAAGATTTAGCGTTTTCATGTTTCATCTATTCGAATTAAAATATTTCTATGACCATAATACAGTCAATAAATAAGTATATTATGTTTAAAGCAAATAAATTCATTTTGATTATTTTCTTGGTGTTCGTATGTTACAGTTCTATTCTACAAACTTTTTTTATGATGATATTAAGTAAGTATAGGTTAAGGTGACTACTTACAATCAGGACCCATTTCCTCCTCTGTCCTCCCAGAATAAAACAAATAAAGATATAAAATACATATATAAAAATTCTACTATTTGGTGTGCTCACAGCATAGACTTTCTATTCAGACCTACACATACGACAATCTTATTTTGAAAACCATTAATACGAACTTAAAAAAAACGCAACACAAAATCACAACGTACAAAAAATATTAATTCATCTTTAATAATAACTCAATGTGACATCAAATCAAATAATACGTTATTATATCTCTGGAGAACTGTGTATTCATGTACTTAGTAGTGATACAGATTAAATATACTTTATTGCACACTATGGCGAAAACAAAGAATACAAAATACATGGTACAGATTGTTGCACAATGGCTGACCATTTGCTAAAAAAGACATTTCTTCCAAACCATCAATTATGTAACGGACATGACATTGTAAAAATATTGCATAATGGTTAAGAACCGTAGAATACATATCAAAGAAATTTAATATTATATCATAGCTTTATTACCAAAATAACTTTGCTATTACAAGAAACTATGACGGGACAAGATCGACATGTCGTCGACATTAGTGCCTTCCTATAACAATGAGCTTATATATAATTAAGTAAATCCTATATAATATTTTAAGGAGTAACTGCAGCGCCAATATTCCCTAACATATGAAACAAATTACTAAAAAAACGTTGACAATTAAGAAAACTAAAGAATAAGCTTTTAAATCACTATTAATAGACTAGTCTGGTCTATTCAGTTAAGAAAGGCTTTGACTAATTCTTAAAACATGCAGAAAATAAAAAGTATATCTTATAGAGCAAACATTATATTGAAATATTTCATAGAATTTTTCTTACGATAAAAAGAACTACCTCTTAAGCGCAACAACAATAGCTCCATTAAGGGATGTCATCGTGCGTGCAATAAACAAAAGAGAGTTGGAAGAGATAAAATAGCGAAATACAAAGACCGACGCAAAATGCACAAGAACACTACCTGTTTCCTTCCAGTTGTCTTCCGTCCGCCTCCCAAAATGGTTGCTATCTACTTACTACTGCTGATCCCTATTGTCGCTTCCACGGAACATTCCGGGGCGTACTCATCGCCGCAATATGCGAAGAAGATGTATCCAAAGAACTACGATTCGAGCGCGTTTTTGCCCAAAGAGACTGCATCAAATTTCAAGAGTCAAAGCGCAGCCGATAGATACGACATTGATGCTAACGATACGTCAAATTACGCAAGATCTTCGTTCCTTGATACGGCTGGAAACTTCCTAAGCGGGACCGGAGGTCAAGTTGTGTCGAGCCTGGCTAAGGACTTCATTGCCAGATCCACGGGGAGTAGCCAGGTTGGTTTTGACTGCATGTCGCAGGTTCGTATCGCACTTAAAATTTCAAATTGCACGCATTCCAATGACGCTTGACAGAGATAAGATTCAACAAAACTATAAGAGTGAGTCATAAACAATTCAATGGTATATTTTTCGAAGGACTGTATGAATCATTCTTAAAAGTAAATAAATTTTACTGCTTTAAGGAAGAAGATTTTATGAGTAAGTAAGGCATAGATTGTTTACTACCAACACAAATAGGTCTGCCAAATTATTTTCTTAATTGATGAACAAACTATACAAAAGAAAATAAGACAGCTTTTTTACTTTTTTATTCATAATATTGGTAAAAATATTATTGAAGCTATCTTTAAGCTATTTATTATTTATAATTAAACAATATATAGGCGAGGATTGCTGAATTTTCATTAACTTAATTTCTGTGTTTAATGCTTGGTGGTAAAAATAAAGGAGCACGGCGTGTATCATATGAAATTTAATCAAACATGTAACGGTGCTCCGTAATTGAATAAACTCGAAACCTACTCATAAAGACAAAAGTCGCTTGCCCAGCAGTGGGACACTTACAGGCTCTTACTTTACTTTGTCATTGAAATGTATTTTTACCAATTAAAAAAAAATAGTAATGTCTGCTATGACTAATGACACTGCGATGAATGACTTTGATTTTAGAGAAAAATCGTCTAGTACAAATCTTGTAATCAAATAGTCTTAAAATGTTTTCAATTCGTTAAATTCATTCATTTTTAGGTTCTTAGTCTGAACCTAACTAACCTGGTGATACTGATCGTGCTCAAAGCATTGATACTAGCGGCTGGTTTCTTCGGAGCCGGTGCTTGGAAAGGAAATCATTATGGAAGAAGCTTGGAAGGTAATCATTAACTGTTAATTTATTCGTTACCAATTTCTTTCTATGTGTAATTTTTTAGACATTTTTTTTAATATTTTTTATTCTCGATTTTTAAAGAGCTTCGTGATATATTTATACGATTCGATATAATTTAAATATTATTTTATCGTTAAGTGAGGAATATAAACAGGGAGGAAGAATAAATTAGCTACAATTAAAAAAAGAAAAAATCATGAAGCAATAATTTCACAAAATTTACCGATTTTTTTTTTAATTACTCTCACATAATGGTTTATTGAAGTGGAACTACCGCAAAACGGTAGAACATCGCTTCTCTAAACACTGCATCTGCCAACGCGTGACACCTTGAAATTTCAACATATTTTTTTCCATTCGTACCAATTTGTGACAGCAATTTGAGAACTATTTCGTTACAACTCGTTCTATTTTCCTTCAAACTATTGTGACTACTGTTTTTTTTTCACTAATAGTCACTAAGGGTACTTACAGTAAATCCAATAGCACGTGATGCGTTTGTCATGTCCATCGGGTATCCTAAATGTAATCCTATTTAAGAAGGATTATCTGACCGTCAGTGGACTTTACCACCTAAATGACCAACTGCTTTAAAATAAGAATAATGAATAATAACTAAAAGCTGTGCACTATACAAAAAAAAGAACCTCTGCGTATTTAAATAGCCAGACACACTTATATTTGTATGACAATATCTGTAACACGTAATATCTGTGAGTCAAACTATTTCCTTTGTATATTATAGTATTTGTAAGTAAAAATGGTAGGATTTAGTATTCTCAATAAACACAAATACTGAAAAATTGGAAATTGTTGTAGAAAAAAAAAATGTTTGAATTATGTAAATTAATTTGTTTTCTTCATCATAGTCAAATTTCAGGCGATGGAGGAACATTAGTAACTTTTATTTTACTATAACAAGCATTTGTTTTAGTATCTTGCATTCAATTAAAATTACATAACGTGACAGCGATTAACGAAATCATTTTATCTCATTATCAATAAGAAAATCTGGTTTTGTAGATAGTTGATATAATAAGTTCTTAATGTTATTGAAGTTGTTATTATTTTTGTTTACTTATTTTGCCTAGAAAACAAAAATGCCAACTATCTAACTGAAGATGAAATTATGTTGTACCTGAGCTACCTCACCGGACAACAGAGCCAGGATTACGGGTGTCTCTACCGCTTATCTTGTCAGAAGCCACATCAAGCAGCACTCTACGCTTCTGGCGCCGAACTGTTGTTGCAGGGAACTAAATTGTTTCAAGGGTATATATGTTTGGATGTAGAACTATTAACATTAAGAATTCACACACATTAGTCATACATCTTTATCAATGGTACACAACTATAGTAATAAGTATCAACTTTCATAGAGCAAATAGTACTTCTATGTGCTACCTGAGTTTGTATCTCCAATAAGTAATGTATAAAATTCATATTTGTATAATATTCTATACCGAAGGCAATTTATTTGTTTAAATATTTCTTTGGTATCCTACTATATAGTTTTTTATTGTTGTAATGAATACCATTATAGTTAAAAAATAGATATATTTTTAAAATTACTTTAATTCATTTCGTTTTATATATTACAGTAACAGCATCGACCTGGAGCCCTACGAGGACATTTCGAACGGAATTAAAGAGGCTGCAACATGGGGCGAACGCGGGCTGCCTTGTCAGACGCGCTACCAGTGCGCATAGCACTATTTTATAGCTTAGACCTGCAAAAAATTTTAAACTCTGTAAACGAATTTTATTTTAAGAATCCATACGTCAAGTATTATGTTTTAATTATAGTCATATGTTAAATTGTCGCTGTACCCTTCAACTTTATTTTATTATATTTTGCCAACGATTATATAAATAAATAAAATAATATTTTCTATGTTGATACGATGGTGATCTCCATTTGATTTCGTTTGCATAAAGATCGGCATTTATTTCATTTGTTCCGTTTTATTTCGACGAGCTAAAAAATCTAAAAATTAATTAATGACGACTTTCAAGTATTAAAATAGATTGCTATTATTGTATACTGTCTCATAGTACGTCCATGTCGTATATACTAAAAATATTAAATATTTTCCCTTTAGTTAAATGTCAAAAGTAGTATTTTTCGTGCCTTGATGAATCTCTTCTATGATTTGCATTTATGTTTCCTCTTTGCACCTTCATGTGCTTATTATCAAGCAGTAGAATTTTAGGAATTCTAATGACTGAATGCATTCTACTTACAAAGTTAAGATGGAGAGTTCCCAGATACTATAACTCTTGGAGTTCTGTCAGCTGAACTGTTTTGACGAGCCGCGCGATACTCTAAGTATGAAATATAACCATCCCTATCGCCGTCATCCGATTCCAACGTCTTATCTACAAGAGCTGTAAAACAATATATCGTTCAAAAACATATACATACATATATAAGTATATATTCAAAGACAAGACATTTTATATTACTTATGCTTTCGAATGCAGTTTTTAAATGAATTAATTATCTAAATAAAAATTATTCATATTTTAATTACTTAAAATAAGACATTTACGAACCAATGTAGAGATTAATCTTATTCGATTCCGGTTCTATAGAGTCATCATTGTCAGTATCGGGAGCTTCATGTTCTATTGTATGATATACTGCCTAAAAATATAAATATTTAAAAAAAAAAAGTTTTTTATTTGTGTTGATAATTTGATGAGTGGTGGAACAACTAATAAAACTTTATTTCTCTCATATGTTTATCCATTAATATACCGTAAAATGTAGTGGAATAAAATCAACATTCAACACCTTCTACATGTATTGCTCATAAACAAGAGAAGAGAACTAGATCCAGCAGTACCGTATCGAGGTGATGAAACAAGTTATATAATATGTATACAAGAATAAATCATAACAGCCACAATAAAATCCACAGCAGTAGTATTCTCGAAAATTCTACTTTTCTCATCAAGGAGGTGTCAAATACATCGTAGTATAACAATCTCGTTCGATAATATAATATATGCTAGTACTATTTATTTTATGTAGACTGTCAAAGTTGTACCAACTTAAATTTGATAATTGACTGTCGATTAGCTCGTATGAACTGATGAGCTCATTCAACTCTTGTTCTGAGGTATTTCTATTTCTATTTATATTATTTATCTCAGGAATTATCATACAAAAGGTTGAACTCTAATTCAAGACAATTTCTTAACATATTTGAATATATGACTATTTGAATACTACTGCTTAGCTTGTCATGCTATTTACTAAGCGTTAAACCTTTATTTGATATGCTTCTAATATTTATAATCCCGTTACCTTTAACATTTCCAATCCATCCAGCTTAGAATTTCGATCATAATCGTGAGCTGAAAAATAATGAAATTCTAATTCTTCCGGTGACATCTTGGCTAAGGCTTCAGGAGTTAACACCATATTATCTTCCTCTAGATGTCTGAAAAAAATAACATAAATCATTACGCGAGTCATTTTAGATATGATTAACAAATACATAATTCATTATAATAATTTGTCTTCATTTACAAAATAAATGAAATTACTATTACTTAGTATCGTGTAACAGTTGCGAGTCCCTAGTGAGTGACTCCGAAGATTTCGGCTTGTAGTGGTGGTGCTTCTGTTCCACTGGTAGTTGGCCGTGCGGGTGATGCGGTCCCCGACGCATGGAAGATGCTAGCCCATTTAACATCAATATGAGAAACGCTGAAATTATAGTGTTTTTTTTTTTTAATAAAACTTGTCTTTCGGTTTCGGGAAAATCCTGTACCCTTAACATGATGAAATCAATAAGAATAATATGTTATCTGTAAAACTTGTAGACCATTAGACCATTTCCTCAGCCGTAAGGTTGCGTAAAAAAATATCGCTCTTCCATATATTTTGTTATATTTGTATTTAATGTAAATATTTACTTGGGATGCAATGAAGTACATTATTCCGAAATTAAGACTATATTACAAGCTGGTTATAATATTTGGTTGCAAAGAATTTTACGTAAAATATATAATTTCCCAAGTAGATGTCTTTGGGAATCAAATCATCAGTTATCATAATTAATATCCTCAATCAAAATTATATATAAAATAAAACCTTGTTAATATACGATTACGACAAACATACAAAAACTAACGCCACACGTCCTCAATTAATTTGACAATTGATAAATAAATTGACAAAGCAACATTCAAGATCGGAGCTTATACCTGTATAATTGAGGGGCACTGTTACGGAGCATAAAGGGTAGGGGTGACGGACAGATGGGACCCACCCCCCTGGGGCCTCAGTCCACGGGGTAGAATACATCCCGCGGAGATGCAATATTCACACCTCATTTCACAAGTACCCTGGCTATTTCATTTATCAGCGCCCAGAAAATGAAGCAAAAAATCTATGATTTATTTGGTATTAATTACTTTCTGCGACCATTTTCTTTGACGTAGTGATTATTTATTAATGAAGTTGTTTGTGCGTTTATTATAAACAAATAGCATAATTATAAGCCACTGGATAAATTATTTTGTTTCATTTTAGAAAATATCAAAAGAAAAACCGTATATTTTTAATTTTTGTCTGTCCGTTCCATTTTTCATCATATATTCAATAGCGGGATTTAAAAAGATGGCAGGTAATGAAAAAACTACACTGTACATCAAACAAAAGTCGACGTTGAATCTCAATAAAAAACTCATAAGGCTACCCAATCCTCGTCAACAGCGTCGCTGTTTTTTCAAGAGCATTAACTTCTGAATAAGTATAAAACGATATAAAACAGTTCTATAATATTTCTGTAAATTCAGCAAACAACAAACAGGTGTCTTAAGAGTACCCTTTCAAAAAATATATTACAATTTACTTTCAATACATCGAATGAATAATTTATTTTCGTCCCCTCGACCAAATTGAACAGTTGTTCTGTAGAAAGACGAGACTGGTCTTTAATCGGACCCTACTTTATTATAGAGTATAGTGTATAAAATGAAGCCGTAATGGAGGACAAATTATGCGCTCGCGGTGACAAGTGCGCTCCGTATGTCACGGTGTCCGTCACAAGCGTTGACATTCGACACACACGGGTATGAAGAACGACGAATAAAAATGTTTTATAGAATTCTCATAAGAATAATTTAAAAACAACGATATAGATTCCAGATCGTTCTTAACATAAGGATTCTCTTTTGTATAAAATATCTGTTGGAATAAATTAAATTTGTGTCGAATTTACTCTTTGTGTATAAAGGTAACATTTTTGTGATTTCTGAATATGATACCAACCTATATAAATATTTCATGATACCTTGATACCAACCTAAATAAAAATAAACATTTTATTTTTAATCAGTGCAATATTAGAAAAATGTTTCTCTTTGTAAAAGTTCGTGTGTCTCGCACATAAAAGTCGGCCGCCAGCCCACCATATTATCACTCGATAACACCCTAATCCTATGCGATTACAATGCATACTATACTCGGATCACGAATTCCTTTATTCGTCACAAAGCTCTGGTTACATTTCGCACATAGAGCGAGAAATAGTCACTATTCGCATTTTAATTAACAGAAATATTCATTTAAAATTTTATTGATAGATGTATAATTGTTATATCGGGCATCTCAGCGGCATGAATCGTTAAAATTTAAACAGTTGCAAGGTATATAAATGAGCTCAGTTTAACTACAATACTTAAAAAATACTAGATTGTTTTAAGGAAATATATCATTGTACAAAAACCTTGTAATTTTTCTAAAGCTTAGTTTTAATTATTATGGGTTTTAAATTAATAAAAGTATTTCTTACCTTCAGTTCTCATTTCTTTCACATTACTAGGGGCCTTCGTTTATTTTCGATAACAAATAATATTTCTTCAACATTGACCCCTTTTCAATAACAGTGCGTCTGTCAAATGCCACTGGAAATCAATGTTACGGCGCAAGCGCAGATAATTGAATTTAAAATGTACTTTGATCCCTTAACATAAAGTATAAATTAGATTGAAGAGTTTTATAATTTTCAGCGCATGACTTTCAGCCGTCTTTTACTCACATCTAACGTGATGTTTTCTGCTCTCAATAGATGGCATTACCAATACCTAAAATAATTGAATACCAAACAATTTGTAAAACACACGGCTCTACTTTTTATGATTGATTCCTAAAATTTTTTTTTGAAAATCTGGTTAATATTGCCTGGTCAATGATAAGAGATCTAAACTATAGAATATAAAAATATATTTGATTTTTAGTGTAGTAAGGAGTACACTTGGACCTTATTGCTTCATTGCCAGTTAGCACAATGGTGACATTTCACCCGAATGAATTTGCACATTACCCGCATCGCTAAGCACGGTATGAAATAGAAACACAAAGTAGCCTCAAGGCTGTTGGACTAACCTGTGTTCGCCCAACGAAGTTTATGAGGCTTATTTAGTCTTCGTTTAATATGCACCTGTTCTTTCTATGTCACGTATGCACACTACCACCACGTGATGATGGGTGGTGATACAATGGCCCATCCATGATATTATCTAAATATACAAGTGTCGAATTTGTATCCTCCTTGGATGGAATTTTCCTTATAAAGCTTTTCTTATAACTTATTCAGCACTGCTTGACCGAACTTATAACCTTAACCTTTAACCTTCGGTTAAAATATATGTAAGTCACCACCGAATGTGACTTATACAATTCACCACATCAGTGTATCACGTGGTGGTAGTTAGCAAGCCCATTTGGGTAAGTAGCACCCTCTCATCAGACATTTTACCGTCAAACAGCGAAACTTTGTATTGTTGTGTTCCGGCTCGAAGAGTGAGTGAGCCAGTGTAACTATAAGACCGACGGACACAATATCTTAGTTAACCAGGTTGGTTGCGTATTGCCGATCTAAGGAATGCTTAATATTTCTAACAGAACCAATGCCTATTAATTCGAATCCATTTGCTTATGTTTTTGGATATAAGTTGGAACCTATATCTAACCACATAGCTCCAGCCAACTACGTTATATTTAGTGCACAAATATGTGCACAAACACAGGTTTTATAATCCGATAGGACGGCAAATCCGACACGATCGAAAATAATTCAGGCACAGGACCTACGGCGACTACAACACTTTTTTTCGACAGAATAACCTAATATTTTTTTATCGATTTAACCTATTGTTTGAACCCAGGACCTCGAGATTCGTGACATTATATCAATACTTGAGCTGTTGATTCGGATGAATGTATTAAATATTACTAAAGAGAAATGAAATAGAAAAAAAAGATAAATGTATGAACGTGTGGAAATATCCAAAGATTTCTTATGTGATAGGGGTATGAAACGGCGAATCAACATATTCGAATGGCGACAGATAATCTAATTTTACGTATTCGTCTTGCTGAGGCGGTCTCGCTAGTAATTTTGTCTGCGATATTTTGTGAGTACTATTTATTGTCGTTTCGGTTGTATTCAATTTTTATATTCCTTTACATGAATGAGTTTTTAAAAAAATCATTTTAAAATGTATGCACAGCCTTCATATTATGAATCTCTAATCAAACTTTTCCTCCTTATTATTATAATTATAGGAATAATTAGACTCAGTTGGACGATACCTCATTATTACAATAAAACATTTTAAAAGAAATATCATAAACCGTCTTGTTGATTTCCAAGTTTAGCAAGACATATATATCATTGGCCTTATATACGTAAACCTTGGATGTTTTACTTCTCTACATAGTATAAAATAAAGCCGCTTCTCGCCGACTGTATGCTTAGACCTTTTAACTACACAGCTAAAAGCATCAATAGAGTAATTCAAGATGAAGATTTACATATATGTATAATACACGCATCTTATATAGTAGAGATAAGCCGAGAACTTCAACATTCCTAGCCTGAAAAAAAAATTATGTTTGTTCTTAAAATTGAATGTTGTATATAGACCATTATTACACCTATCCGAGCTAGTTATATGATAAAATATATCACTAACAAATATTATGTGTAACTTTTAATTGCATTGCATTCAAATTTAATATTTTCTATAGAAACTCTAACTATGGCAAATTTCACAATTCCCCGTATGCTTAATATACTTATATATGTAAATAATACTATAATCATCAGATATTCTACCGCCAAACAGCAGTACTCAGTACTGTTGTGTTCCGGTTTGAAGGTGAGTGAGCCGGTGTAACTACTAGCACAAAGGACATAACATCTTAGTTCCCGAAGTTGGTGGCGCATTGGTGATGTAAGGAATGGTTAATATTTCATACAGCGCCATTGTCTATGGGCGGTAGTTACTTACCATCAGGTGACCTATTCGCTCGTCCGCCTACCGATATCATAAAAAAAGAATGTTTTGACTACCAATCGTCGTATATATAACATTTATTGTGAGGTATTCAACATTTATTCCTTCAATTGAACTGGGGAAGCTTGTTCGAGTGTTTGAAATCTATACTGCTTAACTTTTACTAATATTATGAATGTGAAAGAAACTCTGTCTGTCTATCTGTTGCTCTTTCACTAAAAAACCAATGAACGAAAATGAATGAAATTTGGTATGAAGCAAACTTGAACTCCAAGGAAGGACTATAGGCTACTTTTTTGCCTAGCACATGATAACAAACCCCCTAAAAGGCGAAGCTAGCGAAGCCGCGGACGACAACTAGTATTTTATATTTTTCCAAATACAGGTAGTAGTTCTATTTTAATATACTTCTTTAATTTAAACAAATACAATAAACAGCATAGATACGTACATATTTTGGAGCAAATCGTACAATGCGAGCAAATAAGTATTCTATCAGTTATTAGTTAATTAAGATACAATACGGCAAATATTGGCGTAAGGCAAGCCCACTTGTTTCGATCTACAAATATAAGGAAATATTTTGGTTAAAACGATTTGTAAGTTTACTTCATGTGTAGATAACGTGTCTGTAATATTTGCCAATACACCAAACCAAATGTTTGGTCCAATAAAGCGATATTGCTACACGAATACACTTAAGTTCTAGATTTGAAATACGTTGCCAAACATTATTGTTTGGCTATAGCAGAACTAGTAGTACTGTACATACATAATAAGGCTAACTTGTAAAGGCTCTTCTATAAAACGATTTTCCGAAATTCTAATGCAACATAAATAGCCCCACAAACTGAATAGTCGAATAGTTAAATAACCAAAACTATCACAACCAAATTTATTACATAATGTCAATAACAAAATTCGCGATGCTATTTACACACGATAGGTAGATTCTACAAAACTTAAACTTGTCAACAACTGAAAACAGTTCGTTACTTCTCTCATCGATAATAACCTCTGAAATTACGATATACGATTCATTTTCTCTTAACTCATCGCTGAAATAGATCTTTATTCCTTTAAAGATAGGAACAGAATTTACTGGCACAACAAGGGGTTTCCTTGCAGGGAGAACAGCTTAAACGCCTACTACAGCAGCCATTCTGAAAATATTTTTACGGCTCTTAATATAAGATATTTTTTTGCTGATAAACGATTCAGACAAAAGTCGTTTTAATACTTAAATATTTATGTTTATAGCGATCTGTTGTGGGGAAGTTAAAAAGAGACGGGCGTATGTAAGCGTGTGAGGGATCGTATGATCAATACATCGGGGGCTGCGTGGTCCGTACGTAAGGCATCCCTAATGGTCGTTTTCTTACATTTGCATGCTAATTGACTTCACCGCTCAGGACATTCCTTTTGTCTTGTATGTGTGACGTAAATTGGAGCTAGTTAACGTCGCCTCGGATTTTATAGTGCAGTTTAGTAAAGTAATTTGCCGTTTCTAGTTCTCGTTCTTTTATTTATTTAGGGTATTGTATTTATTCGCATACAAGAGCGCGTCTATACATGCAATTAATATATACCGCGACGAACGAGGGGTTCATACGCTATTTATTATATTATTTGTTTGTGTATCTCACTGAAATCACCAGTTGTATTTGAATGAAACTTTGTATAGCTTACGACCTGGATCAACTCGTATACTTCATAAAGGGAAAATAAGGATCAAATTGATGCAAATATAAACGAAATAATAATAAAATTAGAAAATAACACGCTAAAGACAGCCCATTGACATTGTCTCAAACTTAAACAACGTGATAGTTGGTTGGCCTCCTATCGCATGGATTAATCTTATGAAAATATGTATATTTTTTATACACATTAGATCGATGACCTTATAAATCAAACATTTGCCGTCGCGAATAGGAAAATACTGTTTTCAGCGCTTAAGCCGCAAATAGAATTAACGAATAGGTATACGTATTAATACGTGCATTCAAAGGCTCTATATATGAACTTAAAGCTACTACAGAACCCATAAAATAATATTAAAGATCAGAGCTCTATTATGATCAACTCATCGATCTACCGTAACGTACGTACGTACAGCCTTTACTACAAGAAAAAACGGGAAGGCATTTTTTTTTAAATATTATCTAATGCAAGTTTTCATCAATACATATATCTTAATGCTATCGTCTGAAAAATAAGTAACATAGAAATTGGCATGAAACAATAAATATTCGTATTTCTGGCAGCGACCGAGATTTGTGGCGTAACCCGTGTTAGAGGTGGGCGGTTGCTAGGCAACGCTTCGCCTCCCTCGGATCACTTTTAAACTTTCATGTCAGGAAGTTTTTAAGGTTTGCTTGTGGCTCTTAAGTTCTTTTTGTTTCAAGCCTCGCTGTAATGGAAAATGTTTCGGAATAAAACGAAACGAATAAATATAAATATTGTTATTTTTATTTGGTCGTTATAGCGAGTTACATAAATAATAATAAAGGAATGACCCCAGTCTCAAATAAGTATACAAACATAAGTATCACATATATATAGATATAACATAGATATTATATATTATAACTATTCATTATATTGTTTTTTCTTGTACAGTGATTGAAAACTTTGTTGATTTGTAAACTTTTTGTAAATCGATGACAAGCTGTATTTTAGTAAATTAAGGACATTTTTCAAAATATAGTTATATATAAATTATTTTATCCATGTTTTGTTTTATACATATAATATAAAACATGGATAAATGTGTAATATATATATATTCTATTTGTACAGGAAAATACATCCAAATATAAATTGAGACTCGCCTACTTCGTATCTATATGTAACAAATACCACGAATCACAGCGTCGCAACCACTAAAATGCGTAAAGTGTTGCCATAGAGTGCTCGTAATATGTGAAAAAGGTGAAAAACATTTTCCCGCTCATTTAATCTTGAAAAGTGTCAGATAATTCACAACGCCACTTACCTGAGTATGAAAAACGACGGAAAACTCACGCCGCTATTATGAAAAATGTGAATCTAATATAAGTAATTTCTAGAAGATTAAGCATTACTATATATAAATTATATTTATGAAACTTGAAAAATTTTCATAAATATAATTTGATTAATTGAAACTTTGATTAATTTTTTGATAAAACGTCTGAGTCGATCTATTGCAAATTTAAGATTTATTTTGATAAGACTTACTGGATTTACATTCAAATATAAATTAGAGTGAGAGGTCAAGATTCGGAAACTATTTTATTCCACATAAATATTGTTGAAATAAAAAGTATTTAGAAGAACTTTTATTATACCACCTGAAATACATTTTTTTTTATCTTTTTATATATTACTATGTATATAAATAATTTTAATTATTCAATATGTAACTCGCAAATGTAAACAGAGAACACGAAATTATATGCTGCATTTTTCTATACAGGAAAAGTTTCCGAGCTAAGAGAGTGTATCGTACAAAATTGATGAGAGAACGAAACCGCGTCGCGGCCCGAAGGTGCTTTTAGCCCATAATTGGCCGGCTTTTAAGACTACCGAGTTCGTTTGACGTCGCATCGGGTACTGGTGGATGGGAAAGTGGAGGTTTTATGAGGAAGTCATATTTCGGGAAAGTATAAAAGGACAAAGGGTAGAGTTGAGTTAGTTCATCGATTGATCTACTAAAATTCTTTGAATAAATGTTGAGACATTCAATATTCAGAAAAAATGGAATACGGCATCGAATACTTTTATAATATATCTTTATATTTCTAAAGATGCATATTGTTTACAATATTTTTTTTTAATAAAAATTACTCCTTAACATTGAAATTATTTAAAAAGTTACACCGTTAAATACTTTTTTTCACTTTTGAATACGTAATTTAATCAAAGAGTTTTTGCCATAATAGTACCACTCAATTTGATTTGAAAATCCAGGACCAAACATTGGATTATTATCGAAGATTTAAGTGCTCTTATTACATACAGACTAATTCATTCATTAGATATTTAAACGAACTTTGATATTTATATTATACAACTTTTTTTTAATTGGCGTTTGTGCTATTTTTGTGTTTAAATATCTATATATACTTAAAAACTTAATCAATTGTTAGTACGATTAATATTGATTTAAACTCTATAACATAATTTGTTTTTAAATTACGACCAGAAACATTCCCGAAACATACATAAGATTGGAACTTTAAAAAAAATCGTATGTAATCTGTCACCACGTGTCACCAATAAAAAAGTAAACCGTTCTAATTTCAAATAAAAGGAAGGCGGGGACCGACGCATGCACATAATTAGGCGGTAATTTTGACAGCGGGCTAGGTATAAATTTTCTTGTCAAAATATTTTTGCAAACAATCGACTTTTATATTCAACAACTACGAGGACCACACCCATTTTTAAATAACAAAACAAAACCACAATTAGCATAATAGTTACTTGCAACTGTGTTATGACTACAACAATGAACTATGTCGAATAATGAAATCGGCGTTAAAGCGATCGACAGTGTTTTGAGAGAAAAATATAAGCTATTCTAGTCATCATGCAAATAATTAATTGCGTTTCTCAATTAACCTGCCTAATAAACTGGGGACCTAACATAAATATTTAATGGTAGAAAATGGGCGGAAAGGGAAGAATTATAAAATTACCTCTCAAACGTTTCGCGGCAACGGGAAAGGGTAAGCTTTTAGGAGATTTGCACGTGATTTGCTATTTTACGTGGATTTTCTAGTACAGTCCCGCAGTGCGAGGAATTCGAATCGTTTTTTCCATATATTAACAATAAAAACTTAACAGCATATTTACATCTTATTGCAATGACCGTTGACTAATTTACCTGTATACTTACAAATATTCTACCTATTATCAAATATTTAAATTTAAATCATAAAACAATCAACAAAACGTTTTCGTTTTATCTAAAATCAAAATTATGTTTATTCGAGTAGGCTTTTACGAGCACATTTAAATCGTTATTTAACAGAACTATGTTAAGTAAAGCTACCACCCGTTCGGAATGTAAATTCTACGGAGAATTTTCTAACATTTATTATACAAAGTTAGCTTAGCTAAAAACAATTATATATGTAATATATCCTGTCTGAAAATCGACAAGTATTAGCTCCATGCTTTTATATCATCTATATAATCTTGTCTTGAATAATATGCTTTATTTTTTAAAGATTGTCAAATGTTTTGAATTTATAAATCGACAGAGTTAAAAATATCTGCGAATTTTTATTTCCTTAATATCAAAGTTCTCCCACGTAGTTTAGTTTTTATTTAATTGGATTCAATAAAAATCCTAATTGGTGATCAAAAAATCAAATTTATTTTCGTATACTCAGCATTGTAAAAACAATATATATGTTATAAAATACATATAACAGGTACATACACACAGTATATACAGTTTAGTATT
The DNA here is from genome assembly GCF_905147765.1 of Vanessa atalanta. Classification (NCBI taxonomy): domain Eukaryota; kingdom Metazoa; phylum Arthropoda; class Insecta; order Lepidoptera; family Nymphalidae; genus Vanessa; species Vanessa atalanta. The sequence continues at coordinate 4,170,176 of NC_061884.1, forward strand.
TTCAGTGAATAAGTAGAATAACTAAGGAAACAATTAAATAACAAAAAGAAACAGCAACAATGATAGCAAAAACATAAGTTATTCAAAAAAAAAATATATCTCGAAATTAAAAAAATAAAAATAGATAAGGTTAAATATTTATACATAAACTTATATTTAAAAAATACAGAATGTGTATAATCCCAAGAAGCTGTTATATTCGGGTTCGGATAAACGGCTCGTCCGCCCCGTAGCAGCTATTAAAAACTTATTAAACATCATCTCGAGCAATTACCCCCCTCCACGCACCCCTTTCTAGTCAGGGAAACTTACTGGGATATCATTGGACCATCATACTGCGAGGAATTTTGAAAATTAATCTTCAACAATTTTGCTTCAAAGCCGATCCGTGTACATTTTTCTTTACCTTTTTTATCTGTGTATTTTGAGAGATTATTAAAAAATAATAATCTATATTTACATAAACGATTCGTTTGAATATCGAATATTTATTTCTTTAATAACTAGTACAATGGATTAATTACAAAATCCACAAAGTTTTTATTGATGTATCCATAATGTACAAGAATAGAAAATAAAGAGCGAATAATATATGTCAAAGTAAAATAAAATAATATCACCTAAGAGAAATTAAATTATATAACATACTACAAATTATAGAAACGTAGATAAATATAGAGCTGAGCTCGGAACTCGGATGCGGCCATCCACAGGAAACAGTCATGTCCAAGCTACCAACGTTTTCCTTTCCTCTAAGATTGCTACATTTATGCTAGCTTATGGACATATTTAATTTTAGTTCATGAATTAAGTTTGTTATTTCACACTTATTCACTATAGAAGCATTACAATTATTTATTGATCTTCAAATTAAACGCTATCGGTTCGTAATCATTTATTGAATTTTTAATTGTCATTTTATAAATAATATAGAATTTTTGCACCAAAAAGAAAAAAAAAAGTATATTTGTCAAATATTTCACATTAAATCGATCATGGCATGGCATACAAATCAATTAATACCAAGTCCACCTTTTCTAGTTCTTTAGAAATTCTACATTCTATATGTCTGATATAATATCCTTAACGCTTTACCGGAACTTATAGACTTAATATGAGTACGACTTTAATTTATATTTCAAAATTATTACTATCATGGATGCTAAAAAAAACAAAAGCATAAATACAAAATAATAATTACGTATCTACACTTTGACATGAGGTAAAATTTGTTTTTAATAAATAGGGTAATGATCCAATTCCAAAAATGTTTTCACTATTAGATATTTATCCTTGAGTGCAATTAATATCCTAAAATTTTCACAAACACAATGAATTATTATAAAAATTAGCCTTCGGTCTGTGGTCAAAATTCTAACAATATTAGAAGAAGGCAGCATTATATTCATCTCAATTTTAAGTTATAATTTATCAGGTATCAAAATTCGAACGTTATCTGACACGTGGCTGAAATAACAGATGAAAGACGTATAATTTTCGACCTCTTTGCTGTACCAATATAATATACTTCATAAATCGAACTAACGTAAGGGGTGGAAGGAGGCGGTACCGACACATGTCCCAACAAATGTCACCAATTGTTACTGATTTTCTATAACACAATCCGAACTATCTGTAAAATTATACAAAGCTAAGAAGTTTGGTTATTTGTTTAAAAGCGATAATATCAATATTATCCTTTAGAATGTCTAGAGAAATATATTTTTTGCGTTAAATATCAATTTTATTGAGAAAGATTGTAAGGCGGCGAAGTTGTAACTTTTATTACGGGTAAAACCTTGTTAAGAAGCTAAATTCTACCAAATATTACGAACTTTTTGTTTATATTTATAGTTTATCAATTTCTTTGAACATTTAATGGTTAATCGAAGTAATGGATTCGGGAAAACTTAACTATTCAAGCAGTACTTACATTCATTTCCAGTATACTATTAATATTTACTCCTCTTAACATCCTATATCTATCATGTTAATTAGTTATATATATTGATACGTGTGTTCTTATTTTTAACCTAATTAAATTTATTCTAATGGAAATAACTGCAAAATATTACTTGAAGTGTTATATTATATATAAGTGTTAATATTTTGAATACTAATAAATTATTATTTGCCGTCGAAACACTTGGCCCTTGGAGTAATGGTGCAAAAATCTTCATCAAAAGTATAACACCTCGCCTTATTGCCTCCACTGGTGACAGGAGGGCTGGTTCGTTTTTAGCTCAGAGGATCGGAATTGCGATTCAACGGGGAAATGCTGCTAGCATTCTTGCCACCATTCCACGCGGTCAAGATTTTTACAGTAACTATTTTTAATTCATATTTGTATATATTTAAGCACTTAATGTTATCAATTCTTATAAATCTGTAAAAATACTAAAATCAATAATATAAAATAGTAATATTCGAAGCAAAGCTTAGGGCTATAATATGAAAGGACAATATTAGCCTATTTCAAAAGAAAGCGATTATAAATTCGACCATTTGTGTTCGACCTCGATAACTTTGAAAAATGTAAACTGAGTTTAATAAACATTTTTCTTACTCAATATAAACTGGTGGTTTAATAAATTAAAATATATATCCTCAAGAACCTAAACTAAGAAAAGGTAAGTCTAATAATAATTGAGATACAATAATATTATTAAACTTTATTCGTAATAGAGAGATTGAACGTAGTAATGACTACAAAATAGTATTGTACATCTCTATTCCAATCAGTCAAGTATGAAAGTAGAGTCGAAAAGCAACTGCACTGTGTTATTATTTAACTTAAACTCACTTGGACAAATTTAATTTCATTATTTTTTTAGTCAAATGACAGCCAAAAAAAGATACAAAGTCTACTACATATATTTAGTACAATTGATATTAAGATCAATAATGGAGTTAGTAGCGTCATACAGACATACTTCATATGTATATATGTACTATCAAGGGTCGTCGTTTTGCGTTTCTGTATAATGCTATGAGAAGGGCGAGGGAGCCACTGTCTCAGAGCCATAGGACAACAAAGGTTTCAGTATTAACAAGGCGTAATCAATGCAGAGGGCTTCGAATCTTAAATTACACATATTCATAGGCTCTCTAGTTTTCAAATTAAGCTCATCTAGAACACTGGTCTATAAATACATACATACATACATACATAAGCAGCCCGTAAATGTCCCACTGTTGGGATAAAGGCCTCCTCTCCCTTTGAGGAGAAGGTTTGGAGCATATTCCACCGCGCTGCTCCAATGCGGGTTGGCGGAATACACATGTGGCTGAATTTCGTTGAAATTAGACACATGCAGGTTTCCTCACGATGTTTTCCTTCACCGCCGAGCACGAGATGAATTATAAACACAAATTAAGCACATGAAATTTCAGTGGTGCCTGCCTGGGTTTGAACCCGAAATCATCGGTTAAGATGCACGCGTTCTAACCACTGGGCCATCTCGGCTCGGCTATAAATACGGTGACCAAAAAACCTTGTGCATCCCCACCGACTACGTTCCCCACCGACTACGTTCTGAGCCGAGGTGCGATCTCATAGGAGACACCCTCAGGACGAACGTCACTCTCGAGCCCAAAAGGGTTCACTCTAAGGCAGAGTCGTAACACTCGCCCCAACGTTCGGTGACGCTGTAAAGGCCAGTAGGGCCAACAGCAATACTCAACCATGATACAAAAAAAAAAAAAAAAACCTTGTGCATGTCTAGTCAAAGTCTCACCGTCGCAAGTCGCTACTAATTGGCTAGCGTATTAAATGCTTTGCCACGGTCTATGGACTCATTGAATTGAACTGTATTCTATTTTTAGTAAGTATGTATTATTTTTATCTGTATATTGAGATTTTAAATTACAACGGAGCATTTTTATTACTATTTAGTATTTTATGTTTTTCAAAATAAAAGTACTCAAACATTATAATATGAAAAATATATAAATCGAATATTAAATATTTGTAATATGGATGCTTTTTTGTTACAACCATATATGTGGCCCTGTGGCGCAACGGATAACGCGTCTGACTACGGATCAGAAGATTCCAGGTTCGAATCCTGGCAGGGTCGATCTCTTATATTTTACAAAAATGATGTTTGGTTTATTAAGCTCAATTAATGGCTTTCCTAGTGTGAAGATCTCCTTTTATCACTTCAATATACCAAAAAGAAAAAAGAATAAATAGTAATTGTGTCATAATGATTTTGAATAATGTTTTTGTTATTTTCCGTATCACAAATTAAAATCGATTTACATATACATTTTACGTACTCATAGCTGAATTTATATATAAAAAAGTCTATTTAGAATATCTGAAATATTATATACATACATTTTTGTGATAATAATAATATATAGAAAGATATATTATAAATATTTGAAATGTCTGCTGGATATAGTCAACATCATATAATATATGTTTATTTTCTATAGCTGTGCGTCCATTCGAAAGTTGGGGAAAACGTGAGAAAAGGCATTTAACCTAATGTGATTCATATTAAACTCAATACACAATAAATTAATATCAATCACACTGAAACTTGCAAATAATATTTAATTTAATAAATTGACATATCGTGAACTTATTTTTGACCAATTAATATAAAGGAATCGATTGTCTCGTTGGTTTATGGGCTAGTTTCTAAGGTCTCATATCCAGAGGTCTTCTTGAGCTCAAAGACCAGCAAATCTATAAAAAGTTATAGGGTTTCCTGTTGAAAATTTCCGCTGAAGCCGAAGTCTGGAGTGTAACAATGCTCACATTTTTAGCCTCGCAGAGCACATAAATCTCTTGTCGAAGGTCTTGATATTTTTTTATATATAACTCATACGGAACTCATAAAGGCCGGCAACGCACCTGTAACCACCCTGGTGTTGTTAATGTCCATGGGCGGTGGTAATCACTTTCCATCAGGTGAGCCTCCTGCTCGTTTGCCCCCTATACCATAAAAAAAAAAATACGGAATAGCGTAACTCTTATGATAAGAAATATCTGATGATTAAAAATGAATAAATGGTCAACAAAGTTCGAATTCATAATAATTATTGTTGTTGTCAAACTAACTAAACAATTAACTTAACGATATAATTACTAGTTAAGGTAAAAAAATAATTAAATAAAAAAACTTAAACAACATTAAAAGCCTTTATACAAAACGATGCACATATGGAACTTCTCTTAAACTCCGAAACTTTGATTCCAAAGAGCGGAGAGTTAATTAAAACTACTCATGTAGTTCTGAGACATTTCTCTTATATATTCGCGGAAAATTTTCCCCGAATACGTTATAAGAATCATGTATTTTCAGTATGAATAACTCTTCCACTGATAATTTGCTAAGTACGAGTACGTATTAAGCATAAGAGTGTGTAATGTTTTCAAAGCGCTTTTAAAATCTTATTTAAAACATCACTTAAAATTCATTTTAAAATAAATATACTGTCTAATGTATGTATGTAAAATTTATACTTATAAATTAAATAATAATAATAAAAGCTTAAAACGTAAATTAAAAAAAATATTTTTTTTTTCTGCTTTTAATGCCTTCAATTACATATTTACTTTATCCACATATTGTAAAGATATCAGACCAATATAAAGAACAAGTAATTTTCAACGGATATTTATAAAATTTATTATGATATCCCAAGTCCATACGCGTAAGAAAGAAATCTCTAGTAGAGCAGTTTATTCTTCCAAAAAATAAATCTAATGAATCATATGATTTTGATCAACCAAATTATTGTATATATTTTATCGACTGAAATATATAGAGTATCAATTTCATTGTTCCTCTGGATTCCTCCGTTCTCCGTTCAACACTTTTACTAATTTACTTTAACGACCTATTATATTGAACAGGAAATAAATATTTTTACACAAATAACAATACTGATGAAATGAAATGATACTATTATCTAGTTGTATATAGGTGCAATAACATACTTAGATCGTGAACTTAGGCTACTGCAAGTAATGGAATGGCTAAATATCTTTATTATGTTATTAATAACAACAAGCTACAAATGCTTCTCTAGGTATTTGTAAAACGTTACCAATTCTAAGGATGAAATAATATGGAATCCGGAATAGTAACGGTGATTACGACAATTAAAAAAAATATATCCGGTCCGCTTACTATACTTACACATTTTAAATTAATCCAGCGTAAGTATAAATTTATATAAAATATTTTTTTATAAAATTCTGTATAAAACTACTGATTTTATTTAAAATTATTACTAAAGCTATTTTAAATTTAAATAATCGCTCTAAAGAGTTTTCATAACATTGAGATTCCTAAAATCCACGTAAATTAATTGTCATGCACAAAATCGTTTTATTCTAAAATCAGTTTCAAATAACATGAAAATTATCAGCGATCGCATCGCGGTATAGCGATATTTAAATCATGACATTTGTTTCGATAATATGATACTACAAATGATATTCATAACCAATGATAGTATCGTTAAGTAAAAAGGGTTGATAATATAATCAAATGATATGGGGTTCATACTTTGTAGTCTCGTTTTGAATTTTAAAATGTATCAAGTAAGCCTGTGTTATTCTTATGTCTAAGTATTATACAAATAAAAATAATAAAATTAAGCCAGTGATATATATTACAAACCAAAAATATATATATATTTGTATTTTATTTAAGACTTGCTGTGCACGCGACTTCGCACGCGATTGAATTTCACAAAAAAGTTATCGTTCAGTTCGTAGATTTTACTACAACTTGTACTTCTTGTATTACTTCTAATTCTGTATTTTGAAGCTTTAGTGATATTAAGTCGTTGGTAGGAGGCACCCGACGTGACGACGGAATGGTGGCAAGCGCGACAGTATTTGAACTGCAGCGTGACTTTATTATTACTTTATATATAGTTCTAAAATAAAATTAGCCGAAGTTACTCCTTATTACATTAGCTATCTACCAGTGAGTTTCGCCAAAATCGGTCTAGCCTTTCGAGATATTACCGGAACAAACAGTCAGACCAAAATTGTAAAAAACTTTATTTTTGATATGTACCGTGTATACATATCCATTTAGTAAAAAGCGGTTATTTCAGTACTACAAACAGACACTCCAATTTTATTATATGTATGTATATAGATCTATATCTATATACAGTACCTATATCTATATAGTCTACCTATGTAGACTGACAGGCTGAGCAAATTGGGCAAACTGGTTGTAAGCGGTCACCACCACCACAAGCATGTTGACGTCTGACGAGACAGATTGTAATCTGTCGAAATATTGTGAACTGTGAAATATGATTGCAATTTAATGCAATATTTTTCGCTATATTGTAATCTTTCTGTTTACAATGTGACGAGATAGATTGTAATCTAACGATTTTTGTAATCTTACGGTGACATATATACCTAGAGGGGTCGACAAAGCTCTATCTCCAAATAGTCAAGTCTTTTGACATCCGACTTCTACAATTAATCAATAACACCATTTAAATCGATCTTTCAGAATCAGAGAAAGTTACTCTTAACTAATGTAAAATCATGTTTGTTCGATGTTGGATTTGTTCAGATATAGATAAAGGATCTGGTAGATTACTATCAGATCCTTTATCCGAATCTGCTAGGATTCTCCTGGAATTTTATTTAATGGCTATTAATATTAAATAATATTTAAACAAATGGAAGAAGGGACAATGGGACTGACGTACCTGTGTAGGACAAAAGTCCTAAAATTAAATAAGAGAAAAAGAGTGTGTGCGCAAATATGCACTCTTTATTCATTCACCATCATCATCATTCATATATTCTCTCATAATCCGATGGGATGGCATTCTGTTCTTCCCGAGGCACGGGAGTGTACATTTTTGCAAGTTCCAGACTCAAACTGTTACTGTGAATATATCGTTCGAAAACCCATTACCGAACCCGACCTAGTGTTTGAACGTAGGTCTTCGAGATCTGTGGTCGTATGTCTAGCCACTAGATCAACGAAGCAATCCAGAGGGGTAAATATGAATACATAGTAATTCCTCATTAATATGACATTGCAATAGTCCTATCGTTCTACGGGTATCCGCCACCTCTGGGACTAAAAGTGTTTATGACAAAAAAAGAGTTACTTCTTTGCAATAAGTAACGAGCGGAAATACATACATTTTGGCTTTTTATCTTAATCTAAGTTTAAAGCATATACTATTTCTATTATACATAGTTAAAATATTGTTATATATTTAGACACCTGAAGTATTTTAAACAAATTAATATTTTTATAGGTTTAAAACCTTTTAAAATCTTTTATAATAATTAATAACAAAAGTGAAGGTGTTACGATTAATAATTATTCTGGACCTAAAATCACAATTAGTTAAAAGTTAAATGTATACAAATTTGGCTTAAAACCATACAGCAGATATTGAAAAGGATATATATAATGGGGAAACGATAAGATGATTCAGAAGGTTGCTATAGCAATCTTCTCGCGTTCGTCACTGTCATCAGATATCCTTAAATGTGAATTCCTCATAAAAAATTGCGTAGACGTCTTCTCTGATGACGATTTATTCATTCAGAAACGCAGCGAGTTCCTGTACCTATAATCGAATGAATCTCTTTTTTCTTACAACCATTATTTCCATGGCAAACTCCGTCACAACTTTGTCAGCAAAATGCCAATAACAATAAAATGGAGCACAGAACACATTCAAAAGTTACTCAAAGAAAAATATATGCTTGACGCTTCTTCAACCAGCAGCAACTAATGACGACCAGTCAATACAACGCTTCCTCGACGACATATGATAAATGGCTACAAAAATATAAAACGAAATTATTGTCGATTATTTGTTTAAATTGAAAACAGCATTTTAATAAATCCCCAAAACGGCTTAACGTACCTCAGTCTTCTTGAATTTCCTCATTCCAACGGCTGTAACATCCACAAACGAATACACAAACGATTCAAATTTTTTAAAATACCCTCCCTGCAAACGGAAATATTATTGAACCAAGAAGAAGGTAAAATACAGTCTGTGTTGGCTGTTGAATTTAGGATTGTTCTGGAAAAAATAATGAAACATCTAAAACCTTTGTGGCCGAGTAAGCAAACAATTTCAGACTGAAACTCTGACAAAGAAATCAATGTTTATCGTATCAAAAACAAATGCGAAAGAAGAACCGGAAAAACATAAGTCTTATATTATTAAGGATAGATTTAAATAAGCAATAAAGTTTTTGGGACCTTTGACTGAAAAATTAACACACACCACACCTCCCATAGAAGACTTAATATTGTGCGTGCTAAATTATGCACGTATGCAACAATGCACATTGTAACCGTATCGTCATAAGTTAGTACTTACCTTCCGCACTTGCACTTTGGTGCTAATAGTTTATCGCCCAAAATATAAACTTACATTATATTCATTCTGTACAGGAAACTTTAAAAAAGCATGTTGATGATTTAAAAGACCTAGCTTAGAAAAAACCTATATTTTAATTTATTGATCATTTAATTGGAATTGGAATTGGAATAACTTGCATTTGAGACTGATGTTACTTGTTATTACGAAATTTACTCAAACCGTTCGGATATATCCCCACTCTTAGTTACAGAGTTTTGTACACAATTAAAATTCTAAATAGGGACTACTTTGTCTAAAACAATAACCTATCGAAAATGGATCTTTGCCTCCCCAAAGCAAAAAACAGATTGTACAACTGATTTTTTGCTTAAATATAGACAACTAAAAAAAAATGTATTTTAGCAAAAATACCTTTTCATATGATTTATTTATGAATTTATTGAAATATTAGATGCAAATGCAATTCTTAATTTAGTTGGTAATAAACCAATTAGGACAGGATATTGAAGTGATTTGTAAATTTTTTAAGAATTTTTGGTATGAATATCCTGGTTGAGATATTCTTAGCGTAAATCATGCACCTGTTGCATAAAACCGTAATTAAAAAAAAACTTCCAAATAATTATTTTATTATAAAAACAAAAATTAACAATACTGTATGTAAGTGTTACTACAAAATAATTGAATAATTTGTATTTATAGATGAGCTAAACAAAAAAATATAGTATAGAGAACTATTAGTTTTATTATCAGTTATAGACTAGATAGTCTAATCCTAGACTAATATTTCCCAAATATCCTTCAAATCTTAATGCCATACTTTATTGGGAAATTAAATTAAATTTAAATTCGACGGGTCATGTAAGCATATTATATAGCGGAAAATATTTATGTCAGACTGTCAGTCTGACATAAATATATATTATTTTACAACCAGAGTTGTATCGATTGTATTTACAAACATTCATTCTAATTATGCTTTATTAATATTTTTTATATATTTATCTAATAAAATCCAGAGCAATGTCATTTGAATATGATGGTTGTTAATATTTATTTGAAGAAGTCAATTTAATTAAATTTAAAAGATTATAAGCTAAATATTACAATAAGTTCCTTAACCGGCCTTCACTTGGTCGTGAAGAAAAAAAGGAAAACGCAAATGTTTTTTTTTATATATTTTTTTATTTTGATCGAGTAAAACAAACATCCGCCTTCTTCTTACACAATTAACCACTACTGAGCTTCAACATAACTTCAAGCCATAATTGAATTGCACCACAAAAGCAAAACACGATAAAAAAAAAAAACAAAAAGTCACATCTCTATTTCAGCACATTTTACCTCAAGAAGTTCATACGTGATTTTGTGTTTTGTAGAACAAAACGTGGTACAATGCATAAACTTTCAACGCAAGATCTACGAGAAGGCATGGAGACAATAAAACAAAGAGAAACGTATCTGGCCTGGAGCGGTGCGACGAACTCCGTGCGGGGCGCGCGTCCGCCAATCAGCGTCGCGAACGGCTCGTCCGGGACCGCCCGCCGCCGCCCCCGAAATTTCAACGAGCAACGCGCTGGGGATGAATGAGACGCAGCATCCCTATAAAGATTTTACATCGATTACGGGGGTATGGGAAAGAGCCGTTTCGCTCTAGCCTGAGGGCGGCGACGTGAGGTCCTCTCGCGCAGTCGCGAACAATTAGCGCGCGGGGCGGCGTGTCGGCGGCACACCACGTCACTATAATGTGGTTAGTCAGTGAGCGTCGGGGCCGAGCCGACGGCGACGGCACGGATCACGATATTCGAAGCGCGGGAGAGCCGCGCTGCTCGCTCAGCCAGCGCACCGGCCACAGCACGGTGGAGTTCAAGAGTGCGGCGTGCGCGGGGGCCGTAGAGCCGCCCGCGCCGCCTCTCGCCGCTCTGCCGGACCCACAGCAGTTCAACATCTTCCCGGCCTTTTTCAGCCGTCAGCTGAACTTCAGCAGTGGTGGCGGTAGCGGTCAAGGCTCTAAGATCATGGAGGAACTCAGACCGAACTTGGTGGGCGGTTTACTTGGCGTGCCAGGACTCCTGGACGAGCATCAGTCGGATGCAAAATTTTTACAATCAGGTGCGGAAAGCAAATATACGCCAGACAAGGGCCGAAAGTGCAGCAATGCATCATCATCGTCAGCAGAGGAATTTGGAGGATTATATGGCGGTGATCATGCGGCTACTCCGCCTGCGCCTCCTCTTAGTCGCTCCTTACAAGACCACACAGGTATGTATCCAATTTACTCTTGCAACTAATCGATCGATCGAAGACGAGCTAGTGGTATTTAAGTCGAAGCAAACCATCATGTCCTGCAAATGTTCTTTTGTATAAACATTAGTCATTATAGTAAATAAAAGTAAGTAAAGAATACACTCATTTTTATTATTAAGATTTGCTTTGACATTTTGCTAATGAAAAATTTGCGCTCCGGCTCCACGTGACTCATGAAGTTCGATTCATAAATACACAAATCAGTATTGTTCCAAGCGAAAATTCGCCCTTACCGGCAACACATTGCTGATACATTATACGTAAAGCTGTTCTGTTTTTAAATATATTATTTATATTTATTAGTATTTATATTATCAATCATTATTAACTAACAAAGATAATGTTAAGTTACTGTCGCTTTTCAAATATTTACACAAATTAAGTTACCATTGAGGTATCTTTATTTTGATATATATAAGCGTAACGGGGCGGCTTTTTCGGGCCGGGCCTTTTATTTTATCAAGCCATTCACATTTCCATGTATCGTAACATTAAGAATATATATATTCTATGATATACAACCCTAGATCCGTCATATACAACTATTAGATTAAAGAACAAACATAAAAAGAAAACTTAATGTTTTTAGTTGAATTTCAGTTGATCTTCCTTTTGAATCACTCTGTTTATTTATGAAAATAGCATTAAAATTCGTTAAGTACTTTAAAAGATCTAATCCTACAGACGGCGGGAAGCGACATGTAATCTGTTATGGTGTGACAGCATTATACTTATGTTATATTATTTAAAATTTACCTTCAAATAATAATTTATTTTCACACGGTCCATATAACTTTTCTTAGGCAGACTGAGATATGGTCAGTAAACAGAGGCAGAGTATGTTTTATATTATAAATGAATACCTTCTGTTTTTCAGTTATTTATTATAAATAAATAAAATCATGAACTCAAATTTAAAAATAGCTGTGAAATTTAATATTTATTAAATAATTTGTGTTTCTCAGAAACATATCTGAGTGCATATATTATATGTATATACTACTTTCTTTAGTTTCCTCTATTTTGAGCAAGCATTATTACATCTGGTGTGGGCTGGTCTAGCTGTTAAGGGTTATAGCAGCTAACTTCCTCCTGTTTACACTCCAAGCCTTGGGAAGCATAGAGAGCCGTTTAACGCCTGATAACTCTCGAGTGGAGTTAGATTGCTGTCCCACCAGATTATGAGAGTGAGGGAACAGAGAGGTCGGCTATGTGTACATATTTGTGCATGTAGTGCACGACAATATCTCATATGCATTTGACTAGTTCATAAGATTAAGAACTGTGGTTCGAACCGTTTTTTATTTTATTAAATTATTTTCCGATTGTTAAATAATGAATAACTTCAAAATATGGCTACTTTTACACTTAAAGAAGTACCCGAGTGGTAGAAAATAACCATAGAATTAATATTCGCTGGTGTGGTTGATGTTTCACGTCACATTTCACACTTTGTTTAACGGCTTCTTTTACACATCTATTTATTTCACTAAAGATTTTTTTTTATCTAGTTTTGCCATTTGATCATTATTGTTTTAGCTTACCTACAGTTATTCTTCATTGCACTTCTTTACTTCATCGCTTCGTTTGATAAATGTAGTTTATATATTTTGGTATTGAAAATTATTAGGTAATATAAATTATATATAATTCGATAAAACTTTTCCTATTCTAATTTAATTTTATAACTGAATCAATACGGTGACGTTTCCGTCACTATTTCTAAAACACAATATTACTCTTTTACCCCTTTCAAAAATAGTTATTTAAATCCTCTATTCGAATTCAGTAAGAAAAGAAATATATGATTACTTTACGTTTTTCAAATAACACATATTCATACGTTGTTTAGATATATATGATTCAATAAACAAGATATTTTATATAATACAAATTTGAAAAACAAATAATATTAAAAAGTTTAATTTCAATAACAAATGCGCTCACCTTTTGATTATTTGCATATTGAGTTATATCTAACACAAATACAATTTATTGACCAAAATGAAATCAAAATGAATCCATGTTTACTTGGGCCTAAGCATTTATATAAGCCTTTTGAAGTAGGTACTCCTCACTGGTCACTCATTATATAGATGATAAAAAAGCGTGGAGCTTTGATTTTCTGGGCAGGATTATTACTATAGGTATTTATAACGGGATATTGACCATGATTTTTATTTTTATTTGGTGGAGTCTCGTGAATAAGACATTCGTAGATAATGTCGAAATATCGCGCTCCACTAAATAAAAATAAAAAACATGGCAAATATCCCGTTTCAAATACCTATAGTAATAAGGATATATTATTATATATACAATATACATACATCATTGTATTCAACTATTTTTGTTATTCAACGGGGAAATGCTGCTAGCATTCTTGCCACCATTCCACGCGGTCAAGATTTATACAGTAACATTTTTTAATTCTTATTTGTATGTATATTTAAGCACTTAATGTTATCACTTCTTATGTTATTTGTCTTAAATAAATTTTATAATTATTCAACTATCATTACTTTGTATTTTAAATGTTAAAAGAGTAAATACTGAGCTTTTTGGTGTTTCTTCTCGGTAGAATCTACATTCCGAAAAGGTTGTAGCTTAACTTAATGTAGTTTGTAATGACGATTCGACAGCGCTTGTAAAATCCTTCTTGAATACAGTATATTTTAATTTTTAGTGCCAAACTAAATTAACGTAAGAGCTGCCATTGCACCGCCAATCTTGGAATCTATATGTATGATGTTTTGATCCTTATAGCTGTAATTTATTCATTTAAACTGTAATTCAGAATAATTTTAATAATACTTAGTATTGATGTTTTTATTGATAATGAATATAATCGTAGTTTACAACTGATGATCGGTTATCCCAGTAGATATTTAAGAAAACTATCGACAATAAAATTAAACTCATAACATACTATTCATAATACACTCAATTGCCTCTTGTCTAATGCCTATGTTTTGGCGAGACAAGAAGTTAATATTTAATTGTTAGCATTATCTCTATTAAATTTTTTTTTACAAAAATCTACTTCACATATGTCTCATTTAATGCGTTTTCGTTTATGTCATCGATTTGAGTAGGCCTACTAACGCGCTTCTCAAACGCCTTCTAAAATATTTAATACCTTGACTTAGTACTAATATCATCATCATAAACAAATACGAGACATATGAAATAGACCACATAAAATAAAAAATATTAAAGGATTAGAGTATTACTACGTTTTTTATACATTATACAAAAAAAATATAATTACTATTAGAATATAATCTATTTGTCAGCAGTAGATCTAGCTTTGACACCGCTGGCGAAAAACAAAAGGACTCCAATTTATTTTTAACAATAAATATATATATATATATATTTATTGTTAAAAATAAATATATATATATATATATTTATTATATATATATATATATATTTGTTAATATGAATATATATATATATTCATATTAACAAATATGACCTGTTTCAAACTTGACATAGACATAATAAATCAATTTAGGCAATATCTTCTAATGTAAAATTTAACTTCTAGTTAGAATGTAGTCGCTTTTTATCTGACTTTAAATGACGATTAAATTATTGAACGTTTTTTTTTCTAGTGTTACAAAATGTAGTTTTAGACTTTTATTAAATATGTAACGAAAACATAAATACCTTAGGCAACAATATATTACCCCAAGTTATAAGAAGAAATGATATTTTATGTAGTTATAAATAAATTTCAGAAAGGACTATTTAACTTGGCACAAATTTAGATCTCACTTCTTTTGTCGTTGGAGACAACAACCAAGGTATATATCATAATATTTAACTTGGCTCTCATTTTTTCATTTATGTTTTTGATGGGATTTTCATTACACAGTAGATTTTGTAATACATTAAAACCAATTTTGCTATTTATTGTTCAAATACTCGTAACAACTAGAATCATGAAAAATACTGAAATCAATGTAGCGAGGTAGATTTTAATATTTTCATTAAAGTATTAATTACAATTTCACAGTATTTTTATATAATAATGTACTCTACATTTTATTATAGTCTACTTTTTAGTCATATGAAAAACAAGCAAGTATACTACTGTTAGTGTTCCGTTGAATATTAAAATAGTGTAGACGAAAAATTATACCGTAAAAAAACAGATAGCGGATTTGTTGCATGTACTTAATTATATCTTGGGCTTTATGGTTTATATCCAACTCGACCATTATTCATACGACAAAAATATTATATAATGGTGAAGTTGAGATAAATATATTACTTTTAAGGTAACGTATATCTAATGAAAATCCTTATATAATCAGTTTAGTAATCTGTTGGTCGATCTAACTGTCATTTTCTTCGCAACGATGGAATAAAAATAGTTGTAATGTGCTTTTATAGAGTTCGATTTAATCACGAACGAATGTGCATAAATAAACGAATTGTGGTTTGGAAAGTTGATTTTGGGCAAATTAGGTAATATAATTATGTTTTTTTAAGGGATTCTTGTGGCTTATCAAAAAAAACTTGTTCAAGAAAAATAAAGTAAATTCTTATTTATAATTTTCAACTACACTGTACTTTAAGGCTATACGTGGATACGTGGATATGTGTATGTGAAATGACTTCATTTGAAGTATATCCACTTACATTCATTCCTTTATTTTGATAATTTGGTTAATTGGAAATGGTTATTACTAGCTTTTTTTCATACGTTATCTATGACAAGTTTTTTTTTACTTACATAGTAATACTAAGCAAAACAATATTAAGGAAACCTTCGGCTTTTATTTTTGACGTAATCAATCACGATGCAACCATATCACCTATATGTAATAAATCGGTATAGAACGAGACGTGCTGAACAAACCTGTACAGGTTGAGGGGGTGTAGTTTCCGTGCAGAATCTTTATCAGTAATATCCAATCGAACAAGGCTAACAACGTATAACAACCTGCTACAACATATTGAGAAAAAGGAATACCCGAGCATAATCCCAACTCTTATCTCACAATGTTCAGTATGTATATTTATTTATATATTTGAGCGCTGTAGAACTTATTGTGCTGCTATGCCATCTAGCAGCGAGTTATAACAGAGTTTTAGGTAGAATGATATAAAAATTTTCTCTATGAATATATATATATATGGAGGTGCTATATTTCGAGGTAATCGATCAAACATAGTCGAAGTATGTTAATCTCAGACAGACATACCAACGTCCTTAACTTTATGGTATCCGAAATTTGCCGAAATGGTACCTTTTTAATTAAGATAAATAAAAAACAACACTAATGGCATAATTTTACCATCATTACATAGTATAAAACAAAGTCACTTACCGCTATATGTCTTATGTATGTTTAGATCTTTAAAATTACATAACAGATTTTGATGCGTTTTTTTAATAGATAGATTGATTCAAGAGGAAGATTTATATGTATAATACATGCACAATTTAGTAGAGAAACACTGATATTTTTGGAGGTTTCTAATGTTATGTAGTAAATAAACACATTGTTTGAGCTTACATTGCAAACGCTAGTTAAACCCAACGAAATAGACCAAAATAAAGTACTACAGCATTGTACACCTTAAAAGGGTCTACAAAACAGTCCTGAATGGTATCTCTATCTCTATCTCTTAGGGATGTCTATCTCTTAGGGATAACCCACAAAAACCATTGTTTATCTTTTACTTTTTACTAGAAATAATGGCTTATTTACGAGACAATTTTCAGCAGTACAGCATTAATCCTTATTCAATAAAGTACCTTCAATACAATGAGCATTTTATATAGACCAGTATGACCCTTTACAGCATGTAATTTAAATGAATATTATAAATTTACAACGCAGGGCCGTTGCGGTTTGTATTGTCTAATGACTGAAAAACTGTGAACTTTGTAAGACATTCTGTAGTATATTTAGTATCAGCAATGCAACCGTGCGAAGCCGGGGCGGGTCGCTAATTTCAAATAAAAAATTCGTGTAAAAACCTAATGATAATATCAACACATAATAAGACAAACTAGTATAATTACGGACACGTACTGGGACACTATCCAGAATATGTACGTATTACAATTTCAATTAGAGTAATATTGCAAACAATCGGCCCGAGGCTGACGTCATGAATACGAAATGTCACTAACGACCGCCTCCCCCCGGCCCGGGCGAAGGCTGAATTTTCAAGCGGATATAAACCTCCACTGGATATGTGGGTATATGGGTAGGTAGCATATATGTATTCATACCGCGTTTATTGCTCCGTTGTGGACAAAGTGATAGTCGCTATTCGCTAAATACTGAAACGATTTTATTCGATTTGAATTTATTTAATTCATTATTTATTTTAATAAGTCAACCGATTGGAAATATGTACTGAGTGACTTTTTTTCTGTATTTTATTGGTCACATAACGACCAATTACAAAAAATCTAGATTAAATGAGTTCACTTCGGTTTCAGTCTCAATCGGGAATTTTTTACTACTGTTACTATTGCCACACATACAATTAATATCTTAGCTATAGATATAGCTAATAAAATATATAATAAAGTATTATACATAAATATATATAATAAGTGACAAATTCTATCCTTTTGTATTTAACACAAAACTCACACGTACTTTTCTTAATAATCAAATATTTAAAAATTATACCATTTACCGGCTTTATGCCAGCCCGCCTGGATTCGCCGCCACACAGCAAACTTAGTAATGTTGTATTTCGGTTTAAAAGATGAGTGAGCCAGTGTAATTACAGGCACGAGCGACCAAAAGGGTTTGTTGATGCATTGGCGATATAGTGGGCGGTGGTGACCACTTACCATCAGGTTGCTCATTTACCCCTCAATATTCAATAAATAAGGCGAAGTAATGATAAATAGTTATTATTGAATTATTTAACTATATAATATAAAATTAAAAAAAAACTTTAGATTAAATGTTTAAATAAACAAAACTTACTTTATTAATCTATAATTAGTTTCAACTAGTATCCAAACTTTGTTCTTTATCTTAGCACAAAGTTAATTATAAAATAAATAAATAAATATATATATATATATATATATATATATATATATATATATATATATATATATATATATATAGATGTAATGATTGCACGGGTTTACTGTAACTATAGACTATGTATATAAAAGGTGTAGTGGTTGTACAGTGTATACCCACCCCACCGGCGCGTCACGTACAAGCGCTAACAATGGCCGCGCGAAACGTGAACATCATTTCTTAGGATCCGTAAAGAGAGACTTTAAATATCATTCTAACGAAAAAAACCATTAACTAATAAATTTACCAAACTAATACAAAAACTTTTATGTATTCTCTTTTTTTTTATTAAAATTATTTTATTTTAAGATTAAAGTTCATGTCTTATATTTTTCCTTTAAACGGAATATAAACTTCTGATAAAGAGTCGTTACTCGTCCCTATTTATTACTAAACGCATGTTAAAATATGAGTTTTTTTACTTAAAATAAATGTGAACTTTTAAACGACTTCTGTACTAAATTAAATCAGAAGTCGTTCAAGCAATTGTTCTTGTGCATGAATAAAGAATATTCAAGAACATAATCTTTCGTGTTCATAATAGTAGTTTTAATTAACATAACAATTTTATTTAATTTATTAATTTTTTATTGATACCACGCTAAAACAAATTTAAAATGAAAACAAATCATGTTTGAAAATGTGCTTATTGCTTAATTTTGTGATTCTTAAAAGAAAAATTTCTATGTCTGAGCCTACAACATTGTATCGTTTCACAAATTTTGAGCAAAAATGTTTCTCGCGTCTTAGCCATAAAACACCTTCACAGTATTCATAAAATTGTTTCCGATATCTGTTTTTTTTTTCTTATTTAAATAACTATTTTCGTGTTTAGCTGTTTATTTGATCGAGTAATTATTTTATAAGGCTACAGATCTTGAAGTCTTCCGAACTCCTCAATGTTATACAAAGCAATAAACAAAACAAGTCATACAAGACTTCGCCAAGGCGACATTGCTAATTCTCTGAGACATTTGAATATGCTTCTTCTAATATCCGCCCTAAATTATCTATAATAAAAGCTTGAACAACTGCGGCTATCTTATTACATAAAATACTAGCTACCCACCCCGCCTTGCATTGTACAATTAATTTATAGTAAAAATTAAATTATATAAATAATTACAATTAATTACAATTTATAACCTGCAACATTCTGGAATAATGTAGCTTCTTTTTTTCTTAAAGGTAAACTCTATCGAGTTTCATCTGAATGATTTGTCAATTTGGACCAGCTTGACAACAACTGGCTTCCCTCGAGGCAGCTGATCCCATCTTGAGCCGAGATGGCCCAGTGGCTAGAACGCGTGCATCTTAACCGATGATTTCGGGTTCAAACCCAGGCAGGCACCACTGAAATTTCATGTGCTTAATTTGTGTTTATAATTCATCTCGTGCTCGGCGGTGAAGGAAAACATCGTGAGGAAACCTGCATGTGTCTAATTTCAACGAAATTCTGCCACATGTGTATTCCGCCAACCCGCATTGGAGCAGCGTGGTGGAATATGCTCCAAACCTTCTCCTCAAAGGGAGAGGAGGCCTTTATCCCAGCAGTGGGACATTTACGGGCTGCTAATGCTAATGCTTTTTTCTTAGAATTGGATCATCAGAGAGTATAACCAAAAAACCTCTTTATAATATTAGTATAGATTAATATTTAAACAAATTTATGAAAAGTACAATGAGAACTTTAAATTTTCACAAATGTGTAAGTCAAAATTTTTGGAATAGTAAGTAATTAAATGTTGCTATTTTAAAAGGATATAATATTCGATTCATACACTAATATTATTATCTCCATATCCAATGTGAACTTATTGTAAATTTGTTTTGTACACATCAATTCAACACTAAACTCAAGTAACAATTATGCATACATAGTAATTATATGATACAATGTCTATTTCCGGATATGTAATGGACGTCAGTATGGAGTCAATCAATTCCATGAGATAGACTTCATAACGTACGTTGGATAGAACATGAATATTAATACCCATTTGACAATCTGTCTGAATAATCATGGTCCGTGTACGTCGATCTACCGTTGTTAAGTTTAAAGTAAAATCTTTTTTTTTTATTAATCGAATCTACTTTACTTTTATATCTAGTATAAACTACTTCTGGAATATCAATGTCAAATACCTTTACATGTCCTTATATTTAAATATTAATATTGTAAATGACAATCGTGACAAAAAAATGCCTTCCTTGTTTATTGCACTTTCTATTAGTGAAAATTGCATCAAAATCCGTTGAGTGGCTTAGAAGTTAGCAGAGATGGAGAAAGAGGAAACGACTTCATTTTATACTTTTTATAAATACTTTTAGATAAACTTCTAATTTCGCAATTGAGTCGTTATTATTGTTATAGACTCTCGTAATGAGGGTCGCTTTTAGTCGATAATACTTAAAGTAATGATTATGATTTTATCATTCAGGATAATGCACATAACGCATGTAACTTTAGTGTCTCAAGTGTGTAGGTTTGTAATCTTGAGTATATAACTATTTATTAAAAAATATATTATAACTAAGCGTTATTATTATAAATGCATATTTAAAATTAATTTACCATTAAAAATAAAATACAGTATTTTAAGATATTGTTAGTTAATTTATACACATTAGCTTATCAACACTATTAAAATACACTTAAGCTAAATACAATGAAGTGTTGAAAGTTATGATTTAGTTAAAAATACTTTATTAACAAAATTACAACTATTTTCAATTAAGAAATTGATTATTCAATATAGTATACAACATTTTTTCCACTAATTTCATCAACCACAGGTTTAACTGGTTGGACTTGAAAGAAAAATTTCGTTTTTTTTAAAGGCTTTAAGATTTTTGCTTCTGGAATTACTTTTTTCTTTTCTTTTTCACCATCAGGACTTGTAGAATCAGTGAATCGATCAGAAATACCGTCATCGGTAAATTTCCCAACATTACCTGCGTTGATTAAATCCCTTGAACCTGATGGGCGAGGTCTATTAGAGTTTATATTATAATCTTCAGAAGTCCTACCCGCACATCCTTGTATATTAGAGTTTTGACCTGATTTACAATAAGTTTGTTGATTTATGATATTCCCGTTATATCCTGCCACATTAGGATCATTGGGTACATTGTTTATTACGTCGGGATTCACTATTCCACTAGGTTCAGAATAACCGTTTGGTGGGAAATCTTCGTAGTTGGCATCAACTCCAGCATCATAATCAGCGTAATCATTTTGTTGTTGGATTTTAATTGGATTCTTAGGTCTTAGAAAAGGAAAAAGCTTTCCTCTTAATCTACTTCTTCCCTGAATCCTTTCGGCGATACCCCCGTCGCTATTTTTAAACGTGTTCACTGAAATTATTAAAAAATTGAGTTAATTCATCTTGCAAAGAATTTACTCGCTAATTATAATTTATCTGGTATTTTAATACATCTGATATTTGATGATGACAAAGATTATAATTTAAACATTTATAAATAGCAAATCGATTACCGCGGATTTAAAAAATGAGAGTACAACACCGTTTGGGACCTGATCGCTTCAAAGTTCTATTACAGGGAAAGTAGGCAACCCATATGATTCCAAACAGTTTTGCATCATCAAAAAAGATGGTATATATTCCTTATACCGTAAACCGTACTAGTGAAATCTTCAAGGGGACAACAGTGTATTTTATTCAATAACATAATTGATATATGATATTGACAGTCCTCTAAAATTATTTGATATAGGTAGGCAAACTGGCAAATATGCGACTTGATTGTAAGTGATCACCACCGCTCATAGATATTAAAACTACAAGATATATTAATCATCTCTTCGCCAATGCGCCACCAAGACGAAGAACTAAGAAGTTATGTACCCCGTGCCTGTAATTTACTTGATCTATACTTCGATATTTAATTATTTTAATCAGTTATTAAATATATATCGTATTCATACACATTTATACAAAAAATCTTAAAAAAATATGTCACTTACCGAAAACTAAAGATATAATAAGTAGTTTTGAGAGTATTTCCATATTGAGTTGTGTCTGACGCAAATAATATTTAATGACTAAAATGAAATCATTGTAGTTGTCACGCTAACGAATCGTACCAATCAACCTAATTATTTGTATCATTAAAACTATTAAACTTGTTTGGTAAGTATATTATAAGACGGTTACATTATATCACGGTGCACTTTTATTATTATTTGACATTTTGTTGCGACGATTATTGGAAACAATTCATCTTAGTCGACGATGATTAACGTAAATTTTAACTAATTATACGAACTATGATCCAAGCATCATTCCAAGATTCATCAAAAAAGAATAAGGCGTTGGTAAGATACATAATCAAACGGATAAAATCACAGAACTAAAAACAGAGTTGTAGTTTTATGAAATATTCCTCAAAATTAAACTTTCCTCAAAATATATCTTCATTCAAATGCTGCCTTGTTATAGTGCTACAATCTTATTTTACTTATACATAAAATATAATCTTATAAACGTTATAATATTTAATATAAATGCAAAATTACCGCCCGTCTTTGAAAATACTTGCAAAAAAGATTTTAAGTCACCAGCTGTGATGAATTTAATAACGATACAATATCTATATAAGTTTTCTTTCTAACAGAATATATTCTAGTACAGTTGCATTTTTTTTTTATTTGTAAGCTTTGGTCTTCAATAAGGATGTCAACATGGAGAGAAATGAATATCAATCTTTGTGTATAATGTATAATCCCGGACGCGTGCCGGGAGCGTGCGTGTGTTATTGAGAGACTACCCACCTCAATATCGTTTGTCACCTGTGAAATTGCAACGTCGGTCCACTAAATCCGTTGTTGTCATTTGTCATTATATAATTTACTGTATTTTTTTTTATTTCTATAAAATCAATTAACTTATTTGGCCTGTTTTTGTGACATAAATAAATATCAATTAGAATATATCTGTGACATGAATTTGTATCTGTCGTGCAACTTGATGCTTTTACAATATTTTAATTTTAACTGTGGTAATTAGTTCAACAGTTATTACAATTATAGTTAAGAATTAAATATACAACAGGATATTTAATTCTTAACTATAACTTTAAAAAAAAATCACCAACAAAATAGCAAACTAATATGCGCATAAAAATCTTCAATAAAGAGCCCACTTGACATAATGGAGTGCGCTCGCGCCGCGTCACCCCTAAATCCGATAAACCTATTGTAATTACAGCACACGATCAGCTGCCACTCGAAAAAAAGTTACAAATGTTCAACGGGTTAACAGCAATCCGAATTCGTTTTAAATTTATATTTTAGTGAGAGGACATTTAAGAATAAGCTTACGTGCCCGTTATAATTGTGGACATTCGAATTTCGACCACACACGAGCGATATTACAGAATAAAATCCAAACCCTAAGACATTATATTTTTCGTAAATAATTAATTGTTTAAATTCGTTTTAGCAATATACAGAATGTTCTTTTACTTGAACTTGGCTTAACACGCTACCGCGTGTCTAGATCTCTTACAGCGTTATTGTCTATGGTGGTATTGGTGACCGCTTACCATCAAGTGACCCATTTGCCCGTTCGCCTACCTAGAAATAATAAAAAACGCACTTAAAAGTATTTTTATAATAACTGATATTGATTAATAAATATTTCCTATAAATCGAAAAATATTGTTTATTATTAATAAATTCTAATCCGTACAAATTATTTACATTTTAGTTTGAGGATTTCTCTATAAAAACAAAAAGTAACTACGACCACAAAGTACCCCAATAATAAAAAAATCACTGCCTAAGCCGTAAAGGAATAGTGCAAAGTGGAATGAATCGAGATCTCAATCAGAGGGATTTGCGGCATTTGCACCGATTATAAATCTATTAAGGGCCTGCGACAACATATGGATGCTGGAGGGCGAAGCGACCTGGAGCCCCGTGGAGCGCCAGGGGGTGCCAAATACGTAATAGATTTTTATTTTTAATATCAAATTGCTATTTACTTGATAGCAGATTTGTTGTACATAAATTTAATATTTTACTTAAAATCAAATTTATTCAGTTTCTCCATTCGGGTTAATCTTATTAATTTTATAAGTAATAATTATTATTCAATAGAAGAAAAGATAGTTCTGTTGAAATAAAAAAAAAACATTAAGCTATATATCTATGTTATAAATATTTGATGAAATTTAAATTATTAATAAGGTTGTAAAAAGTACGTTTCAAATCATCCCTTGATGATTTGAAACGTACTTTATATATACTATTGTACGTTATATATTTACTCCGTTAATATAACAATAAGTTCTCATAAACTCATCATTAAAATAAAAAATCTCATCACCATGAAAATATCTACGACATGAATTATTAAATCAAAGCTGAGCAAATAACCAATAGATATAATAAAGTATAAAGCCAGAAGTCTAATGCTTATCCAGATTAAATATCTTTTAACTATATATACGTATAATAACTAAAATGAGGAGTCTAGTTTTTTAGAGGTTACGGTACCTCTTAGTTTTTCCAGTGAAGTCACCCGACACCTTTCGATCGCCACAGATGGTGCTTTTATGTCAATCGTCATAATTAGGGGATTAAGGCCCCCTAATGACACGTTACATTGAATCTTTGTTACACCCCCGAACAAATGTTCCCTACTTTGTACTACAAATAAATATTGTGCGTTGACTTGTCGCAAGTCACTCGTGATTGTGTCACATTAATCTTTTGTTCTCTCTGTAACATAAAAGAAAACCGCAAAACCTAATGGATTTCTATTTCCCTTTAGTAAAAATGTAAAAATCTAACAAGGTTCAAAAGAAATCACGTTACCTTGATTCTATTACGAAAAATTGTTAGGCAGAACCGTAACCGATATATACGCCATCAAAGCCTCTAAAACATAGAAGCGAATAAAAAACAGCCTTTTAAACGTTAAAAGGCCCCGTTTACCGCGGACGCAAACACTTAGCTCCGTGTTAATTAATAAGTAGCTGGGACGCCGTCAAAGGGAATGCATGAATACTTGCCAAACCGACCTCCGACGGAGCTTTTAAAATCTCCCCTCTTAATTCCAATGCTCAGAGAAACCAAAGGTAAACTGATTATGTCGCCAATATGCAATTTTTTACAGCAACGAGCTTAAAGACTTGAATATGTGAGAGTATGTGGATGGGACAGGTATAATAATAATGGGATTTCAGTGCACTCGCTTCATGCAGCTAATTTTGCGAAATGTGAGAGCTATTACATTTTTTACACATATTAGAATAGTTAACTTGGAATGGTTTTTTTTTTCTGAATCTAAAAATTGTAATAAAATTAAAAATGACTTGTACAATGAATTTTAATATTAATAGCTTCACTTATATTATTCTTGTACTTTTTCTCTCATAATAATCAATAGGGCTTATAAATCGTTTATTATTATAACATAACACACACGCCAACAATAAATCACAAAGGATCATTCTGAACTCACGTAAAGAACTTCGTTCGGCTGAAGTGCACGGAGTTGATGCCGAATCATTAGCTGTAACAGTGTTAAAGCAACGCAATTACAATTACGCCGAGCTGAACTTGACCTACGGTAAGGATCGATGCGACCCGCTATGCAAATAAGAAGAGGCTTCTTTGAACCAGACCCGCGCTAAGTGGGGTCGAATGATCAGACCTTATGTAAAAACCTGGCTAAATAGGCATTTGTTTGGTCCGCGGATACGAATTAATGCAACAAAGAATTGAATTCGTTTTCGTTTTACTAATACTATAAATTAATTAATTTCTTACTAAAGGAAAACTTTTGGAGAAGAAATTTTTGTATTACTTCAATTAAATTTGAAAATCAAGTCAAATTCCTTTCAGGATAATAATCAATAGGGTCATATGACCCTATTGATTATTATGAGATTTTATTTTCAAGCCCGCGAAATATTGTTCTTTGTGATTTTTATTTCGTTATTTTGATTTTAACAAAAATATTAGATAACATTTATTTCTTTACAACGTTTTTTGTAAATACTTGACCACCACTCGTTCGGATTGTATATTGTAATATATTTTGTAAAATTTCATGTGCTGATATAGATTCATTAGATTTTTATAAATTATACACGTTACAGTTTTAATGAAAAATCCGTTTAGTTTTAAAAAATTATTAAGTTTTAAAAAAGGCATATGATTTTAAAGGTATATTAAATAATATTTTATTAAGATGCAATTATCTTCAACAGCTGAAGGAGCGTTCAAAAAATTGAAGCCTGAACCTGGCGGGACGAGCACTTCAGGGGGCGCGTCAGCACTCTCCCCCTCTCTAGGACCACAACACGCTGGACATACGCCTACCACAGCGTCCTGTCCCACGCCTGCAAGACGACGTCACAGAACGACATTTACGCAGGTATTAATACCTACTGTTTTGGTTCACATTCAGTGTCCACTACCAAAATTCTGTGCAACTATCTCTGACTCTTTAGAAAAATCAATTCTTAGTGTCAACTTAATTAAAAGCGTCATTATCGAAATTGTTTTCCGGCCAACAAACTATGTAAAAACTCGCAGGTTCCATCCTGACCCCTTGTGCTAGCGTAATATTTACACCCAACACAAGATTTAATCTCAATTGGAGACGTAAATAGGAATAATAGCAATTCCTTTTATTTAATGTTTTCAAAAAACAAAAAAAAAAATATTACAGAAAGTTTTGTTTCTCACGCAATATCCATGTTACTCTTGTAGAGCCTTATATCTAGATATTATCTATATTCCAAAAACGTTTTTAAATTCTAATGCTTAATTGCATTATCATGCTATTAACGACGTGAAGCGACACACTCAAAATGTATTATTCAGCACCTGAACACTGGTATAGGATTTATATACCATTTTTAGTTTCATAAAAAAGTAACGCTATTTTAAATAAAAATCTGGAACGAACATTCACCTCACTGCAATGGGCTTATATTTGACGGACATACATGTTCATGTATAAGCGGCGAAAAATGTAAAATTAAAACCCTAGACGATCTGTTAAAGCGTCACGACTGCTCCGATATTTTCTCATTTTAGCTTCAAGGTACATTTTGAAATAGCCTTCGGCTGCCTTAAATGATTAACGCAGACATTTAAATTGCAGTTAAGTTGTGATACATTTTAGCCACAAACATATGGCTGGTATAAAGTATTAAGGTGATTAAATCCATAAAAACAATATGAATTCTAACCACCCTTTGTAACCACGATTGAACCAACGGTATATCTCTAAGCAAAAAAATATGCAATATGTTGTATTATATACAATTTTGATGCATTTCCACATAAATACTTCACATTTCGTTATAGAGTTTATTTATAAAAATAAAGACTATTATTTTTTATTATTAAAAAAAAGTACCTGTCACAATACCAGTAGTTTAAAATTTTAAAATTATACATAAGATATATTATAACGATAATAATATTTAAATCATGTATAAACTTTCAATCACCACCAGGAACAGTTAGCAGAATTAGAGGCAGCGTTCGCAAAATCTCACTACCCCGACATCTATTGCAGAGAGGAACTAGCGCGAACGACGAAGCTCAATGAAGCAAGAATACAGGTCAGTACTATAGTTATAAGCGATAACACAATAACTATATCAATTTTCTTATTCAGTAATTTTGACGTATTTTGTGTCATTTTCGACCTGTTATTTTATTACCGTTTCGTTTGTTGTATTAAAGCTTAATAAAGTTGAAAACAAGCGGATGACTCGGAACGCCGCCTTTTTCTTAGGTGGAATTGTCGAAATATCAATGATGCGCGAATACTCAGATAATTTAATTTGGAACGTAGGCCGGAGGCGGATTGAATTAAGGCACCATCTGTCGTCCTCGGCCGTATGAATACGAAATGCTTACAGTTACTCGCGAGCGATCCTTATCTCAGTTTTAAAATTGCTCAATCCCCCGGGACACTCGCTATTGATTTGTCCCCAGAGCACCTAAATCGCAGCTTCAGATATTTTATTCAGAGCATGACTTGTGACATGTTCAAGAACGTCTCTATTGAGTTTAAAGTCAAATTTAAAACTACTTATAACTGTTAAGTCGAAATACATATAATCGTACAAAAATGAGTTTAATATAACTTAGCAAATATGAATCCTGCAAAAAAATGATTATTTTAGAAAGATAAAATGTCTACTCAAAAATATGAAAGGTATGGCAAATGTCATTACATAAGAGATTTTTGCATACATTCTGCCGTTAAAAGCTCATGTAACGTACGCACACAGAGCATTTGGAAGTGCCAATACATGTAGGTAAGTAGCTATGGTACCTACACTCGTGCACGCGCGCTACGTAGGAGGCTATTAACGTTCAGGCGACGCTACATAAGAATGTAAACGTTAAAGACGACAGCGACGTCGGGCTCCCTCCTTCTAGAGGAAATTTCGATATAAAAATACAACGTTGCCGGGCGAATGAGGGGGCGTGGGCGGGGGTGCGGGAGGGTGGCCCCTGAGGCATTGCAATCCCATCAAATGGATCCGTAACGAAGTTAGCCGCTCATCCTCCCCGCGCGCCTCTCGACATTGTCTCTGCCCTCAAATGAATTCTACAATTGGAAATAAGAAAATGTTTTGTTGGATCCGTGCTTTTTCAGTTTAAAGGAGACCATTTTCTACAGATAACACGACGCTCGGCTAAATGAGTAGGTACTGACTTGATTTTGCGTGTTTGAAACCACTTTCAATATAAAATTTCGTGTTATTATAACAAGTCATATTATTTTTTTCAATGAGTTTAATATTATTTTAATCGAAAATAACTATTAATTCATATTTGTATGATTACAAAATTTATTTAAAACAACATTTTATTCATTCCGGTGTAAAAAAAAACGGAATTTATATTAAATGTTTTAGTTACCTATATACTTAGTTACACGTTCAAGCATATTATAATATATTTACTTTGAAAAGTGAAATATAGCTTATTTACATTTTAAATTTTACATTTGACATTTGATATTTTTGCTTAAAAGGAAATTGTTAGACAAAAGTTTAGAAAAAAATATACTTATTTAATAAGTTCAAATAACATACAAGCTACAATTATAATACATTTCTAAATATAAACGTATATATTATACAGCAAATCACAATAAATTCATATACACAATAGTCACATGTATATTGTATTGTTCAATTTCGAAGATGCAACTCAATAAGTTGAGCAGAACGGAATTGAAATTCAGTTAAATAACGTTGACATTACAAGACGAATTTCTATAAAAGCTTTATTAAAACTAATACAGAAAAAAACTAATTTAAACTACTCATTTCAACTTGAAGATATCCAATAAGATATTGTAACAGATCGCTCGGAAATTGGTTCGTTTTTCATCACAACGCGCGCGGCGAGGGACGGATGTCGAATTGCGTTGCGAAAAAACTAATATCCCTTTTATGTTCTCTTACCCTATTCTATATACCACATATATCGAATATTATATCGCCCGTATTTCATTAGATATAGGGTTCAAATTAGTAATTACAAACGATGGGCTGGTATGTATCGGTTTATTTATATGGGGAGTGCGTCCGGAGGGCGTCTCCCTGGCCCTCTCCCTCTAATCAGCTGTAATCACCATATCAAAGTACGCACGCCTCATTCCCGTTGACAACACAGATTACGGGGCGATGTTTTTTATTTTGTTTTAGATATTACATGTTACGAAATTATGTCTCTACGTTTTACTTATTTCGAAGGATACCGCGAACAAAACGAAACAGTTTTAACAATAAACACTTTAAAAAAAAATGACAACTTTTGTTTACGGCTAATAGTGTCAAACACTATGTATTTTTTTTTTAATTTTCTTTTTATTTAACATAGATTATAATCAAATAAAAACTATTTGTTTCATATTTATTAATAAAATATAATCAGTGTTTACACATTAACATGTTTTAAGACTTTATTCCGTTGGCAACGATTAAACGCAAATCAATGACAATACATTATATGATTGGTTCGCTTGTTCGGTTATGTTTGTTTTAAAAATAAATGTTTGTTTTAAAACAGGTTTGGTTTCAAAACCGTCGAGCGAAATACCGTAAACAAGAGAAGCAGTTGCAGAAGGCACTCGCGCCGGCCGTCCTGCCGGGCTGTAACGGCATGATGCGGAACATACAAGGCTACAGGGGATACCAACCCTACCCGCATCCTAATACCATCAACAGATATCCACAGGTAACTTATCATCATACAGGGAATTTTACGTAAAGATTATTACACATAAAAATTCATCGCAGGAATGCTGAAATGGGTTAGTTCATAGTGAATTTGAACTAGTGATCGTGGGTATTATCTCATCTTATTCGAGTTTTTAAGGTCACAATTTATTATATATAACTGATGACGTGACCAGCTGTGAAGGAAAACATCGTGAGGAAACCTGCATGATTCGCAGGATCCTGTATTGGACAAAAGTTTGACACATATATTTACTTTGTAATTGAAGCAGCTTAGTTATATAAGCACCAAGTCCTTACCGGGAGTAATTCTGAACAACAGACATTTACAGGCATTCACTGTATGATAAAGGCCTTATTCCACAATATTCAGTTTAGGCAGTCTGAGTATCCTACCGGTTATTTTCGGTACAATTTGTATTCTGAACTTGTAGTAGTTAATGTTTAAAGTTGTCTTATAAAATAATTATTCTACATTTAGACAATGATTTACCAACTAATAAAAATATAAGTATTATCGATGAATACTTACGAATATTTGCGAATAATAATAATCAGTAATCACTATATCCTAACTAAATCAATCAATCTATAAGTTTAAATCTGGCAATATTTTTAAATATGATCTACTTTCTAACAAAAGCGCAATAGACGATTTCTTTGCATGTATATTTAAAAAAAATATACATTTTCTCAACATAAAATAAGATATATATGTATTTGTCTATTGTTAAATATATTTATAACTCTTGCTAAGGAGTCTGTTTAAAAAAATAAATACATAAACAACTCTCCTAGGGTCTCCTGGGATTCAAGTCCATTTAATTATTATTTATTGTCTGCGATATGAATAGATAACATCATTTATAAAGAATTATTTAAAACAGAAAAGTAAAATGACCAATTATTTAAAGTTGTAAGTCGTAAATGTCTTTATCCGATAGTAGAACTTTGTGCAAGACCGTCTCGTGGATAGATTATAAATCATATTAATATATATTAAAAATCTTTCGTGAGCCAATGTTATTACAGGCACAAGTTCTGATCTGATCTGTGATTCCATAATCGGCAGCGCATAGACGATGCAAGGAGTTTTTATATTTCTTATAGTATCTTACTTGATAGTAGGGCTTTGTGCAAGTCCTCCTGGGTAAGTACCACCCACTCATAATAATTTCTACCGCCAACCAGCAACTTAGTATTGATGTGTTCCAGTTTGAAGGGTGAGTGAGCCATTGTAACGGGCACAAGTGATATAATATCTTAATTCCCGATTCGATTCATCGCATTGGTGATTTAAGGAATGGTTAATTTTTTTACAGAGGCAATGTTTATGGCACTGATGACCATTTATCATCAGGTGACCTATTTGCCCATCCGCCAACCTATGCCCTAAAATAGGTGCCAGTATCTTTGTACAAAGTCTTTTCTAGTAAATATTTAAAAAAAATGCTTTCCTTAAACTTTATCGTATGTCCTGAGATACGAATATACGAAGAAATATTAGGCTGAATATTCCTGATTCAAAGCAATGAGATTAAAACTGTAGACTGAATATATTATTCAAACAAAATAATCTTTCAAAGTGACTTTAACTTATATTTTTTACCTCTGAAAATTCTTATAAAGTCATGTCTTCAATTACTTTGGTTTAAAGTCTAACAATTCGAATATGTAACATGCATATTGCTAAACGGCCTCTTATCGTTTAGATTTTATTTAATATATAACATTCAATAAGACATACCTGCATATAATTAAACAATATTGAACAAACCTTTACGGCCTATTGACCCTACTCGAAGTAAGAATAACCTTCAGACACAACATACATTTTGATATTATGTCATAAAAGTACGTAAAGAATGTATGTATTATAGATTTTTGTATTCTTAATTTATAAGAAAATATGCAACAAATGCAAGTAATCAAAGAATGTGTTATGGGAACGATTCGCTCGTTAGCGTGCGGCGCTAATCAGTCGCTCTGATTACGCCATAATGAGATTGCGTCATTGTACGGCCACCGAAAATAATGCAAATAGCAGCCGTCGGTTGCGCTTGTGGACAATACGACTCGTTATGTTCCATACGATAACGGATATGAACGAATGTATTCGACGAATCGATTCGAACTTAATTGATTTCCTTATTTTGTTCGTGATGCAATAAAATAACCATTTTTAACGGCATTTCATATCAACAACGCAATTATTTTATAGTAAGAATTAGAGGCGCCAAGTGGTTTCATCAAAATTATCGATCATTAACGGATCATGCATGTATCATACAATTTGCTATTTATACAGAATGATGCAAATAATACTTCGACACTTAGAATTGTCTACACTAATTTTCCAAACCGAATTAGAAGTTTCTGGAATGAACACGGTCAAACTTACTAAAGCTACTAAAATAGATTTAGATGATCATCAAGTCACCGTCTTATCATTGTCGATCGTTGCAATTCTACTATTTATATCGTTGGTCAGTGAATTGCTATTCGATACTATAATCATGTAATTGAGGTAAAAATATGTTTTTGAGATTTTTTATCAAATATATATTTTCATTAGATTGTTATGATTTGTATTCACACTCCTCGTGCCACAGACACAAGAAGCCGTTGGTTTTACCCCATTGCCATTGCCATTGGTCCCCGGATTGTGAGAGCCAGGCCAGGACAGGCCAGTCGCGGTGTCAGAGGACATTGTTTAATATTTAATAAATATATTTTTTTTAACAATTAACCTTTATATTTCTTTCAATTAAAGTTAATAAGTATATAACCAGTAAATATTTTCTCTTTTTTACGTAATAACAACCCGTAAATGTCCCAAAGCTAGACATTCCCTTAAGAACGCTTAGAGATTGTTTAACAACTTAACTTAACTTTTCCCCAGATTTCCTCATATTTCCCTACATATATAAATAACTAAATATTATCCAAAGATAGAAAGTGGACTCAAACCAAAACAAGCTCTACTAACTTTTTAACTATCGCTGATATATTAACACTAATTCACACTTCTAAGGAAATATATCTTTTATTATATAATGATAGGTATTTTAACGTGTTAAAAAATTTAATTTTATAGCCGTACAATAATGATGATTAAAAATCGTTTCCCGGCGTGGTAATTGCAGTGGTTTCAATATTTTCGTCATCGCATTACCCATTAGCGAAGTGTTGATCGTGATAAATTACAACCGCAGCTGGAGCAGCGACAATTTATGCCCATGTTTCAACGTAAAACAAAACCTACTAGTAACAACATACGCTTATAGCAAGCGTTTTCATTTTTAAAGAGTATATAACTAAATAATTTACAATGTAGACATATATTCTACTGACAAACACCAATACTTAGTATTTTTTGTTGCGGTTAGCCAGTGTAACTATGACTTGTGCCTGAGACCTAACATTTTAAATCCCAAGGTTGTTGGCGTATTGGCGATTTAATATTTCTTACAGTGCAATTATCTTTTGACGATCTCTTAACATCATGTGGACTATTTGCGAGTCCGCCTATATTTGCAATAAAAATAATCGAAACAATAGAACAGACCCTAGCGTCATTAGACACGAAAAAATCTAGACTGAAGAATAAAAAACAATGCATTATTTTTTCAAAACTACAAACCACCAACGAACAATCTTAATAGATGTCAATAATAATTCCTTTGTTTCTTCTACTTAGCACCACGGCAGCTATGAGGAGCTGCAAAAGGATATCTTCTCGCTCTCGCAAATGGGCGGAGGCTCATACCCGATGCCGCAGGGTTTCTCCATGGGTCACGGCGCCAATATGAGCGCCGTCGGCATGCGACAGGATACTATGGGTGAGTGGCCTCAAGTTTTTTCTTTACAACATACATACAGACTAAGAAACTATTTATCGAAACAGAAAGATAGGCATCTTTGTGCATGGGTATATGATCCGCCGGTGACGTTGAACTCCATGTCACATTAATAATAAAAAGTTAAAGCAGTCTTTAACAACTCTTAAGAAGTGCAGATAAAACCGACTTTATTTCTACGAAAGATTAATAAAGTATTTTACAGGTAGGTAAACATTTATTCATATCTACTACATACACACACAAATGAAAATATATTTGTATCATTATGAAAAAAATTGAATTTACGTAATATAATATGCAAAAAATCATGTATATTTCGTATTAGCAATGACTTACTTTTTATGAAATTATATTTGATCTTGAATACATACCTTAAATACAGAATAAAACGTTTTTATATTTTAAACCTATACCATTTTATTATTAAAAAAAAAAAACATTTAATCTGCATGTTTATGACATAGTTATTAAACATCAACGTAGATAAACAATTAGTTGAAGGTAACAAATATAAAAGTAGCAAGTATCAAAGCGATAAGGTTTGAAATAAGACACTAAATACAAAGTTTTATTATTTCACCGGTTGCCGCCACCCACCGCCTAACACAATGAATAATACGAAATTAAATCGAGTACGAACTAAGATGTAAGTTTGAAGTGTAAAACAAGAAGCGGTAGACTCGCGCGGCAGCTTTCATCAACTTTCTATTAGAACCGTCAAGGCAATTATAAAGTTGCGGAGCCCGGATGATCGCAGCCTCGTTTTTATACAAATATCCCTTATAATAATGAGAAAACTTGCTCTTTGCTGGCCACGACTAAGTTCCGCCAGATGATCTCGAAAAGGAAAAAAACTTAATTAGAATTTGTTAAAGTCACGGGAATTCTTTCTTTTGTTCGCTGTAAAGTGTTTTGTCATAGCAGCGTCAAAGCCTAAGTAGGTACTATTAAACTCGGTAAAGAACAATTTACTTCTAGTAAATTGTGGTCTACTGTTGCTTTTTTTACTATTTTTGTTTATTTGAAATAAATAATTTAATTGCTAAAGATTAAATGCGTGCGGAATTACGAGTAAATGTTCAGTACTGTATTGATGTAAAATATTAATTTCAGTGTTTATAATATTGAATTAAGGTTTTAACAATAATATAACACAAAGCATTTTACAATTAATTTCAAATGTAGTCAAATCGAAACAATTTTGTTGGGTGCCCTTCTGAGTCAGAAGACATCTATAATGATATCAAGAGATTACTTTTGAATTAACTTAAGATATTTCCGTTAATAAATGATGTACTTACGTCAGTCGTATGTAGTTGAAGACGCTGGTACGTCTCACTAATTCAATGATCCTTGAGTTTGCGGCCGGAGATTATAAATCTCTGCTACTGAACTCAAGATGTTCCAACTTGTCCTGAATATATTGCAGGTATATTACTTACATCCTAAACTGTAATACAATTTATTTGACTAGATATCATCTTTATTCACAACTTATTTGATAAATCCCGTAACGTCTGGACTCTTAAAAATAGCTATGAGTAACTAGTTATAACCCACAGGAAAGCCGTGGCTTATAACACTAAAATATAATGAAAATTATAGGTATATCTTTAAATATACCTATAATAATAAGGAATAGATATTTTTATGATTAGAAGTAATTATATAAAATAAAGTCTTATTCATTATTCTCGCGGTCTGTTCTATAGGCCAGGTTATGTTCATTATTTGGTAAAAATCTTAAGTTTTCTACAATTAAAACCATATTAGCATACTGAAAAGGCATTTCAATTACTTTATATTAAAATTAAAAAAAAATGCTGTTAATGAAATTGGTAAACTTTATTATTATACAATAAAACTTTCTGAAAAAACTTTTCTAAATTATAATGTAAAACATCAAAATCCATCGTGTTGTGTAAGACGGACAGACGTGAAAAGCTTAAAATTAATTACTGATCATAATAATAATACATTACTTAGTAATATGAATTAGGTTTCATTATCGTTTGCGATGTATTAACCTTAATTTGGACCCTTAAGTGATATATCTGTGATCATTTTCACCAGTTATGACTTTCAATTTAAGAGAGTAATAAAACATTTTTGGTAACTCAAGGCGGCACGTGAAACGAAAACGCCTTAAGCCAGATTCCTGCGTAGAAAAAACGTCCAAGTAATGGAGGCGAGGCATCGTACCGTAGATATTCTAATAAGAAAATTTCCACTACATTTACTTTGGCGGGCGTCCTCGCGGCGTCTTCGCAAATATCTTATTTCCTGCGGCGAGATTGCATCTTGAGAAAACGCGAGGGTCGCCTTGTACCTCTCTACTCTCACGGCCCTCCGGCTCGTCTACATTTATGTCTATCACTATGTGGTAAAGCCATTGAGGGTAACTGCTATCTCCCTTTGCATCTTTATATAATACTTAATAAACGAGCGAAATTTTAATAAAGTAACTTGAAAACGACATGACATTATTCTATATAAACTTGATTTATATATTTAAAAACAATTCAATATATTCGAACATAATGAATACATACAACTGTATATTTATATAATCTTTTTCTACTATCCGAAATTAAAATCGAAATCTTTATTCAATAAATAATTGTTATATTTATTAATGAATTGTTAGTAATTTGCTATGAAAAAGAATTGGTTCAGAACTGAACTGAAGCCACGAAATAAACTTAGCGGAATTATATATTTTTTAATAACCCTAATAGTGATTTGCAATACAGTGAATTACTACTCGAATGAGCTGTTTTATTATGGAGGTATCCTCCAAAGTCGTTAGTTTTGCAGTGTTAATAACCAATCGCAAAATGACATCCCAAAAACTGTTTCAAATTTAACTTTAAGAAAATATTCTAAAATCATTTTAAAGTATTCCACAAAGGCATAAGGATTATCGGTAGATTAACTTATTAAATGATATTGCAGTTATATAACTAATAATAGTATATACACATTTTTATTTATTTAATAATAAAATGCAACGCAAACAGTCTCAAAATTCAGTAAGAAAAAAACAAATGACGTACAAATACAGAAAAGGCGTTATTTACTTAGTCAAAAAATAATTATTATTTATTATATATTTTTAAAGATAGACACGTGTGTGAAAGTGTCAGTAGATAATGTTACCAAGAGTTTGTAACAAATAAAAATCTAGAATATAATATTTAATAATAATTAATACCTATTTCTTGGGAGCGATAAATAACGATTATAAAAATTGTTAATAAAAAATATTTATATTTTAAAAGCAGTTCAAACTAACATAACTGATATACTTAAAACAACAGTATTTGTATTTGTTTATTGTAATTAAAATTAATATTGAGCTTTGCTTATGTGAACAATTTGAATGATATCGGCAGGCATGAGCGCAGAAGACGAGTGGTACAACAAGTCGCTCTCCGCGCTGCGGATGAACAGCGGCCACCACGCAAACCTGGCCGCCGCCCCTATGCTCCAATACCAGACCTAATCGCTGCTGCACGGCGCCGACTACTCCCCGGCGCCGCACGACTACGCGTCCCCGTAGTCGCTTGGAGTACACGCGCGGTCGTTAAAGGTAATGTATGCATAAAGCTTACTGCACACGTAGCGTGATTTAATAAAACGTGATTATTTTTTAAAGCTGGACGTCTAATTCTGGGTTTATATACATTTGAATTATTTTGATATTAATTGCGTAGGAGCGCCCTTGAGTAAATAGGTTGCATATATTGTCAAAGGATAGATATGCAGAAACTAACTCATCTAGCTTAAATCTGTGGTAGCCATTTTATTTTGTAGATATTTGTTTAAAATATTATGTGTAGATTTTATATTTATAATGCATTCATAAAAATTTATAAGTTATATTTATAAATGTATCCAAATTATAATTCAGTTTTTTATTATTAATTAATATATTATGTTCCATTTTCGTGTTCAATTGTAATTGGATACTAATAAATTAGGTTTATGAAATTTAAAAAAACATAATTTCAGATTGGTCTCGAAATTATTTTTGTTGAAGTAATAATAACAGTAATCGAATTAAGACAGTACGTCCACGGACGTGCATAGATACTATGTATAGGTACAAAATAGAACGTTAATTTAACAAGGAACGACTGTTTCTCTATATACGTATATTGTGTATGCTAGTCATATTGTACAGCCATTTCGAATTAAATAATTGATAAGTACATAATATTTTCATGATTGTTGTATTAATTAAGTGAATTATCTCGTAAGATCGCGTTTTTGATTGCTCCTTGCATGTGAACACATATCTTACAAAAATAAGTCCAAATTTTATGCGAAACCATAATATTTCGTAAAAGATTAACAAAAAAATATTCTACTATGTATTTACTATATTATGGTATGTCTGGTTTGTTTTACCTATATATCGTGAAATTGTATGGTACGTGAGTTAATTTATGTTAAAATAAAAATAAGGCAAGGAGCTATCATAAAATGAACTAAATTTTTAATTATTAATTGCAATACAGCCCGTGTAAATATTAAACCGTTTGCATGATACATTTAAGGCGTTAAAAGCTCAACGATATTGTAATGTTAAATTATTATTTAGTCAAATTTTAATATTAAGATTACCTTTCCACGTTACATTTTAAATAACGTACACACTGGCAATTTAAAAGCATGTAGAATATACGGTACATTTTTACCTTTAAATGTTTATGTAAGACTAACAAAGCTGACGCGTCGAAAAAAATAGTGGCCAACCGTTGGCCACTAAGTCTACGCACACTCGTGAATCAGTTTGACATTTGGCGAGTGTCAAGCGCCACTGATTCACGAGTGAGGTGTGGCTGTCACACAACCAAGATAATAAATTTGGTTTGCTTGTTTTAGTTCTTTTATGCGACACTCCAACTAATCAAATATATGATCTAAAATTTTTCATTTATCAATAACATGAAAATAAATATTAAAGCAAGCCTGTCTGTTAAAAAATTATATCAAATTAGCAAATATTTAGGCCGTATTTAATTATTTTAAGTGACTGCGTCTGACTATCACTTATTAAGATTAAATGGGATTAAAATAATCTTTTAAACCGCCAGTTTGTACGCAACCTTAAACCCGTGCCAAATGTTCATACTAAACATATTTGTCTTACGAAAATCGATATTGTAGTTTAATATAAGTAAAGCCACATTGTATTTATCATTTCGACTTTGTACAATATACGAAGGACTATAGATAAATTAAAAGAAAATTCAATGCCGTTTAAAGGCCATCTGTGCATTTTTTTTAATGTAAATATTATCTATAAGAAAACTTGTCTTATAATGAACATGTGTAAAATTAAATAAATTGTCTAAAAGGTATTTTTGTTTTATTTTTAGGTATATTTTATTCATGTATAATTTAGTAATACATTATAGATAAAGCGTAGCACTGAGCATGCTCGAGTCCGGTGACAGATATTCGAAAAACCGCACCGCGACGCTTTCTTGTACTCAAATTTTTGCTCAGACACTGAAAACGAATCATTCAGCTTTTATTTTAAATTTAACTTTCAGGGTTTGAATTGTTGTTTATTTATTTATTTATTATTATAGGGCAAACAAACGACAAACTCATAAGTAATAACTTTGTATGCAAACTATATACATATATGCTAATATTAATGCCAAACAAATTTTGTTACACATAAATCGCAGAACCGATTTAAATTTGCTATGGAGGTAGCTTGAGTCCAGGAGAAGGATATGGGCTACTTTTTTTAATTCACTCCCAGATTGGGTAAATGTGGGTTGATGGTTTGTGTGCTATAGGTAAAGTTTAATAAATTACGCGCGGTTAACACAGCAAACGCAGCTAGAATATTATAAATCTCTATGAATATGTAATTTATAGGTAGAAATTTTTAGAGGAAGACGTATTCAAACTTCGTCGTTCCAATTTTTTGGAATAGTCTTGTTATGTTACTGATGTTGCTACAGAAAACAGTTATTAATAATTGTAGTGTAATAAAAGTAAATAACATTTGAAGTGATGCTAGCTTAAATTTATATAATAATGACAATTAAGTATCTAGGAATGTTATTTTATTGAAATTATTATTTTTTGTTTTAATAAGGTATTTCTTTATGACCGAATGTTCTCTATTCGCGTCTTTGAAAATTTGTACCAACACAATGTTCCATGTTTTTTTATTACTACTAAATACATGAAATAAAAAGAAAAGCAGTCGAATTGAACAATATTTATTTTAAATAAACTCGTGCTCGGGCACGGCGTAATTAGGATTTGTTACAATATTTTTATTGAGATATCGAACAAAGTGGGAGTACACGATACTCTCTCCACCGATAGCCTTCCAGAATGTTGCAGATTCATGTCGCAGCGCCTCGTTTTGACCGCACTCCTGATATCGAAAAGCAAGAATTATTTATTTTTAGCTATATTTTAGTTCGTAAACGACCGCTGGTCTAAATCCGACAAGAATCATTAGTAACTATTTAGAATACGTATAAAAAAAAACTATTACTATCTGTGAATAATTAATTCTAGAAATGTTATTAAATTGCGTGGTAGGTTAATTTATTAAGTTACATGCTGTTCTGTTCTGTAACAGATGTCCATATCTTCGACAAGTATTGAAATAAGATATAAGTTTTTAAAAGTTACCTTGCAAGGAGCCTTGCGCAAAGATGCACTTTCCGACAGAGATTCATGATGATGTTTAGTGTCAGCTTTCCGATCACCAAAGAATTCTTCGTATTTCGTTTTAACCACGTCGTAAACCTTAAGAATTTATATATCAAGTTATTATTATTACAGTTATTACCCTTTTAATAATTAAAATTTAAATAAAATAATAATTTTCTAAACTTTAATAAATAATAATACAATATTTTTGATTTATCCGCTATGACTTAACTCTACTGAACTTCAAGAATGTGTATTATTTGTCAAAGAATATCAACAATAGATTTGAATTCGAGTCATAAAGGCGACCTCTCTCACCGGAAGCATTCTCCTGTATTATAACAGTTCAAATTAGAGCACTACATGATTTAAAAAAAATAGCATTAGAGTGCGCAACCTGTAATGATACAAGTTGTAACGTAACAAGAATCGAGAATTACAGCATACAGTGTACAAACAGCTGCCTCAACTGCATGCTAAAAAACGAATCTTAGATTTGTTACATTACACAAGTGACTTCAGTGAGAGTTCCCCTAACATAAATAGTTTTGTTATGACGTTGGTGTTTCCGATACCACGAAGCGTTTTTAGTGTTGGAGATTTGGCACTCGATGATCAGTAAGTAGAACATAACACTAATATTATTAAATATATTCTATTCACTAACGTTATTAGTCAAGGAATCCTTGGTATAATGACGTCTACGACATGAATAAGCATGTCGATTACACCGATAAACAACGGACATAAGTGAAATCGGAATGCGACAAGTGAACCGATGTGAGAAAATATAAGTCATCAGTATATATATTTTATATTTTAACAAAAATACAACCGTATTTCCTCCTTGTTCGTAAACATCTTCTAAAAGAACAGTAAACGGCTCTTGATATTG
The DNA here is from genome assembly GCF_905147765.1 of Vanessa atalanta. Taxonomy (NCBI): domain Eukaryota; kingdom Metazoa; phylum Arthropoda; class Insecta; order Lepidoptera; family Nymphalidae; genus Vanessa; species Vanessa atalanta. The sequence goes on from NC_061884.1 coordinate 4,212,631, forward strand.
GGCTGATGTCCAAGTTTGAGTGAAATATTCATACAAATCATCTATAAGCTTCATCTGCAATGAAAAAAGCGAGATTGTTTATATCTATACTATAGACTAGTAAAGACTATACTAGTAGTATTATAAATACGGAAGTAACTCTGGCTGTTACCCCTTCACACATAAAACACTGATCTGATTTAGATAAAATTGGGTGTGAAGATAGTTGAAGTCCCGAGGAAAGATATATAAATTTATAAATTTTATATAAATTTCGCGCGGGTAAAGCCAGTTATATTATATTATAATAGTATTATAATCTACTAAAATATTTTGATTTAAAATATATTTGTAGGATATTTGGTAAAAAATATTATTATGGTCTACGTCTTCGAAAGATATGGTGTATGAGGCAGACATTGTGTGGAGGCTACGTAGGTATCGTGCAAATTGAGACAACATTTCAACAAAATCACTGAATTTTTTAATAGTTACAAGTATACACAAATTCCAATAAGTCACTAAACACTAAGCAATTCCTAGGCAAGTAGTGTCGTAGCCAACGTTACTCAAGCAACTGAACGGAAAGCATGTTAACCGCTCACGACCCCGACGCTGCCGAGCGTCAACTGGTGGCACTAGTGTTTTGCTTCCGTTGATAAAATGTACAGAACTCCTTACCATGTCCGTATTAATAACAATAAGGCACATTTTATCTTTACACGTCGTATTTGTATTAAATTAGAGTTGTGGATACGACTGCCACCCTTAACTACTAGGTACTGTTACTTCCTGTTATGTACAAAAACCTATTCTTACAGTCAATATATACGTAACATTTCAAAATTTTATACTTACTTTATATCTCCCAAGAAGATTATTGAAATACGCTTCATGCTTTCCATACAATTGAGTGAAAATTTCGCAGGAAAATTGCCTCTTTGAAAGGCAAGTAACAGATTCAATACAATGCAATGCATTTATTTGAAGCCTAAAGTAGTTCTGCCGTTTATCCGTTACCAGTGTATGACCCTGGACGAAATATAATATACAATACAGTACAATAAAATTACATTAACATTTATTGTACATTAACATTTTCTTGGTGGTAGGGCTTTGTGCAAGCCCGTCTGGGTAGGTACCACCCACTCATTAGATATTCTTCTGCCAAATAACAGTACACTGTATTGTTGTATTCCGGTTAGAAGGGTGAGTGAGCCAATGTAATCACAGGCACAAGGGACATAACATCTTAGTTCCCAAGGTTGGTGGCGCATAGGTGATGTAAGGAATGGTTAATATTTCTTACAGCGCCTTTGTTTATGGGCGGTGGTGAACACTTACCATCAGGTGGCCCATATGCTCGTCCGCCAACCAATGCCATAAAAAAAACATAAAACTAAAATGGAAATACGGGCAAGGAAGAGGTACGGTTTTATCGCTTACATCTTCTTGTCATCCTTAAGTCAGAGCAAAGATACTCAAGCCAATGAACAGAGCAAAATAATCAGATTTACCTGATTGGGCAACAACTGTTTTACTGCCATCGGTATATCCCGACCGGGCCTCCGTATCCGCATATAGTGGAGCGGCCCCGGCAATGTCGCTGACTGAACAATGGGCGAATCAAACTTCATTACAGGTTGCCATCGACTATACAAAATATCAATGATTTATGAGAATATTTGCCGTCTATATATTTTATAACAATAATGTAGTGCTTTGTTATAATTGAATAAACTAAGTTTGGTAAAATAACATAAATATTTCGTGTCTGGAACATTATATGCAAAATACAAAATATAAATATATCAATAAGCAAATATATAATAATATAATACATAAATAAAATTTTTACAAGTTCAATTTATTCGCACTATTTATATGATGTGTGACTTTTGTTACAACAACTTAACTATGTATACTCTATTCCACAACAGTAGAAAAGCTAAATAAACAACATTTGACAGCAAATTGACGATATATCATTTGGTCGAGAGCTTGATTAATCTATGATATTCACTATGGATTTGCGAAAATCTTGCATTTTGAACGTCGACGAAACTGTCATTGGAATTTCTGAAGTAAATTTAAAGTATAAATAAATGGTTTAAGTGTAATAGTGTTGTATTATAAAAATATATATATTAATCATAAACTCTTAGTAGTGCACAATATAGCTGAGTTATTAGCAAATCGCATGAAACACGTAAATCTAAGGTTAGTTTATCTTTCGGTTGAGCACTGTAGTAACCCTTTCTGGCACCTTCGCCCTGAATTCGCCACTGTCCTTTTCTATTTCATAATTCGATGGGAAGGCAATCTAACACGACACGACATGAAGGAGTTTAGGTGCATAACATAACAATAATTAATACGTCAAACCAACCTTTTAGTAGGACTGCTCGATGATCGACGAGTACTCATAATACTCGCATGGGAACTTCGACATCTGAAAAATAAAAGTATTGTATAGAGAAATAATCAGCAACTCGAATAACTCACTGGGTAGAACAATTCCAGCTAAAGGTTGCTTTAAGCCGGGTATTTAGATTCTATAAAGTTGTTCTGACTTATTTTGCATGTGTATATAATATACATTCATCTTGGAAAAAGAATAAAAAAATTATAAATAATAAATTCAATAATTCTGACAAACGTATATGTAACAATCCGTGGTAAAACCTCGATCTGAATTAAGCATTTACTTACTACACGTAAACTTTAAAAGTAAATATGTCAATGTAAAATTTACGTTAACAAGCAAGAACTGTATCGTGACGTGAGTTCCGATGAAAGCGGATCGAAATCAACACTGCCCGTCATGAAGGGATCCAGCTTGCTTAAAAAAAGCCTCGCTAACTGCAACATTAATAAATTATCATTTAAATTTATGTATTCTTATCAAAATTGTTCGATTTTCAACAAATGAATATATGTGGCGCAATTACTTGGTGGTTTTGCTTTGTTCATCAAACTGCAATACTTACTCTAACGTATTGTTACCTTGGTTTGAATGATGATTGAGCGAGTCTAATTACATGCCTGTAATTAGACTTAATATGAGAGACTTAATATCTTAGTTTCACAGTTTGGCGGCGCATTGGTGATAAAATGTTTCCAAATGGTTCGTGTAATATACACACGTTATACATATATACACACGGTGCTGCTCACCAGTTCTTTTACTTGAACTTGGCTTGACACGCTACCGCGTGTCTAGATAGGTGGTGGTAACCATTTACCACCAGATGGCCCATTTGACCGTCTACCTATTTATTATATAAATAAATATACACAAATACCGATTCCTATAAAATCACCTTTAGTATTTGCGTTTTTAAATAGATATAATTATTAAATATTTTAGTCAAACGACAAAATACCAGCACAGTTCTATCAACTTTAGGTAATTGCTCGTATTACTTATTAGTACTTACCGCTTCACCAACGTCCTCGGAGCAGTAATATTTATGAAGGTGTTGAGGCGCATAGAGTCGACGCGAATATTTTGCGCAAGGACCGGCGCCAAATACATGAGGATCATTGGTGTCGAACAACGGTCCGACCACCAGACCACCGTCATACACCAAACCACAATCATTTATAGCTGAAAATTTTAATTGAAATGAAGATGTCAATGTTTCAAATCACTATACCTAGAATACTTACATCATTACAATACAACACTTTTGTTTTATTCAAATTTCACATTCAAACACACACACAAATACACACACACAGACACACACAGTTATTCTGATTTGAAGAGTAAGCGAGTCAATAGTATAATACAATTATTATCTTAGAATCCCGTGCTTTTTTTTACCGGTGAATCGGTGATCAACTTTCAAGATCGACTTAGGATATTTATAAAATATATATGGGCAATACCTTTAAAAGCATTCAAATCAATAGCTTTAATCCCAAAATAGAATAGTGCAAAACATGGAAGATGTAAGGCGTGCAACGGCGTCATGAGACGGAGGAATTCTACGCGAGAGTCTTGCTGCGACCAGCCATTCAAATAACATCTTCGGTATATACGGACACCGAGTTTTTCTAAACTAGCTTGAACTCTTTCATCCACCTTAGGAAATATAAAATATTTTCTCATAAAGTTAAATAAAAAGGGCAAGATTGATAAATAGGAAATCATTGATGTCATTCAAACATTTACAAGTATTTTTCATAATTTATTTATTATAAGATTCTTATTTTGACAATATCGTTCAATATTGAAATCTAATAATTATTTTGTCATTTCAATTATTCTTCTTAGTACAATACTTACTGTCTCATTATTAAAGCAGTTAACTCTCATAGCCGTGGTATCTTCTGGTGGGAAAGGTTCAACAAAAGCAATGTTATTCGGTAAAATCCCCAGTTCCAGCAAAGCAGCCATGCAACTATACGCTTCTATACAGTCTCCATAAACCACTACTTGATTGTCTTCACGAAGGCAGCAAGTACTGTTTTCTATGAAGGAGACTAGCTTGGATTAACATAAAGTAAAATAAAGTAACTTAAGATAAAAGTGTATAAAAATGTTGACAAAAAGAATAAAGTATAAACGAATATCACAAACTGAATTCAGATATCATCCACATCAGCTTCCTAAGACACGTATTGGCCTCGAATAATGAATTGATAAGCATAACATTTTCTGGCATATCCGGGGACGTTGGGACATAATCCGGTTTGTACTTTGGGTTATCCATTAAAACTCTATGGCAAGGCTTGCCTTTCCTAGATAGGGAAAACGCTTTGCATTATTATTACGCATTGAAATTATAAACAGCATAAAATAATTCCATTCCATTAATCACACCACGTGATGCTTAATCAGATGGATAACTAAAGATTATATTTCCAGACAGAGAACTGTTTAATGTTCGTCACTGGTTGGATAGCCGAGTATTGACATTTAAAAAACGAGAAGTCTACTTTCGAGATCCGAGAGACGAACGTACTAAGAGTGTCTCCTGGAAGAACCACCTCAGCTTACGATACTGCTGGAATGGAGAAGATTGCTATGCGGAGCGAGTGCAGTAATCGAAATGGAAAACGGTCTTATTAAAATAAAAAATCTACGGATAAAACATTTGAAATACAAAATTAAAATGACAAATATATTTTATGTTAAAATTTTTCTAAGATCTACGATCTTAGTCAGGCGAATAATGCTCTATATCAAATCTGTATTATATAAAATGTTCGAAACATTCTCCTTTTTCTTTATTTTATTTTTGTTCAATAGCTTATTTCGTTAATAGTCATCAAAAAGTATATTTACTCTACTTCCTTAGCCAATTCAATAGAATCCTTCAAATAGTCAGGATGTTGGAATTGCTGGCCACATACCAGGACGAGCTCGTCGTAGAACTTCATTCCACCACCCTTCAAGTGAATACATTTCTTCTTTCTATTGATAAATTATTATTTAATCATAAATCGAGACAATCCTATTTAAAAGAATATTGTCTATATAATAAATATATAATTCAATCCATTAACGGACCTTATAATAATAAATTAGCAAGCTTTTTAATATAATATAAGCTTTAATCTTCAATACCTGAAGAATATTGACAAAATATTCATTATTAAACTAACCTATCGATCTGGATCATAACTGCAGACATGACATCAACATAATAATAAAATGGTAAACTCTTGAGATAGCGGTCAGAGTATCGACCATCGCGCGGTACGCAGGTCTCTGCCGCATGCATGCTATCAGCAACAGTCGGCAGACCGTGCAGAGACACGAGCGTTATGTTTGTAAACGTAAGGTATTCCGCCGTGGGCCTACAAATATATGTCACCATGTTACTCGATCTATTAAATACCGGCTCCTCATTAAAAGTACTTCTAAACTCTTAAAGATCAATTTTATTAATTTGTGCGTTTACCAATATTTAAATGACAACGAAATAATTGTAAATTGAGGGATATACTTTACTGGTTTCACCTCAGTTAAGTACTGCTGATAGTATTTTTCGCTCGCCACCTAGTTCTCTAATAAAATATAGACTTGTAATTATAAAATTGCAAGAATACGTCATCTTACCCTAAAAGTAATGTTTCAATGAAGGCGAGTCCCGTCCGACTGGCGCCAACTACAACAATGCTACTATTGACGTGCACCTTCGGAAGACTAGTCAGAGGTCGTTCTAGTGACCAAAGAGCAAACGGCGTTGCACTACAAAAATTAAAATGTATGAATATTTTTAGGATTAGAATTTCTTTTTAAAAAGAAGTCACAAAACGCTGATACTGTAGAGAGCGTTGGAGAATTTCCGCGCCATCGTACTCCTATCTCCGTTAGTGTTCGCATAGACGCAACGAATCTAATAGACATTCGTAACCGAAAAAGTTCCTGCGGCCCTGCCTAATCTCAATAACGACGCAGGGGCTGTGTGTTAACCTAAATACCACTATAAATTATTCTTGTCTAAGATGTACAGGCTCACAAGCTCTTCAAGTAATATTAAAGTAGTAAACTCACATATCCTTGACTATCTTATCTCCTTTTTTACCAATAACACTAAGCATCAATCGACGCGGCCGCACTGGCAACATGTGACTGGCTAACGACATGAGATTACGACTTGGACTCTGAAATTTTTGTGAGGAAAAAAATAAATTAAAAAATAAAAGCAAAGTACAAAATTTAAAAGTATGACCCTTTCTAATAAATATTAATAATAAATTGTTAGTAATAATGACAACGTCAAATTCGAGGAAAAGTTATTTTTTTTGCCATATTTTAAGTAAATTTAAATATCGGATAGGTTTATTTACATTTGCTAATCATATATAATTATTTGAACATTATATATATCCAGTACTGGTGATACTTACCGCGTCACCTTTAGCAAAGAGTCTGCAAACCCAAAATAAAGTTGTATATTTTGTCTGTCTTAATACGTCTCTTAAATACCATCGACCGTGGGGTTCCATGACTGGTGACATAACACAAGCCAAAATCTACAAACATACTTGTTTAATCACTTTGATATTTCCAATTTAGTCATTATTTAAATAAAAAATTCTCTATTCAAATATAATGTCATGTACACAATCTCACATACCGAAGCATCGGTTCCATATCTTCTAGATTCAGCCTCCAAATTATACTGAGTTCTAATTGAAGTAGCATCTTCTAAAGGTCTAAAAACATTTTTTTAAACAACTCATAAAAATATTTTATAATCTGTGCAAAATTAATCAATGAATTATTTTAAAACCAGGAATGTGTTTTAATATTGTACACATTTATTTACCCTAGCACAATTATCCCAATTGGTTGATTTTGACTTAGAAAAACGTAAGATGACAACGACTCGGACTCAAGACTTGTTTCAAATAGTGCTAACAAATCTTGCTTCCTGGGCGCATGTTCTAACACGTCATTTAAGTTTGGTATATCATACGCTTCCGCTTCACGTACTCTTATATCTCTAGAAAAACAATTATAATTATTATTATAATTAGAATTTTTTGGAGATTTTTTCTCTGAGTTCTCTGAGTATACTTGGTGGTAGGGCTTTTTGCAAGCTCGTCTGGGTAGGTCTCACCCACTCATCAGATATTCTACCGCCAAACAGCAGTACTCAGTATTGTTGTGTTCCGGTTTGAAGGGTGAGTGAGTCGGTGTAACTACAGGCACAAGGGACATAAAATCTAGTTCCCAAGATTGATGGTGCATCGGCGATGTAAGGAATAAATATTTCTTACAGCGCTATTGTCTATGGGCAATGGTGACCACTTACCATCAGGTTTGCTGGTCCGCCAATCATAAAAAAAGAGTTTTCAACATAACATTTAACAAGCTTTTTCGATTATAATTAATCCCCTAGAGAAAGTACTACATGCGCTTGTTGTTCTCACACAATGATACTAAATTAAAGCAATAATAATTTCATAATAATTCCATGTAATTATTAAATAAGGAGATCGAACTGGAACTCGAAATAAAAAAAAAATATTTCGAGTTCCAGTTCGATTATCGATCGAGTCCATCGTAAAGTGAATAAGCCCAGAAGTTAACTAGAACGTTATTTTAAAAATGTTATAAAAATACGATTGATGCCAAAAAAATATTTCTGTATTTATTTCAGCCTTAATTTACGCAGTAGGTACAGCACATCTTCGGCCTATACTGCACTTCCTTAAGATCCAACGAAGTACGCAGTTACACTTGCATATACATGTATATGGACTTTTGGGTCTGATTCCAACAACATTCCTAAAATCCAACCCCATAATTGTTTGTCAAAAACCTTTTCGGCGTTATGCAAGTAATTACGAAAATAAGTAACCATTTATATAATTATATATAAAGAAACCAAAACGTACCTCAAATCTTATACTTAGATTAGTCTCTTATATGTACGTTTTACTTACCCTCTTACTGAGTTAACATGAGCAATATACAAAGTCTCGTTCATAAATCGCATTCGAAAACTGTAAGGCGTTACAAGCTGAAATTACATAGATTTTATTCAGTTAGTTTCAAAAGTTTTAAGGTAACGAGTAAAGGATAATATCAGATTCGAAGTAGGCAGATATCGCATGTTCATAAAAAAGTATTAATCGAAGGAGTCCTTATTGCCAGCCAGCGAGGGAGTAATAGTGTAACACAAAGTACGTAAAAAAATACATAAGTTAAATTATTTCTTCTCATGACCAAATACTGCGTTTGATCAAAATTAAAATATACTTTATTCAAGTAGACTCCAATAAAAGTACTTTCGATCGTCATGATACAAAGATTTGCCTTGGATACTTTTAAAATATCTACTGTAAATGTCACAAACCTTGAAGGATTTCAAATTATTTTTGAACTACATCGACTTTTAATTTCTAAATTAACAATATAATATATATTAACAATAATGTACAACAAAATTATCGTATCTTTAGTCTGTATAATATTTGTATGTATATATGTAATAAACAATTTAATTATAGAAAAATAAAAAATACCGTAAAATGTTCTAGAAGCGGAAAACACGTGTGACTCGATGGAAGACACATAACACAATAATCTCTATCAGGAAATAGTTCATAAGCTGCTTCGAGCATATCAAAACCATATCTAAATCGTAAAAAAAACTATGTGTTATGGCATATTCTATTTTAAAAAAAACAACGAAACAAAAATTATTTACAAAAAACAGTATAAGAGAGAATAATAATAATAATAATTCTTCTTTTAAAATACGTAATCTTTCGAATAACGACTGTTCACTTATTTATTTAATACAACACCATACAAATCATACGCCTAATATCTTTTTAGTTATACAATATTAAAATATGAAACTTACATACCTTTCATCGTAATCAGGATGCATTGCGAATAGTTCCAATAAAAATGCATTGGGGGCACCGGAATAACGAGTAGGTTCCGGTACTTTGCATTGTGCTACTGCATTTGAAGTAGGTGTTGCTATTATTAAAAAACAGAAACAATTGCTTTCAGTGACTTTTAAGACCTTTTAAAACCGCAAAATTGATTAGCAAAAATGTAAACAATTATTTTACAGTGACAATGTTGAAAAAATAATTGTTTTTCTAGATGATATCTCCTTTTTAAGTTATTGCTAAGAATAATTTATCATATTAATTATTATTAAAGCGAAATTTAATAAACAATGAATCCTAAATACAGCATAACCCTATAAACAAATAAATATTATGGTAATTAAAAGTTTATAGACAACTCGAGACTTAATGTTTTCTAAAATGTATGATATATATTTTCCTCGTGAATATAAAAAAACATAGAGTTTTCTATTAAATCTAAATGTATATCAATTAATGATATGTCATAAACGGTTTACAGTAAACAAATGAATGGTATAAATCAGATTCTTTCATCAATGGCTAAAACTTACAGAGTCGTTTTGGTGTTTCTTTGACGAGGTATTTATTTTCAAACACTGATTCTTTTCTGTGTTGAAACTCTTCACAATCTTCGGAGAATCTGTCAATATGTTTGTCGTTTACAGGACTAGCCATTACCGGGGGCGGCTATTTTTATTTAAAATGTGGGCCATAGATTCGCTAAACAAGTATGCTTTCAATTGATTCTGGTATGAAAGTTGAGTGAGCTATGTAATGTAATGGCACAATACCAATAAAACATCAAGATAAATATCTATTTTACAGAGAAGTTTTTAAATTATTATAATTGATGTCGATTTACAATACAAATAGTTGATCTAAGGCATTTTTATTCTAAGCTAATTAAACACACTCTAAGAACTCTGTAGGGCCACGACAAAACCACAGCAGGAGCTGTTAATGCGTGATACAGAAATCATCCCGCACCCTGTCAAGTGCAAAGCGAGAACGACCATCCTAAAACCATATATTTCTCTAATGGCGAGTTAGGAAACAACAGAGAGGTATCTGATGAAACAGATATAGGTCTGCTACGTCATGTGTTATATGTAGTATCATTGCATTGCTAACCACGAGACTGCTCTGTTGACATGATCAAGCTTAATTGAATATCTCTTACAGTTCCTCCAATATAAAACTTAAAACTCAGTCTAATTAACAACTATTTTATATTTTTAAGTAAAAAATACCTTTGTTTCTTTACAAAGTCTTCGTTCATGAAGAGACGCGGCAATCTTAACAAGTCTGTGTCAATGTTCACAATGTCGTACTCCAGTTCATCTTCTTCGTCTTCCAAAAGCTGGAGTATATCTAGTTGCGTGTAAGGGATCTGGTGTGTACGGACCTTTGTTTCTGCTTCCTTGTGAATATCATTAAAGGCATCTTCCTCAAAGACCCAAGTAACCTAAAATAAATATGATTCAATTTGTTGTAAATGGCGCTGCAATACAACAACTTCAACTTTCATATCGTTATTGAATAAGATGTAGATCAAAAAAAAAATTAATAAGACTTGCTGCTTAAAAAATATCTTTGATGAAAATCTAATTATTAGATTAGTCGAAAGACTTACTTTCATACTAATCCTAAAAGTCAATATAAATCTTTTCACATGCAGTTTTGTTGAGAACTTGTAGGATTGTTAATTATACAATTACGCGTCAAATATAAATTCTTTGAGAGTCGATTCGTATACTTTGGACACGCAGACATATTTCTAAACCCAATTCAAAATTGCACGCTACCAAGTTTTCAACGCAAGACATTGAAATTTACATACATTTCGAAAAATATACTGTTAGATAGTCTAAGCAGTATTTTTCGAAATAAATCCACATGGCAACACTTGTAATATATTTGGATCACTGTTTAAAGTACATTTAAAATAAAACTTATTACCCTGGACTTTGCTTCTTTCGTTGCAATATCAGCACTAGATTCCTGCTTAGATTCAAAGACAATTCCAGTTCCTGTAAAGAAACTGACGTGCGATATTTTGCTTTAAATATTTTATTTAATTTTTTTCTTACTTAATTTAATACATTATATTATATAATCGTTCATTATATTTACCTAATAGCGGAATCACGTTCTCGCGGCTTCGGTGGTCTATCAAGATGTCGAAGGCCGGAAAATGAAGAAAGCTCAAAGCTCTCTTCTAGAGCCTCGTAGTTTATCTGAGTGTTAAGGCACATAACACCCACTGCCAACTCTTTGTGCTGTTTCAATATAGAAATAGTGAATTTAAATATGTTCTAATCATAATTACAAATAGCTACTGTACAAAGCATGAATGCAAGGAATGCTGGTAGAAATACAGGCATCATTTTAATTTAAAAATTATCTTAGTTAACCTATTTTTGATAAAAAAAGGCAACCTATGTAATATGTTAGTATCCTGGCTGATTACAACACCAAAAAGAAAGCTAAATGAGAATAGTACATGCCTCACACACAAGCAACACTCTTTCAGACTCCGGATGTCTCGATATGAGCTCGCTGATGTAGAAGTCGCCGTAGAGTTCTCGCAGACGTGTCGAGTGACGCTCTATTATTGGCACTAAATCATCGTTATCTTCTTCACTATTCATAAGTTAATATAGTTTTTCATAAGTAAGGTAATTCATAAGTAAAGTAATTTCAGGAAATTTAAAGGGAGTTTTAGTTATATAGCCAATAAATAAAGCATCGCAGCTCGCAGAACCTAACTGCGAGTTGATATAAACTAGTTCGAAACCAACAATCAAAAACATTTCCAAAGCTGCCAGGCCCAACGAAAATAATATAATATTTCCTATATATGTATTACTAACTATTATAATTTCCTAATAACAGCACAACAGCAAGAAAAATATACCTACATCCAACCTTGTTCATGTAATAAGAAGAAATGGGAAATATTTAGTTGCAAAATACAGTCTCAAAAAATTCCCCGGAACACTGGTCCCTAAACTCGAAAAGACCTTGTTCAGGGGCCAGTGCCATCCCAAGCAGTTCCATGACATTGCAGTTATATTACGAAACTTCAACAAGAGCCAAATTGAACTAATTGGGTAACAGCTGTTGCTATTACTAAATTAGGTACTATTAATTAAACAAATAATTAGGCAGTTACATATAAATATCATAACAGAACAAACAAAAATAATGATAAATTCTAACACTGCTCGACGAATCCTCAACCTAGGGCTGACTTCTCGTCGCTCAGCTACCCACAATGAAGGGAGTTGGTCACCGTGAACACCTCGTTCTATCGCCTGTGATCGCTTAAACGAAGCTTCGGAACGTGACTGACCCGGTACTAACACTAAAAATATGATATTAATACTTAATATAAAATATATTGGGATTTTTTAAGCATACTCTAATGTATATTTGTATATTAAAGTATAATTAAAAATGTAATAGAATATAGCCTAATGGAAAATAAACTCAGAGCCGATTTACGAAAATTGTCGAGTTTTGTCGTTAGTAATTACTTAGAGTCCAAAAATATGCTTTAGGCTAAGAAAATTTTAATTTATTAACATAGAAAATAATACTATATTACTTTTGAAATATTTATTAAGATAAAAGTAATCGAGTTACGTATTTCTATCCAGTTGGTGGTGTTACACTACCGTGCCCGAAAATGCAAATTAATTGAAAAGTTGCTAATCCTGCTTCTGATATATCTCAGGTCATGTCAAACTGCCGTTCCATTAGATTATAAAAAGAATTAAAAATTCACCCCTTTTCGCAAATAATGCATTATAAGATGCACAAATTTGTGAACTTTAAAGTGCTTAATGCTTGTGGGACAAAGGTTTCCATGGTCTAAAATCGGAGCTATATAAATTTGCTGTTTATGTATTTAAATCAAAACTTACGTTGATAATCAATCAATGGTTTCATCATTCCAATATATTGAAGATAAGGATCGTGCATGAATACGGACTTCAGCATGCTATCGACCACTTCACGAGCATAGACTGGATTCCAGCATAACATATGTATAAAGAGTGTATTTCTTGCTTTTAATTCGATAACCCTAATTGTAATACATATATAATAATCTCATATGTAAGAAAATATCGTGTTGTATAATAATAATTGCTTATTATAAAGTTAACTGTTATGTACATACTTAAACTTAGTCCAGATAAAATCTTCCCAAGCACCTGGATTAACCGAAGGTGCCAAAGGATAATCCTTCAGTACTAAAAAACCGACGATTGTTTCGTTAAGGTCTAGCTGGCATATCGATAAAATACATGTTTCGCTAAAATATAAATGTTTTAATTAGTTTAAATTTCTGTATCAAAATTGGAATGTGTAAATTCTCCATTATTTACTGTGTGAATTTTCTGCCTTTTTTTTGGCAAGCAGTTCATTATAATTAGAGTAAAAGTTTTTTTTTTCTTTTTAAATCACAAAGTCATTGTTCGAAGGTATGTAATATTGTGTTTTATTATTAAAAGAATAATGGAAATATGTAAAAAAAAAATTTATTGATTTTTAAATTGTCAGCGTATTCTTTTTATTGTACGCTATATTATATAACAACAAAATCAACTATAATTCAATTCCATATTTAATTTCTTTCATATAATATTGCACACTCACATAAGATACACGATATCGGATTGTTGATAAACACGAAAATTCTTCGACATAGATTCAGTAACAAGTGGCATTATTGCCGGAGCATCTTCTACCAAAGCGAGTCGCAAACGCCCTAAAGGTGTTGCGCGTAGGATCCTAGACACCATGCTAAGTAGATTTATATACAATTTTCAATCAAATTAATTTTGTATATTCTATAACCTATAAATTAAATATTATAAAAATTATTTTATATATTCTAACAACTCATGTTATCAACGTAATTGATGAATGGAATTATTATTTTTTTGCTTTTTCTATCGTGCTAAGAAACAAACTTGACAATTAAGAATTACGAGCAAAGAACCATTCAAAGTGTCATGTTATTATTTTAGAAACTATTATGAATATTCTATTTAAAACTCTTTAGACAGCAGTAGAAAAAACCTGTACAAACAGTACAGTAATACTCAGAATTATGTGTACAATTGTTGCAAGTACAGTCAATTATTCTGAAGAAGCTATTCTGTAAGAATAAACTCGAAACTCACCGCCGAACACGATCATGAACTCAATGGTGATTTGCAATATTTACTGTAATAATTATAGAATCTAGAGGATATAAAAAAATAGCGTTTCACCGTAATTCGTTTGTAACATTTCACTTAGTTACGAAATGAGTTCTTAGTGCTATTCTGGCATTGCTGAAGACAATAAAGGATGGTTTCATTGTAAAGAAAAAACCCATATTCATACAGACTTATGTTTATTTAATATACTTAAATTGAAACATTACGAATGTTAGAAATTCATAGAAAATAATAAATCGATAAAAGCACTGCCCGGACAGAGTCGCAAACAGATGTTTTGAGCTTACACTTAAGAATTAAAAGAACATTTAATAACTAAAACTGATCAATATGCTTAATATACAGAACACATAATATTCTAATAAAAATAATTTAATTCTGTAACAAAATTTTCTACTAGTTCTAATTAGCATCAATAAATAAGATGACTTCATTCTGTGGATTTCTTTGGAGCGATTAGGTTTGCGTGTGCCATTTGAAATAAACTTAATTTCAACTAATGTCGTCAGAGACCGCCAACGGTCCGTGCCCACGAGGCACATGATTACGATATTTATTTTATATTTACAATGTTCCCAGAGGAAAAGAAACCCATTACCAAATCTTAAAAATAAAACATAAATTATAGTTATCGCTAAAATAAAATTAAACTACTTTTGACAAACTTTTACGAAATATCAATTTAAAAAAATCGAAATACTAAAAGTATTTCTTATCCAAAAATATTATAGCAGGCGTTATTATTGTTACTGAAATGAAAAATCAAGAGAATTATTTAAATTACACCACCAAGTCAAATTTACCTATTTTTTTATTATCAGATTAATACAACTTTCTCAAGAATTCGCTCGATATGTCCCCGACATATTACAATAAGACGTAAAAACTTACACGTAAATAATATACAAATAAGAATTAAAAATATTGCTTAACGCAATGTTAGGCGGAATATTATGAATGTACATAAAGAAATACCAGTTTATTTATCGATACCAAAATTAATTTAGAGCGTTTGAAAAATACGAAATTGATTTTCATACTCAAAGTACTTATATACAAAAGTAATATAAATCAGAATGAATACAAATTCTATTTATGGTAACCACATTCTCGGCTCTGTAAAACCAATCATCTTATCAGTGATGTAAGAATATTAAAACTAGTAAAGATTATGCTTTTAACGTAAACGTATTATAATCCAATAATGTGATCATTAAAAGGAACTTAAAATCTAAGCTAAAATTTAAATCTCAAGTCGTCGTTATCGTAAGTTTTGTATGAAATGACATGTCTTTTAGGTGTACAAAAATATCATCAATATTCAATATTTATCATCTATATTTTCAGTACCTAAGAATTAAATTAATCTATTATATAAGGACAAAATTCATTTATGGAGTAATGAGCGGTTTTTTTTTAAGAAGCTGTCATGTTTTTATAAGTTAAATGCGAAATCATTGACAAGTATATGCCATCTAAATCAAGTATAACTATTTATTTATATGGCAACGCTTTTATTACATTATTTCAAATTATTCATAAGCTTTATTAAGTATATTACAAATTTCGGTATCGGTTTGTTATTTTAAAAAAAACAATTCTAAATTTAATTAAATTGTGTTTTGTCGAATAAAATCTTACTATACGAAATGTCTATCATTTTAGCTTAACTAAAAAATCTGAGAACGATTGGACTTATTTAAAATGATATACGACATGAAAAATTCTAGCTACCTCTTAAAAACATTACAGACAATATTTTAAAATTTTAGAAAATTGATATTTAATATTACTTAAATATAGTATAAATTACTTTAAGCATGCGAGTATATGTGAGGTGTGTGATTAAGGCAAGTGGGTTACGGATCAAAATGTACCTTATTTTATGAATCTTTATGTATTAAACTAATCAACTTTAGAATGTATAAAAATCACACTAATATAATTAGCATCTATGTTAGACTTCGTAGTAGAAGTTTTCAAACCTACGCAATAACTGCAAGTATTAAAATTAATACTATGTTCATAAACATCAACAAACACAATTTGTAAAGGATATTAGAAATACTATTATAATTTGTTATTTGTATTTCTTCTTTCTCCAGCATCAGTATTGATGCTTTTTCGTAGAAATAGTTGACAATGAATGTGTTAGCAACCATTTGTAATCATTCAAGCCACCATACAAAATATTTCAACTAGTTTTGTTGACATTTCATTTTTTTGTCAACTATACACTATACAAATTTTCTTTTTGTAGAAAGGTAACTTAATACTTATTCTAGCACTAAGCGTGAAATCATAATTGATTTTTATAATTCAAAATCGCCTTTATTGCAACCCTGCTACAGTCACAAACTGTTTTAACTGACTTTGTTTTATATAAAACAAAGCACGAGGCAAATTTTTGGAGATCTCTGATTAAGATTACAAGATTACATTCGCTCAGTTTTCTCCATAGAAATACCTATTGATATTTTCTACAATAAAAGCATTATTATGTACTATAATGAAGGCCTATGTCTATATTATACAATTCATTCATTATACACATTTCTATATACAATACAGTGGTACAATCTGTACATTTCTATTGAACCAGTTATTAAATTTTTCATTCTAAGGATTATTATCATGATATAATTGTGTATGTATAATATAAAATTATATATGCACAATTATAGTGAAATTCCATATAAATGATTTTATTTATTCTAATTTATTGCTGGTTTATGGTCATTTAACATAAAAATATACATTGAAGTATTGTAAGAAATCTCGTAATATCGATTTAAATAGTTAATAATTATCAACTTATCCATTACATTCTAGTAAAGTAAAGTATTGCTTAACGGTAAACTCCTTAACCATTAACCATTCAACTATCATATATAATGGCTTTAATTATTAAAAGTAATCTATATGTACAAGTATTTATTCCATTCCTAAAGCGTATACCATCTCCACTAATTTCACGACTTCCATAGCAAACCTGATTTGATATTCTTTGAAATAATCCTAATTTTTAAAATATTTGAGACATTATATTAGTCATGTGCTACTCTCTCTTAAATTTTCTCATAATTTGTACATTTACAAAATTATAATTTTAAAATAATCTGTTCTAAATCTCATTAAATCAATGCCACTATTATAAACAATATCCATTGTTCAATTAAAACATTTAAAACTAAATGCTTTGTATCCAATATGTAAATTGGTTTGTCTTATAATGAATTATCTAGTGGACAAAATTGAATGTACTATAAATCATATAGTTATCGAAACTAACCTCACTTTCAGCTTTACATATGTCGACTCTTCAAAATTAATTTCGTCAAATAAATAAGAATTATTTTAAAGATATATTCATTGTTACTTCTGACATAAAACAATTACACACAAAATTTATAATAAATTTAGTGAATAACTATTTTAATTATTATTATTTACATTACGTAACATATATTCATTGTTTAAAAAGTCAAGACATAGTGCTGATGTATGTATACATTTAGAATTTAACTCTTACACGAAGTTACGAGTTTCTGCATCTATTAACTCATTCATTGTAAAATGTATGAGACACATACTTCCCAAAATGGTGCTTTGATAATAGCTCAATTAACATTGCAAACAACGATTATGTAATGCAAATTATTCCATTATTTGTTATAAACAACTCAATATGATCAGTATGCCTGGAAACTCCTTATATTCGAGTAAATACGTTAATATATGTATATATATATTGAAGATCAAGATCATTAAATTACTAGACATATAATTTAGCACTGCCCTACATACATTATTTTCATATAATATATTAAACAGAAAATAAAATGTACAAGCTAATGGACATTTTCTTTTCTGACACAGATGATCTTATGACTTTAAGGGTGTATCAAATATTTGATTTCGATTGAATTATATATAAATTTAGCCTTCAACACACTAGCCATATTAAGTTATTTTTGATAATGATGTGATAAAACATTAATCGTGTTTAAACAATATTCAACATTTTTCAGAAAGCATAAACGAATTATTTTCGAATATTTTATGTCGATAAACGTTTGATTTACCTTAAAGCACATTTTTTATACTGAATGTATAAATAGAATTAGTTCCACGGTCAAATGACCGTTATAGATGATGATTGCACAGCGCAAAAAAAACTACAACCCTGTGACAACCCTGCCGCATTTCGCGTGACTTCGAAGACGATGGCCCACTGTAGTGTTTCTGTACGCTGTGATGATAGTGTCGAGAGATGAGGCTACGTGTGTGCGCGGCGCTGCGGACGGGGTCGCGGCGGGCGGCATCACTTGCTCGGCTTGTGCTTGGGCGGCGTGGTGGGCGGACCGCCTTGCTCCGCAGACGCGCCGATGGCGACGCCCTCGCTGTCCACTTCGGTCTGGATAAATTACCATATTTATAACTTGAAACCATTGAAAAGCCTTTTTTTGTTAACCACCGGAGAATTACAAACTACGCAGTGGCCATTATGATGCACGTGTGTACCCGAAAGCACAAACACTATCCCCATACTATATTCATTTTCATCCGATGAGATTACGATCCAACTCAACAGAAGAGATAAACGACGGCTTTCTGAGGTTACAGGGACGCGGGATAGAACTAACGAAATAAAAAAATCAAGCTGCCACTGAGAATTTCTTAGCCGAGACACACAACTTTAATTGATCCTACCCGGGATTCGAATCTAGGACCTCATACGAACTGCATGCAAAAATATGCAGTCACATTAAATAAAAGTCAATCAAAATAATATAGATAAGATGTACAGGCAAGTGGATGAGAAGATCGGGCTCAGTTGCGCGCCTTGGGGTAGGCCTATGTCCAGCAGTGGACTAATACAGGCTGATTATGATGATGATGATGGTGTACAGGCACAGACATAAATGTCAATTTTAATATTTTGATTTCAAAATAATACAACCTACAAGCTACAGGACATTTTATTTAATTAAATCCTATGCCTATCCTATTTTTAAACTAAGATTCGAGCTTATAGTCGACAATAATAAAAGGAAAGGAAAATATTTTAAATATTATTAAATGTCACTTACTTTCTCATCCTTTGTATTTGTTTGTGGAGAACCGGTGCCATTGTTGGCATTACTGTTATCCACATCATTGTCAGTAGATTCTGTGCTTGTTGTACCTGCTAAAATAAACGAAACTTTTATTAAAAATCCATACATTATATAAATACATAAATCTTTATAATTGTCATACCAATTGTAATGAAATAAATATAATTTTGACAATGACACGGCGAAAATTTTGTAATTAATAAATAATGTCATTCTCCATGACTCTCCATCTCCCAAATCATCTTCATCGAGATAGATTCTTCGTGCATTACTAATTATTTCAAAACAATATTCTATACATTATTTATTTTTCGATTTTATTATATCATCACAGAGTTGAGATATATGAGAACCTTGCAGGTTCAAACCCTTGCAAGCACCACTGAATTAACTTGCTTAATTTGGGTTTATAAAACATTGTGACCAAATCTTCAGTTTATACCGGATGAAAATCGGCCTAAGAGTATCCAATAACCCGGATTGGAGCATCATGGTGTAATAAGACCCCAACCTTCTCCTAAAAACGGAGACGAGCCCTTAGTCCAGCCGTGGGTTGATTACGGACTGTTACTACTACTACATCTCTATAACTTCAAATACCAATTGCATCAATTTTGTTATGTGAGTGTATTCTTAAATTGAATATGATATATATACTTTGTGCCTTAATGTTTGTTAACCTATAATATCAAAATCTTAGATATATAATAATAAATATATACCAGCTTGTATGTGATTAGCGCTCCCGCGGTCAGCTTCGTGCTCTCGCAGGACTGCGTCTAGATTATATCGACGGCGATAGGAAATAAAGAACGTGCGGATGTGTGCTTCTGTCTTAGTGCCCAGTGTTTCAGCAATAGCTTGGAAATCTTTACCTGTAAAATGAATATGCAATGAACCCATATGAACAATCGATTATATGGTAAAATATTAATGAATAACAAGATGCAGCAACTAATCCTTAATCTAGACCAAAGAACAAAAAAGGTAAATTATAAAAGCCTAGAACAGAGGTTAGTTGAAGTCATCTCCACGTACCATATTTTCTGACAGCCGTGACTGCCATCAGTAATTCGTCATTAGTCCAGCGCGAATTAATCTTTGCGGGCGGTTCGCCGGGTCGCAACTCCTCTACGCCTGCATCTCCTACTTTGCGTTTCATAGCACTTAACTGTTGTTTATTTTGTTGAACCTGCATTCAAAAAAATCTATAAAATTTCGCCCTCGCATGAAAACACAAGCAATCAAGTCATTAACATTAGCTAAATGCTAGGCAGGATCGGGGTGTGCATATCTGGATTATCCAAAATAACACTAATCAAGATTCGCAGGACTCTCACTGCATTCAACGAGAATGTTTCGTTTTAAAGCTATTCAACAACAACCAAAAAAAAAAGTATGAGGGCATGTGTGCAGAATACATTTTGTTAAGTCGCCTAATGCAATATTGTTGAAAAAAAAATCTACAACAATCGATAGTAATCTGTTTTAATGTCACATTCTCCACATTACATCACACAAATCATTAGTAGCATCCATGTTAGATTAACGAACAATAATTTCAGTCTCGGTCAATGTCAAGCTAAGCGTCGGTGTCAACGTAAGGGTGAGAATGTGTAAACTACATAGCGTCATGGATGGCGGGTTGCATCTTACTTGTCTCTTGAGCGAGATAATCTCTCTGTCCATGGCTTTGAGCATAGCCTCCCCCTGATTGACAAGGCCGGGCTGCGCGGGCTCGCCGGGCTGCGGGCCGGTGGCCATGGCCACGAGATCGTCGTGATTGATGTAAATGCCTCGCGGCAGGCGGTGCTTGTACCGCTGCTGTTTCGAGCCGGGCCCGCGACGCCCCGAGGGCCCGCACAGCGGTCTCATCGTGCCGGTGCGTCTGTCACATCACCGCGAACGTTCAAACAATCAGATCCCTGGCACCGCCCTACTATACTTTCAATTATTCTTTCATGCAATTTCTACGAGTGATTGCCAGTTATATTCGCCGATTTAATTTATACTGCACGCGAATGTCGTGTCATCTTAGGAATCGTAGAAATATTTAGTCGTTATATCATTAGTTTACCTCGCATATAAAATAACGACTCAAATCGGTTAATCGTTAATTTATTCCTCATAAATGTAACGATTACTAAATCAGCCTGGCGGCCAATTTGTTAATAGAACTACTAATTCAAAATAATAAGTAATCGAAAACCAAATTAAAAAAAATGACGAATTGATAAAAAAAATTTTAAGTCGACTAACAAAGTACACGACCGCGACACCAATTGTTATAAAGGTATAGTAGAATAATTTTATAGTCTTTATATTGACTCGCATAACAATGTAACCTTACTCGCGTAAGATGATGATGGATTGAGATTTCAAAGTGAATGTTGTTTGTTTACCGACCTGGCGTGCACGAGGCATGCCTGGCACAACTTGTGCGAGTTGTGCGGCGTGGTCTGCGAGCACAGAATGCCGCAGACGGTGCACCACTTGCCCGCTTCGCCGCCGCCCTCGCCCTAAACCCCAATCAATATTTTACTATCCTGCTACCTGACCTAATGTAACCTAACCAAACTGAGCTGGAACTCCTCACACACTTCTTTTAAAAACCCTTCATTTAGAATATAAAACGATATTCTGCACACATTTACAACAAAAAAAATTTGGGGGCTGTTAAAGGAAGCATGCGGGAACACTTGACAGGTGAATGAGGAACGGGTGGGAGTGCTAATTTAGTAGTTCTTACAAGGCTAAGTATAATGAGCACATGGCATCGTGCTTAAAGATTAACAAAATATGTGCCTTTACTTTTATTTTTATTAAAATTACAACAGCATTCTCCTGTTTTACCGACTTATTACATGTAATAAAATTATGTATTATTTAACATTAATATCTTGATACTGTCTAACGAAAACAGAAGATTACATTTTTGTTTTTGTGACACATCATGAAACTGATTTGTTATAAATGAACATATGAATATGATATAAGTCTGTTTGTAGATAAAAATGCAGAGCAGTTAAACTAAAAAATAAGCAAAGTCTAAAGCAGCAAATTAAATAATTCAATCATGAAAATAATGTAAGGTTAGCTATTTGAACTAAGTTTGTAATATTGTATTGCAGATGAACTATATAGATATTTATTATGTATTCTTTTATAATAAAAATGTTCATCACTATTTAAATGCATTTTATCAGAAAGCATCTAAACTATTTGAATACAAGATGGTTTTCATGGTTCAAATAACTTGTTTTCTCTATAATGAGTATAATGAAAATTTTGGTATGATATGACACATGAAGCAGATGCTGTCGCATAACAAACAACCGCAAACAAAAGATACTCTATGACTACTATAGTGCGATGATACAGCAGCTTGGCGGTAAGAGTACATTTGGGAGTCCAGGAATTTCGAGAACCTTCACAAGGAATTCTGACAAACATCAAATTATGAATGACAACACACCAATAACAGATAATAGTGAATAGAATGGAAGAAGACATTTAACATCCAGTTATTGTAGCAACATGGTCATACGCTTAGTGGGGGAGCGACGAACCCACCTCGCCTTGCTGGCCGGCGCGAAGCGAGGGCCCGCCGCCCGGCAGAGGCTTGCCTCCGCGGACAATACCACGATGTAAAGTCCACTTCTGTCATTACCAACACATATTACATCCAAAAAATGTGCTACCCAGGCTTCTATTTACAATATACTCAGTCGACATCATTTACGTTGAAAAACAGTGGAATTAAGTAAGAGATTTCATCTCATTCTCATAAGTTTTGTGTATTTAATGTAATGCTTCAATGAACGTATACTATTCATAAACAATATTATATCTACTCTGCATTTCTATTTACTAAGCAACCAATGACTATATTTCTATAGGAAATAATCATTGGACAATCCAGATACACTGTTTGAACTTGCAAACAAAGGAAGTCTTCAATTTACTTTTATGAAAAAATAATGATAAATCTGCATTCTAAATGACAAAGAACAAACATTTAACAAAAGCAATACAAACAATAACAATGGGATGGAAACATACATACCTTTTCATCATTATCAGAATCTTTATCTGAACCACCTGGTTCTGAACCTGCCCCAGATTCTCTCTTCCCACTTCCAGAGCCTGTAGGATTACGACCTTCACTCACAACATCCATCAAAGATGTACGAGCTCTTGTCTTTTTCCATGAATAATAATATTTTACTAGTGATGCAATTGACTTGTCAGGCAACTATAATGAAAATACAAATTAGTTTCAAGAATAAATGAAACTATTCGGTGATATACAATATAAAATTATTACTACTAACCATTTGTCTTATTCTGTGAAAACTTTTACCATGAAACTGAAAAGCTTGTTCAAACAGCACTTTGTCCTCCACTGTCCATTCATCAGGAAAGGGTGTAAAATTAGCAAGGTCCATTGAAGCTCGATTGAGATCATGTTTATGCCAGAACAACATACCAAGTGCCTGTTCACCATTATAACCATATTTTTCTTTTGCTATAGTAATGTACTCATCCACTAAAAAATTAAGAAAATTATAATAAAGAAAACAGAAATTGTAACAAGTTATTTGCACCTAGTGAATTTTACTTACATTTAATATCTGATATATCAGAAGTTGGTGACCAAACAAGTAAAGCTCTGTCTGATATTTGATCAGGTTTTCTTTGCTCCAAGGGTTCCAACTCAGGACACACTGCCTGGTAATCACGCCCCACTCTTATTTTTTCAGCTGCAAATGGCACTACTGCTTGGTTTTGGTGTAACATGTGTTGATGAGATGAGCGCAGCATGAAGGCAGATGAAGAGAAGCATAAAAATAAAGCATGATATGAGTTTGTTAGTTATTAATCACCACGGCGATTAGACAAATATAAGCTGTTTATTAAACAACTTGACGCGTCAAATTAAAGCGTATGCTAACACTGCACAGATCTTTAAACAGGTACCAATTTATGCTGTATGAAGCCCCATATTATATTTCATACATAAATATTTTTATTACTTTTATTGAAAAATGGCTTACCGTTTTCGTCTTCAGAACTAGAATCAGGGCTGCCGTGACCATTCGGGCTTGGCCCTCTCGAACGCTTCCCGTTTCGAACATCATTACTTCTTTCAGCCAAAACCATGATTACTTATTTTGCACACTATCACACCTATTTCACTATATTTCTACAAAATGTAAAGGTCCATAGATTAGTTATTTTTGCTGGGGCTAATCTAGGACCAATAAAACTATATGCACAGCTTAGCACTTCAATTCAAACGTGATTCAAACCACCGCATCAATAATCTGACAAACCTGCCGTAGGATGTACTAGTTCGTTTAATTGCGTCTGTACTTTAGGCATTCACTTTTTAACATACCCTAATAAACTATATTTTATATAAAAACGATGAAATCCTAGTGTCTTTTAAAATATAATACATACAAATGATTTTATGTATACAATTTACAAAAGCTTTATATTAATATTTCAATAAATAGGAGGAAAATATTTTAATGTATAATTTTTTGTTATAGCAATACTACAATTACAGACTTTGAAAAACGAACCAATAAACACTGAAATGTTATCATTTTATTCTTTAAATACTACGCTATCTTCCTTGTAATAATAATCGTTACTTACTGCAGTAATATGTGAAACGATACTTCGTGTAATTATATTACATTCTCCGTTAATGTAAAACTAATAGAAATCGCTTACAATAATCTTTATATTTCACATTCGAGTAAGAGATGGCGCTTAAATATATATTTTTAAGTAATATTTCGAAACGTAACTGAAGTAGAAGTACATACAACGTATAACGTAATTATGCAAAGATTTACAACTTTGACTGCATGTTACAATTAATTACATTTAGCATAAAAAAATATAATTTTGTTTACAAAACGCATTAAGTATGTATGCGCATTGAATAATTATTTAATTCGATTGATATTTTTTTTTCATAATATAATTTAACATATCATAACATAGCATAGGTAATAAAAATCAAGTTTGTGTTATGAATATTCAATTCTAATTTTAAATTATACTTAATAGAGCCTTGAATATCAGCATAAGCAATGATTTGTGTAAGTAAGAGTAATTTATCGCTTTTGTAATGCAATTTAATTTAATTTTGTAATGGTTAATTAATATTAAAAATGAAAAGGTTAGAGTTTTCGATTTAAGAATTGACATCTATTTCTAGGGCAAATCGAAACGGAAAAATTTATAAATGGCCGATTATATGTAAAAGACACTTAGGTATATTTATCCCCACTTCACAACTAAAGGCAAAGTTACTTTCACTTTAAAAAATGTAAGGGACTCTCATGAACGAGCCGCGTGAATTACGAAGCAAAAATCCCAAGAAGGTATACACCTCAAAACTTACGAAGCTATGAACATAAATTATTATTGATTATATTACATACTTCTAAGTGACCTGCAATTGTTTCATAACAAAGCCAGGAATTTTGTATATAAAGTTCATTAAAAAAGATATATATATATAAATATAACGCATTAAAAATGTGTTTTAACATAATATAAAAAGCATATAATATTCGTAGAACAGTGGTTCAAAATTATAAAATTAGCAACTACATGTTAGAAAAACAAAGATAGATAATCTAATCTAACAGTGCACTAGCTATCCGTCCCTACTTCGCTTAGAAAAGTTCGTCCAGTGATATTATTTTATTTTGATTTTAATTGTTCCGTGCCTTTAGTCATATCTTGTTATTATTAAGATAAATATAAGTACCTACTTTTAGTTTTATATTATAACTTAACTGTTTTTTATTTTAAGTTTTGTAATAACCTTTATAACATAAAAGGCAGATGGAGCGATACAGGATGGATATTTGTTACTCAATTACATCAAAACGGCTGATCAGACTTGAATGAAATTTACCACAGAGATAGATTATATAATGGAATAGCAAATAAGTTAGTTAATTTAAATTGTGCCTTGTCTTCAACGTCGAGTCCATCCACTTCCTAGCGGCAAGTGGCAACGTAGAAAGACGAAGGTGAAAAAATATATTTGACAAACTGTCGAATTTTTTAGGCTAAAAGTAACGCATCTCTACTTCTTTATGGTGCAATAAAAGCATTGGACTTTTTATATGTATTATGTTTATTCGAAGGTTTTGTCTATGATCTTCTCCCATAAAACCCGTGTTTCGATTATCGAAACTTTTATTTATCCGTCTCGGACCCAATTGCTTCGAACAATCGAAGTTCTACTATAAATATTCTGTACATGTGTGTGTAACTGAACTCTTAAACATTCGAGCCGTTTTAGATGTTTTGAATAAGTTACCACCTGAGTGGTTTATAAGTTGGGACCCGATATATTTCGTTACAATTCGGAAGTAAATATAATTCTTATTTCACCCGAATGAAATAGACGGATACTCAAAATAAATATACTTTTTTGTTAAAATTCAGTCACCAAACTAAAAAGCGTGCTAGAATCCTATAAGGACCTTTTAATGACTTAATTAAGTAGGTAATTAAGTAAGTAACTAACTACTCATTATAGAATGTGTAGTAATAGAAATGCTACTTAACTTCAGTAAATACTAATTAACCTTAGTATACATACTAAGTTAGGTTCCTTAGAAGGCGGAACAATATAAGTAGTTTGTAAATCACCAATACATTTAACGTACCCTTAAATATAGATTTGCTTTTCATTTGTGTTAACTGGAGATGAACTATTAATCATAACGGTTTAACCTTGGTTAAAAAAAATCTTATAGTGAAATACTTTTTTTTCTGTAATGGTTTTTTGATGCCCTTATTGATGTGTGAACGGGATGTGGGACGAAAATGTGTAACGGAAAGTAATAGAAGTCCGCGCTATTTAATTTGACATATGAGCGCACGTGGTGCTGGGCGTCAGATGATACCAACTTATTTTCCGAGATGATATAATGTCAATATTGCACGTTATAATAAGGTGAGATGTCAGATTTTACACAATAATTAGGTTTTCTTATATATACATATAACGTACGCAATATAGAAAACGATAAGGGAAGAAACAAATAAATAATTTAAATGATTTATTTAAATGACATTCATTATGTTTTATCCATTTTTATCACGATGTGTTTGTTAAAAATATGATCGGTCATGATTCTATGCCGCAGTGGCAGACCACAATTTACATGTATACTTATACGTATCAAAACCACAGCGGCAATCGGCACCACTTGTGAACCGCAAATTCTCGCTTTAAATAGTAAACCAGGAAACCTCTGTTAAGTAGTAGATAATCTTTTCTGTGACGAAGCATCAGCTGTTTAACAAATAAAATATAAATAAATTAGATATGGTAATATTTTCAATAAAAATACCTGTCATATTTATAAATTCGGTACAACGTTGACTATATAATCCCAAGATTGTGTTTCAGAAGTAATTTTTTAAAGATTACTGGGCCCTTGGCACAAGGTTCGCCCACACAAATCCCTGTTAAAAAATAAATAAAATCTGTTTTGCGGTTTGAAGGGTGAGCGAGCCAGCTTAATTACAGGTACAGGGAGATAACATTTTAGGTTCTAAGATTAGTGGCACATTGACGTTGCCTATGGTCCCAATTTTGGAAGGTGGCCACAGATGGTGACCACTTTCCATAAGGTAGCCAATTTGCCATTCCATCTAGCAATTTAATATTTTGTTCACACGACACGATTGCGTCGTATCCCTAATTGGGAACTGCACCTTTATCAATTACAGTAAATATTATATGCATATTTTATGTTTCTATCTATTATCTATTCTATCTATTCATTGTTCTTTCTTTATATATGTAAACAATCAATCAGTAAAAAGTGCTTAATTTTTTTATCGTTAATTAGCCCTTATATATAGATATTTTTCATATTCCTGTTAGTGTTGTAGGAAATCTACAAATGATTCATTATTCATCTGATGGTAAGTCATTATAAGTTTTTACACCTACACCCATAGACACTGGCACATTAACAATTGACAAACATAAATCACTCCTTAAACTTAACGATTTGTATTAGTATTTGAATACTAGATACTAGGTACTCTTATTTCAGGATTCACAATTTATTATACTTTTAAAATATTCGTCAGTCCCAATGATATTTTGCTGAATAATAAACTCAAAAAACTCAAATTCCTTTAACTGCGGGTAACTGCATGAATAATAATTTATCCATGCAGTTCGCTATTAAACGAACATTAAGGTTTTATCGTGACAACGCAATATGAATCCTTCTCCAATATAGTCCTCACTTAATTATAAAAAAACCTAACAAAACAAACAATTCGAATGTATTTCATTATGCTGTAAGTTCCGTACATCATACGTAAATTAAAGAACTATACAATAAATTCGGGTTGTATAATTTTTTATAGTAAAATTAAGAACAGTATTAATAAAATAATCATTCGAAAAAAGTTAAATGAAAAATTTGCCATTTATTTTTAAAAAATCAATATGTACTTAAATAAATACACTAGTATTTATTAAAAACAATTATTCAATAAAATTACTTATTTAAGTTAAATTGGTAAGTATGTATCTAGTAAAATGTTGCCATTTGTATTCATTACAAATCTAATTTATTGCAATGTTTCTTGATTTCGAGTAAAATTAATGGTTATTTAATTTTTATATTATTTTAATGAGGCTAATTAATTTTTGTTATATTTTTATAAGTCGTAACTTTTTGATTGCATAATAATCAAAAAGTTAAGAATCAAGACCAACATTATCACTGTTACAAGGGTGACATATCATATCACACAAATGACATTTTGTTGAGCTTAAAAGTAATTTTTTCTTATTTCCTTCTAATTAAATAATGTTATCTTAATTTAGATAATGACTACACTGTGATTTAGTTTTCTCACTGGCTTGCTGTGAAGTGGGCTGAAGTGGGAGATGAAATGCTTATTTAGCATAAAATATGGTGCTGTTGTGAAGGATACCGCATTGTGAAATAGTCGTATTGTTTTTGCACAAAATAGTAATTATGATTGTTATGTAATTAATGTAAGTTTGTAACTGTTCGTGATATTGTACGTTTACAAAGATGAGGGCGGTCGCGTTAATAAGCGGTGGAAAGGACAGCTGTTACAATATGATGCAGTGCGTCGGCGCCGGGCATACGATTGTAGCCCTGGCCAACCTCCAACCGATACATAAAGGTTACTATTGTCATATAATATACCAATTTAGATTAATTTTATACGTATCTATAATTTCATATATCATTATTGTATGTTTATAAGATGTTTATGAAATTGTTATTGCAAATGAAAACTATTTATAGGTTTTTACCAACCTGTAATAAATAATTATGTATACTTAATCTCTAACTAATCATTTCAATAATAATTAAAATTGTTACCATATTTAAATAAAACAAATAATTATTTCAATTTCTAATGAATATTAGTGTAACAACTATAGTTTCTAGTTATTTAATATATTGTATAACTTATATTGTAGATGAACTTGACAGTTACATGTATCAGACTGTTGGGCACCAGGGTATCAACCTTTATGCTGAAGCAATGGGACTACCTCTCTATAGGGAGGAAATTTCTGGTGTTGCAATCGATCAAGGGCGAAACTATAAACCAACCGATAATGATGAAGTGGAGGATTTATACAGACTATTGTTCAAGATAAAGGTACTGTAGAATATGGAAGAATATTCATACCAGATAAATATTTTGAAATATGATAAAGTGATAGAGGCTTAAAAACCAATTATTTTAATATATTATTGTAAATTTATTAAGTATATAATGTAAAGTTAATAAGAAATATATATGCTCTTTTTTATTGTAGGGTGAATTAGACATTGAAGCTGTGGCCTGTGGGGCTATTCTATCAGATTACCAAAGAATTAGGGTAGAGAATGTGTAAGTACTATTTAAGTTATCAATATGAATAATATTTTAAATGTATATAGCATGTTTAATTTATCATTATTTTACAATTTAAAAGAGATAATAAGAGCGGAATTGAAAAAAACATAGTTTATTGTTTGATTTTCCATAACACTTCATGCACTTTCTTATTTCAAATGTTCATTTGGTACAAAATTTTTTAGATGTCAAAGGCTCGGGCTTGTGTCACTTGCTTACTTGTGGCGAAGGAATCAGAAAGAACTACTTCAAGAAATGATTGCAAGTGGTGTTGAAGCCATCATCATCAAGGTTAAATAATTATTTTGTCTATTATACTAATTATTATGTTATTCAATTTTATAGTAGTCAAAATATGTTTTTATTTTTGTATATATTATTAAAGCAATGAAACATAATAATTTGTAAATACAATATTTTTACAATTCAAATTATGCTAACTAAACATCAGATTGACTCTATAGCTTAATGTTAATTCAAATAGACTTGATTTGAGATGATCTGGTAACATCCTTAAAAGTTTAGAACATACATACAAACATATATGTCTATATTCGACCGGTTTAGTTAAAAATAATTATATTTACTATGATAGAATTATTTTATTGCAAAATCATTTTGTAGTGTTGCTTCTATATTACACAATGAAGGTCTCCTCCTTTCCTCCTACTGTCTAATTTAAGCTAGGTCAATTAATGAGTCTTATATACATATATAGTAAACTATATATGTACATCTATATAATAATTGATCTTCTAATTAAAGCTGTGCATTGATGGTAAATTAGTGACTTAAATAACAAATTGTTGACAAACATTATTGTCATGTTTTATATTATGCTAAAATCATTTTCAAAATATGCAGCATTTTTGCTCTAAGTTTAATGCATATTGGTTTAGTAATTTTTCCAGTTTGGCAAGACAAAATAACGCACTCATTTAATAATGTAGGTAATGATTAAGTAGATAATAATAAGAAGTTAAAATATTTAAAGTTTTTGTTGAAATAAATGACACTCAAATGTTACTGACATTGATTTCCTCTTCTTAATAGTTTCATAATTGTTTGTAATTAAGATAAGCAAGTGTGTTTTACTTCTATTTAGATAATATCTGTGTCATATTTTAATATATGTATGTGTGTATGTTTGTGTAATCTGTCTTATGTTATCATAACTTCGTAATATTGTAAATATATAAAGTTACGATTTGACAATTGGATATCTTTAAACTTTGATTCTAGGAACAAGATACAATGAATCAAACTATTAGTACATACAGTAGGTATATTTTCCAAGTTTTCCATATTGTAATTGAATATATTTGAATGGATTCTAAGTAATTTTATAAAGGAATTAAGCTATCAGAATTTGATAAAAAAAACTTAAACCTTTCACCCTTTTTTAATAAATATTTAGTGTAATTTATTTGATTTATTCAGAGAAGTTGCTTCAATAATGATTTGTAAAGTATTTCTAAATTATGAATCCAATTGCGTAAAATGAATTTAATAAAAATATAATTAAAACGAATTTACATCTATACTAGAAAATCAATTTGTTATCTCAATATTAATAATATATCTTTGTTTGTAACAATCAGTAACAATGTATTCATGTTTTATGCTCTTGTTTAATTTAATTAATGTTTATGGTTTTTGTCTTATTAAAAATATTTAAAAAAAAATAAGCTGTAATAAATGTTCAGTATTTATTATAATTAAAAACATTGTATTGTTTGAAGATTGCCTATGTGTAAACAGCATTGTTAAAAACATTGCAATATACTTTGATCAATTCAGGTGGCAGCCTTAGGTCTGGATCCCAGAATACACCTGGGTATGACAATCAAAGAGATCCAGCCCCACCTTCTAGTCATGCAGGAGAAGTATGGACTCAATATCTGTGGTGAGGGCGGCGAGTATGAAACTTTTACCCTAGACTGCCCATTATTTAGAAAGAAACTAGTTATGTAAGTATATTTTATATTAGATTTCATTGTATTATATAAAAATTAGATGTTTTGTTCTTATTTGTAATTGATTGTTTACTTGTAGTTGATACTTTGAAAAGTTAATAATGCAAATACAGAATACAAACTGTCCTATTATGCGCCATGCAATTATATAATTATAATGATAAATTTATCTTTTTATGAAATGCTTAGCAAAAAATTAGAAGTAAATTAAGAAAAGACACTCCATGTAAAATTTTCAATTTGTCAATTTTTCTTTACAGAGATGAAAAAGAATTGGTAATACACACGGAGGACCATGTAGCTTCAGTTGGGTATTTGAATTTAAAACTACATCTAGAACCTAAAAAAAATTGCGATGGAACAATAAAACTACCTCCAACAGTGAAAAGCTCATTAGATTTTATAAAAGATTTGAATGATACCGTGTTTAGCGACATAAGTGATATAGAACTAAGTGAAACAGAGTTAGAATCTTTCGAGAAGTTAGAAAAGGAAGAAAAGATAAAGCAGAACGAACTGAACCCATTGCTCACTTACTCCGGGGACAGCCCTGCTCTTCTTCAAAGCATAGATACGGCTGATAGTAGTGATTCAGTAGACGGTTACTATTACGATGAGATGCATGATCCGGACGATATGCATCCAGTTTTAGACCATAGATCCATATATGGTAACAAGCATGGATGGTATTTCATCGGAGGAATTGTCGGTGAAGGTGTTGATACAGCTGTAGCCACCGCCGATGCTATGAAGAAACTCATTAGTAGGTAAACTTGTTCAGGAGCTTTTTCTGATAAATGTGCATTTTTTTTTATTTTGTGTAAAGAAATATTCCGTTGCTGATCTTAGTTCCTTATCCGTATGAGGACAAGGCTTAAGGCTTATTCGACTATACTGCTCCACTATGGGTTGGCAGATACACATGTGCCATTTTTTTCTACCGACACATGGAACATGCAGGTTATCCTTACAATGTTTTCCTGTCAGTGGTGCCAGGATTCAACCCAGAATCACCGTTTATGAGCTGCGTGTTGTAATCACTAGACCATCTCAAGTCAATCTCGACAATTTGTGCATGTTCTTGTGTAATAATACATTTATAATTAATCAATTATTGTATTGTATCTTATCTTTGACATTTTTATCTTAATATTAACGAAAATTTACTATCTGTATGTAATAGCGATTTATCATGTAATTATGAATTATCACGTTTTCAATTAACTCCTGAATTAACTTCATAATTATATTTATAATTAAATAATGATATTTTTAATGAATAGAAGACAATGTTACTTTCTTATCTAAGAAATAATTTATTTTAAAAAATATTCATAAAGTTACACCATATAGTTAATAAATATGTTAAACGATATAACATATAGTAATTTAAAAAACAAAATAGTTTTATTGAATTAAATGTCTATATGGATAAAATTATCAACGGATATTATAACAACAATTATAGGTTGTCTCGACTCTGAAGGCTTGACCTTACCTGAAATATGTTCTGTGAACATATATATGCGGGACATGGAACAATATGCAGCACTGAACGCTGTCTACGTGGAAAATTTCTCCTTTCCGAACCCTCCTACGAGAGTATGCGTACAGTGCCCTCTACCGAAGAACGTTGGTCTCATACTGGACGCGGTGAGTAAAATAAAAAAAAAAAGTAAAAATTAGGTGTTGAGCAATTATTTTACTTGATTTTGATAAGTCTGAATGCCCTAAAACACTGCATAAAATAGTATTTACTCCAATAATTAAAGAAGATAACTTAACAAACCTTAGACTTACCTATTCCATACGGTTTGCTAATAGCTCTGCTATACTGCTATTAGTTCTTTATTAATATATATTTATATATCATGTGACATCATTCCACTTATATCATATATGTACGTTACATTAACATCATACGTTAATTAATAATATAGATTAGTTTAGATCTCGTCCAGTCATTTCAAGGTCAAAATTATTTATATACTCCTTCCGTTGAAATATGTTTTATTTTAATGGTAAATTTAATCCAATGTCTAATGTGTAGGACGACCTCCGTGGTCGAGTTGTGTACACCGGTTTTCATGGGTACGCCACTCCGAGGTCCCGGGTTCGTTTTCCGACCGAGTCGATGTAGAAAAAGTACTTTCGTTTTCTATGTTGTCTTGAGTCTGAGTGTATGTAGTACCGTCGTTACTTCTGATTTTCCACAACACAAGTGCTTTAGCTACTTTCATTGGGATCAGAATAATGTATGTGATGTTGTCCAATATTAATTTGTTTATTTAATGTCAATATTTGTATTGTTTACAGGTTGCGTATAAACCAAATAACGTTAAAGATCAAGACTCAGACGGTTGTTCCAAAGAACGTGTGACCATGCATGTACAGGGTATATCGCACTGGGCGCCGGCCAATATCGGACCTTATAGTCAAGCGGTTAAGGTTAGTTTTTATGATACAATTGAATGAAAATAAATATTTAAAAAAAAATGGTTCATTACAGCAAAACGATGTTTAAGTGATATTTGTTTTACATTGATTACATGTGTTCGATGACTTAAAATCTACTATACAATATTGTGTTTTGTTTACTACATATGAGTGGACTGAAGGTCAGATAAATAATAAGGAAATTACTCGAATCGGCGTTACGAATTAGCTCGTAGATTTGTATTATACATTGATATACATCCAGGTAATTATTGAAATTCACGCTAACTAGACTTACTTAATTGTTCAGCGATCTAACTTAAATTTTCACATTGACATTGAATTTAACACAACAGCTGTGTTAAAGCCCGCTATAAGAAATTTACTCATTTGCAATTTAAATAAAAAGTTCAAATTGTGGCTACAATTTAAACTTTGTAAGTACAACTTTGTAAGAACAAACAAATATCACCTGTTGAGTATTCATGGGTAATGATCGCCTTCATACGCATTTTTACGCTGCCTGCGCACACCTAATATGATAGTGACTCCAAACGATTGATAGTGAGTTGCACCCAGACGAGTTTACACAGTCTCCTCGTGTGGTCAGGTGGGCGAGGTCGTGGGCACGTGCGGGCAGATCGCGCTGGTGCCGGGCTGCATGCGGCTGGCCGAGGGCGGCGCCCGCACGCAGTGCGCGCTCGCGCTGCGGCACCTCACGCGCGTGCTGCGCGCCGCGCACGCGAGGGCGCACATTCGCAGCGTCGTACAGGTGACTGGAATATTAATAGTAGCACTAGTACACGTGGAGCGATTGATCAATCGAATTATAGTTATCGTCGCCTCGACCACTGTTTAATTTATATATTTTGCTAAACAGTGGTCTCGCGCGGTTTCAAACGTTACTTCTTCGCCCCCGTAAACAAACCTAAAACGCATTTTTTTTCTACTGGAATATATCTAGAATAGACTAGAATATTCTAGTCTATAGATATATCTATAGCTATAACAGATTAATTTGCAGGTCTAGGTTCAGGCATATCTATTACCGGAGGCTTTAATTACAATATTTCAACATTGCATTATTATACTGATCAGTGTTTATTATTATTCGGAGTAATTAAACTTCCATACTCTTAAGCGACTCATTTCATTGACATGAACCAATATTACCCTGTGAATAATTTGTACAAAACGTCAGCGCGGTGTAAATAACTAGTAACGATACCTTGACAGTTTTATGAGAAAAAACGAACTTAATGTCCTTATATAAAGAAAAGTAAATATTCGAGACACGCTTTGAGTATTGGGTAGCGTTGTGACGCAGCGTGTTGCGCAGAGCGTGTGCTACGTGACGTCGCGCGGCGCGGCGCGGGAGGCGCGGCGGCAGCTGGAGCGGCGCACGGCGGGCGCCATCGTGCAGTGCGCGGTGGTGGAGGCGTTGCCGCGCGGCGCCGCCGTCGAGTGGCACGCCTGGGCGCACACCGACAACAACCGCTTCGAATGTGAGTCGCTCGCACCCGACACACGATACACACACGCCGTGACACGTAGTATATATTTTATTATGTATAAGCCAAAGATTTGAAATAAGTATCTATATAATAGTAATCTACACATTTGCCACGAACCTCTACTCAGCTTATGACCAATTGCACGGTATGATCTAACTTTAAAAGCTCAAGAGCGCTTATTCCGATTGCCGCCTGTCAATTTCTGTCATTTTTAAGTTTGTGTGCGTGTAACTGCGTATAGCTGTATAATCACAAGTACCATAGTCAAACCAATCGAGATAAAGTTTATTCGGTATATATTTTCTATCGGGTTTCATAATTAATTACTGAAATAATTATAATATATTGGATATAAACACAACACACACGACACACACAACACAAATAAAACAAAAACATTGAGTCAAATCTATTGTCATGCTTGGTAAGCTGAAAATATTACGATGTCTACGATTTCTTAAATAATTTTATTATCAACTTAACTTTTTAACTTATTGTCCAACTTTTGTATGATACGCAAGTTTTACAAAAATGCATTTGAAACAAATAATTCTTCAATAATAATTATCTTCAAAATGCATTTTGAACAAATAATTTATGAAATATCATTAATGTTTAGTGAGTTTTTTAATATATGAAACGGTGGATGTTTTTTATTCTATATAGCAAAGCCATCAATTATAAGTTTTTTATAAAACATATAATTTTGTATTTTATTAATTATTACAGATGAAGAAACCGGTTGCAGCGTTGGCGATTATAAAGTCGCTATAACGAGAAGGTGGAATTACGAGAATACAGTCGCTGCTATCGTCTGCTATGTTGCCACGGGTATGTGAACAGTGACCACTGTAATACGAAACGAACGTATCGAATGCATTTGTCTAAGCGTGACACACTAATTATTATTTATATATTTTTGTGGAAACAAACAGTACATACAACCACAAATAAATGTTACATTTTTTTATGTTAAGTTTGAAAATAAGGATTTTTTTGAACAATAGGCACATAAAAAATGTTGTACATAAATATTGCCTTCTATAAATAGGGAATGTAGAACTTTGTGTCAATAAATAACAGGTAATATACTACATTGCTGTGTAGTGAGTGACATTTCGGTATGATTCTTATTATTATGTCAAACTTAACTTTGAACTGTATCGAGAATGTATGAATATATTTTTTTTTACTCACCCTTCGAGTCTCAAAAGCATGGATTTCTAACATTATTTATAATGATGGTAGAAATAGCTAGCTAACATCATCTTGAAGCGTCCTTCAAGCACCTAACGTAGTTTATAAACAAAGTACTTGCACGTAATGGCAAATTAATTAAACCACATAATTACCATGGATAGGTATTTTGTTTATTAAAAAGCATACATTTTTAGCTTTATCGATGATAATTTGTTTAAAAAAAAAAACGAGCTTTATAGTAATTACATATCTGTTACATCTGCCATCTTACTTACTACTATTAGTAAGCTATATTCCGTCGAAAATGAGTCGCTACCATGACGATCATTTGTCAAATCAAACAGCGCTCGGTTCCCCGTATTCCTGTTAAACATTACGAACCCTTTATACGAAATCGAACTTTTTCGCAAAGTGAAACTGGCACTTTGCGCAAATTTACTAAGGATTATACAAAAGATATGAATGAATCTAATCGATATCAAACTTTGCTTTGAGTGTGTGGATTGTACGACCCGTAGGTTCGTCTCCGTCGACGTGCCAGGTGTCGTTCCCGGACGCGGAGGCGTGCGCGCGGCACAAGCGCAGCGCGGGCGGCATGTCGGCCGCCGACCTGGACGACGTGCTGGAGTACGCGCTGCGCAAGCTGCTCAACGACTGCACGCGGGACCCGCTGCCCGCGCTCTACGTGCGGATATTCTACCAGGTACCGCCCCCTCGGAAGATATACCCAGATCGCAGTCGAATAACCCACTCGTAGTTTTCGATATAAATATTATATGCTTTAAAAGTTACAATGTTTGCAATTAAAAAATTGTAAGTATTTTTTATCGCAGAACAAATTGAATAGTTCAACTTCTTTATTGCTATTAATTTAAAAATTCATTTAATTTTTCGTAGCAGTTTAATCTTGTTTTACCCAAATAAAATAAAATATAGTATGCACGTTTTCAATATATAAATAAATTGTAATTATGAATACGTTAGTATCTACATTCCAAACCGGTGGTATGTTTAAGTTTAATTCAATCATATAAAATATACTCGCAAGAGCCTAAACGAATAAAGCATATCGAAGGGGCTAGGCGTCGACTTGTTATCCAACATGATGATTTTCGATATTCCCATCAACTATGAAGCTTTTCGGCTGTCACGTGTTCGTCTACGTCAAATATCGTACATGCTGGCAACGATAAAAAAGAAATAAATCCCAATGAAACTATTTGATGCTTCGACAAGCATATTTTGTTTTTGTATGAGTGTATGTGTACGAAGTGCGATCCGAGTTGTAAGTGCGAGCGCGGTGGCGGCAGGTGTGGGGCGCGCCGTCGCCGGAGGCGCTGCGGCGCGCGGCGCGGGCGGCGGGCGAGCGCGTGGGCGCGCGCGTGGCGCTGTGCGCGGTGCCCGTGTCTGCGCTGCACAACGCCTTCACCTTCCTGTCCATCAGCGGCCTGCGGCTGCAGGAGTGATCGGATGAAAACGAACGTTGATGCGTACGCTCCTCTTTCTATTGTTGCGTCTCCGATTTATGATAGATTTCGTCCTGAGTCTTAGATCATAGATATTACGGTAATCGACCACTCTTTCCATGTAGTTGTTTGAGATTGGTATAATTTCAATCGAAATGGTATATCGATTACGCAACCTATAACAGTACAATATCGTCAATGAATATAATGGTTAGCGAAACAAAGAATATTATTATAGGATTTCTTTGGATTGAATTGTTTTCTTTCATAAAATAGTATTTGATCACCAGAGTATATTTGCAAATTACCAAGATTAATGTAATGTAATGTACGTACAAAATGCCAATGCTCTAGAGAGCTATATTTTTGTAACATTGGATTTTATATATCTAACTTGTACAGCCCATTTCGGGAAAAGCCACCTTTGTACACTTTGATTTTATATTTTAATCTGTAATAAATAAATTAACAGTACATTATCTAAACATAGCCGTAATTGCTTAATTTTGTAGCTGTATTTATGAATAAATGTATCTATAAAAAAATACTACAAATAAATTACTATTGGAGACTCAGTAGCTTAACGATGGATAAAAGTAGAATATTAACAGTATTTGTATACTTACATATTCCATGCGAATTACTGATAGTTCTGCTGTATTAATTCTACACATGTTTGAAATTTAAATCCAATTTACATTCACTTGTAGTTAATTTTTTGTCTGTTATTTTTTTTTCATTTAATAAAACATAGTATTGTCACGACTACATAACTTTGTGAAATTAGTTAATACTACATATGTACCTTAAAAATTATTTAAATATAATTAAGAACTTTATAAAATTTCGGATATGACAATGTATGAAATATGTTTCGGATAAATATTTTATATCTAAAGGAAAATATATTAAAAATTAAAATCTTATATAGACTTTTCAATAAAAAAAAAAAACGAAATATATCAAATTGAATATAAAAAAGTAAAAATCTGGCAATTTTTATTTCGAAAAACATTCATTCTTGAGCGTCACATTCAGTACTGTAAGCTATTGTAAGCTAAAAATTAACGAACCTTAGATTTACTTATTTCATGTGGTTTATAATATAGGCACGACTATATTATGTACTGCAAACAGTTCTTGATCAATATATCTTTATAATACAAGGCTGTCCTACTAACATCCATTTTAATTTTACTGCTAAAGTTCCTGTTCAATTTCATAAACATTAAAATCGCCTTTTTTTTCTAATAATTGTCAGGTTATTATTCAAGATCTCGCTTGACCAATGATATCGCGTCAATTCAATGTTGTTTGTTTGTTTGTCTTTACTTCTGGTGGTTGGTATTGTTTTTTATCTACAATTATCTTTAAATCTATTTATAATAGGTTAAGAAAAACCCGTTCAGTAACCTTTTTTTCTATGTTTGTCAATCGATTTTCTTTTTTTAATATGTGTTATCGATAAAAAAAAAATGATAACACCAAACAGCTTCTGACTTTTTATTAGTATAGTCGGTAATGCGACTGTCTCTTCTCTCGTAAGCTCTCATCGTGAAATATTTATTTGTAATATTTTTTTGAAGTCAATAATTGTTGCTAATATTTATTTCATGGTTTTGTTTTCAGGTATCCAGCCCATGAAATACAAATGCAGATGCTTTATTGCCGTTTTAAAAATATATTTGCTGAATATTTTTCAGTGTTTATAAAATTTTGTTAATTATGCTACCGAGTTTACCATATTTTAAGTCAAATTATATAAATTATTTTTATTGCATATATTTGTGTTTGATTTTCTCAACATAATAAAAACAAAGGGTCAAATTAAATTTACTTTATTTTTTTTACAAAATTGACCGAACAGTGCGAGATTTCTAGAACGTTTACACTTGCATTAAGTAGACATAAAAGTTATAATTATTTCTCTTACAAGTAAGTCTTATTCACCTGTGTCAATAAAGCAATGCGGATTTATGGTGTCGAGACACCGAAACCAGTTGTGTATATCATAAAAAAGTTACATGATTTGATGAAATAATCAGTTGACATCATTTTTATCTTAAAATTGTCACTAAGTAAATTATGATTAATAATAAAGAAAGCATAATTATAAACTAAACTCGATACATTACACTTAATCAGTATTAGTTGAAGTTACTGATTATATTTCTAATACAAGTTATAATACACAACAAACTGGGGATAGATTGCACTCAGCAGTGGTTAAAAGACGATAGCGCGCAGAAAGTATCGTAAGTACAGAGAACGCATAAACTTTATAAAATGCTCCTAAGATGGTTTATGCTTCGATATTCATCAAATTTTAAAGTCAATGTATTATAGAATTGTTTTACAAAAAAACTTAAACCTTTTTTTCACTTCAAAACTGAACACCAACAACATTAGATTTGTTGTTGTATCGTAATAAAGAATTAAACCAAATAAATCTATTTTATTTAAATGCCAAATAGATATATAATAATATAAAAATGCCAATAAAATTATTGGCATAACTTTTATTAAGATTTATTGAAAAACAAATTCTATAAAACGTGACTGACAACCGTACTATAGGATTAAGTCAATCCTTACATATAATATAACAATGCAGATTCACAGGACATTGTTTCGAAAATATGTGTAGTAGTCTTGATAAATCTTGAGCATCGCCCAGGAAATTAATAATGCCTAATTCGTCTATTTAATACTATATAAATGGTTTGAATAAATAATTTCTCATAATCAAAATAAACATACTATACTCTGCTATATAATTTATTTTATAATAATCTTTAATCATTGGGCTTGTACAATTTCCAGGGCGAAGGTTAATAAATTAGAAGATAAAGGTAGCCTATGTTTTGTACTTTGAAATTAAGTCAAAATGCTAGCTAGGTACTGGGACTGAAAAAGAAGAGATTATCATTAGGATTTATTTATATAAAGACTTACAATTTAAAGTTTCGTAACATAATTTTATTATTAAAATCTTATTTCAGAACCGGAATAACTTGCTTCTGTTATTCAACTAGCATTTTGTCTTAAGCGAAATAAATTGTCACTTGGAAGAAGAGCTGCTGGATTTCACTCGTATAATTAAACTAAAAAAACCTAACGATCTAGTAATATAGTTTTTAATCAACAATGTATTTTAACAGTAAAAATTAATCATTATGTGTCGGTAATCGGATAAATTCTGTAAATTTTTATTTATAAGTAAATAAATTCATTTTGGACATCACAGTCATCCTCAAGTGAATATTCTCATATTTTTCGTTTATGCTCGATTATAGTATATAATACATATAATTATATATATATATATATATATATATGAATAATGATTATCGGGTATAAGTTGTATACAGTTGTATCCATATAAAAGTAATAACTAAAATAAATACCTTATTAAGCAAAATTAACAATACCCTAAAATTAACCTAAAATCAAAAAGAAAATGCGCACTGTCTTCTTTTTTTAGATCATTTTTGAAATGATTTGCTATCTTTTGCCAATCACTAAACAAAGAATTTGCATTACAAATGCATTAAAAGGCAGATTTTTATAATATACAGTTTATTTTCCAGTTTTCGAGAAATTATTTGCAGAGAAAACATTCTAATTAAGATACTTTCCTTTATATAAACCACACACATATAAACAATAATGTCAGAATCGATGAAATCATTTCCATAACAAAACAACAGCACATTACTCGATCTCTCGTACCCTATTCTCCTTCGACATAAATAACACGGGGACGCATACATGATCTGTCTCGCTAACATTAAAAAAAATATTAATATTAAAATAGTATGATTGCCCAGCTACCCATATAGTGAAGTTAGTATTAAATTACTGTACAGTTCATACGTCGCCACGTATACATAGCCTACGATTCAAAGTCATATTACCGAAGCGAACGAGAGTTAGACGTAACGAAGTACCTACGCTATACATATATTAGGGGGCGCCGTCGTCGGGGCGCAGACGGCTCTGCAGGTACTGGCGGTGCGCGTACTTGTTGAAGCGGCGCTTGGCCATGAACAGCGTGGCGATGGTGCGCGGCGCCAGGCGCACGGCGGCGGCGCGCGACGTGATGCCGCCGCGCCGGCACTCGCCGCACGTGTAGTCCAGCACGTGCAGCGCGCTGCCCGTCGCCCTAACGCACTCTGCGGACACGCCACTCGCTCACACTCCGCTCGTCTCGCGGCGTCGGCGCCGGACGAGCTCGTAATCGCTCCGCTCGTAATCGTCTTACATGTTTACATGTCATGCTTTCCTCTATATTGTCTTTCTAAACACATCTAACACGAGACTTAAGCTTCCTATATTGTGACCTTTAAAGTGTATGAAACTTCATCGGATACAGACTGTGGTCGGCGAAATTTACAATGAAGTATTGACATCGAGAGTTAAAAAGCGAATATATGGTAAAAGCGTAGAATATAAACGTACATAAAAATCTTATGTATAAAATGAATTAATGTAACCATGCGTATCGATGCATTAAAAATGGAAGCGTAAAGCGTAAACATGAGGATACAGTCGTAAACTCTCTAACGGATATTTAGCTGTATCCTCGTGTTTGTCGAAAGAGAACAAGCTTAACCCTGGACATGATGCGACTCGCGCATTAAGCGTCGCTCGTCGCAGTACGTCCGGCGGGTTGCGGGAGGGTCGGGTGGTGGGGAGGGGGGTCAGCTGGCGCGCTACGGCGGTGACGTACCTTGATGCAGTTGCCTATCGCAGAGCTTACAAATGACGAGCTGCATGGTCCCCTTTGGCCCGATGAAGGAGCGATCGCACAGCGGGCAGTAGCGACCGATGCGATACGCCCTACGTACGCACACACACATACGGACCGTACGCGCACAAGCACCGGAACACAGAAACACGCCATTAGTATCAGTCGAGACCTCGCCGCCTCCACTTTGTTACTTCTCATCCGATGGCTCGTTTTATTATTCGTTTTATTTATATATGTGTTACTTTTGTGAGGGTAAAGTGTAAACGTTTTAATAGCAGGAGGAAAATTAATCAAAAGATAACAAATAGAGTAGCCCGTGTTACAAAAAGAAGATACTGGGACCCGTAGACTTTGAAACACACACACGTTCTAAACCGATCTATCATAAAACAGTTAATTATTTTACTTACAAAAAAATATACAATAATAGTTAATATAAATCCACAAACTTCTAATAAAATCAAATTATTTTTCGACAAAATTAAAAAAATATATAATTCGAATATTTTTCATCTGTGTCAAGAGCCAGAAAAACAAGTAACAAAGTCATTTCAGTTAGTGATTGCTTCAATAATGACATCGAGAATATTACGCCCGTGTTAGTTAAAAAAAATATGGAATGAAGTTAGTTGGTATTACAACGGCTGATGAGATGTCGACATCCATTGCCTAATGATGGAAATATTAATTGAGGCAACATTATAAAAAACTACTGTACTAAAAAATTAATATAATCAATGAAAATAATTGTTGCATCAATTAGATTAAAAGATTGAATTAAATTACCAATAATTATAAAAATGAAAATAAGACAATGAAGTAGGTTTTAAGCTGACACATTATTAAATATTGTAATTATAATCACAATATAACTGTTTTTTTATCAAAGAACATTATGTGACTCTACTTTATTGTCATACAAAGATTGTTTGTTCAATAATAATAATTTA
The DNA here is from genome assembly GCF_905147765.1 of Vanessa atalanta. NCBI lineage: Eukaryota > Metazoa > Arthropoda > Insecta > Lepidoptera > Nymphalidae > Vanessa > Vanessa atalanta. The sequence goes on from NC_061884.1 coordinate 4,257,575, forward strand.
AAATTTAAGCACAATGAAATAGTGCCTAATTTACTGAATATGAAAAAAGAACAAACAACCTTCGTTACTTAAGTAATTATTGAAATAACTTATATGAAGAGATGTGGAGCATGCAACTTATTACTATTACCAAATTCTTCTAAGCAATAGTCAACCATCTTATTTGTGAACATGAACATCAGCATTGAGCAGATGACCTTTTTATTATATAGGTACTAAAACATGAAATACCATCAAATTTCATAAATCCAAATCTAAGTTTTATTATTTAGAAGAATTGAGTGGTGGGGGATATGTGCTGAGTAAGAACGCTGCTTGGAGTCATTAAAGAACATTATGCGGGGTCAAAAATGCTACAATATACCAGAGACAAAGCGGGTATCGACAGAGTGAGACAGGAATGGGAGAGCTTGTGTTAGTCAACATTGAACACGCATGAAATGACGTGAATACACAATGTCTACCAAGACCAGTTAACAAATTACACATAAATCATCGAAACTTTGTAAAAAATCTTTGTACTTTTCGTCTGCGTCCTTCGATGTTTATGCAACTATGGGTTCACGTTTTGTTGTTGCCCCTCTTGATTTTACTTGAAAAACAATATCGAATAACTTAAGTATGGTTATTCTCAAGTCTCAGAGAAACATTATATTAGGGAACTTCATTTTGTATACAATTATTTTTATACATATTTGTGCTTGGTGTATCTTACTGACGTTTTGATAAAAAAACAGAATCATAACTCATAATTATGGATAAAAGTCAAACAACTTCTGTATTATTACTGACATATTACTTCCTCATAATTTATCACAAAAATATGGCACTTTCTTTATTCAAAACATTTCAGATTCTGTACTATAAATACCTATTTTTCTATGTAATTTTAAACCTAAAACCATTTATGTCAATTAATCCACCATTTTTTATGAGGTAAAACACATTGGTGTACTTTATAGAATTCGGAATGTAAGATAACACAAATACATTAAAAGGGAAAATTTTTAACAAGGATATTCGGGAGTCGAATCTCTTTATCAGACTCCTTGGTTTTTTAAATTTTCACCTAAATATTTTTAAGTCATATTTTAAATAGCAAAAATGTTTGTAGTTAATTAACTTTTATTTCACTCGAAGTAAAATAAAAAAATATCTTTAATACTTTAAATTGTGCATTATTTTTGCCAGTTAATATATGATATAATTTTTTGGGGGGACATCATTTCATACGAGGCTACGTTTTATTAGAAAAGACATGAAAATTAAGACACAACTTTGTCTTATCTAAGAGACTGAGAGTAGACAAAACTTGACGTCGTACATAACGTCGTATGAAATATATTTTATTGGTTTTCTATAAAACTACTTAATACACACATTCAGCTCTAACTGTGTAATTTGACGGTCGTACGTATTAAATGTAATAGTAATATTTATTTAAAATTGTGAAAATTTTTAATTCGATTTCGACATTTAAAATTAGTTTCTAGGCATAAATAAAAATAACATTTAAATAGTATTGCGTCATCAGTCAGTCAAACTACGTGGTCACAGTTAGAGCCGGTCGTGCGTCGGGTTCGCTGCGAGCGATAGAGACCTGGCGCAGGGCGTGCACAGCGAGTGCGAGTAGAGCTTGTGACCGCCGGGGCCGCGCCGGGTCTGGTGGTGCCACTCCGCGTCCGGCCCGCCCGGCTCGCGCGCGCCGCACGACTTGCACACGGCGCACTCCACGCAGTGCCAGCGACCTGCGGAACGCGAACGTTAGTGGCTTCGGGGCGGGAGGCCGAGCGTCGCCGGCGAGGAGCTCACCTGTGGGCACGGCTTGCAGCCCCACGCAGTAGATGTGGAAGCCGCGGTCGCAGAGGTCGCAGAACAGCATCTTGTCGTCGTCGGCGGGTCGTGCGCAGGAGCAGCACGTCTTGCACTCGGCGCACTGCCACGCGTACTCGCGACACTTGCGGATCGTGTCCGCGCTCAGATCCACGCACGACGGGTGCACTGGAAGAACATCGACTGGCTGGTCTTACTTCGATATAAACTAGGGGAACTCCCAAGCGATAAAACTAAACATAGAAATCTTTTTTTTGAGCACCTTATTAACACACCTAAATTAACTGATCCTTACAGTATATCTTTGACTTTAAATATATGTAAAACCTTTAGATTGATATATTCTCTGAAAGTCACATTAATTCAATCAATAATCATTTGAGATTATGAAGGTGATAACAACAATCATCATATTGATCATAATTATATTACAATAGTGATTACACAAAAAATACAGTAAATTAATTAGTCACTATTCAATCTTGTTAATGGAATAAAAATTTAGCAAGTTTAAAAAGCAAACAAGCAATAAATTGGGAAAAAAACATATTGTGCAAGTATTCAGCCATACTCACGCTTAGCGTTGCAGTTGGCGCAGACGAGGAAGCGCTCGTGCGTGTACTTGCGGTTGGCCTCGAGCCGCAACTTGCACACGCGGCACGTGTCCACTTCCTCGTCCTTGATGGCCGCCGTCGAAGCCTCCGCTTGGCTGCTTCTTTTGGTTTTTGTCAATTTTTTTCGCTGCAAAAAAACATTAACAACTTACTTTGTAATAAAAACATAACTCTAGATAATTTCGTCGTCATTATCATATATTTATCACACTAAAAGCATAATGGAATAAGTTTTGTTTGTTATTTGATTTATCTTTCTCAGACTTTTAAAGATAATTCATAGAAAATATTTCTGTGTCAATAAAAGAGGCAAAAATTAAGCTCAATAGCTAGAACTTATTAATTTTAACCAGTAGTTTTAGAAGTATTGCGATATATTTAAATACGCGGGGCGTATTATACGATTTAACATAGTACGGGCGAATAGATTGTCTAATGATTTTTTTTACTCATTTGTAGTAAAAAACATCTCGGAATAAAATACGTATCTTCGTGATAGGACTTCGCACTAACCCGTCTGGGTAGGTACTACCCATTCATGATATACTCTTGCCGCTAGCAAAAAAACTTGGTATTGTTGTTCCGGACGGAGATGAACACTTACCATCCCGTGATTCATCCTTATTTTACCCGTATGAAGTCGAGGATGATTGACACATCACGACATTATAATGTTTTGTGTGTGTATAAAATTAAATTTTAAATCTTATACTAACTACTGAATAAAATAACTCTGATTCGATCATCACCACCATACTTCGCTTGTTCTTGATGACTTTAACAGCCATCTATATACTTGACTCCCTTTCTCGTTCGGGAATGCTGATGTATTGATTGTCGGCACTATAAGAATGGCTGAGACTCTCAAATACGTGACGGTATTTATAGATGAGCTTAATAATAAGTCCCTTGATTGGCTATTAAGACATCCCACGTTGAGAAGGATCACTGTCACCTCCACTGAACTACATTGCAATATACAAGCCATAGATTGTCTCGTAATAAGTCATGCGCCTCACCTTGGCGCTCCTCAGCAAGTCGTGGTCCGACTCCGACGAGGAGCAGCGCGAGCCCCACTCCGCGTCGGACTCCGAGCTGGACTCCGGCGGGGAGGCGGGCGCGGGCGGGGCTGCCAACGCCGTGTTCAGCGGGAAATATCTGGAAACGGATATCGGATCGGTGTCATCGCGTCTACCGTGTCGTATATGAAGCAGAACAGAAGTCAAATAATCTGGACCCCAATTAGCAAAATAATCGTTAATCCGATATAAATTAAAAATATCTAAAAAATATTGATCACCTTAGACAACCCTGTGTCACGTATTCGTAGTTAAATTAGATTATAGTAGCGGGACGCTATGATGGCCGTTTTGACGTTTGCCCGCTCATGAAGTTTCGTATTTAATAAATAGTTACATCAAAGGAGCAAATTGTTGTTCTTTATTGTCAATAGTGACGTGCAGTCAGTCATAAAATTTATCGAATGTGATTTCTAAACTACAAATATTAGGGTACCGCTAAGATAACTTTTTTTTTTTTGCGTAAACGTGTACGTCACACTCGACCTCGTAGTCGGTGTTATATTTGTGTTGACAGTAAATATTTTATCTATTTTATAAATTATTTATTTTATTTTATTTATATATGTTTATTGTAGAAAATGATAATAGAAATAATATTAGTATTCAGAACAGGCAACAGAACGTACCTACATCATTACATGGGAAAGACGAAAGAGGATTTCCGGTCATGAAATAAATGTGAAAATAGATAATATTTTAGAAAATGAACTTATAATTAATGTGACTCCGATTGGATGATATGGATATGGACGACTCCGATTAAATATAGCCACTAGTGTTTTTGGTTTCTTTTTTTTTATATATTTTTTTAAACCTTTTTAGTCAGATACTACTTGCAACAAAAACTTGAATTAAATTACTTGCATAAAAACAAAGATTTTAATGTATTATATCGATAATAAATTTACATTTCACATCACTTTTTTAATGTGTCTAAACGGCCATCGTATCTTGCCGCTAGAATAATATATTTAGGAAGTTTCGTCCCACCTGAGGTCCTGCGGCGCGTAGACGCGGTAGCAGTGCTGGTACTGGCCGGGCAGCAGCGCGTGCGGGTAGAACCCGTGCGGCGGGCGCACGCGCAGCGCGGGCGGCGCGGGCGGCGGGCGGCGGCGCTGCACCGTCAGCGACTGCAGGTCGGCGCAGGCGGGCCGCCTCAGCGCGTTCATGCGCGCGTTCCACTCGCTCGCCGACGCGATGGCCGCCGCCGCCATGTCCTGCGAGATGAGAACGCACTTCGTGACTTCTCTGGCCAGTGTCGTTGCAGGCCGGTGAAAAACAATTCGAAAACACGGTCAGACCACTGTTAACACTTCATTTTGTTAATTAACATAGCTAAATTTCTTTTAAAAATTGATAATCTACAGTGTCAAATTAAGTGGTTATAAATATCTGAAATATACTATTTCAGCTGTAACCACAGATAAAATCATACAGTACGTTTTATATCTTTACGTACATACAGTAGACTAGACCTGTTATTATATTTATCAGCTATTATTTTTCAAATTATTGACTATGCTTATTAAGTACCAGTAATTGCAAAAAATTTACTTGTTACTGTAAATGTACCTATTTTATAATTGTATTTTATAGATAGTAGACCTGAAGCGCGAACAATACAGAAAGCTACTCTTGCTACTACAACTCTACCCCTCGGATACCTTAAAACCGTGTTTTGAACTGAATCGTACCCAAACTTCGAAGACGCAAATATGTATTAATTTATTCCGCTAACTGTACCTGTCTAGTTTTCTCGGGATCAATTTTCGGCAGTTCCGGTTTTTGATCGATGATTTTTTGTTCCTTCATTTCTGTCTTTTCAATTTTAATTTCAGCCTTTGTTTCATCAATCGTGTCTTCTGCCGGTTCAGCGAGCTGCTTCTCGCGTTGATGACATCTGAATTCCTCATATTTGTGCGGGTAATCAGAAAGCATTATATCTAATACTTCACTGGCATCTACTGCCGTTATACCTAGGGTAAAAAATCACAACAAGTATTATGTGAAACCATATAGAGACAAAAAATATCATGTAAAATAAATATAGATTTATATAATTCAGCCAATCCCTTCTTAGTACCTTACATTCATTAAAAATTTTACTTACCAAGATCACAGAGGGCTTCCGTGACTAGTCCTTTGCTAAGCACATAGTCCCTCTCTTCTCCGGTAATAGTCCGTCTTTTCAATTCTGGATATCGTCTCTTAAAACTCTTCACACTCAGGAACATCGCAACTTGCTCTTGTATCATCATAACCTAAGAATATAGAAATATTTATATATAATAATGTGGTTTTGTAAACTGTATAGATTTATTTATTAAATCATCGTATTTACATTACCATATTTGTTTAGTAATTACTTTCTAAAAGTTTTACCTGAGGTTCTCCTTCCGACTTTTCAGGCGGTGGCCATGTGTATTCTTTAACATCGGCAGCCGTCCATACTTTATTACTGTAAAAAAAATCTCTTTTAGTAATAAATATCTTTTATCATAATTCAACTAATTTTACTTGAATTACTTTTTAGTTTTTATACAATAAATTAATTTAATACAAAAATACTATTTTGGCTTTAATATATGAGTAAAATAATATTTTATGAAATAAACTGTTGGATAACCTAATAATTTCTATATAAACCTTTACACGGGTGCAAAGAAATTAATCCTCGTGATACTTTTAATAGATATTTATGTAAAGTACCATCTACTATAAATAGAACATCATTATGTGTTTGCAACCAAACCTGGCTGATAATATATTGACACTACACATATGTAATTTTTGGTGTTTAAAACATATTTTTGCATTTCCAGAACAGTTTTTTTACTGAATAAATGAAAATATCCATTCAAAGAAAATGTTTTAAAATGCTACATAATTACTGTATAAAATTTTAATAAGGATGTAATATTGAACGATCATACAGACTGTTTATTGAGATGACTAGTTTAATAAGATTTTAGGTCTAATTAGATAATATTTATTAATCACTGTACCAACATAGTGAATGAAAGTAACATTATTATTTTAATGTATTGTATATAAACATAGAAATAATAAATAAATATTCAATTATTGTAAATATTTTATGAAGAACATATCTTTGTATAAAGTAAATTACATACAAAAAAATTACTTTGTAATCTATATTAATAAATTATAAATGCAAAAGTAAATCTGTCTGTTACTCTTTCACAGCCAAATTACTGACCGAATTTGATGAAATTTTGTATGGAGCAAGCGTAAATCTCAAGGACATAGGCTTTATACCTAAAATCTACCAATCAACCCCTAAAACGCGAGCAAAATCGTGGGCAAAAATTAAATTTATGAAATATATCTAACATATATTTCATAAATTTACGTACTCTAATAGCTTATGGTATTTAAGGAATTTGGTGTTGATTACCATTGATATACATTGTTCACCATCCATCATGACATATCACTATGAAGTATTATTATTTAATAGATTGAAATTAATTTCATAACTTTAATTATTTTACTCTGTTAATTATTATGTATACTATAAACAATCTTAGATAATATGTCTGTTGCACAAAAATGGAATCGAAATATTTTGGAATACAAAATATTTTAATATGCTTTCTTTTCTTACCTATCAAATAAATCTGCAAATTTAGACTTCCTTATTTTGCTACTATCATTGGTCGAACTTTTAACAGAACTCTGCGAATCTTCGTCAAGTAAATGTGAGGGCCTGAAAATATTATGTTATTGTTTAAAGTTTAATGTAACAAAATTAAAAAAGGTCAAGAGTTTATTATCTCAACATACTTAGCGGGAGTAGCGTTGTCATCCATCATGCAAGTCTCTTCTTCAAACAACTGAACAGTAGTAGTCGCTGGACCACACACTCTTCCATAAATCCCCATAGTTTCCTGTCAAAAATATTGGTGGTAAAAAACCTATTTTTTGGGAGATTTTTATTAAAAAAGTAAAGAAAGGAAAAGGAACCTACTAGATAAGTGAGATATATATGATTTTGAATTAATTAGAAATATATTTATTACCTTCATGTACATTGCACCTCTACCGCCGCCTCGGCCTCGGCCGCGACCGCGCGGGCTACGTGCAGCTGCCGCGCGACCTCTTCCTCCGCGGCTGCCTCGTCCACCTCTGCTCCCGCGACCTCTTCCTTCGCTTATCATCTCAGCCGATTTTAAAAATGGATCCTCCATTTTAGGTAGTGTCGTCTCCAAAACAACTTTTAAATCTGGAGAGCTGCCAAAAAGCTGCAGCTCCGTCGAGGAATTTCGTCTTCTACTCGTCAGGGGTGTAGAACATACGGAGGGCATTTTATCGAGCGCTTCTGTCATACGTGGCAATTTAATGCGCGAGCTAGTGGGATCTATTTCCTCTTCCTGTTTTTGCTCGATAAAAAATTTGTTTGCAGCCTCTACAACAGGCTCTGCTGTAGGTGTAGAATTCGGCTCCGTGTCCAATCGACGACCTCGCCCACGACCTCTGCCTCTCGGTTTCACAAGTATCACCGGACGATCCCTTTAATAGATAAAGAATATTTTTTTTACTAACAATTGTACTACCTTAAAATTAAACTAAAATTAATATTGTTTACACCTTTAAAGACGTATAACTTAGAATGTTACACACATCAGATATTAATTTTAAGTGCTTAGTGATAAGTTGATGGTGTTATTTTTTTCAATAATAAATAATAAAAAAATAAATAAACAAAGATTTTCATAAAATTACTTTACCTAGATAATCGAAGTGATCGCTGGGGTCGTTCTTCGAGTGCTGTGACAGGCAGGTTGATGACCGTTTTCGAACCTTCTGAAACAGGTAGTTTTCGCGGACGTCCACGCTTTTTAGGCTGTGGTGTCATTTCAACAGGTTTAGGAATGTCATGTAAGAAATCATTAGATTTTATATTGTCCACTTCTAGAGGATCCCGAGCCATTTCTTCAGGACCCATACCAAAATCTCGAGATTCAGAGTTATCATTGAAAATCATTTGAACCTCGGGTCTACTTTTTTCAACGGATATACTCTCAGATAATAAATCTGGACTACAAGTCGAAGTACTCGATTTTAAATCAGGGCTCAGACTTTGGTTGTTTTCGGTGTGATTAAGGTCACTAAAAGGCATGGCTTGTAACTGTTTTGCTTGTTTTGCTAAAATGTTATGTATTTCAGAACTTCCATTTTTAGCACAATTTTCATTATTTAAGAGCGAATGATTTCTAGCGCCTTGTTTTATCTCCAAAGGTTTTACAGGTGGTGATACGGGTGATGTTTTCGCAACTATAGGTGTAATTGTTAAGGATTTATTAGACAACAATTGACCAAGCTTTATTCTCTTTATTTCAAGCATAGAATACTCAGATTCTTTGCTGTGTGGTGGGCTTGTTTCAGTTGTTGAAGGTCTTTTGCCCATGTTTCGTTTTGCCAATGGAGACTTTTCTGAAGTCTGTAATATTCTTGAGCTCCTTAATCTTTTACCCATGGGCATTGGAGTATCTGCGTGAGGTTTTCTTCTGCTATTTATTAAGTTCTTTCTTTGATGAGCATCATTCATCATTTCATGAGTATTTTCAGGTGAATAAGATTGTTCAGATTTTTTCGATTCTTCCGTGATAATTTTTGCTGATGCTCCTTGATCAGTTTTGTTAATTTTTAATATTATTCTTGGAGAATCTTGGTCAGGACTTTGATGGGAAATTTTATCTGAAATATTAATTTCAAGAGGTTTCGTAACATTTTCATTAGCTTCTTTACACAGTTCCTGCATAGAACGGACTTTTAAAGGTGCTACACTACAGCTTACATCATTCGTTCTAATGTCTTTTATTCGACTGCAGTCAGCTGTATCATTTTCTGTTTCTAACTTATTTTTTTCTAAAAGTAAATCATTTTTAACATTTATATGTTTTGAGGGTGATTTAGGGGAATCCATCAATAATGATGATGAATACTTGGCAGTATTCATTTTATTCCCCATATCTCCATCCAGACTTTTTTCTTTTCTAGTTTCTAATAATTTTTTAAGTAAAGTACAGTTTTGCCTCATGGGACTGTTTCTTTGTTTGACTCTTTCAATGGGATTTTGTGTTATTGAAATTAAATCTGATTGCAAATTAATTGCATTATCATGTGTATTCCTCTCTGTTAGTTCATTCTCTGAAGATTCTTTCGAATTTGTTGGCATAATATGTGAAGAAAATTCTGCCATATTTGCCTTTGCTTCTGGTGAAAGTGGCTGAGTTACAGTTTTCAATAAGTTGTCACTTAAGACAGGGGTTAAAACTTGTTCTTTAGTACAAGGCAAGCTTTCTTCAAGCAAAGTAATACAGTTTTCGTTTAATAGTGATGATCCTGAAGGTCTCTCATTTGTACTCTGCTCAAAGAACTTGCAATTTACATCAGTTTCTTTTAATTCAGTATTAATGTGATCTGACGACAAACTTACTTTAGATACTATAGAAACAGAGTCACCAATGTTATTACAATGTTCATGATCATTATTTTTATCAATAGTATACTGACTTTCATTCACAACAGATTTTCTATTTATTTTCATTACTAATGGAGGATTTTTTGAAGGAGTTTCTTCAATTTCGTTTGATGTTGATGATTCTTTTTCTTTTATTTCTTCAGGCTTTAAAACTGGTTTTATATTTAATTTAGTAATTGTTGTAGAAGTTACTTTTGAGATTTCTTTTTTAGGTGATAAAGGAGATATGTTTTCATCAGGTTTTATTAAAGGCTTAATGTTTAATTTAGTAATCACTGGTATATTTTCTTCCTTCTTTATGCTTGGTCCTGACTCTTCCATATCATTTGGTTTACATATAGGCTTAATGTTAATTTTTGTAACTATAGGTATTTGATCAGCATTATCATCGCTTGAGTTTCCTGTTTCAGAGGATTGATTTTCAATATCTTTGAGAGAATCTTCATCTAATGGCTTAACAATAGGCTTAATATTAAGTTTAGTAATAACAGGTATACTATTTTCATCTACATCAGTTTTTAAAACATCACAGTCTTTTTCTTCAGAAGAATTTATTTCTGGGCTTTTTAAGGGTTTAATATTCAATTTTGTAATCTTAGGTACATCGTCTTTACTACAATCTATTTCGCTATCTTTAGGTTTCACTATGGGTTTAATATTTAATTTTGAAACTACAGGAACTTTGTCATCTAAGCCCTCAGCTAATGTAATATTGTCAGAAGGTTTTATTACAGGCTTAATATTTAATTTTGTTACTACAGGAAAATTTTCAGTGTTTTCATAAGGTAGCAACTTTTTACTTTTAGTTGTAACTTCTGGTTCAGACTTAGAAACTGGCTTAATAGTTATTTTAGGTACATGAAATACATCTTTAACTTCGACACTGCTTGAAAGAGTCTCTGTTGATATTTTTAGTTTTGGTATATCAGGAGGTCGGAAGTTTTCAACTGCATTTTCTGTTCCTATTTCGTCTGGAGGTTTTATGATAGGCTTTATGATAAGTTTTGGACTAAGAGGTTGGCTTTCACTTTTAGCTACTGTTTTGATAGTAAATTTTGGGATTTTATCAGGCTGTGTATCTTCTGGTTGACTTAAAATCACTTTCATTTTCGTTGGAGAAGATTGTTCTTGAAGATCACAATTTTGTACTGTTTTTATTGTGACTTTTGGTACATTTTTCTCAGTATAGAATTGTCCCTCAGATTCGGTGCCAGGTTTACCAAGTTTAATAGTTACTTTAGGCACTATTTCTGATGATCCTTGATCAGAAGCAGATGCTTGGTCAGATGTACTTGTGCTCTCATCATTTTCAGAATACTCTGACTCTGATATCTCACTACTACTCGATTTTCGGTGAATCTCATTTATTCTTTCTGGCTGTTTAATAAGAGGTTTAATATTTAATTTAGTAACATGAGGTATTTGTTCTACATCTTTAACATCTGGTTCACTGATACATTCTTTTGGAGGCCTTATGGGTTTTATTGTTAATTTTGGTACAGGAGTTTTGATTTCTTCTGTATGTTTGTTACTCAATTTAATTGTTAATTTAGGTACTTGTTTTGTTAAGTCTGACTCCTCTGAATTTACACTAACATCCCCACTAACAAGATTTTCTATTTCTTTAGTTTCACTAGTTGATTCCGTAGATTCTGAAGTATTTGTAGTAGAGAGATTAATTTTTAATGGTGGTAATCTTTTCTCAGTTTCTGAGCTATCCTTTTCAGGTAAAGCAACAGTATGGCTAGTACATACTTGAGCTGCATCTTCACTTCTCTGAGAAGTCTCTTTTGTGCTTTCAGGTAATACTTCCAATTCCTGTGGAGGAGATTTTTCAGAAAATGTTTCAGGAATTGTATTGCAAGGAATAACAGATTCTAATGTCTTGTCTTCACTTGCAGACTTTACACAAGGCTCTGTAATTATCAGTGACTCAGTAGAAGTTGATTGACATTGATCAATTTGTGCTTGTGTCTGTTCCACATCAAGTTTTTGATCAGTCAGGGTGCAACTTGTTTGTGGAATAATTTTTTGTCTAATAAGTTTAATTTTTTTAGTAGGACTGCTCGATGTTTCTGCTTTGCAGATACTAACTTCACTTACACTTCTAATCTCTTCTGGCTTAACATTACCATGTACAGAGGGCACAGCATCCGAAGAGCTAGATACATCTTTAATGATAGAATCACTTGCCTGTTCGGATGTGTTGACATTAATACTTGAGTCTACCGTAGAAGATACAGTAGAGTCTGGCCTGTTTGGCAAGGGACGCACAAGTCTACGTCGCAATGGTGATCTCGTTAAAGATTCCACTGTAGGGACTTTTCCCTCACTAATACTATTGTCACTTGACGTTGATTCTGCACTTTCCACTATAACATTGTCTCGAATATCACTAGATGTCACACACTTCACTGTCCTTTCACAAGGTGAACTCTCAGTTTCTTTTACACTTTGCACAGTCTGTACAATACTGCTGGAAGGAATATTTGGAACAGAACTGCCCTGAAGCTCTTCTGAACATGATACTGCATGTTTTTGAGTATCTATTGACACTTCCAAGTCATTACTATTAAGTATGGATGAACTTGTTTGTGGCAATTCTATACAACCCACTTTCACATCTGCCAAAACTTCACTTTGCGATGTCAGATCATTGGGTGAATTTAATTGTAAGCTTTGTTCTTCTTCGATTTTGGCACTTGTGGCAGGGGCTGAATTTTGGGATTTTAAAGAACTGTCATCACTGTTTATATTATCTACAGTTATATTAGAGTCTCCTCCGCCGGCAAATCTACTGTCGGTGTCGTTTTCGAGGGAAAAGGGTAAACGCTTCGGTGCTCCGGGTCCATCAACAATCTCGTCTATCATATCCAAAATCGCTTCCGTGCTTGTGTTGACATCTTGCGTCGACGGAGACGGAACGCTGTCCCCATCAAAATTTTCCTCCGACATTGCGGGGGTTTCACATGATGTTCTCGGTTCAGATGGGTCCTGCTGTAAACTACTAGTTGCATTGACGTCCTCAATCTGACCAACGTCCTTTTCCCGCGCCGATACACGGCGGGAAGCGTTCGTCGCGGCGCCCGCATCGTCTTCTGAACTCTCCATTATCTACTATTTTGCGACGCTGTCATATCTGAAATATAAAACGCCCGCTAGATGATATTTACGTTTCAAACGGGTAACCTGTCGACGTGCGAGCTTGACAAACCACAGGCACCATTCTAATTCACCATAACGCTAAAAAAATATGTTCACGGATCCATGGTGTAGATTATTGTACCTACACATGTACTTTATTCTCATATTCACTTTAACGTGTTGTTCAATCACGCACAGGGTCTCGGAAACTAATCATTCAACAGCGTAAACCGGCAAACAAAAAGCTTGTATACGCCATTTTTAAAACCAAAGACATGGCAGGTTTAGATGTATGAGCCAATAAAAAATATCTTATACGGACAATTCGGCCATTGTCGTGTTGGTAAACTGCAAGAAGCCCATAGATCGCTCCACTTGAGCTTTTAGCTTGTAAAAGAGTAATAAATATGCGTTTCGACATGTGGTAAAACGAGTAGGATAATAGTTATTTGAGAGTAGACAATAATATTTTGTATGGCAACAAACCATTTTATTCACAATTTTGATTTCAAAACTCGTTCATTTTGTACTAAAAATAAAAGAAAATGGAATTAATCTATACTTTAAAGCAAGGTTACTTGGATTCTTGATATTTACAACGCTAACTTTTATTCGACAGTATCGAAACCAAACATTAATCATTGGTAGCTCAACCAGCTTAATTGGCGCCGAATTTATATAAATTTTATAAGGACTGTAAAATTACTATCTTGGATCATAGTTCAATATCAAAATTAATTTATCATAATTGCATACATATTTTTACATCCCAAAAAATTAAATGTTCATGATATCGGTAATTTAACAATTTATTTCTTTTAAAGTTTTAAAGCTCTTCCCAACCACAAACACGATTAAATTGAATAATTTAAAAATGTTACTTTCTAAAGTTGGTTAAACGGCCCTAGTCAATGTGAGCCTATACGAGCCTTGTCGTCTATTGTTGGTGATCCTCGGACACCTCGTGTAAATCTACAAATGAGGCTATTTATTCACACACCGTGATGCTTTGAGTGTACACTACACGGCGTGCTTTCACAAGACAATAACAACACAAGCTGCTTCGATGGTAACGCGCGAACTTTTGATCTTTGCTGAAAAAATCATAAGACTTATTCCCATTTTAAAATACTCATATAATATTTAAAGTTGTAGACATTATTAATTTTATTTTTAATACACAATAACATACATTTTGTTTTAATTAAAATTATATAATACATTTTTATTCCGTTTGTCGGATAAAATTTTCGGAATTTTTGTGATTGTTTGAAATAAAAATACAGTAATTAATTAATTATTTATTCTTCAATTAATGAATACATAAAAATGAGTAATAACATAAAATAACTGTCATTGTATATTTATATGGATTTGTGCTACAGTACATTTTTGTGTTGGCACTTAGGAACTTAGTATGTATTTGGCTGCTGTAATTATCTGATATACTTTGTTTGTCTGTGTATGTTATATACGAAAAAAAAAACAAATTGTCTCTGTTTAAACTTTAAACAAGACATTAATAGGTTACAAAAATTAAATTTAAGATTAAAAAGACTATTAAAAATATTGAAGCGCCTGAATTCGATTTTGAAGAAACTTTCGAGATGACGACAATTAGGCCATTTACATGTGAAGATATGTTGCATTTTAACAAGGTGTCGGTAATAATTTCATTACTATAAGAGCAATGGTAAGGTAAAATAATGTTGATTTATATGATATAATTTATTTTTTAGGAATCTTGACCCTTTAACAGAGACTTATGGTCTATCTTTTTATACCCAGTATTTAGCACACTGGCCTGAATTTTTCCTAGTTGCAGAATCGCCCAGTGGGGAAATAATGGGATACAGTAAGGAATATTTAACATTTGCATTATCTTATAAAATTGAACATTGCAACTTGATCCTAGATTAATATAATATAACTTCAGTCATACATATTTCGGTTAATGACCTTTATAATAGGTAGGTTTAAAAACTTATTTTCAGTCATGGGAAAAGCAGAAGGCCATGGGGAGAATTGGCATGGTCATGTAACTGCCTTGACTGTCAGCCCAGATTATAGACGATTAGGCATTGCAGCTACATTGATGAATATATTAGAAGAGGTGTCCGAAAAGTAAGATTAAATAAGCTTTGAAGCCAATTATTAGCTGTTTGACCTATAAATATGTTGTCTGATGTATTCAAATTTATTGTAATTAAAGTACTGTAAATAGATTGTATTACTATTATCTGTACTATTTGCAAATTCAGCTTCAATAACAGTTATTTGAGGCATATAAAAAAAAGAACAATTAGTGATTGCTTTTACATATTAATTTTAAAAATATTATTGCAGGAAAAAAGCTTATTTTGTTGATTTATTTGTGAGAGTGAGCAATAAAGTGGCAATAAATATGTACAAGAACTTGGGATATATAGTTTATAGAACAGTACTGGAATATTATTCAGGAGACCCCGATGAAGATGCATATGGTACTAATAATTTTACTATGAATTGAATTTTAGTAAGAACATAAATTATGTACATTTTAGTAATAGATTAGTTCTATTGTTGTTTACATTTTACAGATATGAGAAAAGCATGTTCAAGAGATATTAATAAGAAGTCAGTTGTACCTTTAACACATCCTGTACGGCCTGAAGATGTTGATTGATTTAGTTCAAAATGAAAAAGAAATAAATATTTTGATTAATATTATTATTTGTTTTATTAAACTTTAATTACTAAATAAAATGCAGAAAAATAAAATACAGTAAATTGAGAAATGAAAATCAGTCAATTCCAATTTTATTACAATTAAAATCACAATTTATGACTAATTTTCAGTGTTGTTCTCATTATCTTCTATGGGGGTATGAGGTGAGTTTTCTTTTTCTTCTGCTTGGTTATCATTTGGTTCTGAGTTTTCTGGTAGCACTTGTTTTTTCCGCCATTGTTTTGCAGCTGCTAGAAGTTTCAAGTTGGGTCTGACCATTTCATCTTCAGGGAAAATGTAATCAAATACTTCCTCCCATCCTTCTTCCACACCACCCTCACTGACAACCTTCTGTCTCTTTTTCACTCTTCTAGGCATTTTAGCTAAAACTTTTTCAATTTTGTCAGCATCTCCTGCTTCTGTTTCAAAATCTTTCCATGCTTCTAGAAGAAGAACTCTGGATTCCTTCTCACCAGCACTTCTAAGACTGTCATTTGCTCGCTCATATACACGACGTGCTAAATCAGTGTTTATATTATCAGCATTTTCTGAATTCAACTCAAATTTAGCATAAGAGAGCCATACTTTCACATGAACGGTTCTCTCTAACAGTCTTTCATAAAGATGTCTTGCTTTGTCTGTTTCACCTTGGGAAACTTCAAAATCAATGTAACTTTTCCACAATAATTCAGGCATATCAAGTCTTGGCTGTTTCACTGCAATCTCATAAATAGCTCTTGCTCTGTCTATATCACCAAGTAAAGTTTCTAGTTCTGCAAATTTTATCCATGTAACACAATTTTCTGGACCATATTCCAGAAATTTCTGATAAAGAATTCTGCATCTATCAAATTCTCTGAGTTGAATTTCTAGATCTATATAACCCCTGTAAAGTTTATCTCTAGGACAGATTCCAAGTGCCATTCCTAATGTTTTTCTGGCTTGCTTTAAATATTTGCATCTAACTTCAAATTGAGCATACATCAACCAAATTTTAGAAAATGTAAATATTTTATGTGGTATTAATTCTAAGCAAGTTTTATAAACTTGTCTTGCACGGTCTATATCTTCAGCTTCTAGTTCTTCGTATAAGGCATAATTAATCCATAAGTATATGTATCTTCTCCAGAATTGTTTATCTTTTGATGGTGGAACATTTGCAATAGCTCTCTCATAAGTGTCCCTTATATCATCCACATTTCCTTCGTTTTCAACAAGCCTTATGTAGTCAAACCAGGCATCATAGTTAGTAGGATTTTCTATTACCTCTTGTTCATACATATATTTTCTTTTATTAACAATAACATCTTCAATACCAGATCTATCACCATATTTTTTCTCATGTATTGTATAAGCCTTGTACAATTCTTTGTTTCTGTCCTTAGGAATATGATCTAGAGCATATTTGTAAATAACTCTGGCTCTATCATGCTCTTTTTGGTTCTCTTCAAACTTTGCAAAGGCTATAAAAAGTCTCTCATCTAATTCTTCATCTCCAAAGAATTCTACAGCTCTCTCATAAATTTTTCTTGCACTATTTATAAAACCATGATTTTCTTCAAACCTTGCATATTTAATCCAATGTTTAACATCAGGATGTACCATGACAAACCTTTCATATATCTGCCTAGCTCTGTCTAGCTCTTTGTACCGCAGTTCAAAATTAATGTATGTTTGCCAAGCTTGTTCATCTGGTTGCCATTCCATCCATCGCTCAAAAACCTATGAAATAATAAGTTAATATATTTATTTAAAAATTATTCATAAAATAAAATAATTTTTAATCAGCATATTCATTAATTAAGAGACATACTTGTCTTGCTCCAGCTACATTTTCCAACATTTCCTCCATGTAAGTATATTTGTACCAAAACTGGGACACTCTTGGGAGTATTGTCACTGCTCTGTCCCATAAATTCCGGGAATGATTTACTTGTCTATTTCGCATTTCCATTTCTGTATACTTCAGCCTAAAAATTAGAATATAATATGAAACATAAAATACTGCAACTATTTGATACATTTATATATACATACATGTACAAATATATATATTTATAAAGAGACTATATATTACCAAAGGGTAACATTTCTGTGATCCACATCCAAGGCTCTTTCATAGATTGAACGAGCTCTCTGAACTTGTTTTTGTGATTCTTCCCATTGAGCATACTTGAGCCAATTTCCTATAACCTGCGTAGAGATAAACAAAAATAAGTTAATATTTATTATTTTAGAAAAATTTAAATATTTTCATAAATCATATCAATCATACAAGTCTGTTCTTGCGAATATTATCCTCAAATGCTTTTCGTTTACGGTGTTGGTAATCTCTTAGCTCTTCTGGATCAGAGATTTTCTGTTTTGGCGGCGGGGGTAAAATTTCCAAATCTCTCTCTTTAGCTTCACGTAAAAGCTGTTCAGCTGTGATTTGAATTTCAGCAGGAGCTTTATTTTTAACCTAAAACACAAAAAAATAGTATTTTATTATTATATTATACATGTTTTCATTTTATTTTAAGATTGCAAACAGATTAGTACAAAAATTGTAACATTAACAGTAAAATGTTCAATTTACCTTAGCCACCTTGGGCATTTTTGTAGTTTTTCCGTCCATATTTGTTATTATTTAGATAACCTGAACAGTAAATACCTTATAAGTCAAGTAAAAATATATATTTTGTTTTAAAAACTGAAATATTGTTTGTAAAAATGATTGTTGGTTCAAAATATTAACGAATAAAATATATACGCTTGTATTTGTATTTTGTAAGTGTGTTGTATGTAAAAATAGGGACAAACTCTCGTAAAGCTTGTGACACTGACAGTTTAGTTCATATTGATCATATTTATGACGCCATCAACCATAGAGTTTACAATCACCAAGTTTTATAGAGTCAAAGGAAATCTATATACGTTTCACTTGATTTTTTCTTTCATCATCTTTTAAAAAAATATACTTCTAATAACTTTCCAAGATTAATAGTTATATTTTAAAAATTCAACGGGTCTTCATCCTAGGTACTTTCGTATCATTTTTTAAAATCATTATTGTTATTAATTTACGAAAATATTCAAATTACGAACTTTATGAAATTTACGAACGAAATAATTAAACAATGTGTCCCCATTAACTAAGAGAGTTCTTTTCACGTGTAAAATATCATTGATATAATATTATTCATTGTTATAAGTAATTATTTTGAACTTTTTAATTAAATCTATATTTTAAATTATGTCAAGTTGTCTATTATTTATATATAATTAGTATTTTTTATCTATGATAATAACCTCCAAATTCAAATAAAAACATTAAAAATTAAAACACTTGTAAAAAATATATTAAGTTGTGTTGTGATTTTGATTGAATTCGAAGAAAAAAATGAGTATTATTTTTAAAAATTTGATGTTATTTCGTAAAGGCTTTCAATTGAAAAAATCATGTAAGTTATATTTTTAGTATACTTAATATGTTAAACAATTTTGTTTTATTACAAATACTAAATTAGTTTACTTACAAATAAATATAATTAACCATAATATAATTTTATCGCTATGCAGATATCAATTTTGCGTCACATTTTACAAATCAACCACTTTTTAATCATAATGAACAAATGGAAATTCTGAAGACGATATCAGGAAACACAAATTGTGATTGGACTGAATTAAAAAAGAATGTGTTGTGCAAACAGGGTGCTTTAAACCAGAAGAATATTGATGCTGTTATATTAAAAGCCCTGGTTACTAAAAAAAAATTTGATATTGCTTTATCTTTTGCTAATTATTTAAAATCCTCTAAAAAAGAATTATCATTAGGGGCAATTAATGGTCTTTTAAATCTTTATTACGAATACGCAAAAAATAATGACTTATCAAATGAAGAAAAAGAGTTCATTTTAGATACATACAACAGTTTGTACAATAAATACAAAGTGCTAGATACTTCTACTTGTGAAAAATTACTACACGCTCTTTGTTCCATAAATGAGTGGAAAAAATGTATGAAAATCCTAGATGATATAAATTTAACAGGAACTCCAAGTCATTCAGCTTATAGTATTTTAGTAGCTACATTATTTAAAAATAACAAAAGAACTGAAGCCTTAAAAATGAGTGAAAGATGTACACAAGATAATAGACCGCTTCAAGATATCGCCTTCGATGAATGGATTAAGTATATATTTAGAAAATATAAGGATAAGGATGTTTTATTGAAATATCTAAATGAATTGTGTTTATACATATCAAACAACATTGCAGTTGTATCTGTTGTAACTGCTCAGAAGTTGAAAGAATCATTCGAATATTTAAATTGGGATGGAAACATGACAGAAATAAACCAACATAGGTATGTAAAACCTATTCAACATAATATGTGATATGTATTGGTTAATTCAACTGTAAATAAATAATGTATTATGCTGAAGTCAAAACTGCAATGATTTTCAATAAAGTTTGAAATAGCTATGTTTCTATTATTGCTTTATATTATTGAAAAATTCTCATTAATGTTTAATTTACGTGGTTAATATTAAAAAGACATGATAGAGTATCTGTTTTTACTTGATCAATTATACAAATTCTTTTTTTTTCAGCGGTAAGTGTAAATGCTGTAATGAAACATTAGATTGCCTGAAATTATCTGAAGAAGAATTTAGTATGTTACAAAAAAATGTCAAAGATAAATTAATAGTTGGTTCAGATCTGTTTCTGAAAACATCACCCGATGAATTGAAAAGATTTTTAAATTTCGTCGATAAAACTGCTCCATATGATGTAGTTTTAGATGCTCTAAATATTGCTTATACTGTCGGTAAAAATGACATCAGTGAAAGAATAAGAGTTATCGGGACCGTTATAGATTATTTTGCACAGAAAAAAATGAGGATACTTCTTCTTGGTAGAAAACACATGCTAAAATGGAGAAAGTTCAATTTTGTGATAAGAAATACTGAAAGTTTCTTTATTGATAATATGTAAGTTCAATTATAGTCTAGAATGTTTAAAAATACCTGTTCTGGTTCTTTTTACTATAGTCTGATGTAAAATTTTATCTTGATGAAGGAAAGGAAAAGGATTGATGAAGGAAATTTTTCTAAATTTGTGTAATCAAACAAGAAAACACAAAACTCATCACCTTTATTACATTAAAATTAATTAAAATTAAAATTAATAAACCAAATAAATTTTAATTAATCATTATAATTTCACTTTTCAAGACTTTAAAGATACTTAAAATAATCTTAAAATATGGTGTGTGTTTCTTGTGATTTTGTTGTTTGCTTCATGACGATAGATAAGTTTACTTAAGATCTAAAAGCTCACTGTCGCATTTGTTATTCTAAAAAAGAAGTAATCAATTTTATAAAGAGTAACTTTCTAATAATTAATTCTGGACAATTTTCATAAGCAAGCATGTTAATTTTAATAAGGCTCCGATTTGAATAATAATATCAAGAAATAGCTTTATTTAATATCCATGTAATTAATTATATATTTATAAATATAGTCGGAACCCCCTACCTCTATAAGTTAAATGACATTAATTAGCTGTCTATGAATAATTGTATGCATATTATTGATTAATTTCTATAATTTTTCATAATGAATATATAAATTTCCAACAGCTTTAGAAGACTTTAAAACGTATTTAAAATAAAATGCTTATTAATAGATAAATATTATTACATAAAATTTAACATTTCAGTTCACAGGATGACCCCTATTTTATAACAGCAGCGATTTTAAGCGGCGCTCATACAGATATAGTATCGCGAGATTTGCTCCGAGGTCACAGGTTTCTAATGAAACAGGACCAGTTGAAACAATTGTTTCAGAGGTGGCAGTGGCAGCACCAGTGGATGGTATTTGTGCCTTCATATAAACCAGTGATTCAGGTAATTCAGGAAACTACCTACTCGTGATCGATAAAATTTATTTGATTATAGTGAGATGATAGTGTACATGTATATGCAATGTGGCTATGATGTCAACACATTAAATGATACCCCTATATATGGCGTTTTAAGACCAAACACACAAAAAAAAAACAATCAAATACATTCATTAACTTAGCCACGGGACATATTTTTGTTTTGATTTCCTTAATTTACAACACCCTGTAACATAATCAGAGATATTGTTACATAAATACTAGCGGGTCAACAACTTACGGCCAAAATAGGTCAAACGTTGCCGTTTTGAACTATTCATTCATAAGTTTTTAAGCTAGAGTAATCCCGGCCTTAGTCAAAGGGGACTTTGCGGGGAGCGGGTGAACGGGTACGTCCGACGTTCGCGATGCGCGGCTTTGCGTTTTTTGGAGTTTGGTGTTGTACTTTGATTGTGTACATTTTCGTGTGAATTATTTTCTTCGAAAATTTCCCTTTTTGGTTATTCGTGTATTAAGTTTATCGAAAATTTGATCAGCCTTACGTAAACGAGTATTAATCGTCGTTTCATTTAATGTGATAACGTCGGCGCCACTCCGTTTATACACTGTTTAAAATTAATAGGTATACATTAATTTTGATAAACATCGATTCAAAAGTGCTCATATATATATATATAAGCACTTTTGAATCGAATCACTTTTGTCTTCGTTAATGGTATCTTTTGAATTTATTGACAAATATGCTAAAATTTTCTAGAGACGCAATTTTGGAACAGATTACTTTGTTTTTTTTTTGTGTAAGAAATCATGAAATATTTGTATAATACAAAATAATATTGGAAAATATATGTATATTAGAACCTAAAAGATTTCGGCGAAATTTCAAATTTTATGTACTTAATGTATTATTTTCTATTCTTCTAGGCACCTTTAAAGTTTACGCCCATTGCACAGAAAAATAGAAACGGGTGGCATTTACCATATATTTCGGATAAAACAGCAACTTTAGGACAAGTAAACAATGGAATTCCAGATTGTTCATCTTGGCTCTGCTTAAGACAAAAATCTGTTAATTAATAAATTTAGTTTATTTTTTTGGTAATATTTGTTGTAGCTTAATTTTTTAAATTAATTGTATATTTAGAAACGTAATAATTTAAGTTTTCTATTTTTAGATGTTGTATCGTTTATAAATAAACTTTTTATAAAAGTTATTTTTTTTTTGTATTATTTAAATTTGTTTCTTCAATCTCTTTAAAATAATAATAGTTTATATATTTTCTGTGCATGTGTATCATTTCGTGATCATGAAATTGAAATGAGGTTATTTGTAAATAGAAGCCTATTTTCTTTGTTTAAAAATAAATTAACGTCACATCTTCTTAAAGTCATATGCATTAGGCAATATATTTTTATAATTATTTATATACATGCCAAAAAGCAAATTAAACATTTAAATTGCCAGTGTTCCAAAGCATTAAAAATGCCTAAGAATAAACAAAATTTGCAAGAGCAACCTAGACAGACATCGAGAATGAACAGCCTTACTTCCAAGTCCGATCAAAACGTTAAGGTTCTGAAAGATGTTAACCCTGGTAAATATGATTCTTGTAGTAATAGACCAAAGGTTGCTGTTTCGGAGCACGTTCTTCCGATATTATTTTTAAATTTAGAAATTGCCAACAGCGGTATATTTCTCGGTCCTACATAATAATTTATGTCTTTATATTTGAAAAATCTGTTTTGTTTTTTGCCTAGCTTACAAATTAATCTCCCTTCATTTTTGCCCTGGGGCTTACTAACCTTCAAATCTGGTCCCGGGTATATCACATACCAGTTGATCACCACTAGTCAGTCAGCCCGTAGACATTGAATTGAAAATTGTAATAATTAATAACTATTCTTTACATCGTCAATCTGCAACCAACCTTGGGAACTAAAATTTCAACCCTGTTTTCCTTTTGCCACTGACACGAAATTATTTAAAGATGAGACCGTGTTTAAGCCCGCGGATTTAGGTTAAAATCTGTGATTTAATCACGGGCAATTCGTCTTCCAATAATGTGTCTAATTATCAGATACCACACCTATGTCTTATAGTATGTTATGCCACCTTTTATACGTTAATGGTGCTATACTATAAAATCCACGCCACTTGCGTGGATGCCAGCAATAACACCAGCGTTTTATATATAGATATGTATAGGTAAGATCTTTTTATATAGCTTTTTCTGAAAAGTAAGTATACATGTTGAATTTTTTGCCGTTTTGATTATCTTCATATAGTCCATATATATGTAGTATAAACCTATAAGTACTCGTGTATAGCTTATACGATATATATATATATATATCGTATCGCTTTATAGTGATGGCAGCTAGGGGCAGTGGTGGGGGAGTAGGTTAAAGCCAAGGTCGAAAAATTTAGTGATCAAATATTTTTTACATTCGCGGTTATTCGCGAACATAAAAATAAATATAGTAAATTGATATATAGTAAGATTTTTATAGCGCAAATATGATGCTGATGTATACTGAAAAAATGCAACTGATTTATTTCCTTTTTTCTCAAAGTGTTTTAAAACAGGATAATTTTAATAGAGTCTCCAATGAAAAAAGCGGCACGTATTCGACGAAACATGGAGCGGGTTGAGATGCTTGCACGACCGACTGCTCGACGACTGCGTTCTCTGTGGGATGAAAAATGTGCTATACTACCTCGTGAGAGGAGGGATAAAATTAAAAGCGCACTAGAAGAGGATTACTTCCTCAGTCCAGAGTAAGAAAATATATTAAGACTGGTTTCCAGAAACCATTTAATTATATTCTAATTTATTGCTTCGTGCATCACCAGCGAAGAATATCGAAATACTAATTCTTAATTAACTACCTTGTATTCGCTTCGCCGGGTATAAATTACGCTTAATGACTGATTTGATTAAAATTCAATAAGATTTAATTTTAGCTATTTCCGCGGTGTGGTGTAACAATCATCCAAACTCACCCATTTTAATATTCATAATACTAGTAAGAAGTAGGTTAAACAATGGAACACAAAATCATTATATCTAGAGGTATATTTTTGTGAAGAATTTTTTAAAACAACCTTTTTCTGTTATACTTGAATGATAAACCGTTTTTTTAATAAAATTCGATATGTCAAAATTTATTAGGTATTGTATTTTTAAACAAATGTTAAAAATGTGTGTATCGATCCAAAAGGATGGCGTAGGACTCTGTCGTATATCGTATCTATTCAAAATTTATTGTTATACTTAATTTTTATTCAACTAAAACTGTCATGGCAATTTTTTTTTTACTTCTGACTTTTGTGGAATGGTAGAAATGTTCTGATTTATTTGAGTAAAATACCATTTGAATATGAGTTTGTTTCTTCATAGACAAACGGAGCAATATTTCCAAGCACTGAACGAGTCGTCCAAAATATGGTCTGGTCCTGGCGGAATGGTTAATCGTAAGGAGAACGTGGAGAGATCCCGCGAGTTGCGTCAGAGACAGAAGTGGCTTATTGATTTTAGTGCACAGGTTGTACTTGCTCATTAAAAACAATATAACGATTGCATACATTACAACATTTAGCTATTTTAATGAATTAATTTTTTTTCCTTACATTTGAGTTTTGTTTGTTAGTAAACGTTTAAAAAAAACATTATCATCTTTAAGACAATACTTATGATTTTTCACTAAATAGGAAAAATACTTTGTCTGTATAAAAGATATCCTGTTATCGATTACTTACTATTTCTAAATTTAATATTTTGTTTTTAAACTCGATACAAATATTGTAATAGTAATTATGAGAATTCATTGCATTTTTCACTTTGTAAGACCTTATTTGGTAGGTATAAGTACTCATAACTTTTCGAGGTACGAAATGTCTATTAGTTAATTAAAATTGGTATTTTATCAAGAGACAATCTTGGAAATAGTGTTAATAATTAGTTTTTTTTTTAAATCTCCATTACGTGTCATATTTTAAACTAGATCAATAAATTCATTTTCATAGAAAAGTTGAAAAATAGTAGATAGGCGACATTGTAATTGAAGGTTATTGTATTTTAAAATTATTATTGCCTGGTTGTAGAAAATCATGTACATACATATTTAATGCTCAACGATAAATTACTAATCAATGCCATAAACTAGAATCATTATATATTTAAATGTCTTCCTAGGTGGCGTACCGTCTCTGCGATTATATCGCTAAAGGACAAAAGGAAATGTTGGTTTCGAATAGATTGAGAAGTATTGCCGATGTTGTGTTAGAAAGGGTGGCCGAAATATTAGGTCAGTGTAAAACATTATTAAATAGGTCTAATATCTATAGAACATCAATCTGTACTTCTGTAAACTCTTAATAGTATAAATTGAAGGCGGTTTCCGCCGTGTAGGTATACGTTAAGAACATTTAAAGTACGCAACCAATGTTAAAGCTGTTTTAATCACTAAACATAGAGATTTAAGAGAATGGTTTATGTGTATGATTGGTACAGTCGGGGTAAGAAAAGGTTCGTCACCTTAAGATCTATTTTCGTGTGCGCAGTATGAGCAATAATCTGCTTTACATTTTAGGGTTAACCCACAATAACAGATTTTTATGTTTAACTTATCCTTTACTTTTTACGATAAATAATAGCTTATTTATAAAGCGATTTTAAGCAATACAGCGGTAATTCTTATCCGATTAATTACCTTGAATACATTGTGCATTTAATATATATTTATATATATTATAATATGTATGATATAGCCTTGAACTGACTGAAAAAGCTATGAACGTTGTACTTATATGAAGACAACAGTGTCGAATTAGTTATAGGTACTGAATGCGTGTAAAAATAGTAAATAATGACATTGAGCCTTATCTCAAAGGTGGAAAAATAATAAAAATAATACTATAAAATCAGATTTCTAGACAAAATATTCAAAGGATTTTGTTGTTAAAAAAAATTGTATTAAATTTAAGCCATAAAGACAATATTTTAATTACGCATATTTGGAATCCCTATTCAATTCTATATCATTTTATAATTAGAGTATACTTGTTCCAAACAGGAGAACCTAAGCCTTCCCGTACACATCCCGGGCGTCTCGCTCGTTTCATGGTCGCGATTTCCGACCGTATCGCTGTTTGGATTGAGAACGCGGTGTATCGCGCTGATGCAGTAGAGCCTTGCGAGTCTGGTGCGGATGAGCACATGCGACTTGATACGGAAAAACCACTTATCACCTAATTATGTAAGATTTTTTATAAACAATTTCCTCTGTATTCCTGTTGTAGAAATACTTAACTTTTGTAGTTTCGATGTAGTTTCAGAGGACATTTCATTTACTGTTTACCGTCTTATATTGTTAGAACTTCATAATTAAGAAGACTTCGAAAATATTTTTTACTTTTTAATTTGTTGTGAATCAAAATGTAAAATCTTCATTGTAATATAACGGACACAAAATACTTATCAGATTTTAATAGTGAAGAATGACTTTATTTACTGTCTATAAAATATTGTTTAGATTCATTTCATTTAATATATTAATATAGTTCTTCAAGGATAGATTATAGTTGATATGACGTAAGTAATTAACAGCTTGTTAATGTAAGGCTAAGGCCTCCTCTCCCTTTGAGGAGAAGGTTTTGCAGCTTAATCTACCACGCTGCACCAATGCGGGTTGATGGATACAGATGTAGCAGAATCTAATCATTAAAATTAGACACATGCAGGATTCCTTATGAAGTTTTCATTCACTTTCGAGCACGTGATGGTGATGAATTATAAACACAAATTAAGTACATGAATTTAGTGGTGCTTGCCTGGGTTGGAACCTACAATCATCGGTTGAGAAGCACGCGTTCTGACCACTGAGCCAAAAATCGTATGAAACTAATGTTTTTATCAGTTTTTGGGTCAGTGGTACCAATGTTCATGTTTGCTTGTCATACAATTCAGATTAATGTATGAATATTATACATTGCATGTAACTAATTATTCAAAACTGAATTAGTATTCACTGTTGATGCTAATGTGATTGTTAATCTGTTCTATTTGTTAGATTAAAAGATAACTACGGTAAAAGGCACCTGGTAAAGATTGAATAATTTAAAATAAAACATTTTTTTTAGAACGGCTTCTATTGATTTATTTACAATAAGTTTTACGGGTTATTTCTACTATAGGTAATTATTTTTTATATAAAAAAAATCACTGAGCTCAATTTCTTTAATAAATACTACTATACGATACGACTATAATAATTAAAATGATTATATGATGTGCATTGTTACATAGCGCAACTGATTTACGACCTACATATAATATATTAAAAAACAAGCATTTCGTATAAGGAAAGGAATACGTTTAAGTTACATAATTGATTCACATCGTCGGTAACGTTATCATTTTGTTTACATGTTAAGATATATTTAAGTTAACTGAGGGTTATTTTAAATAAAATTGAGTAGTAAAGACTTGCATATGGGCCACCTGATGGTAAGTGGTCAACACCGCCCATAGACAAAGGCGCTGTAAGAAATATTAACCATTCCTTACATCACCTATGCGCCACCAACCTTGGGAACTAAGATGTTATGTCCCTTGTGCCTGTGTTACACTGGCTCACTCACCCTTCTAACCGGAACACAACAATACAGTGTACTGTTATTTGGCGATAGAATATCTGATGAGTGCACCCACTCATCAGATATTCTACCCTGATGGCCAACAAGCTACCAGACTTAGCTTAAGCGACTTTAAGCGTCAATAAAAAATCGCAGGACTGATCCTGACATAAAACATTTAAGTATTTATTTATATACGTATGCGTGAATTCGAGTGTTTGGATTTTTGTTACTCAATCATACTCGAACGGCTAGACATACATATTCTACTGAAATTTGACATAAAAATCTATTTTTTATTACGGTTACATTACGTTTCGGACAATTTGTTTATTAATAAACAAAAACGTTACTATATAGTTTACATACTTCGTGGAAGGTGGTTCAATTGTGGTCTGGCTTTGTACAAGCTAGTGAATACTTCTCACTATTCACGTGCACATGGTCACCTCGCCATGTAAAGTAGTAATGTTCGAGCTATTATGATAGTTTTCACCAGATATGGCGACCGAGCCGTGACCGATTGTCGCCCGTCCTCACACAATAAAAAGTCGCGGTTTTAACGCAACAACCGTCTTAATAGTTATGTATTGAATTGTATAGAGCGAGCGCGGGACAACGAAAAATTCCATTTGACGGCTACCATCAAAGTTATAGCATTATATAATAGATGAAATATATTCTCAAGTATGTTACGAAGTCAACGCTGATGACGTCGATACAAAAGCAGTACATACTTTTTTCGTACAATTTAATAATATAAAAATGACGCCTGGTACCTTAACAAAACTGCGACCGCCGCCGCTGGGCGATTGTAGACCGTAAATATTGTACTTGTGTATATTCAGTTATCAATTTTAATGAGATATGAATGCTAGAGAATATCCTCAAACATAGTATCATATTTTCACTATACATAGTATCACTATATTATAGTATTTTTGATTAAAAAATATTTATTTAATATCAATACCAGGTAGTTGGCAACCGTTTGGTCTTACGATAACTCAATTACTGTAAAGAGGGTAGCCGCGTCAAGACCTATGGTATGGTAGATGACGACGGCGATACACGGTCACGGTATGATCGCCGTGTCGTGTGAAATATCTTTTAATTGCGCATACATTACTATTTTTGAATGTGTGCGTGTAAAAAGGCACACATCCACAAGAGTAGAGTTAATGTGTCTGGACGGTGGTGACAACTTATCATCAGGTGGACCATTTGTCAATCTGCCAACTTATGAGCATATATATGAAAAAAGAAACCATAAAATGGACACGAAGTGAAGCAACTGTCAACAAGACACGGAAAGAAATATGAGAAATATATTTTGTATGCAATTGAATTTGACTCGTAAAGCTTCAGAAATAATGATTTCTAACAAATAAGGCGTTTCGTGTTTTTTTATAAATCTTAGTTATTTATGCCTGCTTGCAAACAAAATAAGGTAAAATGTTTTAATCTTGCGTTAATCTTCGCTCGTTACAGTAAAGACAGGTTAGGTATGTTAATAAGTTATGAGGAACGCCTACATTTCAATCTTGTTTTGAATAAGTATTTCTTAGACGCAAACAAAGACAATCATGTCAATGTGAACTCCAATATAATAACGTGTATGATAATAATGTAAAAATACTATTTTACGTAACTAGATCTGACTCTATAAGCTGTTCATTTTGTTCGCTTGTAAATTATAAATAACTTTTGAATATATATTTTTATGAAAAATTTAAATTTTTGCTTGTCCTAATATATTTTTTTAATAGATTTTGTACTGAATACGGATACGTTATTAATCAATTTTATAATCGTATGTTTGTATGTTGTAGTATTATATAAGAAATGTCACATAAATGTCCCACAACTGGGATATTTATTTTCTTTTTTTAAAGAGATTAGGACCTTAGTCTTTAGTGTTGCTCTAATGCTTGATGGTGACTGGCAATGCGAAGATGTGATTTTAATTTAATATATGCATTCTTCGATTACCATCATCATCATTTATGAAAACAACTAATACAAAATTAAACTGTATATTCATTTTTTATTAGAGAGGGATTGAAAATATCATTAGCGATGTGGAAGGTAGGAAGACGTACGTCATGATAGGAAGGCCGTTAAAGTGACGATTGTTCATTGGATTTATTATTTATCGGTGAATGTAGGTTAGAAAGCTAGAGATAGATTATCTTTGCCTTAACAATCTTCCAACTCACTTTAAATTGCCGCTAGGCAAATTGGCCCAGAAGATATAGTTTAAAAAATATAAAATTAAGCGAATGAACGCCTTTTATGGCGTTTGATTATAATTGGATTATAATTTCCAATAATTCGAGGGTAATTATTTGAAGAGGTGAGCGTTAGCTGATTGTGTCGAGGTGGGTCTTGCTGTGAAAAATAAATATTCATTTTGTCAAGTTCTGAACGGGTTTTTTTGTATGTATTGTATGTATTTTTGCTCACATTCAGTCTCACTACGATTTTGGCGATTGTCACTTATTTTGCTTAATTTTTATGCTGCTGTCCGTGCTGCGTAGTTAATTTCGCAATATAATTTCATTAGTGCTACTATGAGTCAAACACCATCTATATTGATCGATCTACGATAACTTTCAACAATAAATTACCAATTCTATGAGAAAAGCAATTTGTGGTAAATTAAAGTGAGACGTGTTAATTATTTCGTTTATGAGCAGTGTAGCATACAGATAAAATTATATGGACATTATGATCACGTAAAGCTGCGTCGATTGCGTCGATTACATGAAAATAAATTCATTTATAAGGACTCCATAAGTGTGTAAGATACCTTATTACTTTAGAATTCGAGTGATTTCCCACAGTTTTCGCAGCGATCGTTAATCTATACTTAATTTTTTCATTACTCAATATCGAATACGATTACCTTAATGAGAAATTATGGTTATAGCCCGAATACTAGTAACGAATGCCAACAGATGTTTATTCTGTCAAAGTTGATCTAATAAATTATTATTGTTACCATATCTGTAACCGATTAGCTAGTACGAAGCGAGTGAACCATTTTTTCTTGAAGACAGGTATTTCATTAGCCATTCAGATCAGTATTGACCTTAGGAGGTGGTTAGGGATACCTACTGTAGGACTGGTTTGCGACCTTCTAGAGCCCTATATAATGTGTCTGTCTTCCGTAGATCAGCATAGTTTGCACTCAGAAGGCCTTTGAGCAGTTCTAGTGAGATCTACCCAACTTATTCACAACCATCAAAATGAAATTCCTCGTACGTATACATATTTTATTTTATTATTATTACATAAAATATTATAATAAAATTAATTAATAATTGTATTTTTTATAAATAATAAGCCTCATGTAGCTAATTAATGTATCGAAGACAATATATTGTAATTTATACTTTGTTTTATTGAATCTATAATCAAAATTGCGACATGCGAGTTTTCTAGTATTTTCCACATTTTTGAAAATCAACTATTTGTCCATCACCTAGATCTAACTGGATGCAGTTAACATTGGTATTATTTGTATCTCATTAGTGCAACAATGTATTCTCTATTCCTATAGCAAAACAGTGATATCCACAAGTTTACTGGAAACATGATATTTTTTATAAATTTAGGGAAATTTTGTTTTATCAGAAGTCTAGAATAGAATCTAATTCACTGTTGTTGTTACATAACTGTCAGTCAATAAAACCTATACATTGTTGCATATATGGTTTGTTTCTGTTAAACTATATGTATTCTGGCATCGTTCATTCGGAGTTGAAAATGTATGCAATTATTGTTGGAGTCTCAAAATGATCCCGTTTTATATTTAAAATAAATGTTTTATAGGTGTTCTTCTTCCTCTGCTTCGTTGCGCTGACGGCTGCTGCCCCTCAGCTGGTTTGGCCCGGCTACGTTGCACCCGCTATCGGTTCTCGGGTAAGACATACACTTATAAAACCCATATTATTGACATAACTATTGGCAGGAACTGTGTTATTTATCGGGACAGATCACGCTTAATATTTAATATAAAGACAAACAATTTTAGATGTTGATTTTTTCTATATAATCGAGCTGATAATTGTTGCCAAAGGCAATACGTTGCAATGTTAGTAGTTCATTGATAATAATGATAAATAATTGGAAAAGACAAAATTAATCATGAATATCTATGACTACAGTCAGATGTTCGATATCTGATCATTGAATGAATCTGTTAATAATTAGCTGAGTATATATGCTACTTCAGAAACGAAATTGTTAACTGTATACTAAATACTATGCAAAACTACACTTTTCTGACCGTTTACAATACTTTTGAATTAAGCTGACGTACTCTTACGAGAGAGCCGAGATGGCCCAGTGGTTAGAATGCGTACATCGTAACCGATGATTTCGGGTTCAAACCCAGGCAGGCACCACTGAATTTTAATTCATCTCGTGCTCGGCGGTGAAGGAAAACATCGTGAGGAAACCTGCATGTGTCTAATTTCAACGAAATTCTGCCACATGTGTGAATACACATGTGGCCAACCCGCATTGGTGCAGCGTGGTGGAATATGCTCCAAATCTTCTCCTCAAAAGGAGAAGAGGCCTTTAGCCCAGCAGTGGGAAATTTACAGGCTGCTAATGCTAACTCTTACGTAGAACATTTCGATTTTAGAATATAATTTTAATTTGTCTGATTTCAATTTTGTCTTAATTTTTTACTCATTGCTTAATCATATTGCAGACCGTTGTAGCTGGACCAACTGTTGTGAATGGATTCGACGGATTCGGTCGCTTCATTGCCCCCGGGTATGTCGGCGTCTACTAAACAACATCGGTTATTCTAAACAATCTATAGATAACTAGACAACCAGCTTTACCCTGTCCGGACACTATCGAAGTAATTGGCATATCCAAATTGTTATGTATACATAGCTCAATAAACGCACTGTCATTTTATTTTTTTTGTTTTATTACTTACCTACATTTTTGTATAGTACCCACTATATCTTCTATCTATCTATCTTAAAATATCCTTATTACATTGATTATAAAACTTAATTAAAATTATAAAAACATTCCAATTCTAGATTACTTCTGAATAATCAAAATTTATTTGCTAAGTATATTTTAAGGCAAAGATTAAATATTTTATTATTTTCTTTGTTTGTAATAATTAATCCAAAAACTAAATGTGTAATGATAAGCTAATATATAAATAATGTATAATTTATAAACATCACACAATCGACCCATCAAAATTATATTTAGTTATATTTATTTGTTTAATATCAAAAAGTTTTGTGATTTAATTATCAAAATTCGTTTAATACGCACCAACGAATATTATTTTCAATTTTAGACAGATTATGATAGTTAATAATTAAATATTACACATTATTCTTCTTAAACTTAAATTTTTTTATATCTCGAAACTAGTCTCACAGAATTAACTGTTGAGTTTTCCTTCGATTCTTAGTTCTGGAAACTTCATTCCAAATTGGTAGCATTAAAATAACTTATTTAATTAATTCAGATATATAACAGATTATAGAATGAAAAATTTGAGCTACTTTAAATGCTTCAATAGCTACGTAGTCAATACAAAAACTATGCATTATAAAATCATGCTTAACTTAAAAGAAGAAAGAAAAATGCGGTCTCTATAATCGCGGTGACCATTATGTAGGCAAAGCGTTGAGAAAGTATTTTATGGTAGAAATTGTCTCATCGTTGAGACATCGCCATATATGGAGAATTTATTTGCATAAACGACGCTCATATAATATTTTATTAGAAATATAAATAGTTTCCATTATGTAACGATTCGATTATAAAGTATTAATATAACAAAATATATGTAATTTAGATCTATAGAAATGTTAAGTTACCGAAGAATTTGTCATAAATTTTTGTTTTACTATTTCAACTCATACCTAAGTTTTCAGAAAATTAGATAGTATCGGTTAAAAAAACGGTTGTTCACGACTCAGAAATTATGATAGCATTAAATAGCAATCACAGGCAACACTGTGATCACTTGTGAGTATTAGTGCAATCCCACGACTCTGTTCGTATACTTTTTATATCGAGAGAGAATGTTATGGTATATAACCTGTTTATTAAGTTCCAAGATATGAAGCATTCCAAATGTTATAGGATCTGTGATGTCACGCCATTGTATTGAAATTTATCTTTAGAGTTAGTTCCTGATGCGCGAAAAGGTCAAAGATAATACGTAATAATAATAACATCTATCTAATATAATAAATACGAAAAATTGTTTTTAGGGTGTAAACTTTATTTCGTTCAAACAAAGACGCAAAAGTGTAATTAAGATAGTTATTAAAAAGTATTGCAGCTATGGTATTACATAAGTTCATATAATATAGTATTAATATAATTATTAATGATATATCAACACGCATAATACAAAAAAAGGCAAGTTGTTAAAAGTTTTTTTTTTATTGCGTTGGCTTAAGTTGGCGAACGAGCATATGGGCCACCTGATGGTAAGTGGTCACCAACGTGACATAGACAATGGCGCTGTAAAAAATATTACGCAGTCATCGCCAATGCGCCCCCAACCTTGGGAACTAAGATGTTATGTCCCTTGTGCCTGTAGCTACATTAGCTCACTCACCCTTCAAACCGGAAGTACTGTTGTTTGGCGGTAGAATATTTGATGAGTGGGTGGTACCTACCAAGACGGGCTTGCACAAAGCCCTACCAAGTAGTATAGCTGTGGGGGAAAATATAAAATAATGGCAATGGCCATGGCAAATATAAGTATAAAATAATGGCTTTAAGGGCTGGTTAGATTCTAATGACATTAACATGACATCACATAATCGATTTATTTACTATACAAATTGATAATGTAATCAATTAGTATACCAAATAAATTATTTTTTATTTCTCTGAGCAAGAGCTAACAA
Source organism: Vanessa atalanta (assembly GCF_905147765.1). NCBI lineage: Eukaryota > Metazoa > Arthropoda > Insecta > Lepidoptera > Nymphalidae > Vanessa > Vanessa atalanta. Next base: position 4,292,913 of record NC_061884.1, read on the forward strand.
TTGTTAATATTGTAATCATACAATATTTTCTGTAATTGTAAAAGTATTCCATGTGTAGAAATGGCTCCGTTACAATTACGTTATGTATAGATTGCTCGATTCCAATTTTCAAGTGATAGTAAAAGTGGTCAGTTGACTTTAATGGGAGTATAACAAACGCGACGTAATTTTGTAAATTGTTCTGTATCATATGAAATATATTCGCTAAATTTGTGATACAATTTCATAATTTTATTTACAATAGTGTCGTGGCTTACTTTTTCTAAACATAAGCAATAATATTACAAAACTATTGACAAGTATCGACTCAAAATTAGTACATTTCTTAATATAGACAAGCTTGATTTTAAGTGGTACAGTTCCCGAAATTATTATTGTTTATATCATTATTAATTGTAAAAAATATAATTAATCAAATTAGAAATATACATATGAACGAAAGTTGAGTTTACTTAAAATACTATTTTGAAAGGCTTATATAATCTGTGCCGTAATTTAAAAATAAACAAACAAGTAAAAGAGTCTGGGTAACGTTGTTAAAAATTACAACTTTAAATGTCTTTCAGATTGATAAAATTAACGTCCGATTTACAATTTGTATGAAACCTAAACAAAAAGTGAAAATAATATTTTTTTTTCTTTTTATTGTAGTACATATAACCTACTTCATAGATAGTTTTCTCGACCTTAATCGCAAAAAATATATAAAAGCTCCTTTTAAGGTACCTTTTTATAAATTTGTTAGCCTAATTCACTTAATCTTAAATTTAATTTAAATTTATTTATTCCGTTAGATGGGATGATGTAAAAACATACAATTTTTTCTACACTTGCAAAACATGAGTCACGATTTTCTTACAACAGTATGACAGCGCTTTTAAAATATAAAGTAGCCCAATTTTTTTATAATAACGGATGTAGCAGAAGGTTTATATATTTATCGAGTACCAGTTTTGAGCAATACAAAAGATAGAAAGGACGGTCATCCAGTTACATAATACGCTGTAATAACCAATAGGAACCAATTGAAGGAGACAGGACTTTTGGAAAGTCGAGGAAGTTGTTACACTATTATTCAATCGCCTTTGTACAATTGGCTATAGTTTTAAATACACTTCGCCTTTCCGGGTTCAGATCACCGTGTGATTCCGGTCACTAAGATTTGTATATAAAACTAAAACTTACATAAACAATATATAATAAAAAAAAAATAGTTACGGTAATTTCGAAGAATAATACTGGTAATTTACAAAACGGCGTAATGAAGTGCACTTTATACTTGGTTTTGTCTACTACAAAGATTAAAGGCTTTGTGGTATAAAAGCTACTCAAAGTGATAAAATATACATTAATTTAGAATAACAATGCTGTCAATAAATAACATACAAGTTGATAGTGTGTATCATAATAAAACTTGCATAATTCTAAGCCTTATGAGCAATATTATGCTTCGTATTATGTGACATTGACAGAATATTTTGCACATAATTGTTGCAGACAAATAACGAATAGGTAAAATAAATTGGTCTTAAAATAATCCTAGTCGCGCCCAATTTCTGAAGCCGCGATAAATTTAAGTGCGTTAGTACTATTAGTTGAGTAAGAGAAATTTCTGTTTTTGGACAGATTTGAGCAAATTTTTAAGTTGTATATAAGTAAATAACCGTAATTTACACTTTCGCTGTATAATGTTATACTTAATTGTATGTAGTTACATAATATCCTGAGATTAAATCTATTAAATTCTTAGTAGAGTACTTTAAAATATTATTATCTTCTGAAAATAAATGGTCGAAAATGATGTTAAAAATCATTAAGAATTTAAACATACGTAACGTTACTAAGAGCTGTGATATATTACAATCAATAAAATATTACACATTTCTAATAATGACAATCTTAAATTAGTAAAAGTATATATTTTTTACACTAGTTATTTACTAGTATAAAAATATATATAAATAATATACTCGTATTTTGGATGCTGTTTATTTTTATATTTTTGATGTAAATAACATGATTGTTTTATTTGCTTATCGAAGTAGGTATGTTTGGTTTAATATGACATATGTATATATATTAATGAAGTTAACTGAATATAGTTGATATAAAATCAATTCCACTTAAGCTAAGAAAGAAAGAAATAGTTAAGAGATATATGATTTTAATATATTTAGAAATTACAAGAGCAGATGTGCATTTATGATTATATTACATAACTTTAACTCATTAATGTTTTCCGCGAAAAGTTGTAAGTGACAAATTACTTTTAGCGAACAAAGTAGTAAGCGTTAAGCATTATTAAATTGTACAGAAAAAAAATAAGTTACATCAAAACCGACCGCAATAGAAAGTCGGCCAAATGAATGCTATTCCTATTACTAAAACTAGTTATAATCTCGTCGGTTGTATCATGAGTTTAGGAATAACTTCTCTTAAGTATTTTTTCATACGTGATGATCGGATATATGTACTATTATAATGAGTACATTAGGCTACTATATACAAAAACGATGTCCTAGTTGCTCATAATACTGTAAGTGTTCATACTATACGCGTCAATCTGAACGGAAGAACGTACATTGACTTGTCTAACATCAGCCGCTTGTAATGACTTCCTAAGATTATAATGTAACAAGCAAGGTCTATGAGTTGTTCGCAATAAAACGTTTCTAACCAAAGTGAATCCACATTTCCACTTGTAAATAAATAATAATAACTAAAAGTAAAAAAAATAATAGAATTACTTATCTATAACTATTCATCTGTATCGGACGATGTTATTTATGTAAGCTTGGTGTGGTAACATTATTATTTATTTATTGTAAATGGAAACGTTAACAAGTTTCTAGGTTTAATTGATCTTTATTGTCAATATACAATATTGAAATTCATACAGTTATTGTGACGGAACGATCAAGGAATATTTCTTTGTCTGACAAGTTCCTAGTACAGTCATGGCCCGACATCTTTATTTTTATTATTTAACAGTTTAGTGTTAACTGCCAAGTTGAAATATATATTTTTTAATATTTAAAAAAATTGTCAACAAAATTCAAGTCGATGTCGTACTCATTTCATATTTGCGACGCAATATTTTTTTAAATTAAATGTAAATATTTTATATGCATTATTTGATATTAAATTTATAATATTAGTAATATATAACAGCCATTAATTAAATATAGTAAATAATTAATCTAATTTTAAATTACTGTTTTCTAAGTTGTTTATTTTATAAGATATGTACATAAATATTGCAAATTGAGGAACACTTGTCTTTGTTGCTCAACTTCCTGGCGTCGTATCAAGATGAATCATGCCTCAGTTTCTTTTCGAGCACTCCGCAATAAAAACACTCCTTAACTTATTCGCGTCAGTGAAGTTATTACGTGATCTGTATTTAAATTGAAAATGTTTCAAATAGAGATTTACTAAATGCTTAGCTCATAATAAATTAACATACTAACTACCTGTTCCAAGCACGCTCGGCTAGGCGTAATTTATAATGTAAAATTATTATTTTATGAATTCTAAGTAATTAAAAGCAAGTTTGTTTATCAAATAGCTGTAATGTAAAATCATCCTATCTTCTTAAAGAGATAGCGAAGAATGTTTGGGTCCTATATATTATACTGCGGGGTTTGTACGTTTGAATGTAAATGCAAGATAGTAATGTCAAGTTGAGGTTATAATGTTCAACGTTGCCTAGCACGAGATACTCGTATAATAAACACATATGAAATAAGATTTCATCCGACTATCTTTGGTTTTAGATTAAGATTTACGAATTCTATTATCACGGTGCAAATCAGTGTGAATTGTAACTTATGATTAAATATATAATTATATTAATATATGTTCATGGTTAAATGAATCCATTGGTATGCCGACATTTATAGGAATCCCCCTCGCTGTTAGAAGTGAACAATTTACATACTAATTATGTAATCAATAATTATGTATTAATTAAGATTGTAATTATAAAAATTTGCTAATCACTAGAAATGTAAAAGTTTAATAATGGTTTACACTCTTATGCATTATTTATTTTATGTAATTGTTTTTGTAATGAGTTACCGTGTTTGTTGTGCGTAAGATTAAAAAAAATGATGTAGATATTTTCGGTAAAAGCATCGTTTCTAATCTTTAAATAAATGTATAGCTTTATACAACTTCTTTCATTCATTCATTCATTAGGTTAATTTGCGAAGCAGCAATAATTAATAGCAACTAATATCGCGAACTATGAAACATACATGAGTTAGTGTAGTATCCAAATTTAACATACTTGAGTGAAACCACGAGTCACAGCTAGTAATTTATAAACGTCAATTATAAAGACGTTTACAATTTATAAGACAATGTATTGTGGGATGGTTGACGTTTGGGAGATTTTATTTTATTATAACTAAGTGGTTGTGTATATGAAAATAATGGAAGCAATAAATGCTCGGAATGCTCAGAAGTTATGTTAAAATAATTTAGTTGGTATATGATCAATACATCAATCATATGATGACCATCGATACGCATCGTTTAGCATTTTCGTGAAGCTATATTTATTTGTTTAACCAAATATATTCGCAAAAAAAAACAAACGCATAATTTTATTTGATTAATTTACACATTGACTTAATTTTAATTTACACATTGACTAACGCAGCCAATAATTTAAATATGGAATATATATTAATTAATATACAAAACGACATCTACTGCTGCGACCAAGTAAGCAAAGTATGGACGGTTAATGCTATTTGCACACAACTGGATGGAAATATACTTATCGTATTTATGCATTTAATCAAACTAATATAATCAAATAGATCGTTTTTACAATAGCGTGTTTGGACTATTAGTGCAAAAATACACGATCCACCACGCCTAGTTAAATGGCGTCATAATAAAAACGCTAAGAAAAGGTTCTAGACAATAGAAGGGAACTTTATGATATAATTTTAATGAAATGTTTCTACTTAATTCTTAACTTTCGCATTGATATTTTTGAACCGGTCAGGAATTAAAATGTTTGTGAAGCTCAATTTTTGAAATTAGAATTACAAAACCATATTTAGATTAATAATCTAAATTTGTCAATAAAACGTTAAATCCGCGATAAAAACTAACTTTAATGATATGATAATTTCCGTAATAAAGTAGTTTATTATATTTAATGGGCCGCTAATAATGTTATATTAAATTTAACGCCTACCTTAGCAAGGCACTCGGCGCTCTAGGCAAATAACAAGATTGGCGCCCATTGAAACAAATGTAAAGCGCGAGTGTAATTTGTTTTACATTACTGATTTAAATATTACATTTATTAAATAAATGATTTCATTAAAAAATCATTTATTTAAATATTTTATTTGTTTTTAGTGACGTTAGTCTAGATGCAAAGTTTTCTCTCTCTCGTGTAGAATACAGGCACGCCGCGATTTTCTACTGTTTTTGTAGTTATTAGGTCAAGATTTTTCTTTTAATCTTGATGGTGTTCTACAAAAGTTTAAGTTATTCTTATTAGGCAAAAATCAAATATCAATATAGTAAATAAAATTTTAGATTCTGTTTTTGTTAACAGCAACATCCTCTATCTTAAAAGGAATAAGGCGTATTTAAGAAATTAATTGAACGAACATGAATAGAAAATTATAGATAGCAAATTATTCATAGACAATATTTATTACTTATTGTAAATTACTAAAAAATATTTTTATGTCAATTTTAGATAGCTAAGCCTATTTTTTGTTATTTCCAACTTGAATAATACTTTCAAGTGCATGTAAATCGTCAATGTCTCGAAGGTCAAGTCGCTAGCATATAGCGCTGGAGATCCTGAAGTTTTTGGATAAAAATTCTTGATTTAACCAATAGAATCGGTTTTTTAAGAATTCTCAGTATTAGCCTGGAGTTTGGAAGTTGATACTATTTACACTCCAGTGTCTTTAATGCCTCGTAAGCCGTTGGTCTCGTGTCTGATCTCTCTTGGTCGTTTGAGATCGGAAAAAGACTGTACCTAAGATCGCGAGAGTGGAAACTGTTACCAGAATCGGTCAGGAGAACGTCCTATATCACGTATATTTCATTATATTTTCTGTCATTAGAATACTTTCATGGACACGAACGAACAAATTTAATAAATGTAAATAATACATTTGAACGGAACTATCATCTCATAAAAAAGGTACAAAGGTTTTTTTTTTAACTATTTGTAATAGCGGAAAAAATTGCTAGTAAAAAAGGAAATTATAAGACACGGCAATCACTTCTCATGGTTTTATTAAAATTTTATATAACGTACTTTAAGCCGATCGAGCCACTGAGCTTGATAAAACGTGAATCAAATAAGAAAATAAAAATGTAATTGCTATTGAAATCACTTTTTAGATACGAAGTAGGATCAAGCCACAGTGAATATTTTATAACAATTGAATGGATCGTATAACCTATAAATAAAATATTATATTATTATATAAGTTAAGTGCATAATTATATATATAAATATATACTAAGACTGTAAGTGAGAATTCAGAGTTCGTTCAGCGAAAGTTCTAAGAAAGGTTTTGTTATTGACATTTTTAGGTAATATTAAAAAAAGAGCTTATTTAATGTGTTTCTGTTATTAGTATAATATATGTATATTGTACATGTATACTCTCATTCCTATTAATCTTAATTAGTAGTCTCTACTACTACCATTAATCTCTATTAATAATCATCTAAAACAATCTATTTTATATTTATTGTGTCAAGAATGTCTTTTGTTTTGTTTATATAATGTATTGATAAATTCTATAACAATGAAACGGTATGAATTTGAAATTTGATCAATTGAAGACAATAGTGTTATGTAATATGTATTGTCTTTATAAATAAAAGTAGTTTATTGAACAATGGTTGTATTCGGAGGTAGTTGAACGTAAAATACAAATTTGTCTATATGTAGGTTAACATCGATCTTTGTAACATTTCAATTATTTTGATGTCGGGGTCTATGTGTATGATAATATTAGCTTTTATTTGATATGTCTTTATAAATACATTATTTGACATGTCTTTGTAACTAACAGCCTGGAAATACCTCATTATTATATGAGGTATAAAGACGACAATTCAGCGATGCTTGCCTATGTTTGAAGTTTGAACCCAGATTCTTATTTAATGTTATGGTGCTTTAAGCACTGGGCCATCTAGGCTAAATGATTTATATATGTATAAAATAGCGATCAGTATTTTTACTTTCGCTGTGTCTTAGACTCTATCGAATTATTTTCGATTACATTGGTAGTGTAAATATATAATATAAAAACTATAATTATATGTTATATTGCAACAATAAATTTAATTCGTTTTGAGAAGGCTACTCAGGCGTTAATTTATTGTATAATATCTCGAGCGAGTTCATTGTAATGTTATCGCGCTTTTCGTAACTGATTACATTACATTATAGCTAGTAACAAATTAAATTGTAACAAGTTAAATTATACAACGAGTAATTTGCTATCCTAGTTCCGTTTTATATTATTAATGTAACCGATACGTTTCTATTCCTAGCTTATACGATTTCCTACATTAGCTTATTATTACAGTCTATGTAATTTAAATCCCATATCTATGTTGTAAGAAAGATATTGAATATGTTTAAGTTAAAATGTACAATAGATGTTTAAGAATAATAGAGGTGAAGTATAGTTATAGAGGCGTTATATATAATAAAAAGGGCTTATACATATTTAATTGAAAAACCATTAAACTTTTATTATCACAATCCACTTATAACAAAAAAGAAAAATAATACTGAATTTTATATTATATACATATTTTTAATTATGTAAATAACAGGCGGACGTGGTCACTACCGCCCCTAGACATTGGCGCTCTAAGAAATAATACATTACACCAATACGCCGCCAACGTTGTGAGCCAATACGTTACATCCCTTGAAATTTTAATAAACTTCAATAATTTATAAACTAAACAACTATAAACAATAATTTAAATTATTTTGAAGAAAAGGTTGTAAGGATAACATATAACATAATTTTTACTTCAATATTTATGTTATCTATTCAGGCGCTTTGGAGCTGTTGTTAGTTAAGGGTAATAAACTATCTGATTATATACGAGTATTATACATCAACTATAGTCGTTTACTTAGTTTTTTCATATTTAATGTCGATACAAAACATCTGTAGGCGAGTTCTTTGAAAAGAAAAATTACTTTGCTGTTCACGCCTCGTGATGTCAACAGTCACGAGAATGAAAGTGCATAAGAATATTACAAATTCTGTTCACATCACTAAGAGATTCTGCAGATGGGTTTGAATTTATCCACAGCAACATATTTGGTGAGAAAAGCACGAAGATAATAATTAAAATTAGTGTTTCATGTAAGTTCGCATCCATTAAAATTTTCAAAAAATTTTGGTAGTATTGAAGTATCTCAAAAAATATTCATCAGAACACGCATATACGATATGTATTATAAATGAGAAATATTTAAATCATTAAAAGAAATATCTGAAATTACTTTAAATAAAAGTATATTTTTGTTCGTATAAAGCAATCTGTTGTTTTGTAAAGTTCCGTAAAGTACTGTACTCTTTATTTAGATACAACAACTCAATTCTATATTTGGCTTCATATATTAAAGTCTTAATTAACTGTAAACTTGTTTATGTTCCATAAGTGTTACGTGCAGTTCGTCGATCTTGATATTTGACACCCGCGCCTCACAATGTTCGAAAGACGCTCAATAAATGCATCTAAGCGTGATCAGGTGACGCAATGCTTCCGGTCTCAAGTATTACCTCATTGCTGGGCTCGGAAGCCCGATGGCTCGCTCCCATTCTTTCAGCCGGTTCAGTGAAAGGGTCCTCCGATACACTTTTACCCTCCCGAAGCGCCTGCGCACAAGCGGGTGCTGGCCACCAGTCGCTGTCTTATAAATTCGGTGAAAATACTGCGACATCACATTACAAATTCGGCGGCTGTAGCAGTCGGCCGTCCGATCAGTTTTATCAACGTTTTAGTGTTGTGTTCGAAAATAGTGATTTAGTTTCGTCAACTTGCCTAACTTTCTTATAAGCATACAAAATGAAATTCACGGTGAGTGCGTGTTTTGTGATAATAAACATTTATAGAGTCAAGTGCATTCGTAGGTTCTAATAAGAGGATGTATTAAAAGCTGTCAATGAATACGTTATATTAAATAATTATTTTCTTTCAATAATGTCATATCAAAAATATCATTGCAATTAATATTAGATAGAAAAAAATATATGTGTTTTATAATGCTGTTATTTCTATAGGTAGAAAGTTGTTGCACACAACATAAGGTACTCGAGTTTCTAGTGTTAATACATTTCGTTTTTTTTTTTAAATATTGCACCTACTCATTATTAAAAAATAATACAATACATATCCAACAAAATTTTAATACAAGTAAAATTTAATACATATCCAACACGTTCATCCAGTTTAATTAAAATATTCTTAAATTATAATATTTTATGAATTACGATATAATATTTTTCCATTAAAATAGTAATATTAATTTGTTTTCCACGCTTAATTTCAAAATCAATATTAAGCGTACCTAACTGATGCTTTCTATGCATATAACTCGCACCACGTTGATGAAGACTAATTGCATGCAAATTGACCCTGCATGAGCTTAGGTTATTTTTTATACGAAGTAAAAGCGGTAAAAGTGAAAATAAAATTTATAATGGCAGTTATAATCTTGAACACCGCCATGCGGGTTGTTGTTTTGTATATGGTAGAAAACAAGTTTTTTGATACGTACCATATTTGCATTAATGAAAGTAAAATTGAATTTTATTGAAAATAATTAGGCTTCCTTGTATCTTTTAGTTGTATTAAAATCTATAAATATCCGTATACTATTTTAGTATTTACGACATGTTGTTATTTTTATTTTTACAGGTAGTATTCGTAACTCTACTAACCATATCTTCAACATGGGCTATAAAAGCAAAGATAGAAGAACCTAAAGATAAAAGAGAAGCTTCTGGCAGTTATTTACCACAACACAGCGGCCCTTCTCATCATTACAATGCACCCGGCTTAAACCAACTGGAAGCCAGCGCTGTTAGCATCGGAGCCGGATACAGCGTGGGTGGAGCCAAACCAAGCTACAGTTTCGGTGATCAAGGTTCAGGAGCAACATATCAATTGCAACAAGAGGGTCTGCCAGGCAGCGGTCACGCAACTATTCAACTTGCACCGATCACTTTACAACCAAGTCACGGAGGTCTGGTATCTAATGATCTGTCTCAGTTGATGAGCCAATTATCCCACGGAATTAACTCTGGAGCAATCGCCCTTCCGTCATCAGATGGTCAAGGCCAATTATATCAATTTGCTGGTCAAGGTGGTCATGCTGGTCAAGATATTGCACTACCTCAATTGAGTTACGGTAGTCCGAAATTCCAGCAGTATAGCTTCGGTGAACAAGGTCAAGGAGGCGTCCCCGCCTATGCGCTCGGTACCAAAGGTCTCGGTACATTTGGTTCTACTGGTCCGGTTTTATTCGCTCCTGAATCATCCGCTAATCAAGCCGCTTACAGTTATGGGGCACCAGCATCTGGTCATTCATTTGAAGGTGCTTCATTGCCTGGAGGTGATTCAGGACATGCTTTTCCTGGTTTCTCCTTTGGAGGTTCTGGACAATCATTAGGAGGATCTTTAAAGGGTTTCAATAGTTATGCTGCACCTGGTAAATCGAGCTTTAAGCCATCCACATTTTTGGGTGCTTCCGTTCAAAGTGATTCAGGTCTCACGCAATCTCATGGAGCTCCGTCCTTTGCCAATTATCAAACTTCTGCCGGTGGTCACGGTCTTAGCTCGCTGGGGTCAGGTGGACATGGCCTAAACTTTGGATCGTTAGCTGCCTACAGTGGTGGTTCAGCTAAACAGGCTGCTCCCTCATATTTGCCCCCAAAATCCGAAGGATATGGTTCTCTAGAGTCAATCGCATCGGCTTTTTCTGCTAGTGGTCAAATAGCTTCTCCTCCTGCAACTACATACGGAACTCCTTCAGGATCTTACTCATCAAGCAATGTACATTCAGCATCTGCCCCTAGTCCTGCTTACTATGTTACATCCCACAAGCAATCCTCCCCCAGTTTCGGTTCAGGAAGTTCATCATACAGAGGTCCTGTGTCTGGTCATAGTTCTTTTTCTTCCGGCCCTAAATACAGCTTCGGCGGACACAGCAGTTCCCGTTACGCACCTCCGAAGGATATTCAAGGTTCTTACAGCGAATCTTCATATAATACAATCAAATACAGCGAGGAGCTAAAGCCCAGACATCACTAATTATAATTTTATAGTTTCTCTGAGTATATTATAAAAATAATGCTGTAAATAATTGCCTCGTGTGTGAATTGATATCAGGGTGAAGCGTGATTGTGATGATTTAATTGAAATTTAATCAAAGTGTTACAGTTTTTTTCGGACACTATATTTGTGGTACAATTAATTAACAATATGTAAAAAATATTTTAAATCATGCCCTCCCAATACATATTGAATACTATAAGGAACCTTTCCATTTACTAACACCGTTATAATTATGCTATGTGTTTATATAACATCCGCATCTTTGAAACTAGTTTTGATCTGGATGGAAAATGATTAAGTAGAGTTCAATGACCATTATCAGACGTTATCTTTATACCGTGAATACGAAATGAATATCTGTGAATAAAGTTAGTGTTAGGATTGTTTATTTATTGTTTACAAGTTAACTAAGGATTGTTATTTTTTTAAATAAATCATTGTTGAATATATTTTATTGTTTTATTATACTTTTAGATTAAGAAAACCAATTCTTATCTTTAGAATACAGGACACGTGATATCGTAGCTTAAATAATCAACATCTGATATGCATCGCTAGTTTCACTAATAAGAAAGTGAGGGAAATTGTATCCGATGTTACTAAAACTAGCTGCTTTTATTCAAAACGATTCATTTAAACCTATCAATACATTTGTCCATTAAATATATAATTTAATTTCATACTTTTATTGTTTATTACGAAAAAATATTATACGATAAGTTACCTTAAACTAAAAAAAAAATAGAATGAAGATGATATTAATTCATGTGTTTATATAGTTAGGTGGACTGGCAAATAGGCCACCTGATGGTATGTGGTCACCACCACCTATAGACAGTAGCAATGTTAGAAATATTAATTATCTCTTACATAGAATATTAATGGGTCACCAACCTTGGGGACTAAAATGTTATATCTGTTGTTTTTTTATTTACACGCATTAAATTGGAATTCAATAATACATTTTGCTGTTTTGATAGAATATATGATGAGTTTGTGGTACCTACCAAGATGGACTTGCATAAAGCTCTACCACACAAGTAAAATTCATAGTTGTTGTATAATATTGGTGGTTAAACTTTACCTCTACAAACTAATACCAATAGAGATCCATTGTTAAGATACTAATTGTATTATACAATTACTCTCTATCGTTTCATACGCATCCATAACGTTGATGGCGTATATGGTAATGGAAATAGAAAATTTATATTAATTTAGCGCTTAATATGTATAAAATATTATTTATTTCGATAAGGATTAATTCCGCATAATAAATACATAGAACAAATGTAAAGTTATATTATATTTTTTTAAATATATATTTTTGTTTTTGTAGCGCACCATGCTTTTCTATTCAATTAAATTTATATCATTACCTAAACATAAATTAATATATTATACCATACCACTGTCATACCACTACGATGAAATTTAATTTTTGCACGAATTTAGAAACCAGAAATGTAGTTCGCTTTCTTATAATACTAAAAGGCTTAAAGTTTTTATCACACTCACGCACAGCCAGGGCACGTTATAAGGTTCAAAGTCTAGAGATAATATCACAACACTTAATAGAGTTATTTATGTGCAAAAATTATGTGCACTTGTTCCAAAACCAAATACAGACTACTTACATATCACTCTAACAATAGTGTAGATGGCCCAGTGGTTAGAACGCGTGCATTTTAACCGATGATTTCGGATTCAAACCCAGGCAGATACCACTGAATTTTCATGTGCTTAATTTGTGTTTATAATTCATCTCGTCCTCGGCGGTGAAGGAAAACATCGTGAGGAAACCTGCATGTATCATGTTTATGATTAGGCGGACTCGCAAATGTGCCACCTGTTTCTAAGTAGGTAGCTATCACAGCACATAGACATTGGTACTGTAAGAAATATTAAACATTACATACATATATCGACTATGCACCAACACGCAACCAACCGTTGGAAATAATATGTTTTGTCCATCGTACTTGTAGTTACTAATTTATCTATCATTTATGAAAAGTTCGCAAAGCCGTGGAATATAATAACGACAATATTGGTTACAAATTTCGTTTTTTTTTTGACATAAAGACGTCACAGTATGAACTAAACAGGTGATTCATGCGATTCACGTCTCCACGGTTGACGGCGCATGTATTCCACTGGTAAAACGCGTTCACTTCCGAATTCTCTGAAATCATTACGCAACTTGTTTCTTTATTTAGTTTTTATTGATTTTATTTCATATAATGACAGACATTACATTTGAATGAAATACAGTAACCGGAACTAAGAAATAAATTGTTATAAAACATTAATATTGCATTAATTCATAAGTTTTTTATCTTTGGAGATAGAAATTAGAAAAAATATAAAAGAACGGATTAATGTCCATAATATAGAGTAGTGAAATGTAGAGATATAGAGAGTTACTTTATAAATTAATACAGTGTATCAAATGTGGTGTTAATAAATAGTGCTGATAAAATATACTTATAATTTATATAAATACAGATAAATTAAACTGCAAAAATGCAAGTAGGCTGGCAAATGTGGCATGTGGCAAATGTCACCTGTTGGCTAGTGATCCCAACCGCTGAAAGACATTGCGCACCACCAACTTTGGGAACAAAAAAGTAAAAATATCTCCGGATATATTGTGCCTGTATTTACACTTGTGCCTCACTCGTTCTTCAAACCGGAACACAATAGTACGTAGTGCTGTTTAGCAATGTAATAAGTGATGAGTGGTTGTTACCCACCATCCGGGTAGCACCGTTAGCCTTGTAAAATACAAGTAAAATATAAGTTATAAACTCATTTATTACTTAAAAGACTTAAGTGAAAGCTAGTAATCATCCTAATACTGGGCGAATGCCTTTTTTTTATTTATTCAGGACAGGGTTCGAGGTTATTCCACTAAACTTCTCCAAAGGGGATTACTAGATATACATTATACATATAATGTTAGCATTTCGGAAATGTTAGGTTTACTTAAAATTTTTTCGTGACAGCACCGAGCACGAGATGAATCATATTCACAAATCAACCTCGTAATTTATTGAAGCTTGACTAGCAGAAGTAGGAAATTATCATCATACTTCGACAAAGAATGAGCCATATTTGAAGACTACTAAAATCCAGACCGTAAAAAAATTGATTGAAAAAGTGATTGATGTTTTTGAGACAGATGATAAGATTTTAAAAGTAAGCTCAATGAACTCCTAAGGTTAGTTTTTCGACTTTGAGCTTGACAAAAGGAACAAAGTACATTTTAATAAGTCGACGTCTGAATTTGTCACTCAAATATAGTCTAAATGCAAGTCAAATGGCTAAATTCTAATATTCATGCAGTTAAGCAGAAAGAAGGCAAGCGTGACCACAGAAGGATGCCGTCGCTTGCGACTGTTGTTCGGGAATACATCAGGTTCTTGGTATACATTTAGAAGAAGATGATATGAAAGAAAAGACAAAAATGAAGTCCTTGACATTGATGTCTCTCGGTCAAAACTCTATAAAAACTAAAATGTCATGTTCATTGAACAACATTCACTTTTAAATGAATGTGGAATGCTCTTAAAAGAGAAGTGTAGATGTTAAATTAAGTAAAATTAAAAAATTATGGTCGAATATCTTATCAGGTTATAAAAATTTATTTATTTAATAACTAAATAACGGATTAATATTTTTTATATAGCTGCATAATGTGAATAGTTATTGAATTAAAAAGGTAGCGCCATCTATTGTAGTGACTGAAAACTAAATAGATACGTGAGGAGAAGTCAATTTGTGTAGTGATTTCTTATATTAAACGTAGATGTCGGCAATATAACAAATGAATCATTGCTTAAATAACATTTAATATAAACATTGATCCAGTTAACACATTATAAGGTTTTTATTATTAGCAGCCCGTAAATGTCCCACTGCTGGGATAAAGGCCTCCTCTCCTTTGAGGAGAAGGTTTGGAGCATATTCCACCACGCTGCTCCAATGCGGGTTGGCGGAATACACATGTGGCAGAATTTCGTTGAAATTAGACACATGCAGGTTTCCTCACGATGTTTTCCTTAACCGCCGAGCACGAGATGAATTATAAACACAAATTAAGCACATGAAATTTCAGTGGTGCCTGCCTGGGTTTGAACCCGAAATCATCGGTTAAGATGCACGCGTTCTAACCACTGGGCCATCTCGACTCTTATTATAAGGTTATACAGATTTAACTATTACACTTTGGTCAAATTAGGTTGTCCAATAATCATATTAGTAAGTCAAAAAGATAAAAGTGCATAAATGTCCGGAAATGAAAAAAAACTATTTTCATTAGGCATTCGAGCTTAGTTCGCGTTGATATCTTTATATATAAGATTTTTTGTATTATTATTTTCAAACGTAGACTCGAATTAACAAACTGTATATATGTATATGTAATTTGACTTGTTTTCTGTAGCTGACAACGTTACGTATTGCTTTTTATATAAAACTAGCGATCAGCCCAGGATACGCAAGGGATCATTTAAAAAAAATTATCTCCATTATTAACAAAAATTACCTCTGTATTTCTTATAATAAAAATGTTACCACCGCTAAATTGTGTTATTTTAATAACGTAGGAGGTAAATCTTACAATTTTTCTCACTATAAATTACGAAATCGATTTTCATTACCCTGATCAATCTTTCAATAACACAAAAACTATATGATGACATTTTGACATCTATAATTATAATTCTGGATTTAAGAAATATTTGACCTTTTGCTGCATTATTTTGTTTTTAGCTTACAACATTTAGGCATGTGACTAGGTTTACAGTTAGCTCATCACGATGACCTTGTAATTTTTATGATATCGATTTTACTGGTATTAGTATTTGGTGATAGTTATCAAGTAATTAAAACTTATTTTATCTTTTTCAATATTATTGTGACTGATTGTATAAAATGGTATTCTTAATGCCCGTAAAAGCCCCATAACTCCAATTGCTGAGCTTAGGCCTCCTTTCCTTTTGAAGGGAAAGTAAGAATGACATATTTATTTATTTTATTATTATTTTATTTTACTCTTTATTGCACACCAAATATACATAAAGATAAAAAAAATATATATTCTTTAAGACAAAGTTGGCCAAGCAAAAGGCGGTCTTATGGCTTATAAGCCATTTCTTCCAGACAACCTTTGGGTTAGAGGAATAATGTGTATGGAAGACGGCAATATGGTGGTGCAGTAAAAACTTACATAATGGAATAATAACAAATACAACTCAATAAATATAGCAGATACATAAATACAAAAAATACTAATAAATAAAATATAAAACAGATTATAGATATTTATAAATAAATCATATATACATACATATATCTATATAGAATATGTAATAAAAAAAAATATATAAAATATTATTAATAAATATAATAGAAAGTATAATAGGATATTAAATAACTGTATCTCAAATGTCATCATTATTAATGTCCAAATAGAATTTCTTCAGAGAATTTTTAAATATTTGTAGCGATTTAGATTGTCTTATGCTTAGCGGTAAGTTGTTCCAAAGTGTTATTGCCTGCACAGTGAAGGACTGCTTATAATATTTACTGCTATAGGTAGGCAGTTTTAGGATGAGGCTCCGTGTATTTAATGATTCTTTGGTGAATTTTTTTAGATATATAAAACGTAGAACAAAGATATCTGCCATTTCTATAGCCAAGCATATTTTTAATAGTAATAGTAGGTTGAATTTAGATTTATCATATTCTTAGTTATCTGCTATTCTCTGCTATTTATAAAATTCATACATTATATTATATTTATATGAAGTGATGTTTATGTTAACAGTTTATGTGTTAATTGTTATATGAATCTTCAATACCAACAACTTCCTCCAATCACTTATTCCTGCACTTTCTCATCCACACTTTAATGTGCACTAAATTTTGATGTTACGTTACTCAGAATTGAAGTACTCTAATACTATAAACTTTCTAGCAAATAAAATCTTGTAATTGGTATGTAATCCCGGGTTAACCTTTGTCACATTGTAGGCGTATCATTTTATTATAAAGTGATAACAATGATCCAAAATTCAAAAAAACAAAATATTCCGGAGTTTAATGATACCTCAAAATTAATATCTTCTAAAGAGATAATCTGAGAAAATTAAGTGTAACATTAGTACATTTTCTTATATAAACCGTCAATAAATTATGTACTGACTGTTTACTATGTGATTATTACATGAGAATTTTAAATTGGCGTAAGCAATTTCGAATGGTTGATGGGAAATAATCGCAACAGCGTAGTAAATGCGAGCAATGTGTTTCCGCACTGATGCAGGAAGCTATCGCTCTCACAGAAACTGGATCTGTTACGATACAGGACAAAGACCTATCGGTCACTTCCCTTAGTACTTCCATCTGGAACTAGAGGAAAGTTGCCCATAGCCGCTCATATAAATACGTGAACTTGATAATTACTAACACTTTTCCGAGCACCAGTGAATAGAACACTTTTCATTTCATACGAGCTATGTAAATGAACACAATGGTGAATAAGGGACTCATTGTAAGTACTTCATTTATTAGTAACATGTTAATTCATTAGCACTACGCTACCAATTTCAGAAGATTTCGATATTACAATGTTCGTAAAAATTACACTTATAGGCACCTGATGGATCGCTCTTTACGCTTATTTTGAATTTACTATGACGAATTGTTAAAGTTGTCATTCGTTACAGATTTTTGTCGCTTTCGCCGCATTCACATTTGCCAGCGAGATTGAAGATGCCGAACAGAAAAAGCGGGGAGCGGGAAAAGCCAATGCATTGAACGCAATCCCAACGGGGGCTCAAAAGACTGATTATAATTACAATATCTATCCCAGCGGCCAAAACCCAAGTCAAACTTATCAAAGCCAAGTACCAAATTCTTTTTATCCTAGTCAGACTGCAAGCCAGTACTATTCATCTTCAAATGCTCCTGAATCATCTATCTCCAATGCCCAACACACACAGGTGTCATCTCCAACGACTCAATCACAATTTGTTCCCATTAATTTCGTCCCCAACCCAGGTTATCAATCTAAATACCAACTTCTACCACAAAAGTCAAATGGCAATGTCCAGTTAGCCATTATACAACAGCCTACGATTTCACCAGCACCAATGATACAGTACCCTCATTCCTTTTTCGCGCCAAACCCTGCAAGCCACATCGGTCAAAGTACATTATTTGGACCTCTTGGTCAAGGACATTTTAGTTTTGCTCCAAGTTACCAACCATTACAATTTAGCAGCCATTTTCTGAGTCAACCTTCTGGAATGGTGGTTCTGCCACAATCTCATCCAACTTTGTATAATAATTTAGTGTATCCTAACCCCACTCAGAGCTTTTACAACTATTATCCTTCATCTTCTCAAGCGAAGTATAGTTATGCATCTGGTGCGTCACCCTCGAATGAATACGAAAAGCTGCAATCTTCAGTTCCACAAAGTTCTCCAAAAGAAGATACCGGCAATTACGTGCAGAGTGCTGACTATGTGACGTCATCAGATTCAAATACAGGTTATAAGAGTGCGTATAATACTCGCACTTCTTATTCAAAAATTTAAAGATAATAATTTTTCAATACCAAATGTTACCATTTATTGTTGCCATTTATGAATATAAATCAAATTATTTATTAGATAATTTTTTTCAATGTTGTTGTTTTTAAGGATTGTTATTGTTGATTTATGCTAATGTTATTCTATATTAAAATGTATATCAATATTTTTTTTTGGTTTTTGTTATACAAATTACAGTTATTTTTTCAATACATTGGCTTAAACCCTTTAACGCAATGAATTATAATAATTTAATTTAGTAAGTTCATAAACTCAGACTCACTCACAAAAACACCACACCTACTTACTTTTCAAAAATGTTTTTGGGTCGTCGGATTGCACGTATCATAATTATAGTTTTAATGCAATATGCATATTATTACCAATTATTTATTGATTTTGTATTATATCTCATAAATTGTTTGTTGCTTATCTATTTAAAATATTGAAGACATTTTAAGATATATATTTTTAATTTTATCAAATCTTTGTACGATACAGTACGAATATTTTTATAAAATATGAAAATATGATTACTTATATTGGTAGAAGAAAAATTAATAACATTGATTTGCTAGTAAAAATCAAATCACGCATTTATCTTATTATATCTTATATATTTCTCGTATTTTACAATATACATAACTTTAAAAACCAAAAAGAAAAAAAAAAAAACATTTTCCGATATATTATAACATATATTATAATTTATATTAACAGAAAAAAACTAGAAACACATCAACAATTTCAGTTTATGTAATCATGCGAATATGCCATTTAGATAATTCTAAATGATGCTTCATTAATTTATTTTAATGGAAGTAAG
This sequence comes from Vanessa atalanta, assembly GCF_905147765.1. Lineage (NCBI taxonomy): Eukaryota > Metazoa > Arthropoda > Insecta > Lepidoptera > Nymphalidae > Vanessa > Vanessa atalanta. The sequence continues at coordinate 4,312,710 of NC_061884.1, forward strand.
TCAATGCAATTAATTATTTTAATAGACGTGGGGCTTGTCTCATAGTTGCTATTTATGGTAGTTCGATTTACGAATTAAATTAATACTTGTATTTTATATAAGTGGAATCTTCAACAAGGTGTGATGTATTCTGAACTTTGCAGAAATTAATGTGAAAACAAAATAGTGCACCGTTCAAAATTATCAGGGTACGGATGACAATGATGATGAAAAATTTTTAGTTTTCGCGTATACCGGTTAGTCATTTAGTGACTTGTTCTATAAATACTGGACTTGTTCATGTATAAACATTTATAAACAAAGGCAGATTACAGATTGATCATTTATTTGCATATTATAATAATGAGTGTATGGCATTATCCAAGTTAATCAAGTTACTATAAAAAAGAAAAGTACTATAGAATAGAATAATTATTTAAATATATTTTTTTTTATCTATAATTAATTAAAAAACATATATATTTATTAACTAATACCACATTAAGTCATAGATGACTATCATAAAATTAAAATGCAAAGCGACGTAAACCCATAAAAAAAATTGTATTTAATTTTTATATCTTTAATTTATGATTAATAATAATTAAGTGTAAGTGTGTCCACTAAAGTTAAGTGTAAGTGTGTCCACGCAAATAAATATAAGTCATAAGCGAGAGATGCATTGGTGCAGGAGTGTATATGGTGTGTATCTACAGGTGCATTTTCTATAATCTTACTTTACCTTTTAATCCAAGCGATGGCAAACTCAAATAAACGCAGCGCTGTAGAAATACTACCAACTTAATAGATCTGCACTACCTGTTGAAACTGAAAATGTCTCACCAATAAAAATACATTATTTTTATAGTAATCAAGTAGTAGTAGTAGTTTTCTTTTTTTTTCAGGTATTTAAGCTAGCCACTATATAATTGTTGGTGAAAATTTTCAAAGTAGCCATTTGCATAATTTACTTCAAAATAAGTTTTATAGATTTTTTTTGTATATGTTTATTTTTTATTTGGTTCAGGCAGTGTAAAGTTGATGAGTTATCGCTTAAAATAATAAATCTTTAATAAGTCATTTAAATATATGTCGATGACTCAATACTAATATATCAAATCAAGTCATCGTAAAAGCATCTTCGGTAGTGAAAGGAGTATGTGTTAATTGCTTCTCGTAATATTTGTATCATTCCTCATGTACGTAATCAGAGATCAATCGAATATAAATAAAAATAAACATCTTTATTTTTTATTGGTGTTGCTACTATTGAATTATTTAAAATTAGACTTGCAAATGTAAATACAAAAAAGTAAATATGATAGAGTAATTAATTTAGATATCCTACAATGATTTATGGATAAATAAAAAGCGAATATATCAGCTTTCAAATTAAAAAAAATGTTACACAGAATCTTACCAATTGTATAAAGCGAATTTAAAGACTGGGACCTTTTTTCACCTTGTTATTATAATACGCTTTATCATTACATAGTATAAAACAAAGTCGTTTACCGCTGTCTGCCCCTGTGTATGCTTTGATCTTTAAAATTACTCAACGGATTTTGATGAGGTTTTTTTTAATAGATAGCTTGATTCAAAAGGAAGGTTTATATGTATAATTCAAGCACAATATAGTAGAGAATCGCTGAATATTTTAGATTTTAATGATGTCATAAATAAAAACATTTTTTTGCGCTTAAATTGCAAACGCTGGCTGTACCCTACGAGATGGATCAATATAATGTACTACAGTATTGTACACCTTAAAAAGGTTCTCAATAAAGTCCAAGATGGTATGTGTCTATCTCTTCGATAAACCACAATCACCATTTTTTATCCTTTACTTTTTACGAGAAATAATGGCTTATTTTCGAAGCGATATTAAGCAATACAACATTAATCCTTATCCAATTAACTACCTTAAATACATTGTGCATTTAATATAGATCAATATGGTAAAAGTTAAATAAGAATGTAATTTAAATGAATATTTTCGAAGATATTACAGATTTAAAATGCAGGGTCATATCGGTTTGTATTGTCTGATGACAAAAAATCTGTGAAAGTTGTAAGACATTCTGTAATATATTTAGTATCAGCATTGCCCTCGTGTGAAGCCGGGGCGGGTCGTTAGTTTATAAATAAAGAAAATAAATTATTACAATAATTGAGCTTGAAACGATAAACAGTTTTGTAAGCAACCCACGTGATCACCGAAACGGCTAACGATAGGCTTGAAAAGAGGTTGATCATGACCCTAATAACCTTCTCCGTTGATCTGCAACTATTTCAGTTTTTATAAAGCGATTGTGTCTACCCTGTTTTTTTTTTTGCGAAAAAATATATGTTTTAATTATTTTGCAACTACACGTAAGAAGGACGATAAACATTTATACAACAATTATTTACTTTACGTAAGTAGTTAATTTAATTTACTACTACGTAAGCGAATACTACTGATGTGTTAAATTTATGTTCTAAATATATTATTAGTATGAACTTAATCCGGTTGAGATTTGCTCATCATAAGCCTTCACGTAATGGAGACGCCATTAGTTATAATAAATGCTTTTATAACTGCTCTGGAATTTTAAAATCACTCGATAATTGCGAACCAGCGGCCCTTCTGTTCGTTATGTAATTATATTAGATACACATATTTTTATTTTATTCATAAAAATAATATAAAAAAGTTACTTTTAATAGACATGCTCGGTCAGTATATTTTGTGCTATTTACATTAGTAAATATTGCGTTTCAAATGAATCAAGCAGTTATTTAACCATTAATTTTTTTATTGCACCTTTAAAATGTTTAAGTTTTTTAAAATTTGTGTACACTTTTAATGTGACTGGAATGGTTCCACTGGAATTAATGATAATTATGTCCTCTTGACAGATTACGGCAGCAATAAGGTGCACTCATTCACTCTCTTACTTTACATGCCAATGGACTACGATATTCTATGACGACTGCAGAACCTCAACGTGATTTCCTCGACTAGAGAGCTACAAATCTCCTCAGTTGGTGATGCTTTTAAGTAATCTTTACACAAACTGATCATTTTTTTTTTACTGACCTATAATAACTACCTTTTGTGCTGTGATTTGGTTTGACCCAATAATATATACGTAATATCTTAGGCAGGCAGCACAAAGACGCTGTATCGAGTGAGATTTACTCTATACTATGGCAGTGCTATTGGCTCATCTGCATACCTAAAGTAACACAAAAGAAGTATTACATTAATTAGTAATACGACTTTTTTGACGTAGTTAGAAATCGCTTCGATAATTATCGAACTCATTCTGTTTAAGCTCACTGGTCATTAGTATCTCAAACAGTTCCAAACGTCAAGACTCATTATGTGAGAAAATATAATCTGTTTTATTACAATCTTTGTTTCAACACGTTGTGTTATATAACATCACTATAGTAAAATATTCAAATAACCAATCGTTAGTAAATCAACATGAATCATATTTATGTGATTGCCAAAAGTCGAGCACTGGTTTTTAAACGATACTTGGTAAAAAAGAAAGCTTTCTGTGAGTTCTTTACAGTACCATTTACAAATTCTAAGTTATATATTTCAAAGAGTCAACAATAGAATGATAGATATGTTAAACATATTTAGAAAGATTTAAAGATTAATAGTAAAATAAATTCTTGATTCATTTGTTACACAACATTAATCTTTATGAACGTACATGTCATTTATTGAAAGTACTGGCTTTATATAAAAATTTGTCTCTTGAACATTAAAGTTTAGACCAGTCATTTCACAGTTATAAAAAGTCGTTTAAAATTATGCCTTGGAATGCATTAGAGGAAAAACATTAGACGCGTTATGATGTATCTGCGCTTCGGGTAGAGATGGAGAGATTGCTCGATGCGGGATAATTATGATTGATTATAATGTTTACATTATTAAATACATATGCTAAAGTTATAATTATAACGTCAATTATAATCGACATGTGTCAGCATTCGAATTTCAAACTTAAAATCTTCATAAATTAATGTACAAAATAAACGTGAAAGTGTTTCCTGTACTTTTAATGTTTGATGTATTTTTAAGTAATTTTAAGGGAATTTTTTTACACAAAGTCAGTACACAAATAATTCAGTACCTTGTTTTTTTCTCCTTGTCATCGGCACCGATTTCTTTGGTTGGCAGTTTTTAACGATCTAAGTAATATATTAATTAAGTAATATAATAATAAAAAATAATATAATAAATTGATGAATGAATGTTGCTCATTTAGAACAACATTCAAAATCATAGATTTTTTCTTTTGTTAAAAGTTAACCACTGGATGAACACTAATTATATATATTAACAAAGCGATGGTAACTACTATTCTTTAGACATAATAAATATAAACGATCTTATAGATATGTATATAATGAAACTAAAGTGATAATCAGAGCGACCGGAAGTGAAGTGAATCTTTCGGTACAAATATTTATGAACTCAAGTCAACGGCAGTATAACGTTATGTAATTGTAGAATAAAAAATTGTCAACGATACACAATTGCAAAAACGCTCCTAATGCTTGTAATGTGATCGCCCGGTAGAAATCAGTCGATGGACCTGTTTTTCGTGCTTTCCGAAGCGCGGGAGTGTAATAATTACTTAACTTTCATATAAAAATTTCATCGGTCGAATATAGAATCATGTCCAGGTTATGTGGAGTATATTAAACTAGCTATTATACCGCATAGATAATCAAAAAAATATAGTACATAACACATAGTTATAGTTATTTTGTGCCGTATTTGACATAAGATTTCTTCAAGAGCAACAATTCCATTGTTTGATAATTAAAATTATTAATAATAAAAACATATGAAATTAAACGTGCAAGAAGGTTTCAATGTAATATATATTTTTTTTAAATATTCAAAAGTGCCTCTTCGGAGCTATTTGAATGAAGTACTTTTTGATTTTAATCTGTGATGTTGTATGAATTATTAAAAATAAAACAGAATAGTTTTTTTTGATATTCATTAAAATATAATATTTTACTAAAGTTTATTTATATTTTGAACCAGAAGAATAACTATCAGGCGAAAAACAACATAGTATTTTTATTGTATATTGGTAAAGATAAATATTTAGTTCCGCAATGTTGGAGATTTCTGAAAGGAAATTGGTAAGGGAAACTTATAGGATTTATACAAAGAGAGATCGCTATATAGGATATCGGCTCCGCTTAGTTGGGTTAGAAAGTGTTGCAGTGAAACCGATACGTCTAGGGCGATGTCTTTATTCACTTTATAGCTTTATTTTCATTTATACGATGAACTACATAATGATATGTAATTACTTTTACTAGTAAGTATGTAGTCGTTACAATGATGAATGCTATAAACCCTCATTTTATTAATATAATTCCAAAAACGACAATGATATTGCCATAGTATAAATTAAGATTTAAGTGTAATTAGTGAAGAGACGGCAATATAAATGCTTCCTCAGTTCTTATTTTAAAAACTCTCTTTATTTTTATATACATACACTTGTTTCATAACCCGTACGTCACGTAATCATCAATTGTATTGAGACTTATGGGCTCTACGATTTTATAAGTATATTCAATGAGTTTGGTAAAAAATAATGAACGTTTTACAATTTTTTTTTAATTTTATGTCTACGCAGACGTTTAATATGTATTTAAGAATTGCTGCGTTTATAGAGTCTTTGTATTGTGGTGTAAACAAATATAGGTTTTATCTATCGATCTAAATAAACGAGGTGTAAAATTGTTTTTTCCGCTTACGTATTACAGATTTATTTAATTAAAAAAAGTCTGCCACTATATATCACTATCAATCACTGAGGCAAAGAATTACAAATACGGATCCGTAAAAACAAAGTGAAAGCATTTTCATTGTTTTAAGACGAAGAGATGTAGATTGTATGTAGAATTGAATTTGAAATAGCTTAATTTGTGGCAGACACTGCTACAAAAATATATTGAAAAAGACACACTATATTATAATAATAAGATGTCCGCACAGCCGTGTACCGACACAATAAGGAATGTCACTCAGCTTGTATTGAAATTCGGGGAAGCATACAATGACCCCTAAAGTTCAACATAGATTTTTAGTGACACTATTATACAACAATGACAGATACTAATAAATCGTACAAATAGACATATGTCAGAAAAGGTTCGAAACGCTAAGCCTTTAAATTCATTCTGGTGTTTGCTGAACTTAAAAATTTGTACAATTTGAACAGTGAAACATACATGTAGGAAAAATATAAAAATTCTTTGAGAGGATGAAGGACGAAGGACGAATATATTTTAGAATAAATTGTTGACAAAATAATGCTGTATATTTAAATTTAGTCATAATATACAAATATGCAATGCAATATTTTTACAATTATAAAGCTCATAAAACATTATAGTAAAACGAGAATCGAGAAAACGAGATCACCTATTGGAGGAGCACGTGTATCTAAATCGATAACGTACTTGAAACTGATAACAAAAAATTGCATTTTAATTTGTCCTGGTAATAATTAAATTCTTTTGAAACATCGTGGTGAAACGGCCTGTAACGGATGAAAATATTCTACATGTGTGGAGGACTCACCCCACATTGGAGCAACGTGGCACAATAAACTTCAAGTCTTCTCTTCAAAAGGAAATTATTTGTTTGCTTTAGTTCAGCAGTGGGAAATTTTGTTTTTATTTAATTAATAATATAGAATAATTTCAACCACATATATTTACACTTGTTTCTAAGGGGTCATACACTACCGTTTGCAACTTTGTTATAATATCTTGTTTATTTTAAATATTCATTGTTAAAAACTATAAAAAAATGCGCGTAATTTATTTATTGTTTCAAAAATATCTATGAAATATCACTTGCTATTGTTGGATTATAATAATTATAGTATTTAAATATTTTACATTATATCCGAATGATAACTTCAATTTTTGAAAACCCTATCATTATTTTTGAAATCGAACGACGTCAATTTCATAATCGTAAATATTACGACGGTATGTAATGATACCTGCCAATTGTGATGATACGTTATTAGCGAGGTACGACTCACTATAACGTGACCATTTCTCAAATTTAAAAAGTGATAATTTTATTATCATTTTTATTATTTACGTAGGCTATAAAATAAAATGGTTCTACTATATACTAATTAAATAAACAATTTTTCCCAGAATACAAAATTCGCCCATTATTAATCATTATTAAAAGTCATGTACGTTTTAATTTGAATGTTTCGACCAATTTGTTCTCTCTTTATTTCCTTATTGATATAACTACAATTCTTAAATAGCTACACGAAAAAAAAAGTTCAAAAACAGAAGATTGAGGTACTGAACTTTTGTACCTTTGCATAGTTACATATAATATACAGACGATAACTAATTTATGCATTTTAGTACTTTTACTATTTTCATAATCTAGTGCTAAGCAGTGGCTAAAAATCTAGAGATATTGGGAACAAATTTCAAATCAGGTAAAAAATAAACTGATTTACTGTCCAGAAAATTTAAATAACAACCAGTTCAACTGAGTTGGAAATAGACAGTCCTTGCCTCTGAAAACAGGTAAAAGGGTTTCTGCTACTGATTTTTCTCATGTTGGGTAGTCTGAGGGTGAAGAAATATATAGGTAGGTTAAATCGTGTTGGTGCAGTATAATATTTTCTGTATAGTTGAATATTCCTGCTGTTTTGCGAATCTAAAAAATGATATTATTTCATGTGGATTTTGTTAATATAACAAAATTTATTCAAATTTATTATTAAAAATTCATTGTTTATTTGTTATAGATTTACATTTAACGTAACTCATTTATACATTACAGATATACAGCTGCATATTAGAATATGTTAATTTTATTAGTTTCTTTTTTTCTCGATGATTGTGTCTTTGTCAGTCAACGATTTTCGCACGAATAACGACGCTTAAAAAAAGGTCAGTATAAGATAGAATTATATTTGATATTTACTATTTGTAAGTATTGACATACCAAATTGCTTTGCCGAGAACTGCAGTTTTGAGAGAAAGGGCGACTGATCTATTTGTTTCAAAATCAGGAAATTTATAATTACTGTCGTAGACATTTATAAATAGTGACCTATATTTTAAACTTTATAAGATGTTATTTGAAATTTTGAAAAGTTAGACCTTATTTAGATGCTGGGGGTTAATGACCTTATTACTACTATCACTTACCAATGAGAAGTTTCAATGTTCGATTTCATTAGGAATATCATATTATAATATACATCTGGGTATCAACTTTACGCCTTTCTTACACCGATATGTAGAATGTATTTAACAACGCCACAAGAGATACAAGCGTCCACTTAGGTACCAAACGAGTAGCCGACCGAACGCCTTCTTTCTTAAATTAAAAAAAGTAAAAACATTGTATATCATATTTACATTTCTTATCATCTTCGATTGCATTTTTTTTATTTACGCACCAAAATTAGAGTTAAAAAAGTTTTTATTCAGTATGGAATTGTCAATTAAAATTTCTATATCATTATCGGGTGCAATGTAGTGAAAAAAAGTAACTATCACTTTTAATATTATAGGGTTTCTAGTGGCTTCGCTTGCAATCAGACGGATATGAAGAAAGAGTGCAGTCCACACTTACGAGTCAAGATGCGGTGACTGCCTGTGCTGCGGAAGTGCTTTGATGTGTTAATAAAACAATAAGTTCGAAACTCGTGAAGTGTTTATCAAAACGGGGTCATCATGTTCTTATTAAAGGTGAGATATGATATTTGATAATTTTTTAATATTATAAAACTGGAAATCTTCATCGTCTCTTTGTATAAGCATCAAACAAAAACAATTGAACCAATTTTGTAAAACTTTTGAACAAAAAGTTATGAGTGGATTCCAAACGGTGCTGTTTTTTATTTCGCTACAATCATGAAAGCTGGTTATGTTATTATAACAAGAGAACGACATTTTTCATAAACAATAGCAATCGATATAAGATAAGCTCCCATTTGAACTGTATCACTATTAATATATAGGTCAATTTTAATTTAATTTTATGTTAAAATGGACTGTAGTAAAGTGGCGTTTACATACTAGTATTTTATAAAGGATTCTCTAATATTCTCCTAATAATGAATTCCATCCATTAAAATATAATAATAAGAGCATAGTTTGAAAGAAAATGTTGTTGATTATTTGTGTATGTGTGTGTAGTGTGTATGTGTGTGTGTGTAGTATAGATTTTTCATTTTATCATGATGATGAACACATACATTGACTCAATACATAATGTGTTTTATGAGAAAATGAAATAGATTATTGTTATTATTGAAGCTGATAGGTTCGTTAATTGTAACAGGGTGTTTTATTTATTATGTATATAAAGAATCATATATACATAATGATGATGTATGACGACCATTTATTTAATTCAATTATGCATTTTTATCTTTAAACTCTAACTAGAATTAGTATTTTGGCATAACGTATATAATTTGGAATGTTTCTGTTATTGCACTAAAACAGCATCAGGTATAATATAATGTTTGAAATATAGCCCGTTGCAATAAAAAACTGTAATGGACCAAAATTTAAAGTACAGTAAAGTTATGTCAATTTTCTCTCAAAGGTTATCAACGTTCTTTAAACTTTTTTTCAGATAAAATCCATTCAATTTAACTATATGTTGCAACTTTGGAACATGCCGTAAAATTCTTGCTAGATTGCTGTTACATTTTAGGAGTTTACTTAATGGATTGATGCAGTATTTATAATTCCATTTACGACTCAAATCGGCCGTAAAATTCAAATCGAAATCGATTTAAAAGATCCAACGATGTTACGAGAATCGATGCGTATAATTGTAATCGATTACTTTATTTAAATTTTCAAGGGTTTTCTTATAGTTTGAGCCGTCTGAAAAGTTATATTTGATTAACAATTATATCAAATATATCAAAAAGCAATAAATATGAGCTATCTACTTATTATACTGTATACTATACATTACGCATTAATTTTAGCTACAATTAAATTAAAGTCTATTTTCTTTTTTTTAGCTATCAATAAGTATGTGTCCGTAAGATAATTATATTCTCACGATTAAAATGAATAATCGACTTATTCAAGGTTGGCTTGTAGAAGTAAAACAGCTGAAGTTATCGTATTAAATATAACTGTTATATCGTTTTGATGTCAATTTCTTTTGCGAACGCCAAATCGGTTTCCATCGGGATCGCTCAGCCGGTAATCTTTTAGTTTACCGGACTCATTGATGGGCGGAAGCAGTTGAGGGAGGCATTAGAAACCCGTCTGGACATAGCGAAGCTTCCTTCCTATGGACTTCATGAAAAATTATGCAACTGGATCAATAGGTTTTTGGCAGATTGGAACATCACGGTCGTTGTCGACGGTGCACGATCTGCCCTAAAATTCGTTAATTCTGGTGTTTCACAAGACTGTGTAATATCACCTACTCTGTTTCTTCTTTATATCATTGACTTGTAGAAAATCAGCAACATTCACTGTTGTACAGACGACCGTACCGTAAACCTCATACACCGGCCGTGCTAATATTTTTAGGAAACACGTCGATGATAACGGAAACATACTTGTTTGTGAAATCGTGTCTTTGTTGAACAAAGTCTCGCACCGGGGCCTGCCGGCCGTAGTCCAATTCCACCCCAAAAAGACACAACTTAGCTCTGAAAATTTAAATTTAAATTTTCAAGGGTTTTCTTCACGATTTTAGAACATTCCTATTGCTCCCACAGCTAGTATCGGAATACTTAACGATGATGTTTCGAACCTCTTTATTTCCGCGGTCAACTAAAAGCCAAACTTCTTCCATTTGACCGTCTTTTAGGCAGAGCTGCTCGAATTATCGACAATCAAGCCATTTCCGAACTCTTTGGTTTTGCGTAGAAATGTTGGATCACTCTGATTCTTCTACCGCATTTTCACGGGAAATGTTCCTAAGAATTGTTTGAATTAATGCGTGGTGCAGAATTTCACCTTCAGACATTGTGTCAAAATTCGAAGTTTCATTTGCATTATATCCAAATTTCCCCTAATAAAATCGGTTTACACTATTAATATATAAGAAGAATAAGCCGTGGACGTTTTACTACAAATGTAGATAAAATTTTCAATCATAAATTTAAAGATTCTGATTATACTGGTTTTAATTACGATATACTTAACATTGAACACAAACAATGAATACGTTAGCATGTCAAATATTTAAAAAAAGAGGCGTGTTCTTATGCAGGCTGAGTCTTCAGCTTCTATTTCTTCAGTGTATTATGTAATTAAATATATTCTGTACTTGTAATTAAATAATTAATTATAATTAAATGATAAAAATCTACTGTAATATCCTCTTTTGTCGCCACTACTATAATATTCACAAATTTAAACATTAACAATTTAGATTTGTCGCCAAAGAAGTATAACTTAAATGTTACGGTTTACATGAACAATATTTAAATTAATTTGGATTTTGATAACATTTTTGTTTGATTTTAAAAATCAATTTATCTTTAGCGACTTTTACTGTTTGTTTTAGTAGCTTTACAAATGATAGTAGCTTAGAACATAAAAATTTAAACCATACTTAAGACAATATATATTTTTTTTAAATTAGCGTCCATGCAATACTAATTTACGCAATTAGATATTTTCTGTCAATACGGCGGTTCGCTAGTATTGAATCATTTTTATTTAACACTACCGCCTGAAGAAAATGAGAAGAGCACTTATCATGATATTATTTGATAGTATATTTGCTTTATAACGTTTATTTAATTATTGATTTATGTCATATTGAGAAATATGAATAATAATTTTATTGTGAATCATAGATCAATATGACCATGACTTATACATAATTATGTTGGTCCAAATTTGGATATTTGTGACTGCCAAGAAATTTGATTTGTTTGCTGTGAAGGTTTTTTTCTTTGCATATAAGATCTGCAGTTATTTAATTATATTGATGAAATATGAAAGCGGACGAAAACAGTTTTTTATACGGATAAAACATCGTATTACTTCGTTCATTTTGGATAAAATATTAACAAAGTATATATACAAAGCTTATTCATTCATCGTTCTTTCTATTAGTGAAAACAGTATCAAAGTCCGTTGAGTAGTTTAGAAAAAGAAAACGGAGATGCAGACAAAAACAGAACAGAAATATTGTATATAGATTAAAATGCACTTTAAAAACATATTTGCTTTAAGTAATAAAAAAATGTAAGGCGGCTTAAAGTCGACTTAGTGTTTTTAATTAATGAATTTGGGTCGGTCATAAAGACATTTGAGCAATTCGGTTCTTAATTATTTATGACTATAGACACTTACTGAATTAGAACACACTAGTTCAATTTTTTATCGATTCTTATTTAAAATAAATCGAACTCTAATTTAATTATTCCTTAAAATGTAAAAGTAAAATGATAATTACATAATAAAGGTAAACATTTCTGCTTAAATTTTATGTTGAAATAAGAAGTGATCGAAACAAAAACTTCAGAAACAGAACTTTTGCAATATTTGGTGAAGTTAGGACACTCCACATATGGCTCGTTCCAGTTTAAGATTTTTCTTATTATTTTTATTATACGTTCTGGCGAATGGTGTCTTGAGTTGTTTTAAAATTTATTGAAAATTATATATGTCCATCTTGAGATGGGCATATGGCAGTTTACAGATATATAAGGCAATGTTAAAACATATGAGCAGCTAGACTAATATTCTTTATATAATTGCTCTATATCTTGTTTTGTGACGTTTTATTATTACAATTAATATTAGTATAATGCTTTATTTTAGGTTTAATACGTATATACTTCATATTGTAAAAAATGTTTTTTTTTAGGATGATAAAAACAAACGCGCCTTATCTTGCGGTTATTATTCTCTTACGGTTAGGTAATTACACACCCAATTAAATTTCATTTAAAATCAAAATATAATTACTTAATCGCCACGTACCTTTTAAAGGAATTATTTGTATAATTATAAATATATATTCAGGAGTTTAACCAGTTTCAATCAACATTTAACAGTTTATTATCTTTAAGACAACCTTTTTTAATTTGGAATACATATTAAAAATGATGGATGTTTGGTTATAGCCCTACGTGATCAAAATTATTTTAAAAAGTTTACACGTATGACAAGCTATATAAAGCAATTGCCTGTACTCTATCGTATATCAAGTCGATATCCTTGCAGCTTGCAGTGACGAAGTTTTTTTTAATAAATAACTCAACATGCTTCACCTAGATTTAACTTGATATGTGTATGCAGCTAATGTGTAATTCATGTATTATGACATAATACTTACGACCTAAATATGAAATAATGTGTCTTTGTATCTATAAAACGATGTATGTATAATGTATATAGCAAGCTTATAAGCTAAATGAAGGCTAAGGATAAAATGCCACAGTGAAAGTATTACATATTTGTATCCAATGTTTAGCTAATCGCTAATCAGGGTTACAAAGGTTAGATGGTTATCATTTTATGTAAAAAAAACTAGCAACATGTCTCGTTAAATAATAAGCCATTATGTCAAACCTTGAAATAAAAGGTCTGATTTGTTATATTATTCTATATACTCGGTAATAATTTAATAAGAAAATACACATTAAATATTGAGTCTTAGAAGTAATATTGTCTGATGTGATGTGAAGTTTGTTTGGTTATCAATAAATACTTTGATCTTGTCATCTTATTTTTATCGGCTTATGTCACGATCTTCGGGATAGCTAAGCTTTGTTATAGTTCGAGTTAAGGTAAGAGTATATCATTATAATCACCAGTCAGTGTGTGTTAAAGGTACAAAGGACATAACATGATTGGCAGGGCATTAATGTCGAATGGGATTTACACACCTTGCTTGCTAATAACTACAGGTAAAGGTAACTACAAATATAATGCACATAATCTTGTTAAAATAAAAAGCTAACATCAGATCTAATCTCAATCAGTGAAGCTATTTGTAACGATGATTTATCAATGAATTTAATCGTATTACGTATTCGCCATTGTTTGTGCCTACGCTTTTTGGTGTCATTTTTTTTTATTAATATTAAATATAAATTTTAAAAAGCGTGGGTTAAATGAATTTTAATAAATAACGTTACAAAACCATGATATATGATTTGTATTTGATAGTTTGTTACTGTTTTGTAATACAGCTGGTACACATTATATATACGTTGTGCTTATAATATTTTTTGAGAGATAAAGAGAGACGTTGAATTATTCATATATCTTTGCCGAGAAGCACAATTATTACTTAATGTGAGAAAAAAGTCTTCTTAAAGTTAAAACAGGTTATATATTTTTATATAATATTATAAATGCGAAAGTAACTCTGATCGTCTGAACTCCTTCACGGCCAAACCACTGAAACTTATTTGATGTTATTTGGGATAAAGTAAGCTAGAAGTCCAAGATAGGACATACTATTTTTTTATGCGTAATGCTTGACGACCAACCCCTAAAACTTTAGCGAAGCCGGTAACGACAACTAGAATAATTTTGTCTGACTCTTCCTTTGCGTTAAAACATTATAAATACCTAATTCAGTACATGCGTTGTAATGTAATATGTTTACGATTATAATGAAAGCAAAACGATGAAACTACAAAATAAGTATAAATATATATAAGTGAACTCTCTAATCAAGAGATTAAATATGCAGAAACTGACGTGTTATAAAAAATAAGTAAGTTGATTAGTTTAAATAAAAAGTAGTAATTTTTAAATTATATAAGAACTTTTTACTATGTGGCCATGTCAATCACCTGTTAATAAGATGAGTTGACTTATAAAAATGTTGACCCCTTGACACTTGTATTTATGTGATGTAAATTTATATGCTTAGTAATGTATCAATGCAGCATAAAACATATTTCAGTGGCGTGACCAATCTGATTAGAATTCTAATAATTATACGTTCACGTAATTTAAAATCTAAATAAAATAATAACGTTAAAGTAAAGTAACAGCAATCATTTTCAATATTAGGATTAGTGGAGATATATTCGTCCGAAACATGCAGGACGTTTTCGCCCGAGTACGTCCGATGTGAAGTAGAAACACAAACCAAACATATTTTTTAATTATTGGCCAATATGGAGAGGCAAATGACTTTATTATAAAAGTAAAAAATAAACTAAGACAAAGTATTACATCAAAATAATGAAACAAATGTTCTTTTATTATTATTATTAATATAAAACAATAACAAAGTAACGGAGTTGAAGAAAAAGCACTTTCAAAATTACGTATCTTCAATCAGCGCATGTGATGTGAAATTAAAAAAACAAAGGAACGCGTAATATAACAGACGCTTTATATATTATAATTTCACATATCAATCTGTTTTTATGTTATGAATATCATTTGCATGTTCCGAATATTACATCACAAGTATATTTCTTAATATATTAACTAATCTAATAAAACCGAGAGATTGTTTGTTTTTTAGATTGAAGCGATAATCTCTAACTACCAGTAGGACTTGAAAAAATCTTATTGCTTCTAATAGTCCACGCTGGTGATATAAATTATTAATTATCTATCTATATAGAAATAATCAAAGTGTCACAGACTGAGACGCACCACGAGATCTCTTAAAGTATAGGTCTAGTGCATCTGAAATTTATCATAGTTAGTCCTTTCGCGACGTAGGCGCTCACTAAGAAGATTCTTTTATATGAATTTTATCAGTGCGAAGATGGATATAGTATTTCATATATAATATTATATTGTTAGATATTATTAGATAAATTAAGTAATTATAAAGTTACTCATTGTAAAATAATTATAAAAATAGATTGTTAGATATAGTTTATTCTACCAGAACATACGTTTGCAAAACTGTGTATATATTACAAAAACGAAGTAAACATATCATTATAGTTACCATTGAGTGCGTATTATACTTACTTGTCACTATAATAATGTTAATCAAGGAAACCGCAAGTTACATCCACCAGAAAGTGGAATGCAATTAGATAACCACATAAATTGAGAGTAAAAGCTGGCACGCTCCCTTTTACAAGTGCGTTGCTATAGCAACCGGTTTCATAATAAACAGTTGTGTTTTTTTTCCATTCACCGACTATGTTCGCTGTAATGATAGGATCTGGTTATCCCGCGGCACACCTTATCGCACCTTTTTTAGCAAATCAGTTCACTGACCACGGGCATACCTTTACATCTATTTATTTATACTAATGTATATGTTTTAATGTTTCAGATAGCACCAATTTTTCTACTGGCTCTCACAGTTGCAGCTGAGAAAAAGATAGAATTACAGGATATAGAAGAAGATAATTTAAGAAGTGAAAAGGAAAAACAATACGAGAAGTCAGAAGGACAACAGCAAGGTTATGGTGCTTCAGCTCCTGGCTTAGTACCACTTGACTATCTCAAAAATAATTTCGTCCAATACTTTAACCCAACTCAAGCGCCACAGCAAAATCGTTATGTACATCAATACGCTGTTACTGAACAGCCAGAAAGACCACCCGTTACTCCGAAACCTCAATATGGAACACCAACACAGCAAGCGATGGTTGGGTATTTGTCAAATGTACCAATGCAAATTTATTTGGTTCCTCAATACTACAATGAACCTACAGAGCAAGCGGCGCATCCTCGACCTGAAGTTCAACTACCTGCACCAGCTGTCACTCAAGTGTCTTATCAGGAACCACAAAATGTCCAACAGCACACTGGTTACATTCAAGTGCCTACTTATGTGACACCAACGAGTAAAACATATCTACAGCCATACAATGCTCCTGTATCGTATTATAGTTACACTCAGCCGACAATAGCACCGGCTCAGGCCTCTGTTACACCAGTTTTGGCATATCAAATGCCAGTTGTTCACTATCCCACTGCTATATCTGCACCACCACCAAAGGATTATTACCAAAGTCATCAATACATAGACACAAATTCAGTTGATGAAAGTCAAAATAACGATTTAAATAATCCTAAGTCATATCCTAGTCACTTTGAAGAACCATTACCAAAACCTTCGGGTTCAGGGTATCCAAGGTACTACAATTCTCGGACGCCTATTAGAGATGAATACAGACATCCTATAGAACTGCCGAGTCCAAGCCCACTACTTTTGAAGGCCCCACCGGCACATTTAGCACATATTCCAAAAGCTTTGCCATTTTATCGTCCTTCAACGAAACCCGTTTACCAAACTGGAGGAGGATATATATCGAGTACGTTTACTCCTAGACCGAATGAAAATTACGCGATTCCTTTAAAAAGACGCCCGACATCATTATTGGATTCTTATATACCGTCTAGTATTCAGATAGAATATATGAAAAGAGGTTATACTAAAGATTCATTATCCGCTTACGAAGCGTTATCAAGTGGCAGACATTTGTCCCAGTTGCCGCAGTCGTCTGTTATTCCGAGACATTACGAGCGAGGATTTCTACCGAATCAGATGTACCATACGGCCGCAGGTGGTATAACATATGGACATCACAAAAGAGCTCCAAAACTGGATAAAGTTTCACAAAAATAGCTTTTACTAGGTTTTTAGATCTGTATAATGATTAAGAGAATAGTGTAATATTTATCTCACGCTATGTTAAGATTTGACTTAGCTATATTGACTAGTTATAATTAGTTTAATGTTACTGTTTTATGTATTTTATTATACTATAAGAAATTTACATAATAATTATCACAAAGAATTTCAATCAAAAATCCATTTGATAAAGAAACATTTCTGTAAGAAAACCGAACTATAACACCTTTAATTCTCGTTAATAACATTGAACATAATTTACAATGAATAATCTGTAATTTATTGCTTTAAAAAAACGCTTAGCTCTATTTAAAAAAAAAGCAATGAGAATTTAGTTATAAAATCAGAATGTGCCTGAGTTTGTTTTTTAAGATTCTTCTTTTTTATTGTAAATACCATGATTTGATATATTTATAAAATGATTATTACTAAATATTCAATTGTAAGAGAGAGTTTTAACGAGGCTTGTCATGTGTTTTAATTGTTAAAATAATCGATAGGTCAGTATTTTAGTATATATAGAACAGTTATATAGTATTAGCAGATGTCTTTAACCGGAATTGTTAATAAAAATAAGTAAAATTAGTATTTGTTATGAGTATCTTATTTTTTAAAGTCCTTTACATATTTATAGAAATTTTGCAGCGTCATATCCTACTTAAAACTGTAGAAGGCAGATTTGAAATAATAAAATAATATATTTTTGGAATTCTAAATCGCAGTAAAATTCAAATCTTAGGTTCCATATATATTTAAAAAAAATAGCAATTGATCTAAACAGCTGAAGAACTTTATGAAGCTGAAAATGAGATTAGTTTTTTTATAAATCAGTTATTTTTCTTAGTTGGATGTTGAACATCAAATAATTTTGACTTTACTGTCGACACTCTCGGCTGATGCAATTATTATTATCTTTTAAATCGATATAAAAAATTCTAGCATAGCAATTTCAGTTTTCATGAAAATCGGCCGTGATCATCTTTCGATAATCCTTGTAATTTGTCGTCAAGACACACCCTAAATTTTTCAAGTATTTAAATAATTTATGAATATTTACTTGCACGATATAAATTTGATATATGAAAATATACATATCTATATTGATTTGCTCTAATATAGTACCATACTAGTAATAATAAAATAGGGACCAAAACCAAAACCTTTGAAACCAT
The DNA here is from genome assembly GCF_905147765.1 of Vanessa atalanta. Taxonomy (NCBI): domain Eukaryota; kingdom Metazoa; phylum Arthropoda; class Insecta; order Lepidoptera; family Nymphalidae; genus Vanessa; species Vanessa atalanta. The sequence goes on from NC_061884.1 coordinate 4,331,469, forward strand.
TATAGATTTTTATCAAAGATTTTATGGGATAGCCATAACTTTTTTAATTCGTTACAAATAAGATATTGCACTTCGTATATTTTATACTAGCGTCCCCACCATGCCTTGCTGTGGCTACGTTATACGTTGACTTATATTGTATGATAATATTTAGCCAAAACCTCCAAATACACAAAAACTAAAACATTCAATTGGTACAATTTTCATGTCAAAATGATCAACGGTTTTTGCATGAGCATGATAATAAAACAGCGATTTTAACAAGTTTGTTTATTCTAATAAAATGTCGCTGGTAGACAAAATTGCTACAATATTTCAAAAGATTTTAATATCGTTAAAAAACAAAAATGGTTTCCATTCAAACGCCTAAGACCGTATAATAAAATATTTTTGTTATGTAGAACGTTTCCTACGTGGTTTTCCCACAGACCTGTATTGAAGCTACAACATAATCGTATCAGACGATTATTGTACACTTTGTTTGAATGTGTATTTAAGATAATTTTGTTCCGGCGTCTGCAAATACGAGTCACGAGTGGATGTCGATTATCAACCTACTTTCTATGACGGAACAAGATCACATAAATATAATATATTATATTTAAAATGAATTTCTTAACCTATGTTTACATATATCAATTTGTATTTTTTCCGGTATTATTTAGAATCTACTTCCTTTTGTTGTATATACTCAGCCTTATATTATGTGACCACCTCGCGCTTAGACTGCTGCTTGGCTATTATTTATAAAAAAAAGTATTTAATGTATGAAAAGTAAGATAATGACGACAGATTCTGTAATATAATGGTGTAATCAAAATATAACGTAATTATGTTGTTTTGTGGTAACAGGAAATAATAATAAGTTAAAACTGAGGAAATTCGATTTTTTGTTTTTGATTGATGAGTTCTATTTAGTTTCAATCTAAGCTTTGAGTATTTATGAATAACGTACATATAGAAATTGTAATTCTTATAAAAATATTTAGTTATTAAAAGGTATCCATTGCGTAATTTTATTATAAATTACCAAGGAGTGGCCTGATTAAAAATGGGAGTGCATTCATTGATGTAAAATGACGTGGTTTAATATTTCGAATTTTTCGGATTTTATAAGTAGTCATATTTAAAAACTAGCTGAGCCCACGACTTCGTGTACGTTTGAATTTAACCAAAAAAATATTATTGCAGCTTAAGTTACACCTTATTACATCAACTATCTACCAGTGAAAGTCCCGTCAAAATTGGTCCAGCCGTTCCAGAGATTAGAACAAAAAGACAAAAATTGAAAAATATTTTATTTTGGTATACATATATACCGTGTATACATACATATGCATTTAGAAAAAAGCGGTTATTTTAATATTACAAACAGACTCTAATTTTATTGTACTATGCGTAGATTATATAGTACGACACATTAATTTGATTTACAAATTGTATGTTACAGATTAGTCATTTTGAACCTAACATGGCTCCTTTTTACTGTGTGTTTGATTATACAACATCAAGTATTTTGACATAAAGAGCTGGGAAGATCAGGTCTTTTTGTTTCATAGTTAAGGGCTAGATTACTTGAATCTTGAACGAAGATTTAAATTCATGTGTTTTATTTGTGTTTATAAAGCATCACGAGCTATCTGGTGAAGTAATATATTGCTCGGAAAGTATGCCAATTCGCATTAAAGAAGCAGATATGAATATATGGAATAAACTCCATACCTCCTGCTCAAGAGGAGCCTTTAGGCTTTTCAACTTCCCAATTTTTCTATATATTTTTTATTACGATTCAATATGAATGGAATAAATGTTATAATAACAGCTATAGCAGCTATACAACTACAGATATATCTGAATATTTGTATCAATGTATCGCTTAAAAGATATTAGCAGAAAAGCGACACTGTTATATGTTATTTGAATAACGTGTTATATGAAAATAGGAAGCGAAACATTGCGTACCTAGTTGATTTAATTTGTTTCATAATGAGATTGTTTTATAACGGTGGTTTCTTTTAAAAAAAAGTATAACACAGCAATTTCACTTAAAAATCTTATTTTAGTAAATACGAGAAAAAAGTGTATAAATACAAGGAAATATTAAGGATAAAAAGAGTATTAATATGGTTTAATGTTGTCTCGCTTTATATGGATTATGTTAAAGACATTAGATGACTTATGGGTACCAGTTCAAATATATATATTTTTAATATAACTTTACAGTCTGTTTATATTTAATTATAACTATTAATACAATAATATAAACTTTTATTTCATAGTATTATATATTACTTTACAACGCCATCTGTGAAAAATTTACACAACTACAAAGTTGGTCTCTACAATTATTGTAACTCTCTAAATACAAAGAGCATTTTAAGAGCATGGTTTCTTTAAGAGAAGTTCGTATCGATTTTTTTAGATGCCGCTAGTAAAACATATTAGTTTTATATAGTTAATTTATATATATAGAATAATTTAGAGTTAAATGATCTACTGAATCCACTCATATAAAAGATCCGTTATAATCGTTACAAGAGAATAGGTACCAGACCAACGGCTTCACTTTCTTTCAGAGACTAGATTGTTAAGCTAATATAACTACTAATTCTTAGTTCATCAACTGTTATCGGCCTGACTCAGGATTCGAAATAGAGTAGTTAGGCTCCCTAAGCGTATAAGCAAGGCCATTAAGAATTTACAGTAAAATATTTTTGTAACAGGTTTTTTTTAAATGTTTTTATAGATTATATTTTCAATTTAAAAATTGAATAAAGAATACCTTTTCGTAAACCGAAGATTTAATGCTATGACCAACATTTATACTTATGTTTTATAAGTATAAATGTTGGTCATAGCATAACTATAATAATAATTACTAAAAATAAGTTCATAAGTTTTATAATATTATATAAATACATATTCATTTGATTTAATTTCATCTTAATTATATATGAAATTTTATAAACAAATCATACTAAGCGACGTATACACAAATACTCGTATATTCGTCAACATAGAGCAGAGTATTGGAGTAAGTTACAAATATTCGTTGACAGGTGAGGAGTAAGTTTCAAGCAGCGAGACATTTACGAATTGTTATCTTACTCTTTGAATATAACATTTGAATGTTAGCTCATGGAATTTAAGCTTACAAAATATTTGCAATGGCTCTTTAAATGTTGTTGAAAACAATTATCCGAAGCGACTCGGCCGCTATTTACTTTACATTTATGTTACCAGATACCAGAAACTTTTACGCAAGTGTCAGCAACAGAGTTTCACTAAATCGCATTTATGGATTAGAATGGTTACTTGGCGCTAGAGCTTTGTGGCAGACCGTCTGGGTGCCACTAACTTATTAGATATTCTGCCACTGAACAGTCATTAGTATTCTTGTGTTACGGTTTGAAAGGTGAGTAAACCGGTGTAACAGGCACAAGGGACATAACATCTTAGCTTCCAAGGTTGGTGCATAAGCGATGTAAGAATTGTTTTATATTATTTAATGCGCTATTGTCTATGGTCGTTGGTCATCAGTTACATTCAGATGGCCGATGCCCGTCCCCCTAGTAATAAATTATAAAAAAAATCGCATGCTGGACAAACTAACGTTGGATATAGTGAATTACATACATTTATATTTAATGATATATATGGAACATCATAATCGGTAAAAATTATATTCAGTAGTAGAATAACAGATCTTGAATCGTTATGCAATGTTACCTCAGCATTAATATCATGAACACGGTAGATAAGTGTTCAGCTCTACAAAAGACAAATTAACCATTCAATCGGTAATAAATTTTTAAGTTGTTATTTATTAGCTGTTGATATCATATTATATTAAAAACCCGAAATTAAATGTATTCGAAGCATAATTAATATTTGTAAAATTATATTTGTAATGATAAGATTTGTAAAATATATTGAGCCGTGAATTTGATGTTTATAAATAAATTAAACATTATATTTTAGTCAGATTCTGTAATATCTTATAGAGTGCTATTACACTCATGACTGAGTCAATCAAAGTAACGGTATTTAAAATAATACTTCGGAAATATATATATTAAAAAATATATTTTTTCTCTTAAATATCAAAATGAATAAATTTGTTTGTCTCTATTCAGTTTTGTTTTTGTGTTTATTATATTTTGTTTGTATAAACTGTATTATTTTCATTAATAAGACAGTCTTGTCTCTCGTGTAAAAAAACTCATATTGTGATTAGATCACGTGATCTCATAAATAATTCAAAGACACAAGTCTTCGGTTATTACACCCGAATTCATGCATTAGATAGTAGAAGATGCCTCATCTTGAAGAAGAAAGTGAAAATATACATGATACAAGCGTGTCAATACACGCACGTTGCGTTATTGATCTAATTAGAATGGCTGTACGTATAAATTGAGTTGTTATTAGTTTTTGTATTTTTTATAACCTTTTGAGTATATATAATAAATATTACGCTTTAATTTTAACCGATGCTTCTGAATTCAATCCCACACAATCGTAACTAAAATTGCATATTATCAATGTGTGCTTATATTTCATCTCTTAATCGGTGGTGAAAAAAAAACATTGTATAAAAGCTTGCATGTAAGGGATACGAAATTAAATAAATAAATATATTAATATTGGACAACATCACATACATTACTCTGATCCCAATGTAAGTATCTAAAGCACTTGTATTATGGAAAATCAGAAGTAACGACGGTACCACATACACCCAGACCCAAAACAACATAGAAAACTAATGAACTTTTTCTACATCGACTCGGCCGGGAATCGAACCCGGGACCTCGGAGTGACGTACCCAAGAAAACCGGAGTACACGCTACCCGACCACGGAGGTTGTCAATTGTATGTGTATCCAACCCGCAATGTACAGGAAAGGAGACCTTAGGCCAGCAATGGGGTATTTTCAAGTTGTTATTTTCAACATCTATAATTAATTACTTAATTAACATCTATTATTAATTTATTATATAAATATAGTTATTTTATGAAAAAACTTTACACGCATTCGTAAGCATAAATCTGATATGATGCAAACATTTTCCAATCGGGATGTAAATTAATGAATATATCGAAGTTATAAGTATACGTAATGATCAATGTTGAATAATGTTACATTTAACGAATCATTCTGTTGTTCACGTAATCTTTAAATCTTACTGTATAGTGATGAGATATTATGAAGCATAATTTGTAAAATGGAAAGCAAAACGTTCTATCGCACTGAAATGAGTATACAAAATATGACCTTTTCACTCTGATTTAAATAAATGAATGCAATAAATCTTTTAATGTTAGTCTCATAATTTATCCTTACTTACAATATACTAATTGCTTTTATAATTATATATTTAAGCATTGATTTATAAGAAATAATTTTATGATCATCAAATATTTACTAATGTTATAAATGTAACTTTGTCAATTACGCTGTAATGCTTTCTTGTCTTTATTAGCCACTGAACCGAATTTGATGTAATTTGGTATGATGTTGGCTTGAAACTCAAAGACATAAGCAATCAGGGACTTTTATTTACCAAAAAAAATAATATGCGCGTAAAGTCGAGGGCGAAAAAACGTTTATTATAAATAATATCAATAGATATTATATTAATATTTTGTTGTGAAAAGTCTTAGTCGTATATTAATTGGTTACAACGTAGTGATTTATATTAATTTACGTATTGTTTTGTATATTTTTTTTTTTACGTATTACCATTAAATACATGTGATTATATACGATAACAATAAACACTTCGTGCCGCCTAACACCATAACTTCATTCACAAAAAAATATGGTATTAAAAATTAATAAAGAGTTATTAAACTTTATTAAGTTAAGTTAAAAATTTGAAAATATTACATTTGTAATTATTACGCAAGCTAGTTTTAAGGTCGTACAAACTTCAAGATTAACGAGTTACCGCAATTGCGAATACAAACTATGAATAAAATTTGAAATATAGGTTTGACTTTAAATCCATTACAGCTATCAAGATGAGCCGAATTATGCTAATTTTATAACTACGCTAAATAAATCAAGGTGTGACTGGTGAAGCGTTGACTTCGTAACGTAATATAGTATGTGTAAGAAAATATGTAAGTATGATAAATGTTCTGAATTAAGCAATATACTTGTATGACATTATGTATGAGAAAACTAATTTAGGAAAAACTTTGCTATCAATCAAGTTTGAAATAGCTTTACATTTACAAGTATAGGCTAATTAAAAGATTAAAAGCGAGATGATGCTGCCTAAGTCTATTAATTTTTATTTTTTAATTTATGCTCTGTGTAAATATTACGCTATAAAAAAGGAGATAGAGCTTATTCTGTAATATAACGTTAACGCAAAAAAACAAGTTATAATTACCCTTACGAAACAATGCCTTCACGCCATTACATTAGAAAAATGTACCACAACTTAACACACATTCGACGATTATTGAGCCAAGAAAAGAGAGTACTTAGACAGATATGGTACGATATTATTACGATATGTTTTTGATATAATAAGCTCTGGTCAAGACTGACGATAGGACAAAATCAAGATACTGTACATACATACACAATGGACTTTTAATAAAATTTCATTACAAAGAGGTTACTTTTATATAAAAAAAAACTATTTATACCTACAAAATTGTTCGATACATCCGTAATATTAAATTCGGGCATTTGTTGACGTATTAAATTATTAAAAAATCATTTTGTGGTGAGACTATTGTTGACACTTTCATTTTTTAATAGTATATATAGGCGGAAATTGGGCCAACTGATGATAAGTGGTTACCGCCGCCCATAGACATTAGCGCTGTAAGATATATTAACTATTCCTTACATCGCCTTATGTCACACACAATTACAGGCACAAGAGATTGTGCCTGTAATTTTACACGTTAAAGTTGCACAGGCTCACTCATCCGTCAAACAGGAACACAATAATACTAAGTTATACTGCTTTGTGTTAAAATATATAATGAGTGGTACCTACCCAGCCAGGCTTCAACAAAACCCTATCACCAAGTAGACTTTTTTGTTTGTGTTTAAGTATCATACAATATAGCTACAAATGTATCAGAATTATTCAAAATTGAGTAGATACTATTTTTGATAATTATATAATCATTTCATATTGACTTTGATTATTAAAACACGTTACGTTATAATTATACAGTTAAGCGTTATGTAGTGTTTTGCTTTCGCTTAGAGCCTATTAGTTTTTTTTTATATTGCGTGTATATTCGTAAGCATATATTGTTTCATAATGTAGCTTATACTGTTATAATAAGGATATATCATTCTATATTTTTTAAATAGTACTATTGCTTACTTTCGAGACTAATATTTTCTATATTCCCCAGCAATAAAATGTTACTCTTATGTTAAAACATGAATTGCTTGATCAAAGTCAGGATCTAATCAGCTACTGTCAAAGTCTGCATCCCGATAAGCCTTGAAGTAGAAACTCATATATTTACATTTATCACATTAGATAATTTAAACAGAATTTAAAATTATTTTATTTTATTTTTATAAGATACTACATGAACATAATTTAAATTGATATTGTTTAATAATACAATTTTGTAAAATAAATTCTAGTCCAAATTGCTATTTTTTTTTATTTTACCAATTCATAATTTCTACATAATCTGAATTTCTAATTTCGTAATATTAAAAGAATATAAAAAAAGAAATCTCTGTATTTAATGAGATTGTTTTACCGTTACACTGTTTTTTTAAACGTTTTGTAACATATTTTTTGTTGCATTTACTTGGGAATAGAAGTTACTAAATCATATAAGACGATAACAATAGCAGTAAAGATTACTAAAAAATTTTAAGCCTTCATTAACGTTAGGTATTTCCAAATTTGTTATAGACTGCAACTTCGTTCGCAATATCATTAATTAGTATTCGTTTAAATAGTGCTTTTGCTCCAAACTGAATATTTCGGCCATAGCTATTACAATAGACCGTAAGCCAAAAATTATGATAATTTGGTTGTAAGTCGCAAAAAATATTTGGTACTATGCTTATGATGATGTTAGTAATAAAATAAGTGGGTAATCAGTAATATTTATATACTACTTTTTTGATTGGAATATAACAGTATAGTACAATACCCAATGTTTTAGGTAAGTTAAATATTTGGGTATGTTATTAACAATAATAAAAATGTTATGAAAGGTGCGGCTGGCAGTAAACATCGGCTTCGGTTGAAGGTAAAGCCTAAAGAAAGAATTAAGGACCTCAATTACTTTGAAATTATTTGTACGCTGCAGTAAAATAATTTCAAAGTAACTGTCCATACAATATTGTCCTCAAAAAAAAATAAAAAATATCCTTAAATAATTTGAAGACCCACCGTTTGCGAGATATTTGCAGAAAGTGATGTATGATTGTGGACAATGTTCATGTTATCAAATTTAAAAATCGATCGTTAGGAAGATTTAATTTGTGTGATCTATTTTTCTGGAAATAAAAAAATATTTATATATAAAATTTTTATTGCACCAAAGATTTAGTAGTATTTTTTCTCAAACATTTTTTTTTTTTGTTAAGAATAACATTGGACCTAATTGTGATAATAGGGTTATACTTAAAACTTGCTCGATTTCTACCAACCTTTGGTTACGATACGCGCGTACTACTCTCTAAGCCATATCAATTTCACTGGCATTTCGACTCACAGATTGATTGCGTTTAGTTTATTTGAAAAAGTTACTTAAATATTTCGTATTTCAATAGACGTGGGAAATATTCGACCGTCAAACCTATCAGGTTATATTTCCTCATGTAAGTGTTTATGACATCTGTATACTTGTTTCACCGACAACAGGATTAATGAAGTGGACATCGATTACATAATATTGCAAAATTATTTTCTACCGGATATTATTAAAAACGGAAGTTTTCGCCGCTTACGTATTGATTAATTTTGAATAAGTTTAAACACTTTTTAATGAATGTATAATAATCGTGTTACGTTTTTATATATGAAATTGGGTCAATGTTATTTCGTATTCGTCTTATACGCCTACTAGAACATTTGATTATTCAATACTGACTATAATTACAGTCGGAATGGACAATTGTAATCACGTTAGATCATATTGGATTATAACCATACAGTTTTTAAATGTATTAATTAATCTCTAAAGTAAGCAGGCCCTTGTAAAGATGGATTTATTATATTTGCAAAAAAATAAGGAGTACTTTAATGAAGAACTCTTATATAAAGTTGTGCATTCATTTTAGTATCGGGTTCGGTAATTTTGATTATGTTATTTAAATTCATACTAAGCTTAAGTGGTTTCTCATTGATTACCGCATCTGTCATATCTTATGACTTTTCTGCATTTAATAATTCCTTGTCACCTAACTTCCAGAACATTTTTTCTTGCCAACCTTCATTACTCCGACCCGTCTTATCGTTTCAATACAATTATTTTCAACTTAACTCTTTTTCTTATTTATGCATCGACTATGAGGTGAAAGAAATCAATAAATTCGACACATCTTATCGTTTCAATCCAATTATTTTCAACTTCAACTCTTTATCGTTTGTGCTTCTGCAATGAGGTTAAAGACCCAATACATGTTGAATCAATTTCTTTATGAATTCTCATACATTTATGTCTTTTTTCTGTATGAGTGTAGAAGTATTTTTTTGAAATAAGCATGTCCTTTATACTTGGTATAACCAAGTATAAAGGACATGCTTATTATAGTTTCTTTCAGCTCTTCATTTAGTTTCACCAGCTATTGAACATTAGACCATTTTATATATTTTTAATGTTTATTTGACTTATATCAACCGAATATGTAAGCATAGTTGTTTAAACTATTTCATAAGCAAGATATGTAGTATGTGTGACGTGACCTATAAATCAATTAAAGTTACGTATTCTAATGATATCATTTTTCGCAACACGATTAATGAAAGAGAATTAGCTATTGCGGTCAAGTTATTGAGAGTGATGATACTCTATCAATCAGCTACTCTAACATTGTTCAGTTCTAATTCGCTTTAGATGTATGATGATTCTTTTTGTTATAGAAATAGTAGTAGTATTCACACGATTATAATTGTTCTTTCTGAGTAGGTACTTCTTCAAAGGTTTTGGTTTGTTTATAGAACGGAGCTATATTTGTCTCTGTATAGAAAACTGTTTATTATCACGGCTTTGATAAATTAATTCAAAGCATTTTTTCTCAAAAAAATGTAACGATTAAAGTCGTTTTAATGCTTTTATTTTTTTTAAACAAAGTCATGCAAGTGTCAACAAAGACGTCGAAAGTCAATTACCATACAACATATAATATACGATACATTATTTGAATTTTTATTACATTATATGTATACATTTTATAGTTGGAATTTTATAATGTCTGTTTAGTGTAGAGATCAGATCTTAGTAGGTAATAAATAAATTAAGCAAGTGTCGCCGACTCACAATTTTTTTTACACGTGATAAACGTTTTTTTAATGAGTTATTTCACCATAGATGAAAATTTATAATAAGTAAATCTGCATTTAATTAAGAGATGTTTTACCTGTTTTATATTCAGTACCTTTGCTTATAATGTAGTTAAATAAAAATGTAAGTTGTTTCATTAAACTTTAACCGTGAAAATACGAGTTAAACCTAAGCACATATAAAAGGCATAGAATAAAAAACCTAGTTATTATAATAAGTGAAAGTATTATTCATGAAAACAATTAACAGATGAATAATAAGTTTGTAATCTTAAAATAGTATTACTTCATCTAATTAATTTAAAAATAAACGATTACATAACACTAATTTAGTTACAAGAAACTGTCTCTTTTCTCTACTATAATAATGTAATCACTTCGGCTTGAAACAAAAGTTCCCATCTTTGTTTTAAAAGTAATGGTAAGTGCATATTCTAGTTAGAAAAATATTACTTTCATAGCGACGATTTAGTTGATCTAGTTTGCACTGAAAATGTTCGTTAATATGACGTCATTAAATATTTTTTATATAAGATTAACTCGTAATTTCAATGTTAAAAAGTTTGATAAAAATAAGTGTTTTTAAAGTGAAATTTCTTATTCCGTGATTGTAGACCAAATTTGTAAAATTATAATTTCGAACTTTGAATGCAAATTTACTGTAAATTTCAAGAAGTTTAGATGAGGAAAAGAGAAGTCTTACTTCTGTCACGTATAGGTGTACTGAATTGCATGCGCCTCAATCTTCCTTTATTATTATCTGTGTAAATGTTTTCTAAATCGTCACGATAAAGTCATTTGATATATTAATAATGAACATATATTACTTTTAGTTTAAAAAATATGTATGTACTTTTGCTAATTATTTTCTAATTATATATTACGTAGGTACATTGCAAGTTCTAAGATTAAAATACGTATAAAGACAGCACAATCCATTGTTTAAATTTTTTAATTAAATACAACCATTCTTAAATACTGACATTAGTAATTAAGTGTTTTACGAAAGTATAAATTGCGGGGTTCCGTCAAGTAAAAAAATAATATAAATATGGTCATTTTTTTAATGGTTTTTCTACTAAACAAAATATTTTATTCTTGAGAAAAACCATTTTTTAGCTTCATTTTATGTTGTTCATTTTATTTTATATATATTTTAACTAAATAACTTGTTAATTGTTGAATTTATACGAGTATGTGCGTTGGCTTTTATGTTGCTTGAATAGCGGGACCGTTTACGTGACGTAGATTGACTGATCGAAACGCATCCTTATTCTAGTCCAACTTTTTTTTTCGACCTGCACTTCGTACCTTCGTTTTAGTTTCTACTTAATTTGAATTAAGATTTCCTAACGAATATCAGTAGGTATATGACAATTTTTGTTTCCGTCATAACTCAATTTGTTGTGATGATGATTTTTATTTTAAATAGTTTGTTAAATGGCGATTCAAAAGTGCTTGTAAAAGGCTACTTGAATAAAGTTTATTTTGATTTGATTTATGTCAGAACCACCTGCGTAAAATATTTTTACCCTCCTTATTTTATAATTCTCATAATGCGAAGGGCCTGTAAATATGATACGAGCAATAATAGCTAAGTCATAGGACACCGGCTACAATTGCTTTGCTGTATTTAACGCTGAAGAAACCCCAAACTACTTATAACCGGTGATTGTTTCACAAAAAGCCCTAAAAACGATTGGCCCAATACGAGTTTTAATCCCAGAATCTCAAGAAGAAGAAGCCTTTTGAGGTCTGCCTTATAAACCAATCACTAGAATAAAAATACAGTTTTTGTTTTTATTAAGTGTAGGAAGAGAATCGGGTATATGGGCTACCAGCTCCTTGTTAAGGCTAACAAGCGTCCAAGTGTGCAGTGTTTTCTTCCCTCCAGAAAAAGAAGGTTTTTAGAGATCTTCTGGAACCTTGGCCTCACAGATGGTCAAAGACTTGACTATATAGGCGAGGCACACCCCAACGCGCGGCATTTTTTGTACGTGGGTTACTTGTAAGTACCCCCTGAACCCTGTGTTAGGATGGGCCTGATTAAAAGCATCGATGAGCAGATTTGTTGGGCAGAAGAAATTCTAATTGGGCCAATTGAATGAATGCACCTCAAGAAGTGATCACAAAGATTTGTTTTAGTTTTTAAACATCAGTAATCAAAGAAATTTAATGCCTTTGCCTTTCGTCAAGTGTAAAAAATAATGTCTTCCTGGACATATGATGCGTCAGATATTACACAGGTTAGATAAGTTTAAAGGTGATAGGAACTAATAAGTGCTTTGCTTATAGCAGAAAGGGAAAACGTATGATAAATTCACTATTTCTTGCGAAAATTCAATACATTATTTTTACATTACGATGTCGCTATATAACTATTTATTACTCAACTTAAAGTGCGATTTATATCATTAATGTATAAAAAACAGTTGATACTAGCTCGTTCCTGTCTTTGTCTTAATGTTGTTGAAAATCATTATTTTTCATAAACTCATTACGAAACTTTCCGGCTATGCTTACTAATAATAGTGATGGATTGCTTAAATTGTTTTGTTTTTTTTTTTCGTTGTCAATCTTTTGAAAATAAAGCAATCAGTGTAAGTTATGTCTAGGAAATTAGTTGAAATAAATGTTGTAAACAGTTGCTTCAACTCTACTTATATGCAAATAACTTGAAAGCGCCACTGGTCGCGCACTATGGCCCATACAACAAATAACGGTGCTCATTTTTTGTGAACCCAAAAAAAATATTACATTTTATTTTGTAATTAAATAATTTGCTTAATAAATATTTTAAACCAAAATATTAGAGTGAACATTGATTATATGAACTTTTTTGTTATTCAATTATATTAAAATTACTTTACGGTACAGATACCTCGATTTCGTGCAAACAAAATTAATAATATTTTGTGAATTTGATACACGTCTTATTTTTTAAAAAATAACGTAAAAAATCCGTAGAAGGATCTGTTTATTTACGAGTTCCAATATTTCTTCTATACCTTTTTTATGTAAGTTGGTTAAAGTCACAGGATATATTCAAGTGAAAGTGTGCAATCAAGTTTATCGCACGCACCATAGTTGCCGTGTGCTTTCGGACAAGCAGAGTCTCAGCGCATCTCGAACTCTTCCGAGGTATATAAGAACGTAACATAGTGATTCACAGACCCATTGCTTTGCACGTACTCGACCACTGGAACACGATAACAGGTACGATTGACCAAATGCTTAAAAAAGCTCATACGATATTGACATCTAACGATATGTAATAAGTCATAGTCTGGCTTGTATGCTTTAAGCTATCTAGCTAGTATCTTGTTTGGTCTCAATTTAAAGTGCAGATTAGTGTTGTGTTGTGAGGTGTAGTGCTGTGATTGATAAGGATTTTTTTTTTCTTTTGACAGAAAGTGGAGCGGCGTTATATTTTGCAGTTTGAAAATGCGGTGGTTTTCAGTGGTAAATATTTTTTATTGTATATTTATGTGTAATAAGTTGAAAGATAATTTATTCATATTTTAAAGCATTGAATAATATCGGATTGATTAACAATGTGTAGTTTTTGTGTTATAGTTGAATGAAATTAAATTATTATTTTATGGTTGTCGTGGAATTGATTATTTATCAGGGTTCGGTTAATTTGCATGGTACGAATATTTTTTTCTACTACAATTTTGAAAAAAAGTACGAGAAAATTAGTTGACAAATTAAACAGGAAAAGTGGAAACGTTTTGTCTTGCCAATTTATATATAGATAATAGATTAAATATGAAAAATTAATAATGAGATATTCCAATTTCATTGCAGTTCGTAAAAGCAAAGACCTTTCTAAGCAGTAATATATATGCCATAACAATATTTCGTTTAATCAAATTAAATAATTGCTAACATGACCACTATTACAAGTCATTCCTCGATTCTCAGAGTCGAAATGGCACAGTAGTTAAAATACGTGAATTTTAATCTGAAGCTTCCTTGCTTAACGATGAGAGATTCCATCAATTGGCATTGGAGAAGCGTGGTAATAAAATTTTAAATACTTCTCCTACGCTGGAGAAAAGACATTAGCTCAGTGTGACCTTTGTAGGCTGTCAATATCACTTGATTCTCTTGAGATTTTGCTGGTCTAGTACATATCGTCACTGGAGAAGAAGATACGCTAAGCTCTTCTACCTTTGACTTTGTTGATATTGCGTTGGGTTAAAAATTGAACTAGATATATTTATGGGATCAAGTAATTTTTAATAGTTCAAAAGCGATATTACCTGTACGTAACTTAACCTAACCTAACAAAGCAATTTGATCCAAATAACATTTATGATATATGCTAAAAAGTATTATGTCAATAGTTTTGATTAATCCAGATAATTCTCCAGACATGCCAATTTACTATACAAATTTATATAACATCCTGTTATAATTTTTCAAAACGTCTCTAGAAAAGCGACGGCAAATTGATATTTTATAATGTCTAAATAGGCATATATTTTTTTTAATAACATTGCTTTCTAATTTCTTTTATATTCTACTCGTATGCGTTTTTCTACTAGTTAGCTTATAAATGTTAAGTGTAGTTTACTGGGCAGTAGGGCTTTATGCCATCATATATTCTACCGCCAAACAGCAAAACACATACTTAGTACTATTGTGATCTGGTTTGAAATGTGAGTGAGCCAGTATACCTACAGGCCAAATGGCGCATTGGCATTCTAAGGAATGTTTAAAATTTTATCTGCGCTGGTCACCAGAAGTTGGGCCATTTTTTTGTCCGTTTACTTATAAATAAATTTTCTACTTATCAAAAACAAAAAATATTAATTCGATTTAATTTAATTTATATGAAAGTATTGTTGCTTTGTGAAATTATCAGAATTACATCATTGGCCATATAAAATTTGGAATTTGAAACGAGAGGCGCTATTCTTCGAATATTTTTGTTTGAATAAAACATAAAATCATACGGTATAATACTTTCTATTTGCCAAACTAAAAGGTTACCCAAGAAAAGAGAAATTATAAAAAGTTTCAAAAATACAAATTTAAGTTTTTTTATTTTTTATATTGTGAATCAATGTTCGATCCGACCTTATTTTGGATTATTAAAAAAAAGTTTGTTATTATAAAAAATATTTTTTATAATTTCATAATTTTACAACCTCTGTTATTATAGTCTATTAACCTCAAGTAGTTATTATGAGGTTTCGATGTAAGTACAGTGACTTCATCGTTGGTCTAGTGGCAAGTTTAAAAGCTAATCTAAAATGTTACGTTGTTTCCTGTCTTGGTTAAGTTAGCAGTGAACACTTTCGGGCTTCGAAAAGCAGGAAAAGCTCTCTCGTCGTGTTGGATCTCATTCTATCGGATTATGAGTGTGATGGAATAGTTTTGAGTTTGTTCATACGCTGTTTAGTGGTTTTTGTTAATTGAGATTCTCGTTGCGATCGATATAATAAAATAAAAATTATATTTTTGCATCTAAAGCATCTGTACTGTAACGATTAATAATATATTTAAAATAAATTTGTGAAATTACTATCTAGATTATAGTCAAACACATTAATAATACATCATTTTTTATTTTGTATATAAACATCTAACAAGAAAAGAGTTTTAAGTGGACATGTACTGTTTAACAACAAATAATACGAAAAGAAGAAGTTAAGCAATCAATCATTATAATAATAAACCATTTTATTTACTCTTTACTTTGTTACATATTGTGTGTTGCGCCTTATAAGCTCGTTTCGCAGAAAATCTTAAAAAAATAAAAGATAATTTATCAAATACTTCATACTTACTCTTCAAGTACAAATAAAAAAAAAAAAATAGAAATAACTATGCAAAGTACTAATGTACTAAGTAAGAATTTGTTAAAAAATGTACACGGATTATGCGCAATTAAATTTAATTGTATACTATATTTTAGTAGGTAATTAAATTATATTTTAATGTATATTATAGTCACACAATATAATGTAAAATACTTTTTTCTTAATAAAATCATTAAAAGCACATTTTTTAAATACTTTGTCTGTAGTATTGCATATAAAAGAACGATAATACATCGTTACTAAAACTTGTGTTGGACAGTTTGGCGTCCTGTAACCTAATAACGATATATTTCGTTTAATTTTATTTGTTTTGATAACAAAAGATATAGCGGTATGTTAACAGTTATTTGGCAAATGATCGAGAACGTACGTGTTGTTGCCTAGATTTTAGTATGCACTGTAATACCTAACTCTCTTTTGCAATGTACCCATTCTTTTATCTATACTCGTTATTATGAACACACTTTCCCGTTGCATTCATAGAAATACATAATGATGTTTAATATTCTTGTTCTCACTTAAGCTTAACATTTTTAATTGACTTAATTGCTAAATATTTTAGACATTTCGATATCTAAACGAAACTGTAATTAAAATATCTTGTTTTTCTTACGAGATTAATAACAATTACAATCTAGCAATAGTTGCCTAAAAAAATATATATATATAAAACTAAAAATTGTTTATCACTAAGAAAAAAATATGTAACGTTTTTTTTTTTTTAAATGGGTCTTTACAGGCCGTTTTGATAGTAATATAATATATAAAAAAATCCTAATGCAAATATTTAGATGAAATATTACCATTCGTGTATTTGACCAATTTCTAAAGACTAGCAATTTCTGTCATAATCGTGTAATTGTGCATATATATGAGATATATGTATGTTAATAAATAACGTTAATCGTTCTACCATAAAAATAATTATACGACTCAATCAATCAATCAATCAATTTAAATGTATATTGAATGTTATCACGATATAGAGAGATGTTTGTTTACACGGTTATTGTAACGTTATTATTTTCTGTTTTTAATCTGTTTTTAATAATAAAAAATATATAAATAATGTAGTGAAAATCACTAAATAAAATTTAAAAACTTCTCCAAGGAAGTAAACCATTATGAACACTATTTAAAGTATTTAAAGTCTCTTTATACTCATTTAGATTAATTAATGTACTGGGAATACAATAAAGAAACCTTTTTTAAGACAGAATGCCATATTAAGAATCGCTTTCAAAATATCAAATTTTTATCAAAATTTCAAATTTTACTTAATTTTTTATTTTACTAAACAAAAGTTTTTTTTTTTAAACCCGTATAAAGCTCATTACTTGTTAGTTATAAGCGAGTCAGCCCAGTGCAGAACAAGTGGATTTAATAAAAAATGATCGCTGGTTTAAGCGTCATCGAGCGAATTTTCAAGTAGTCAGCGGAGTACTAAAGTGTAATAAGCTTAAAACCTTCAGCTCCATCATTAGATTAGAGTTACACCTTTGTCAAGCGGGACACTTAGTCACTACTGTAGTGTATTATCGTTTATTAATTGAAATGAATTAGGAAGGAATCAAATTTCTCTATCGTCTCAATTCCATTAACGTTATGCGTTAAAAAAAATTTATACACATCGTAGGTTTATATTATACAACTATTTCATTTAAATTGACGATTCGTAAGATCTTAGATAATAATGCTCGTACGATTTACTACGATTTACCCTACTATTAAAATATACGGTTATTAAAATTTATCGTCGAGCGCTTAATCACGTAAGTAAGTAAGTCACGTGCGACCGGCAAACCCTTTTTTAAAACATATGATTTTGCAATAATTTGTATCGTTCTTGGTTTTTTCTACATTCATTAAAAAAGTTGTTTATTTACTAAACGTAGATGCTTTTCGAATAAATAAGGATAAAGATTAAAATAGATGCTACTATAAAATATTGTTTTTATTGCAAAATTAATAAATAAGGTATAGGTTGACAAGTCATTACACTGATGGTGATTACTTATGCTATCTATTTTCAATTAATACGACTATATTTGTTATTTGACACATTGAACAAGTTCCTCATTTCATAATGTGAAGTTATCGCAAATATGCGAAGCAATCTTCTAACACAAAGTTATGTTAGGCGGTCTTCACTAATGTCATAATCTGACCTGAATCCGGACTAAAAGCACTTTTACAAGTCATCATAATTGCGCACACGTTGTTATAGCTGGGTCATTTATTTATCGAATACATTTCGACTTGTATTTCGTGATGAGTTATATTGTAATTATTATTTGTTTTATTTTCATTCGTTGTAGATGATTGTTAAACAGCTAATCAAATGTTAGTCAAACCACAGATTACCGAATCTTATGGGTAGTTTAATCTCAAAAAGGTTTTACATACGTTTAACTAAATTGTGTGTTCCGAATGTTAATGACTTCATGATATTTTATAATTTACATAACATTATATTAACAACCTTTAAATTTCTCCTCTCAATTTAGCCTCTTCTCCCATTGAGGAAAAGGTTTGGAGCATATTCCACCACGCTGCTCCAATGCAGTTTGGTGGATACACAAGTGGCAGAATTTAATTATAATTATACTATACAAATTCAATTTTTAAATTTAGTATTACAATTGGACAAAACTATAAAATAATAGAAAGCATTTGTTATTTTTAGAGAAACATGCTAGATGATATTTTTATCACCCAGTTTTATTGTTTTCGCTGAATAAAAGCGGGGAGAGTGAGGTCATTGTATCGGCCACAGAATCGTAATTACGAGTCAACAGGAAAATTCTAGTAATCCTGCAAACATTCCACGCGTTTAAATTACTCTTATGTAATAAATACATGAAATTATGAATTCGACGATTAATTTATTACAAGTTATTTTTACTCAAACCGTCAGGATTATAGATTATAGAGCGGAAAATGTTGGTTGATATTTAGCAATCCCATTGGACGCAATTTGACTTTCTCTTTTTATTGTCGATTAAATCCACTATTCTCACTTTCGTCTCGCGTTACTTCAACAACACGTAACGCGCTTCATCTTTGCATGCGTGCAGTCAGATTATGACAATTTGTACGTGTTTCAGCGAAAGCTTGTTAATAATTGTTTGTTTGTAGTTTGGACCATTAATTATTTTTAATTGAACAAAAGTATTTTATAATGTGACTGTGTGTGTATACTGTGACTGTTTTTGTATTTAGACAAAATTAATGTCTGAGCTTGATATTTTATCATTTAAATTTTTGTGTTAATTTTGTAGCTGTAATATGTTAGACGAGGAGTGTTCGTTAGCAGTTACTTTTTTTAAGACGAAATATTTAGTGAAATATATTTAACCAGAAAGTAAAAAAGTATGTTAAGTCACTATTGCCCCCATACTGGCGATGTAGAAAATATTAACGATCCCTTAATTAGCCAACAAGTCAATAACCTTGGAACTAAGATGTGAAGTCCCTTGTGCCGGTAACACTGGTTCACTGTCTCTTCAAACCAAAACACAATTATTGCTATTTGGCGGTTGAATTTGTGATGAAGGCGATACCATGTAAAAGTTAGTATATTATCGCGGAAATATAAAGTTGAGCAACACATTACCGGAACATCAATAATGAATAATGGATCTTTCTTTCCGCTATGTTTACATTAATAATACATAATTAATAAGTTGAACTTGTTGCATCATAGTTGGATTATTCATGGAATAATAGTGAAATTTATATAATTTTTAATTGAGCGATAAATTTATGCGTCGAGGTCATGGAAAGCTAACATGGCGTGTCGGAGGATTTGCAGATGTTTAAGAACATAGTTGTTATGTAAACGTAAAGTATAAACCAAGTTTATTTATGTCTCGTATACTTTATGGCCAACTTATGTATTAACCTAATCATTATTACGAGTCGTTTTCTTTATTACTCGTTTTGTCTATATTATTACGTTGTATTTTGAAAAGTAAAAATTGTCTGTACCAAGCCTCCGATCATATAAGCAATATACAATTTACTGTTTATTTAGTAATGGTAAAATATATTTAGATACTTTAATCAAGAATATGTAAAATATACTTAATGAAAACTTTTCTCGATTACAGGTATGTTTTTGTCTGGCGCTGACAGCAGCTATAGCAGCTCCAGATCCGAAAAAATTCAAAAATGAGTCTAATGTAAAGGATAAAAAGGCTGACGCTCTGACAAATGATGAAAAAAATTTTTTGAGAGAAGTTGAAGAAAAATTTGGCGTAAAATCAGATGTTCCAGTGGAGAGTGAGAAGAAAGAACCGGAAACTAAAGTGGAAGGCAATAATAAAGAAAATTCATCATCACAACAAAAACCACCATTTCCAGCTGTCATTGCAATTGAAATCGTAAATGATACGGATTCAAAATCAAAAGGCAAACGTACTATCGATGCTAATCTTGGTTATGGATATAAGACTAACAATGGCTATAGTTACACTTACTTTGGTAAATCGAATCAAGACAAAGGAAAATTTATGATTTATCCTTATTCACAAGAAGATTTACCAGCAAATCAAAATTCATATGACAGTAAATATAGTTCCTTGTCAAGCTCAAAATACTCATCTTCTTCTACAAATGTTGAAATCCAGCCTTCACAGGCCTATGAATTGGTTCCTTTAAAGGACGAACAAAATTCTTATGAATACAAAAAACCTGCTGTTGAATTTAAGGATAATTACGAGAAGACTTTAGAAACACCTTCAATAGGTTACTCCAGTGGAAAAGCCGCTCAAACATTATACACAACTTACAATGGTCAAGAATTTTCAGGCTTAAGTGGACAATTCCCCACAGTGATGCCTAATTACTTTATTAACCCCACACAACTTCTTAATAATCCTTATTACCAGAATGCTGGTTTGACTCAAGATCATTTGCGTACTCAGAATTCGTACTTAAATCAAAACAAAGGAATTGTACCTGTATTAGTCTTAAGGGTCCCTAGTTCTTACTTGAAAAATCCAACAGCTGAATTGTATCCCGATTTACCAAAAAATTATCCTCTATCGCAACATTTAAATAGCGTAAACCTCCAAGAATTGGTTAATCAATATTTCAAGAAAAATGGATTCTCATCTGCCCCACAGATAATGTCTTATCAAAGCCAATCCATATCAGCGCCTGAGACCAGGCCACAACATTACTCGAGTCCTTATGTCAAACCTACATATACTCAAGCAGATTATTCTGGTATTCAATATTCTGCAGTAAAACCAGTAATGGCAAGATATCCTTTGACTTATACACAGCAAAAATATCTAGTCTCTCAACCCCAATCACTTTACCAAAGTTCAGTCTCACAACAGCATTATCAACGACAACAACAACCTCAACAACAGTATGAATATGAATATCGTTACGTTCCTCAAACAGAAGTTAAAATGCGTTCTTATTATATTCAACCTCAATATCAACAGAATCAACAGTCGGGTTCAAATTCTAACGAATATCAACAGTACGATCAATCAGTATCTCAACAAAAGCCAAATTCAGATGATTCATCAGCAAGTATTGAATATGGAACCCCACAGTATTCTAGCAGCCAACAAGCTGGAGAAGCCTCAGTGGAATATGATACTCAAAATGCTGCACAGGTTCAGCCAGATGTATCTCAATATGTATCTGCAAATTCGGAAAGTAACGGTTATGACCTAACTCAACAAAACGTTGATTATTCAAAACAATCAGGATCCTCCGGATATGATACCGCGTCACTTCCTGCTTATAGTACTTCACCAGAATATTATTCAACACAAACCGGACAGAAGAATTCCGTTTCTATACTCCCATCTAAACTGATACATACTGAACAATACCAAGACAACACTGGTTCTAGCGCACCCCAACAATATGTTTACCAAAATGAAAAAGTTGAAGATTCTAAAACATACGTTCTTTCTGAAAACTATCCCAGCAAAGATCATACAATTGCTACCGTCCTACCTTATTCTTACAATTCAAACTCAAAACCTTCGCAATCAAGTATTCAGACAGTAAGCTACGTTACTCCAATGCCTTCAGCCAAATATCAATCTCAGTTTAACGTTATGGTACCACAGACAGTTTTGAAAAATCCAAACAATGAGAAAGTGTCATATGTTAACTCTCAATCGTTGCATTATTTGCAAGCTGGTCAATACACTGATTCTAATTCTGAAAGTGATTATACTGTAAGTAGTCAATACGTACAACCAATAGCAAGTAAGCCATCATATCCTAGGAATTATCACGCGCACCCAAAAAGAATGGTAAAGACCCCAATGAAGACCGAAGCTTCATCAAGAATACCATCAAGAAAAACAAATGAAAGAAGCGAAAAGAAAAAGTCATCGTAATTTTGTTATCTTCTTAATAAATTATAAAAAAGTATTAATGAATCTACTGTTAACGTTTTGCCAATATTAAGAAATGGATTTAAAGGATGACGAAAGATTATTTAAAAAAAATATGTTTTAACAATACGTTTTATTCGTTTAATTTTACAAAACGGTGTATTAAGTTTATACACAACTGAACATTCGTTTAATTTTAACTTTACACAAAACGATGTATTAAGTCTATACACAACTGAACATTTTAAATTTTTCGCGGTTTAAATTTTCTATTTGTATATTACATTCGTGTTACTTTTCAGTTAGCTCATGAACTGAACAAAGGCAACTTTGTTTAAATTTAAGGCCCAATTATTATAAATAGGGCGAACTCGCGATAGCACGAACATAAAATAATACATATATTGGTTATTTATACACAGTAACTGTGTATGATACGTTCCATTTCTAATATATCCTTGTTATTTACAACTTATATAAAATATAAAAGCTGTTATTGATTGTGTTACCAATAATTTCCCTAACATTTAATTGTTGCCATCATTACCTATTTATTGCTTATAATACTTTCAATTATTTAGAATAAAATCCTATAAAACTGTAATATTTTCTATTATCAGCTAGAATTCGGCTGTTTTTAAGTGCAATATTTTTTTAGATATTTAAGTGAAACATGTTACTATTATGTCCTTGTAATAATTATGTTTGTTAATTTTAGACTCAATTTTGTGTAAACAAATTATGTTGTTGAAATAAATATCTTTAAGCTGACTTTATTATTAATATCCCTGAATTTATTCAATTAAATAAAGCTCATAAATCATGAACATATCTTAGAATTATATAAATTACATATCTTAGAATTAAATTATAAGAGTATATGAAAAAAATAAATGGTTACTTATTTAAATAAATATAACACAACAATCATAAAAATAATCATTAGAATACAATTACACATGTACATTAGTAATTTTTACATATTATCTTTTCAATGATGCTGCTTGGAAATAATAACTCCAAAAATTAAGTTGCCCAAAATGAAAATAATTTAAGACATGATTACTATTTGGAATAACATTTGAAATTAAGGGAAGAATATTCGTAAAACACGCACGTAAACACGTAATTGATACACAACTATGGATAATCTTACTTATTTTATTAATATAAAATTTTATCCGATAAAGTTTACTCTTACTTAGGTTTGTTTGCGGTTAAGCGTAGTCCAGTATTTGTATTTCTATGACTTAAAAAAAACAAAATGGTCTAATATACGCTTAATTAGAAGGAAAAATATTTCGTACGTCCACAATGTAGGGGGCTATCTAAGTGTGCATTTAATGTCAATTTTATTATATGAAGGCTGCCTTCATATAATAAAATTAATGACGAATAAATAATCTAGATTAAAACTAAATAAAATGATATTAATGAATATCTTTCTGTATGAAAACGTTGCGTTGCAACAACATTGTTATATCGTCTTAAATATTATTATTTGTAGTTAGTTCGCCCGTGTTATATAGAATAGATTCTTTGTCCATAAATATATGTGTATTTATCACTGAGTAGTTTCTATTGTAAATCGTAATAAAAGAGAACTTATACGTGCTTATGTTTCGTTTTTTATATCCTCGTTATAGGTTAACGATGACATTCTCCAGGCTTATTTTAGCTGCAGATGTTAGACATAAAAAATCTTCATACCAAATTTAATCAAATTTAGTTTGATTCGGCGGTTCAGGGGTGAATGAGCAACAGACGGAAAGACTTAGTACCAGACATCGAGCTATAATAGTAGGCTACTAATAATAATCGTGCATTCTGAGTTACGGGTATGTAAGGACTACATCTTAACCTTTGGCTACTACTGACTATTTTCTAGATGGCAAAATTCAATATAATTTTGCTCGACGCGAGATATGAACTCGGGGTCTCTGGATCTGCAGCCCTACAAGTATGAGCTAGCTACTTGACCAAATAAAAATATACTGCAGAAGAATAAATTTGTAACATGTTGATATCTTAAGGCCAATATTTCCCTCAATGCAAAGGGCGTTTGAAACAATTGCACTTTGAACTTTGATCTTTGAACTGTAATATAAGTTGCGTCTAATACTCTCATGATATTGCTGTTTCGAAACAATGAAACATTATATAATAATTCCTAAGTTCTTTGAATAATAGAGATAGACTTTCGCCGGATCTATATAAATAATCCTTTGATCTCTCATAACATTATTATGAAGGTTTTCGTTTAGTGATTGACTGATTATTTCTGAAATACGACGAGTAAATATAGTTTAAATATTTATAATATTAATAAATAGTATTCAATTTAATGACATTGATAAAATTATGTATTATTAAAAAACATTATCGCTTTATGAAGAATACTTCATTAATACTTCAAAGAATTAATAGTTAATGTATTGAACATTATTTATCCTGATAATCCAAATAAAGAAATTATGGCAATACATATAGTTCCTGTTGTTAGACATCCTGTATTGGTTATGTAATTGATTAATTTATTTCAATTCCTATAGTTTTTTAACTACATACAAGCTTAGCGAACGTCGACCGCCTGTTATTTTTATATAGCATCTCTACACGAATGATTCGAAAATATTTTTTTATCTGAATTCGAAATCATTACTGATTGCTCGCATTTGTATGTGAATGTCAATACATCTCACACAAATCCATTCAACCAGTAAAGTTTTATTAGGTGTAATCGTTAATGCATTACTCGGTATTAGTTTAAACGACGAGCAATTACAGGAAAACTGGAAGGATCTTAGACCCGGTGAAAATATCTTTAATATGAGGTTTACGTTTCCTACCATACGGTAGCATATACCCTAACATACATATGCCTATAAATCTTCATACGAAGATCTATAGGCGTAGGTATATGCTATTGGCTATCTTTCTCGGACCGGATTATCTTTATAGTTTTACCCTTACAAACTTGCATATTGATTGATAAAGGCAAGATTTTTTAACGTCCCGAACGTTGAAAAATCTTGCCTTTTTCAAGTTCGGAAATTTTCAAGTCGCTTTCGGAATATAATTGAGGTAAAGAAATAAATATAAATCAAATATATTGAAGTCTTGTTTGATCAAAGCGACCGTGTGTCACATATATTTTGTAACAGGCTACCGGAATAACACGTGTCTCAACTTTTCCTATTCCTGCTCGGTCTGGTACGGAGCCGGTATTGAAGAAAATGCGGAAGGGAACAGCGAGAGAGAAAACAGCCCTACCCAGTACTTGAATTTTTATGTGTCATGTTGCTATTTATATAAAACTTACGATTGGACTATTCACACTTCGAATAAATTTATTACAACATTTTTTTTTTTTTTTAATAATGCAGGCAATAATGAAAATATATATTATGGAAATTAATTTAATATATGGTATTATTATTCGTATAAGGTTACTTAAAGTTAACTGTCAATACAGCGGTTAACCGCTGCCGAGAGATTTGAAAGCCGCAAGTTCAACACTGGATCCTTAGGATATCATTGTTCCAAATCATATCACACGCTTTACGCTTTATTAGATGGATAATTAGAAATATTAGTAAATTGTATGAGGGATTTTAGGTATTATTCTTTTAGTTATGAATAACAGAAAATGACTATAAACATTATTACGTGTCTTCATTCTATATATAT
The DNA here is from genome assembly GCF_905147765.1 of Vanessa atalanta. Lineage (NCBI taxonomy): Eukaryota > Metazoa > Arthropoda > Insecta > Lepidoptera > Nymphalidae > Vanessa > Vanessa atalanta. The sequence continues at coordinate 4,357,884 of NC_061884.1, forward strand.
TATAATATTTTTGTGATGTCTATATTTATCATAATAAATTATATACATCACATTTAAAAAAAAAAACAAATGCATGTGCACTTATCAAGCCGTAATGACAAGCTATACTAGGTGACAGGTAAAACTTTGGGTTCCGATAAATGAGGCTTTTATAAAAGAGAAGAAAAGTGATTTCCAGGACATTTAATTCAATGTTCAAAACTTTCAAGACGATACTTATCTAAATTTGTTCTGCGGTAGAGTTAATAATGTTAGGTATAATACGTTACAATAAAAATTTAGTATTTTCATGTGCCTTATTTGTGTTTAGAAGGCCAAAACCAATTTGCCGTAGACATTTTCCCAGAATATCAACCGAATCTGTTTTAGAGTAGAAAATAGCTCTATTTTCATTTAAAAACACCATATATTAATAGCAATGATTTATAAAAAAAACTATGTTTTCGAGAAAGTCTACAAAAAAAAAAGAAACAATTCACATGGCAGGAATAATACAGCCCAAAATACATATGAGTTGGCTCGTCACGTGTCAACGTTTTATTTGTTTTATGTTATCTGTCAAGTTAATTAAAGCAATGTATCAGAGCCTGTGTACTTGTAAGACCTTTGCCAGCTATGTTCAGAACGTTATCTTTATTGTAGCATATTTGCAATCTCATTTATTTAACAAGCGCCTATCGGGCAAGCTTAGAAAGCACGCTATTTTCTGTGCCTATTCATTTATTAGAAAGACGCCCAAGGAATATCTAAAACCATCAAACTCATAAACAAGGGGCAGGTGTGTTCCTCCTAAGGCGTTAGTATTGTTGAAATAATAGCGCTGTAATAACAGTTTTCGTTTTTTGAAGCAATTTAACTAAAGCGCTTTTAAGCGCTATAAAGCGTCTCTGATCGTATGATTAAGTTAATCGTAAGTTTGAACTAGGAAGTGATCGTTAATCAATTTGATTTTGATCACTGTTATTGGACTGCCTGTAGCCGTTGGCTATTATTACTGATAATGAAGTTTGACAATGTTCCTAAGTGTAATGGCGACATTATATATCTGGAAAATGTTTTACGAGAGTTTGTGGTGTGTGTCTTATATTACGTTTTCTTCGTTAATATTTTCTCTTATAATATTACTTAGAATGTCTCGAGATATTGAAACAACGTATAAAAATAGTAAAATTAATTGATTTTTATACGTAAAATATTACTAAATAAGTATAATTAATATAATGATTATATAAGTTGCGTAAGCATGCAGTCGAGTAAGTTGCTTGAATGATAACTTTCTTCACTTATTCAATTGTCTTTATAAAGTTATAACAAGACATAAATTGATACTAATTTATAGATATAGAAATACTGAAAGCGTTGAAGAGGAGAAGGGTATGCTGGACGTTTGCTAGACATTGCCGATAAATTAGGTCAGTGTTTCTAAAACTTTGCATGTTTCCATATTATATAACAGAAACTGATTATGGGAACAGTATAACAGCTAGGAAATTTGGTCAAATATTACAAAAAATAATAATACACTAAATAACGTTTGATATTAAATTATGTCAAATAAAGGTTTGTTTGAAAATAACAATGCTTATTATCAACATTCTAAATATTAAAACATTTTACACCGGAATAAATAAAAATAATCTATAGTAATTATAATTTCTAAACTTTGAGTAGCTGTTGTCGATGCGCTTGTGTGCAGTCACTTGCATTTATCTTTATGCACCCACCGTTGCACACAAACGCATTACCACGCTCCGCTACCCCTGTATATAAACCTCAGATTACCTATCCTTGAACTTCATTTCACCACTGCTAAGGCAACATAACAAACCCTTGACAATTTAAAACTACATCACGGCAATTTAAGTGCAAGGATTTTAGTGTATGTGTAAAATGTTGTGATTATATCATTTAAAATAAAAACTGTGCTTGTTGGTGCTCTTAAATTAAATCAAGCGTTCAAAATGAAGACTAAAATGCAAACGGTTAGTAACTGAACTTTTGTTTTATCAATTTATTTTAAGCGTAGTCAATATACCAATTAATTTATAGACTTTAATATGTTTTTAATTGATGGTGTTGCCATAACTCATGATGACAAATCGATACTATTTGTAATAAATAAAATGTAAAAAAAAAAAATAATTTTAAAATAATTTTATTTTTAGCAAGAAATTTATGCGATGGAGTTAAAAGTCGCACTTGATTATATTATATGTTATTAATAATACATGACGTGTTTATTAAATTTCTAGCGCTAGTTATGTAATATTGAATTCAATTTGAAAATGTAAATTAATAAGATATATTGTGACAACGATTAATGTTGGATAGTATATATAGCTTTTATATATATTTACTGATATTTATAAACGCTAGGATAACAAATTGAAATGTATTTAATTAATAATATTAATAGGATTGTTCTGAAAATTACTCTTCAATGTACATCATACGTAAGTTCGTTATTTAGAAAGCGTTACATATTAAATATAATAATTGTATATAATATAAAATATGTATTAAAAGATTTACAATTTAAAAATAATTACAGTATATGACCGCTTGGAATTGTAGTTATAATGTTAGGACCATTATTCTATGAAACTAATGTAAAAAACAAATTCGTTACCATTAAATCTCTAATACTTAATAATAAAGCAATTTCTTTCCTTTTTATCTCAAGAAACAATTCTGTATTTTAATGACTATAGTGCTTGAATATCAATGTAGAACAATACTTCGGAAAATATATCGAGACGTAGAGTGCGAAAAAGTAGTGACGTCGTTGTAATGCATAAATTGTAAATTCAATAAAATATATAAAAACTTTTTGGACAATTTAAATAAAAATAATAATAATTCAAAACGTTTCTCAACATTCAGTAAAAATTAAACAGGGAAGTAGATATCATACTAATCTCAGAAAGCTGTTTAAAGGTAATTGTATTAATTAGCGAGTTTATTTTATCTAAATCGGGGCGGGAAGTAAAGAACAATAGTCGGATATTAAAGTGGACATCACTATCAAGTTATTCCATCTGATTATTATGTAAAATGACAGTGTTTTCTTCGGAAGTATGAACTAGTATAACTGTAAGTGTGTAGTAGTAATTGAATGAGTATCACACATATTGTATCAATAACTGTCCTATTGACTTAGTGGTTAGCTTATTATGCTGCAAAATTAACGTCAAAATCAAAATATACTTTATTCAAGTATGCTTTTACAAGCACTTTTGAATCGTCATTTAGCAAACTATATTAAGTAAAGCTACCACTGGATCGGAATGTAGACTCTACCGAGAAGAACCGGCAAGAAACTAGGTAGTTACTCTTTTTAAACATCTAATAAAAATAAATATGTCAGTTAAATACAATCAGTATTCAGTATCAGATAAGTAGTGCCTGGGTCGAACCAATAAAAATTGTCAAGTCATTGGAGTGAGAACCGAGATGGCCCAGTGGTTAGAACGCGTGCATCTTAACCGATGTTTTCAGGTTCAAACCCAGACAAGCACCACTGAATTTTCATGTGCTGAATTTGTGGTGGTGAATCTTCATCGTGAGGAAACCTGCATGTGTCTAATTTCAACGAAATTTTGCCACATGTGTATTCCACCAACCCGCATTAGAGGAGCGTGGTGGAATATGCTCCAAAAACCTTTTCCCCAAAAGGAGGGGACGCCTTAGCCCAGCAGTGGGAAATTTACTGGTTGTTAATGTAAGTCATTGGAGTGACCAACCGAGTTAAGTTATTATATAAGGAACTTTCCAATTGATTTCCCTAATTATTTTTGTTTCAATAAATCAATTTATTAATAATATTATATAAAACATCATGATAAATGTATATTTTTGGAAAATTTCCGTTGGATACTGGTAGTGTTAAATTGTTTCAACAATCTATAATTTAGTTCGATAGTAAAGTCAAATTACGTCACGACTTGTATCTTTATCAATGATTGGAAAATAGATAATGTATACTTATTTGCAATGTAAAGGAACAAGTCGACACTAATGATATACACAAAGCTGTTTCGGAAGTATCACTGGAGATAAGTGATAACAGTACATTCAATTGACGTTAATATGTAAATAGGCTTAAGTTTATCAGTCTTATAATGTACTTAAACTTGATTTTCTATAAGTTATGTCTTTACAATATCATACATTAGAAATTATATTATATTATTCGTATTAAAATATAGGTAAAAAAAAAACCTACGTAACAATTTTCCGAGTTTTTAACAATTTTAGCAATTTTCTAATAACTCCTGATTTTTTGTGTGTATTCGAGTGGCTACCTGGCTGGTTAGAATTAGACCCGGTAGGTGTCGCTGTGTCAAGCAAAAAAAAATATTATTTCAACCAGTCGATACAATATCCAATGGGTCCGTTAGTATTAAGGGTCAATTAATTAAGGCTCAATTAAATTATACACTGTAACATAGTTTATTATTATTTTCTTTAAAGTATTTTACCATTTATAAAAATCTTGATATCCACGTGGAAAATTGATGCACTTACTTTCACTAGAATACGAGTTTCCATTATGTAACTTACCAAATTAGGTATAATGACTTGTCCCGATTAGGGACAACGCTATAAATCTTAGTTTTTATATAACAGTGCATTGTTCTCAGATGTCTCTACTAAAACTAGTTTTTATTTTTTATTTTATTTTAAGTGAACACAATACAGACTCAGCTTATGTCATTATATGAAACACTTTTAGTTGGCTTTTAGTATTTTTTCTAGTTATAACTTGAACATTTAAATTGTACATGATAAATATAAAACAATTGAAGTAATAAAAATGATAGAAAATGTTGAAAATGAAAAAGTTATAATTAAATATCGATATTAACATATCTATACTTTAAGCTATTATTGTACTAAAATAGTGCATTTTTTCCTTATAGTTTGTAGATATTTTATTATTATTTAAAATTAAAAGATTCAATTTCAAATTTTCCACATTATGTTAGTCTCGACATGATTCTATGCCAGTGTCATAACTTTCTTAAGAAATAAAGATTCATATCATGTCATGGATTTTAAACTAGATACTATATATTATGCAATACATAATATATTTTCCATCCCATAGATCGTTAGTTTGTAACGTTGTTATTCATATTTGCGTAAGAGCTTATAAATGGTGGAATTTTTTTAATAGCTTATGATTAGTAAGCTGGCTTAGTGCTTTGTGTTTCAATGAACAAATTAAAAAAAAATATATACAAGTAAATCGTTAAGCGCTCAGTATTATTCGGGGACAAAGTTGTAAAAATGTAGGCTAAAATTCTTTATACATTCATTCCATTAACTCAATATCGGAAATATGAAAAGTAATTAGCTGTCATTTTTTATACATCGAAAAATAGTAGGCTCAAATTAGATCCTTGTGCAATTCCCGTGATGAGTCCTGAATGATTTTTTCATTGATATATTATCACTATTAATAATATTAGCCCATTAGTACATATCAATATGTATATATATATATATAAATATTTCCCTAATCATATGTGTAACTGCGTGATTTCATTAGTGCACAAATGACTACTTTGATTGGAAATGATTTAATAGAATAGTTCTATAGTAAAATATAAACATCACACATAAAAACAGAAGAACAGAAGTATTTTATATTTATTTGTGTTTACGTTAATCATTGATTTAAATTGTACAAAATATTCTAAGAGTAATATTTCCGATTTCATTTATCAAATTATTAAATCTATAATATAATAGTGAGAGGCGAGCATCTCCTTCTTTAAAAACTTATAAACGTTGTCATTTTAAAAATTTCATATATCGAATAACGTTCCGTAAGTATAAATTCAATAAATACTTTTTAATATTTGAACAGACTAATTCTAAATAAGATGAATGTTGAATACGATTTTATTTGTAATTTCTAACCGATCTCTACTAAAATTCTACCAAACCAATATGCAAACTTATACCAGAATATGCAACGAATATTATAAAATAAGGTAGCTTCGCTCCGCATTTTCAGTCGCACAAGTTAAGACTATATAGAGGTGACAAGCGTGAATTTTATATTCTCGTAAAATATAAATTATTATAAGTTTAAATTGTATACGCTTTCCCGGTCGTGACCAGTTCTGCCAGCAAAGGCTAGAGAAACTCTTCCACATAGTGTATCTATCAGATTCACTCGTCGCAACGCCCTTTGACTCCGGACATTGTTTATCCTTCAATAGGCTAGCGGATTTAACCTTTGTACTTTCTATGGGAAATATATTGTGGGATGTATCGAATGAAAGGAAAACATTTACGTCGATTATTCGATTCGATTACCGAGTATAGTTACTGTTAATATTCTCACTGTTAATATTATTTATGATGTTCTGTTTCTACATTAATTTATTAAGTATTTGAATCATGTATTTATAGCTTTCAAATAAATACTCTAAGACCTCGTTACTGTAATCAGTTATTATTTATTAATATAACAGAGTAGTAGTAGTAGAGTAGTGAGGGCCAATTTTTATATTGAAGTTTGTTGTCTTATATTTTAATTTTTACATATTTTTGGAAAAGGGTAGTTTACATATATTGATTTAAACATGTTCTATATGTTAACTTTACTTCTATGTTTCATGAGCTCAATTTATTCAAACACATCTATCATTTGATGACGAAACAATAAATTGTCAGTATCGAGTTAACTTGATGAAGGCAGTCCATGTCTTGGGTCCTTCACCAAATCAACTATTGGAACTCTTCATTATCAATGATACACTCCTATTGAGTCTCAATCTTTCTGTTTCATGAGTCATGTGTATTACACAGATAAAATCCATGATACTTGGTGTAAAACTAATTTGAGTATTTATTATAAATGAAAAAAGCATCCCGTGGTCCACGAAAACATTTCTCAAAACAATTACTTGTTATTTATCCCGCGTTTGAGCTTAATCGAGCAACAGCATGCATTAATATTAAATTTCTCTTAACAATATTTTTAAGATTAGCATATTTGTCAAGACACTTATTTATACCAAGATTTTCTTCCCGGATGAACGGAAAAAAATATTATATAAAAAAAAACCGTTTTATCTCTAAATTAATCATTCATAACGTAATAGACTTACTAAGAGCAACATATTATTTGAAATTTATATGTTTAATCACGCATAAACGAGCGTGATTTATAATATGAGAAATTTATTTAATATTATGACATAACTTTCACATTAAAACACGAATCGAAGTAATGAAGAAGATATACAACAATGTTCGTAGAGAAGACTACACACACATAATATATTCTTCGTACAGAGACGCCCATAGATCTTCGGTAATTCTCACGATGTCTTCAGCCATCGATAACGTTACTTTAAAGGAAGTATTTATTATTCTATACTAGCCGTGCGATTCTCGAAGGTTATCGTTTGCCCTTTCGCTTTCTTCATGAACACCGTAACTAATGGGCGCTTAAGGAAATATGTTGATTTTCAGTAGTTTCACCTGATGTATGTTGCCTTGATAATGATCTTTTCATTAACGTTAAATCATTTAATATATTTATAGTTTTACTTTATAAGTAACATAAGTGATATTGATTATGTTTAAAAAGTTGAAAGTTTAAATGATTTCGTTTATTTATTTATTATTTTGGTATTAGATACATATGCATGTATTTAATAAGTTAGTAGGATTTATACAGGTATTTTACTTAAAGAACAGTATTGTATATTGTTCGTCATCTTTTAACTATTCTTGATGATTGTTACTTTTGTGATGTAAACTTATTTGCGCCTAATTGTACTTTCCTTTATTATTTTATTAGTATTACTATTTAAATAAATAAATATTTTTTTATTTTTAGTCTAACTTAGTAGTAGGTGGTTAGTAGGACCATCAATAATGTTTTGTACCTAAGTTATTAAATTGTTATCAATGAGTATTATTTTTTAATAATACCTGTCTTTGATTTTTTTTTATATCTGTTTCAGATATGGCTACTAGTCACCATTTTGATTATCAATAAAGTTTGCTGTCAAGATGGATTCAGTGACCAAGATTTTTATCGGCTTCAACAATACTCTAATAATGATGCTCAGACTGAAACTGTCACCGGTTATAATACTAATATTATGCAAAGAGAACAACACAATCAACCAATGACTTCTGTTGGTGTACAATACTTAAGCGACGAGAACAATGGTGATTATAACCGAGGAGATCGTAGTAAAGGTAGAAAAGTTTACAGGATAAAAAATCCATTTCAACAACAACAGGAGGAAGATACGCCATCTCAAGATAGCAACACCCAAGACAGTGAAACTGGAGCTAGTAACCAGTATACGGCTATGCAATATTCTCTACCACCTGAAGATTTCTTGCAACGAATGCACGCGGAAAGTCCATATAATCAGCAACAACAGTTAAGTACTCCAGTTTCAGCGTCACCCTATTCAGCTACCCCACAACCGCAGTATCAATATTCGACAATTCAACCTTCGAATTATGATATAAATCAACAATCTAACCAGATATCGTCTCTCGAACCTAAAGCATATACCCCAGTTTATCAATCGAATATAAATTCATTTCAGTACAGTAACCCGAATTTATATAGTTTGGATAATGCACATAGTACACCCATTCCACCTTACATGTCTACCCCATTACCAAATACTCAGTATTTAGGGACTCCTGTAAATACCTATGTATCAAGTTCTTCTCCGATTTACCTATCTAGCCCTCAAAATATGCAACAGTATATATCTTCTCCTAACACAAATACTCAATCAGGAGTTTTGGATTACAATAATAACAGAGTAACTACTATAGGTAGCAACTATGAAACCAATAATGATATAAATAAAAGGAGACAAATTGATCATTATGACAATTCCGCCAATGGAGTAAGGTATCCCACAAATATTCAAAATCAATATCAAAATCAAAATGATTATACACCATCAACAGTCGCACCTACTATATCGACTTATTCCGAATCGTGGCAAAATTCTATGAACACCGGCTATAACGCATTATCTAAATCAGAAAATGAGTATCTGCAAACACAATATCAAAATTTCAGATACAATAATAACCAGAAAGACAGACAAGAAACAAACTCAGAAGGATCTAATAGTGATACACATCGTATCGGCAGTATGCCCTCGGCCAATAATGTATATTTAAATTATATTCAACCTGATTATCAATTTTATAGTAACATTAAAAGTCAAAGTAGGGATTCTGAACCAGAGACAAGTAAATCAGAAGTTTATTCACATGGTGACTATGGATGGAAATTGTCTGATAAAAAATCATATGAGCCAGAGATATCTACTAAAAATAATTATTTTAAATATCAAATACATAGTGTGCAACCGGATTCCGGCGCGGTAAGCCAAGTGAGTTTCCAAATGGACTCTAGCAAACCTTATAATTATGAACCAAATGCTAAGGCTGTAACGGAAAATAAATTAGAATCAGAAGATTTTGCTAGAGCAGCTGCAAAAGCACACGAAAAGTACAAACAACAACTAGAAGCTGGTAAATATATATCAAATTCTCAATATAACAACAATGGTTTAAGCAATTCGTTTGGTGTCAATTCGTATTACAATAATGATAACATAAAACAAAATAACAAATTGTATAATTCTAATGTTTATGGAAATTCACAATCAGAATCCGTTACGTCATCACCATTTTATTACATAAATTCTAGGGACACTTTAGACAGTAGAACGAAACAACCTTTTGATCACGATAAAGCTTTAAAAAATATCGTTTCTATTGACATGTCCAACGTTGTTCAAAATTCAGATTCATCTGTAAAGACTGATACTGATACAAGTAACAGATTTAATTTTTATGGACACAATAAAGATGCCGATGAACAAAACTTTAAACAGTATTCAAGGCCGGGTGATTCATTTTACGGAGATAAAAACAATATTTATACGATTAAATCAAAACCAGATGATTATATAAGTTTGGATAAACTTAAACAATTAGAATATGGAAAGCATCAATTGGCCGAATCGTTTTATAACCTTGGGTCAGGTAATAAACGTTTTGTAGACGAAGCGACACAAAACTTTGCAAAGCAGATATCAAACAATCAAGAAAATGCTCAATCATCAGGAAATATTAATCAACAAGGATTACAGCACTCGCAAATATCATCCGATATTGCCAATATATTAAAATTTAATGACATACCGTACCGCTTAACACAAAGCTTAAATTCTAACTCGCAATATCTTCGTAGCAACAACTTTGATCAAAGTAATATTCCATCACCTTTGCCTGTACGAATCAATCAAAATGTGGATAATCATCACATAGATGTTACAGCAGAAATTCTTAGTAAATTGATGTCAAATAATAAACCAACTAACTTTAAAATTAACAGACCTGATACTGATTCGCAGTCTGGTAATTTAATATCAACAATAAATGGTTTTAAAGTTGCTAATCCATTTAACGTTGATCTCAAATTAGTTGCAGATATGTTAAAAGGAAAAACGGCCGTTGATGATAGTCAGATGACATCATTTCGCGAAATGAATAAGCCTTTACCTATGAAACTGGATATTTCGCAATTACAGGAACTTCTTCAGCTCAAAAACAATCATAACGCTATTGCCCTTAATAATGGTCTTAATTCATTTAGTAATTCCTTTTTTGACGTTTATAATAGTGGGCGACCTCCTTACCAAGGTGTCAAATATTCACGAAGCGAAGAAGAACCAGAAAACATTCCAATAGCAGACTCTTCGAATAATCACCCAATAGGAGCAGTTATAGAACAAGACGATGTAGTTGCTGGAGAAATAATATCTGATGGTTCTGAATCGGCAGAGGATAGTAATTCATCGAATTCAGACGACGATAGACCAAAAAATGCCCTAATTAGCTCTGGTCATAGAGGTTCAGGAGACAGACATAGGCAGATGAGTACATACTCTAGTCGTTATTCCTATAAACGGAAATATCCTAAGTCAGAATTTGAGGAACCGTACCCACTTCTTAAGCCCCCTCCTCCTCACTCTTCACGCCATCGCCAAGTACAGAAAGTGGAAAAAAGCCGACGACGAAGAGTGATAAAACCTAAAATGCTAAGAGTTTTTAAAACTGAACCTTTATATGAAGCTGGTACTTCTATAGAAGATGATATAAAGACGACACATTTAAAACATGTGCATGTCATGGCAGAGGATAAATCAGATACATTAAATGAAGAAGAGACAGTCTAATTCTTTATTTATATTATAAGATTTTCTAAAAAACTATCGACTTTGTCTGTATTTCTATTGTCTTTAATATGAATATTCTAACTCATATTTACGTTTTACTAAAATAATGATTAGGACTTGAAGTTTTGTACCAAATTTCAGTAAACATGAATTGAAAGAAATGTTTTATAATAAATAGTAGTGCAAATCTATAAAATGTTTTTATAAAGTTATCACTGTTATATAATTGCATTTTTTTTTTACTTAAACAAAAAAATGTAAAGCATTTTAATATACATATTGTTAATTTAAATAGCTATTTGGTGCTACAAATATAATATTAGCAATTCATAATGGCATTTATTGTTTATCGACGCGGTTTTTTAATGTAAATAAGTAGAACGTAAGTTTAGGTATAATAAATTTATTAAAAAAAAATGAATGTTAATTTTACCATAATGTAAATAAATATTTAAAATGATTAATGTATAAAATATATTTTAATTGTTATTGTGATGAATTAAATTGTTATACGTTAATTTTATATTAAGTCGTTATTAATATTAAAAATATGAAATCACTATAAGCTATTTTATTATAATTTAATCAATCTAAACAACAATTAATCATACTTCAAAATATCAGTCTTAGTAGAATAATTAATTCAATTAATACACATATACTTTCCCATATATCACGCAAGATATTAATCGTTAGCTAATAGCTGCGCTCGCGCAGGCTGAAAAACATGACAGCACGACGTTCATCATTTTCTCTTGTATATATTTCTTAGATTTCACTTAATTCTAATGGTCAATTATAAAGATTAATACTCCTAAGATCATTGTTACGTCATTTGAACGTAACAAATATTTTGTGATGACAATATTTAAAATTAACTATATATTATCGAGATTTAAGTATAAAAGCTACAAGCATTCAATAGGTATGTTTTGATGATTATTTTATTTATATATAGCGCTAGCTAGAGTTTAGAGCAATGTTAGAGTAATATCAACGGATTTTTTTTACTTAATACACTAAACATCAGGTCCCACAACCCGTGTGCTTGTAATTACCACTTGATCACTTCTCACTAAATCGAAAGACAGTAATATAAATAAATAGCGATATAAGAAGGGGTACTAGTAATGTATAAAAGTATAAATATACTTTATTACTTTATTATTGGTATTAAAGGGTTGTTTGCACTGAAGTAAAACCGTGATTCATATATTTTGTAATACTTGTTACTGTTTACTCAATCACATCTTAGAGTATATCAACATGCTATGTATCGTCTCGCTTTCTTAATGCATGTACTACAGTTGAATGCGTTAACCACTTAAGATATTTGCTTTTGTTTAGACAGATAATTTATGAATCTGTCTGAAAACTATATATTAAGACGTTGTGAAAAGTGAATCAGTATCTTAGAAAATTTTGAACAAGTATAAATTAATTCAATTACGTACTACGCACTAGCCTCGCTGTGCTAGTGGATCTAGGGACAATAAATTTAGGATATGAGTTCCTAACACAACGAAGGACAGTACAGAGGGACGATTATTAAAAATGTATCCCCCCTGGGGAGATATTGGGTTAGAAATCGTTGTTAGTAAATATGTTTATGATTACTTAAAATAGTGAAATTAGAGATAAAATTATCTACTATTTTTTAAAATAAAATAATAGTACATAATTTTTTCTCCAATTCGTTTAATTTTTTTCAGACTTCTGAAGAACTTCAAAAAGTAATTAACTAAAAAATAAGTTATGACTGATTTATGCAGTATATTAATAGGAGATATCATGCATTGAGTTGAAAATATAAGAAACATGTGTATACGTGTGTATAAGCTTAGTTTTTAAATAGTTTTAAAATTTTAATTTACTGGCTTTGTGCGCGTCTGGGTAGTTACCACCCATTCAACATTTATTCTACTTCACTACTGCGTTGCGGTTAAAACGGTGAGTGAGCCACTGTAATTACAGGCACAAGATACATCGGACAGAGATGCGATATATAATCATAAAAATATATATGTATATACGTTCTAACAAAAAAAATCACCAAAAAAGAAAAGAAAAAAGAATATAACAGAAAAAATATGAGATTTGTTAAACAATGATTCGTGTCCTAAATAGGCGTACCATTCAGCTTCCAACTTGGTTAATATTTATACATTAAATAAATAATAATAGTATTAGGAGAAGGCTTGGAGCATATTCCGCTACGCTACTATTTATTTCACCTAAAGTAAAAAAAAATACTAGCGATGAACTCAATAATATTAAACCTATACTGTATCTCTATTCTTAAATATCCTTCAAAAAATAAAGCATTATCCTACGTAGAAAAAAGAAAAATATCATCGAGTTAAACATATGACTGAAATATATGAAACTGTTTAAAAAATAATTGTCACATTTATAGTCATATCACTGGTACTTGAGTGTCCACGTGTATGTTAATTAGAAACGGTAAAAAATACAGAAAGCAAAAGTAAGTTAAGAGCTTTGACTTCATTACGGTTAAGTTATATAACTCATAATACCAATCATTTAATTAGAAAAAGGTGTGTCATGCGGGAATTGATGTGGAATGTTGTGCGTGCCGGTAAAAAACTTAAAAACTCGTTATGCATAATAATTTCTTTTCTTAATAACAGTTTCAAAATAAGTAGGAAATATTCTTCGTAAAAATCATATTAAAGTTATTTTACGGCCTTTTTATCATTTAAATCACATTATTATATTTATTTACATAAATCGCACGCGCTTTCGTCATCGTGTTAAATGATTAAGCAATCGATATGATATTGATGCGCCTATGCTTTTTTTTTGGGGCACACGTTAAGTAACCGGTAATAGAATTAATTCAGATAATATTATGTCCGTTAGAAAAGGAAAGACGATCATAACCTGTTCTTTGCACTCGATTTCTATCATTTTAAAACACGAAATATACGACACAACTATATAAATATAGATGGAAATAGCCGAAACTACGCAAACAAGCCCAGCTTGTTGTGGAATACACAACTTTATTAGAGTGGCCAGCTTTTAGCTAAACAATATGGCTACCCTTGTGAGTTAATGCTTATGACGAAGTTATATTTTATTTTAATACAGATATTTCATTTTTATTTTTATTTTTACAGACGAAATTGACAGCCTTAGCTATCCTTTTAAATAGCTGCTACGCAGGTTTTTTACATGGACACAATCATCAAGAAGATCATAGCAATGGTTACCCAGCGGCACCACTTTCCAGCTTATTCTCAGCATCTTCTTCAAATGCCTTAGCATCGTCAAGTTTCTCTCCCAGTTCATTTCCAGTTGGATCTCTACCATCTGCTACTTATTCTGGTGACAGTCATATAGGAAGTGGTCACTCGAACGTATTTGGACATGAAGAAAGTGGTCACTCAAACGGATTTGGACATGTAGAAAGTGGTCACTCGAGTGGATTCGGACATGTAGAAAGTGGTCACTCGAATGGATTTGGACATGTAGAAAGTGGTCACTCGAGTGGATTCGGACACGTAGAAAGTGGTCACTCAAGTGGATTAAATGCTGGCCTTATCGGTAGTGGTCATTCCAATGGATATGATTCTGGTGTTATTGGAAGTGGATTCAGTACTGGTCTTGGTGGAAGTGGCCAATTAAGTGGATTTGGTGGGGCTAATAGTGGTTTCGGTACAGCGGGACTCACTGATGTTTCTGTTGGAAGCAATGCATTTGGATCAGGATTACCTGGCGCAAGTTTTTCCGCGCCAGTTGGTGCTGGAGCTGCTCTTCCTGGTTCAGCAATTTTTGGAAATGATGCACCTCCTGCAGGACCAAAAGCTCCAGTTATCACTGAAATTCATGGCCTTGCTAACAATAATGGTGCTCCTACAAAATACCGTGTTCGTGATGAAACTTACCAAGTATTTCGTGACGTAACACACAGAGTTCCCCAACCAGTTCCCGTACCGGTTCCTCAAACTGTTCAAATTCCTGTTCCACAGCCTTACCCTGTTCAGGTCCCTGTTGTAAGAAACATCCCCGTTCCCGTTGTCAAGATTCAGCACGTGAAAGTCGACAGACCCGTACCTTACCCCGTAGAAAAAATTGTAAAAGTGCCAGTTGAGAAAGTTGTTCATGTGCCAGTCGACCACCCTGTGCCAGTTGAGAAAATCGTCGAAGTGCCCGTTGTAAAACTTGTCAAAGTTCCAGTCCATGTCGTGAAGAATTACCCAGTACCCTTGTTCAAGACTGTTCACCATAAGGCCCACTCCAGCCACGGTCAAAGCTATGGCCATGGTTACGGCCATGGTCACGGTCACGGCCATGGTCACGGCCACGGACATGGATTGTCCCTGTGGTAAACCAATGGTTAGAATGAATATTAAATACAAATGTACATATCTCATTCGCAATGCAACCTAGTATGGTTTATTTGTAAATATACGTCACGTCGTTAGCTCATCGAGAGGCTGCAATGTAGGGTGATAACTAAGTCATTAATTTAGGTAAATGAACTGTGGGTTAAATTTTTCACGTTTTGTAAATAGTAATATAGGTTTTATTACTTTATTAAAACAATAATCCAAAGATTCTCAACTTTTATTTATCCCTTATAATACTTTACAATATCTGTAGATACATATTTGTAGAATTGTCAATTATTAACTTAACTATTTTGGTTAATATATTGTAAATATATATATTTATTCGATATTTCAATATTTTTTTACATTATCGTAAATAAATAAATCTGTAATAGCAAAATAAAGTACAACAAAAACTTTTCTTATATTCGATTTGAATTGTTTTGCCATGATTTTGATGTTTTCTTGAAAAGTTATAAAAAAAAAATACTGTAAGATTAAATAACGCCTCTGACTTCCAGCTGGCAGCAGCTGTGTAGATTTGTGAAAATACATCTCAAAAATCAAAATCAAAATATACTTTATTCAAGTAGGCTTTCACAAGCACTTTTGAATAGTCATTTAACAAATTATATTAAGTAAAGCTACCACCGGTTCGGAATGTAGATTCTACCGAGAAGAACCGGCAAGAAACTCAGTAGTTATTCTTTTTCAACATCTAAAAATACACTCATGTTAGATAAATACAATTGTTATATATCCTGCCTGGAAGTCAACAAGCATTAACTCCACACTTTTTTATCATCTATATAATCTTGTATCGAATAATTTGCCTTCTTTACCAATGTATTTTTTAGAAATTATTTGAATTTATGAAACGGCAAAGTTAAAAATATTGCTATTTTTCATACAAAACAAGCCGAATCAGTGTGGTTGTTCGTATTTATATTGTTTTTTTTTTAAACCGATACAAATCATGAAAATTTAGGGCTACTTAGTTCAACATTTCATTATAAAAATAGTAGTTAAAATAATTATTTTTAAATAAAATTTAAAATAAATTTGTGTTTGATATTATTTTTATTCACCACCATTCATACATATTTATTCATATACTTTTTGAAGTGATGGGTGAACATTATTCATTATTCAGAAATATTTAGCTTAACTAGGGGATCAAATAAACTGTCATAATAATAAGAGCTTAAACTTCTTTGATTTGCAAACAAAGAGAGAGAATCGGAACAATAATTTAATTTTTTTTTAATTTAAATCTTATTCATACAAAATATCTTTATAGTACAAATTTTATTACACACATGTGCAATTGAATTGCTGCTCCACATATTATGTACTTTTGGTCGTATGTTATATATTTTTTATAAAACCTTACGAAGTTTGACTGAGATACTGTTAAAACTATGTTAGCATTGACTTCTGTAATAGATCTTAGATATCTATAGAAATCTTTCTAACACAATAGTAGTTTTACAAAATATTATTGTCAGCTACATATCCTTTTATAAATAAATAACATGATTATTATTATTTTCACCGATATCACTATTTAGAAAACACATTCTTGAATTATTTGTAAGCTGACCATTCAAAAGTGCTGATATTCTCAAACCGTGGAACTCGTATGTATTAGTTTTATTTTTAATTTATACTGTAATTTTTTGGCTGAAAAAACTCTTGGATTAATACTGAAATTGGTACCACTCGTCTAGTATTATATGTATATCTTATGACATATTACTTTGGGATATTAAATCTGTTCTCATTTTGCAAAAAAGAGCTGTTTGGTCTTTTCATAATCTTAAAAGATTATGAGAATAGAGATGTTTTTACCAAATAGGAATACTTTACAGTTGCTTCAAAATATATTTACAACAATGTCATGTGTTATCACAGTTACATTTGATTACTTTCATAGAAAGTTTCCTTCTTAGGACAAAGTATTCATTTCTATAATAAAATTTAGATATTATAAAATTCGTAATTCATAAATTCAAATAGTTTGTTAAAAACATTAATATGCATATTAGTCTATTTAACACAAGATTACGGGCAGGATATAAACTATGTATGTATTTAAGTGACTTAACTTTGTATTTCAAGTGTTGTAAAAGAGTACCTACTGAGTTTCTTGCCGGTTCTTCTCGGTAGAATATACATTCCAAACCAGTGGTAGCTTTACGTTAAATACAGTACTAATGACGTTTAAAAAGTGCTTGTAAAAGCCTAAGAATGAAGTATATTTTGATTATGAAATGCCTTATTTTGCTTTGTTTACTGTATACTGTAAATATTTACAATTAAGGCCTCCACCCCTCTGACGGAGAGACAACAAAAAAGAGACTGGCGGTTTGATACACATGCGACAGCTTTTCATCCACAATATAAAATCTGCTGAGCACAGGATATCAACACATGGAATAATTCTCGCCATCTTTGAATCAATAATTTCCGGTTAAAATTCCTGTGATCTAACTACTTGGCAATCTCAGCTAATGTTTATACATTAAATAAATAAAAATAATAGATTGTATTGAAATCTTAACATTTAAGAAATGTTACCAAAAACAAATTGTTAAAGTTGTTAAAACAAGAAAAAAAAGTGTCAGTTGACGACACATAATAAATGGTATAAAAGACATATCATTAAATAAAAAATGCTGTATAGTATTATATCATATTTATCGATTATATAATTTAAGTATTTAGAGCAATTCATTTTAATCAATTAAACCAAAAAACTGTGTAATTGACTTCCTGTGTAAATTTATTTAAGATATAATATTTTAATTTTTTTAAGAATCTATGTACCTACTACTATTTTTTTATGTAAACTGTTTTGAAATTCATAAGTATAAAGGTCTAAGAAAATGAGAATCTTACTAAAATATAACTAAACATTAAGTGAAATTTAGACATTCAATGAAGAAATCAGATGGACGGATGCAGACGAAGGTCAAGTTACCCCTTAAGCAGAACTTCTGATTTGGATAACTATAAATTAAGTTTTGCAAGAGTATGCATAACGTTTGAATAATATTTGCCTTTTTTTATTTATTTATATTATAAAAAAAAAACGATATGATTATATGCATGCATGAAGTGCATTTTAAAATAAGAAAGGCTTATTTAACAAGAAAATACATTTATAAAATTGAATATACAGTTTAAAAATGCTACTAGAAATATAATACGTATTTCTCAAATAGTATATTTTTTCTTAAGCGAATAAAATTTTGAGAATTTAATAAATATTTAACAAAATAAATATTTCATGCTATTTACTCCATTTATAAATTAATAACCGTGAAAAGTTTAATTTTGTACCAAATGTTTTCTATTGAATATTATTTTTTTACGAATAAAATGCCTTCAATTAAAAAGTTAGCAACTGTTTATTGTCTTAAGTACTTTGTCAATTCACAGTTAATTCTAGTTTTTCTCTAAATTCTGTGTGTTAATTCTACACGCATTATGTAGGGTATGTTGAGATGGTCGTGATCTATTATCTATGAAATACTTAAAACTGGTTGAACTGGCTTTATTATTATGACACACTTTCATAGGACTGCTATATAAAAATATAATCGCGTTACAATTATGTAACGGTGACACAGAATTTCCCCGGAAACTCCTCCAAATATCGGTTGAACGATATTTTATTAGTTATAATTATTTATAAATTCTCATATGCCAGGTGAAATTATGCGTAGATTCGAAACCGGTTTTAACAAATTCTACTCATGTTATGTAACAAAGGTATGAAGGACGGAAATCGTTTACATCACGAAAGATGCCATCAAACAAATCAATTAAAAATGTAATTCGATCGATATAGGTTAAATGTTAATTTTATAGCCTATTGCTGAAATTTGACCAAATATTTATAATTTATGTAATCTTACTAGAATGCGTCATAATAAAGGGCAAAGTTAAAAGTTTTTTATTTGGTAGAATTTGAATTCCGAACCGGTACCGGTATCGGTACCTTTTAATTACATACATTCATGTAAAATTACAATTCAAAAGTGCTTGTAAAAAATCAGTTGATTGAAAACTGTTTGGGTTTGATTTGATTATGGGGGAATAACTTTTAATAATGATATTTATTTCAATGACAAAATAATATTTAAATATAGCATTTAAGATACATGTTTTCTTCAGGCCGAAACCTTATTTATACAAATGAAATGATATAATATACATATTTTTATTTCTAAAAAATAAAGATAACATAAAATGCGATAACACATGCGTTCGACTAATTTATTCATAGGCGTTGTACCAAAATGGCGACGTCTATGATCAGTATAAATATGTGGTTACGTTACGGTATCAAATCACAAACTTTCCGAACTCGGGACAAACAACAACAACAACCTTTTTTGGCTGGCTTTAAGCGTTTAGCTAATAGCCATGGCGTTTGTTGTAAGTAAAGCATATTATTTCATAATTAAATATGTAACATAACGTAACTAAACACGTTTTGTAAAACTTTGTGTTTCATTGTTTCAGGTCAAGACAGTTTTCCTGTCAGCGCTAGTGTACAGTGCAGCAGCTGGTATATTGACTGGTCAACACGATCATGATTCCTATGTAGATTCGGCACTTAGTGCGCCCTCTGCATCTTATGGTGCACCCTCGAATTCTTATGGGCCACCTAATTTATCAGGGTCAGGAAATTCAGGCTTCAGTGCGCACACATCAAACAATGGCGGAGTTTTGCATGAACAACATGTGAGTGGTCACAATGTGGACAGTACTTCTTCATTCGGCAGCAGTGGACCTACTTTATCCAGTGGATCATCTTCATTTAACAGCGCTGATTTTACCAACAGTGGCTCATTTTCAAGCGGTAATGCAGGTGGAAGCAGTTCCGCTTTAAGCGGCGATATTGGAAGCACTGGCTCCTTTGGTGGAGATTTAGGCGGCTCTGCTTTTAATGGAGCATCAGGCTTGGATAATACTGGAGCAAGTTACAATGATGCAGGATTGAGTGGTCCTTCTTTTTCTGGTTCGGCTACTGATGGAGGATCTCCCGGTCTTAACAATGCGCTCCTCCCTGAAGCCAATTTTGGAGATTCAGGCCTATCAGGCGGAGATCTTGTCGGCGTTGGAGGTGGACTAAATGGTGGTAGACTTACTGTATCTGGAGCACCGAGAGTTATTGGAACTTCGGTTTCAGTTGGCCGCCCTATAGCTCAGGCTTCAAGATATGAATTGCAATCTGTGGTGCAAAATATCATCCGTCGCATTCCAGTTGAAGTAACACGCCATATACAAGTTTCTGTACCCCAACCCGTCCCAGTTCCAGTGCGTAAAGAAGTTAAAGTCCCCGTTCCACAACCCTACCCCGTTCATGTAGATGTCGTCAAACATGTACCTTATCCCGTATACAAAACAAAACATGTTGAGGTAGATCGGCCAGTACCCGTTGAAGTTGTTAAACATGTACCATTCGAAGTTATTAAAAAGGTTCACGTACCTGTCGAGAGACCTGTGGAAGTAATAAAGAAAGTCCATGTACCAGTTGAGAAACATGTCGAGGTCCCAGTAGCAGTTTGGAAACCTTATCCAATCCACATCATCAAACACGTCACCCATTACAAAAAGAAGAGCTGTTGCTGGTGAAATAAGTCATGATCGTGCCAAATAGTCAAATATAGTTGTAAATACTTTAGTCATTAGATGTACATATGTATAATAGGTAAAATAAATTCTATACTTTTAACTTTTTCTTTTATTTATATCTTACAACTAGCTGGAATGACATTCGTGTTTTACTTGTGTTAAACTTGTATTAAATTTTTAATATTAGAAGATTCTAAAACTTTAAGGAATGTAAAAAACTAAGTTATTTTCAAATAACATAGAAACACTTCAATATTATGTAATTGTATACATATAATAATTATGTAACATCAGATTAACATAAACATATAATAAATAAACACAATAAATGTGCTTATTTTCCATATTATCCTCCTACATAATAGTAAAATTTTCACAATATTAATGGTGATGCTTTCTCAGATTTACTAATCGCTAATATAATATTATCATTAAATCAAAAGAATTATGACAGGATTATATAGTTTTTTTGTTATATAAAAAAGTAAAGAGTCGTTGAATACTAGAGGTAAAAGGAAGGAACTTATAAGGAATTTTCCACTATATAGTCAACTTTTGTATACTTCTGATTCTTATTAAAGTATCGTTGGTTTAGTAGCTGGAAGTTCTAAGTTCGAATCTCATATCGGCTTCTGGTTGAGTAAACTCAAAGAGGATATTTACCTGCTAGTACTTTTATCTAATATACGAAACCTGTGTTGACTCCCTTTCTTTTGTCTTCATTTTGAATACTGCTTTTATTTAATTTTATTCAGATGATAGTTGTATGAGGAACCAGTCAAAATGGAGTCTATGCATACTGAAATCAAACAAAAACAATAAAATATTGTTTTTGTTTGATTTCAATTTTAAGGATTAAATACCTTTTATTGCCAAAAACCACTACTAATGAAAACTTTAAACCTAATGCATGATATACTTATCTAGATATTGTAAGTAAACATAGATAATATTTATGGCTACTTTCTATAATTGGTATTCTTATTTTTTTTTATTAAATTTGAATAACTTTTTTTAATAGTACGTAAACGCGTGTTGCTTAGACAAATATGTTAAGGAATACAGGCAGATGGCAAGGTATTCTTAGTATAATTTTAAGAACAGTATTTTGTATGTTCTCAAGGTTTAAGAGGCGAATATATATATATATACGTCGATGAGCTCGCTCGATTGGGTGATAGTGTTGTAATAAACATGTCGCGCAGAAATTTACTCACAACCCTTGTATTTGGGTTGGAAAGTGTCACTAATCCGTTTAGCACACCATCTCGACCTCCACCGTTGGATTAGACGACATTGGAAATAGTCCGTACCGATTACGTAAAAAAGAGTCTAAGCTTTATACTATTATTATTTTTATGCAAAAATAAGCCGAAGTTTTGTACTATTATTGTGTAAATAAAATATATCTAAAGTTCCAGGCAATAACCGGTAACTATGTATTATAATGATGGTGACTCGTCGTACAATCGCCTACAATAAAATTTATCAGTGTTATGTAGAAATGTCTCACCCACAGAAACTGTAATGCTATTCAGATTTTAAAGAGAAATCCTTTTATATTATGCATATTATTTATTAACTCACGCTATTATGTCACATATACTAAGTATATCTTTTTTAGTTATTAAGTATTTGTTATTTTTTGTTTATATTTTAGCTGTATGTTCTCCAATTAAATAAATAAATATTGTATTGTCACTATAAAAATATCTTTTAAATAATTAATCATTTTTTAAGTGATTAAAATATATTTTGATTTTAGTTTAAGTTTTAGAACGCATATTTAAAATTTTGTTCTTTTGTTCTAATATTATAAAAAAGGAGAAGGATCGTGTGTGTGTCTATCTTTCTGTATGCGATAAACCCAAAAACTAAAATTTTTCATACGGTTTTCACCAACGGAGGGAGTGATAAGTGGTGGGTATGGTTTAGATTTATAAAGCATAAGGTTATAATTGGTTGTATTATGACGATGCTTGTTAAGTAAACTAATAAACTTATATGTATTACGACAAAAACATTTTAATTAGGCCATTACTCTACCCGTGCGAAGCCGGGACGGGTACCTAATTTGATTTATATAACAAAAACAAGAGCTTTTATTAGATCAATTTAGCATGTCTCTTACCTAACACTTCATTGTAAATAAAAAAAATATCAAGCATTATGTATTTATATATTTAAATGCATAATTGAAAATGGATCATTTTCCAACTATTATCACCTATTTACTAACTGACCGCAAGCAGACGAGGCGCTTATTAGTGTTTATAGCTTTGTACGAATCATTTTTTTGTTTCATGTACGATCTTATACCGGTGTGATAGACATTGCGATGATACTTTGGTATTGTACATTGGTTGGTTGTCATGTTGATAGTTCATAGTTTGTCAAGATCGTGCTAAGGAAGTCACGGCCAACTACTAGTTTAAAATAAAAGTAACAATTTGTTGAAAAAATAAATAAACTATGTTCATATATTAATGCAAAAAAATATAATAAAAAAAGTTTGCATATACATTATGTGAGACCGCATAACAAAATAAATGTTCAAACTCAATTGGATGAACGATAAAAAAAAGTAAAATCACTTAATGCAAAAATATAGGTAAAAAAATGAGCAAGGAAGTAAATGTAGAGAATTGAATAATGATCAACTTTAGTCATTAGATTTTCTCGAAAATTAAGAAATGAAAAACGTTTACTCCTTTACAACCAAGATGGCGGCTAAAGTCGGGGTCAAAATTGATCGCCATTTTGAATTTGGACGCCCGGCTAAATTACGATAAACTTAAAGACAACTACACGTGACCCTTAAAGGCTGATACAATAATTGTTGTAATATAGATGGTACTTAATGCAATTTGAAATTCTTACCCGACTGTGCTAATAATACGAATAAATACAAGACATACAAATACTTTTTCTATTAAGTATATAATACACGAGAGGCATAATAATTTTATGTACATTAATAAGAAACTGATTTGTTAAACATGCTGTTATAAAATAAAGGTTTTTCTTCCGTGTATTACGAAAATCAAAATTTGTATAATTTAATATGAAATTTTGAGTCAAGACATATTCATTTGCATATTATACGGCCTCAGTTAATTCATAATATCTTAAAATTAGTTACATATAATATAGATGCGACTTGGATATAAAATTGAAATTTTTCTTTGATAATCATTAGAAGATCGTCTGCGCTGGTTGAAGACTGGTCTATACATATTATAATAATGGATTTTCGTGTAAGTGTTCTCATATTTTTAAATATAACATATTAACGTACGAAATCGGTTTTGCCCGCCTGGGTAGGTAACATCACTTAACTTTTTATACCGCTAAACAATACTACACAGTGTTAGTTTGAAACGTAAGTGAGCCAGTGTAATTACAGGCACAAGAGATATAACTTCTTATTTCTTAACGTTTGTGGTGCATTGTCGATGTAAGAAAGGCTTAAAATTTTGCAGATTCACTGTCTATGGGCGTTGTTGTACACTGACCATCGGTGGTCCCTTAGCCAGTCCATTTACAGAAAGGCCTAACCATTTATATATTTTTGTTTATATGACCAAAATAATTTATTATATTTTATCATGATTTTGTTTATATTTCAGGCAATATTTCTTGCACTGTTATTTGCATTGACAGAAATACAAGCGAAACAATTAGATCCTGGTCCACAAGCAATCAAAGATTCATTATCTACTTCAACCTCATCGCCACTATCAACGCAAAAGCCACAAAAACGCTATGCAACAAAAGAGATCATTTTGTATCTTACACCGAGTCAAATCAAAGCACTCCAAGCTGGAAAGGGACTTGTAAGTTCTCAAACCATTTCTCAATCTACAGAGACACAGGAACAAAATGATCAACGTCTAACTTCCCAAGAACATGAAGAATTTATTCGTCAGCAATTTGAAAACATAAAATCAGCTAAAATATCTCAGTCGAAAAAAACGCCATATGATAATTTAGAATTGGTCTCACATGGTCCTTCTTATAAAAAAGGAGAGATATCTACTGAAAATCAGCAGAAATATTCAGATTTGATAGAAATTTGGAAACAAGATGGAATCGACCAACAAGCTAAACCACAATACTTGTTTTCTCAGCTTGGTGAGGACAAACAAAGAGAATTATGGAGCGTACAAAATGAAAGAGATTCGGAAGGGGAAAGAAATGCATGGATTGGAGGATATGGATCAGTTTCAGAAAAAAATCAGGAAGAACTTTTATTACATGAACAACTGAAACAGCAGTGGAATCGTATTTTGGAACAAAATCGTAACCAATTAAAGACTTTGTCAGCAATAACTTCTGAAAAAGAGAAATCTCAATCACTGTTACTTCAAACAGAGAAACCCTTGTTACAGTTGCAATATGCTCCGCGATACAACGATCAAAGAAACGCAATAGAAATTGAAAAAATCTTGAGAAGCAATCATCGACAAGAATTAGAAAAAGAAAGTGCTCTTTTGAAGGCAGAAGCTATCGCAAATTCTCCCCCTATTCTGATACATCAAGAAATCAGGGTTACAAAACATCGTCCAGTGCCAATACCGGTTAAACACGTAAAGGTTCAAGTTCCAACGCCGGTTTTAATTCCTGTACCTGAACCATTTGAGGTTAAAATTCCACATCCTTATCCAGTACCCTTAGAGATTATAAAACATATTCCTGTACCAATTTTAAAAACAGAAAAAGTGCCTGTACCTGGTGAAGTGGAACAAAAAATTACGGTACCTTTTACCAAAACCGTATATGGAAACATGTATAGGCCATATTATATACAAAAATTTTCCCCTGTAAAAACTAAGAAAGAAGTTCCAGTAGAGATTCCTAGTCGTAAATCGGGAAAAGTGACGTATCTCCAGCATGTTTGGCAGAACTAAATAATTCACCAATGACTGATTGTTAATACATTTAATTTTAGTTTGTTACTACATATTTAATAAAAATTAAATTACAAAATACCTTTTTTTGCACACCAGCAGCTTTGGCATCCATTACACTACATTACACTCCTATATACGCTAGCCAATAAAGTTTTATTTTTGTTATGTCATAAGTAGACGGACTGGAAAATGGGACACCAGATAGTAAGTGGTCGCCACTACCAATAGACATTAGTACTGCAAGAAATATTAATCATTCCTGATTTCAGCAAACCAACCTTGGGTACTAAGATGTTACGTCTCTTGTGTTACACTGGCACACTCATAATAATCATCAAATTCTTCTTTATTTTTGAGTTTAAAAACGTCGTTATTTTTTACTTCTTTGAATTAACATGAACAACTAATGGCTGATTATAGAACTAATTAAAAATGTACGGTTTAAAATAAATTCATTTTTATATTATGATTATTTAATGCCTGACGGAAGTAAATAGCAAATTTATGAATGTGTAGAATAATTAAAGTGTTTTTTTCTTTAAATTGTTAAGATTAGGTATTTTTTATGAGATTTTAGTGTACTTTTTTATACACAAATAATATATGTTATTCAGTGAAGTAGCTATCGTAGGGTCAGGAGGTGCACAGGCCCCGGAGCTCAGAGGCCTTACCTAAGCTTTGAAAAGAGCGGGTCAGCCAACTCGTGAGCTCCTGAATATAGAAAACCTCGACCCTGCTCTGCTGCACAAGATTTTTTGTTTTCCTATACATCATTTTGAAGTGTAATATAAGTTAAAGAGGGTCCGTTTCTTTTCCTACGCACCGGGGCCCTTGCAAACCTAGCTACGCCACTGCTGTTATTATTTATATATGTTATACTTGTATATGCGGACGGGCTTATGGGCTACCTGATGGTAAGTCACCACCGCACATAGACATTAGCGCTGTAAGAAATGATAACCATGCTTTACATCACCAATGCGCCTCTAGTTAAAATAAGGCTTACCCTTTAAACCGGAAAAACAACAATACTAAGTATTGTAGATTGGCAGTAGACCAAGGACCTACATCTATTCAACATTATCAATCAACAGTTGTCGCTTCTACAATTAAAACTTTAAAAAAATCTTTATGAAAATCTCTATTGAGGTCGTTTGGATAAAACTTGCCCATTAGTGAATTATTTTATAATTGTTCTAATTCTAATTACTCTCCTTTTTCTCATAAAATTGTTGTAAAACTAAAATGCTATTTTTTATCGGCTCAATTACTTTAACAATTAAGCGTTTGTAGTTCCTTATCAAAAACGTTGATTTACTCAACCAAAGTTTTTTCGCTATACGGCATGAGTGCGAATTTGATTTGTGTTTTAATTTTATTCTTTATTTCTTTTTCATCTTGCGGTTATCAGCCTGTTAGTAAGACATATCATTTATTTTTAAAAATAGAAATAGTGTGTATTCCTACATTTTAAATCTATTATTGACACTCGGTACGGTACACTAGACACAAGAGCTACTTATTATGACTGCTATAGATGTATACTGTCTCAGAATGTGTTAAGAAAATACGCTATCTAATGTTAATAGATCATCTCATTACACTAGTTTGAGAAGCATTATTTATTGTGACTTATCATTACGTTGCTTATTATAAATATAATCATAAATTTATTTATTAAATTGGCTTAACAATCTCATTCATACCTCAGACCCAAATACAGCTGTTCATTGAGATTAAGATTGATTGATAAAGAGACTGTATTTGTTTCTCCATAAATATTCTGTAAATGACTGATTATTTTATTCTTATTTAATCGAAATTAAAAATATAATAGGAGAGCACAACATTATTGAGCTGGTCTAGTCATGAATTTTGGTAATTTTAGACGGGAGATGAAGTACAGCCTGGTAGTGTTTTGTTACCAGCGACAAGACGAGGAAGATATTTGGCTAATATAGTGAGAAGACAAGCTGTCGTAAGTATCTTTAGATTACAAACTGAAATTAGCTTAAATATGTAATATATTCGTAATTTCTTTTTTAAAGGATGGGACAGGAATTAAATTCAATAAGGATGCCGATAGGGTAAGTTCTTACTTGCAACTTCTTAGATAATTTACATCAATAGTTTGAGCCGTATGAGTAAATGTAAATAAATAATACTATGATTATGCTTATATTTTGATGAAAAGCTGTTACCCAAATTGAAATGTTTTTATTTGTATTATTTACGGTGCTTGAGAATTAGTAAAATAATCTTGATACACAATTCTTATACACAACAAAAAGAAATACATAATTAATAAAGTCGTTGCAATTACCAATAAAAAAAAAAACCTCCATTTTCTGAACCACTTCAAAATCAGATTAAAGTATTTGACTGTAATCTAAATGTTCATTGGTCCAATAAACGCAATGCAATAAGCGACCAATGAGCATTCAGTATTAGTATTATTTATATTGATCAGCTTTTCCGAAAATGGAAATAAGTTGAGTTATAATGGCAGATGAATGCAGAAGCAAAGAAAAAAGTAGACGTGTTATCAGAGGAGCTCTTGCCATATATAATAGCAGAACAAGAAAGACGTACAACTCTCTATAAAAGAATTATGACAGCTATACAAAATGGAGAAAAGGGTGTAACTATCGCAGAGATGAGGAGTAAACCTCCCCTCATTATAAGAAAAGGTTAGTTAACTAAACACGCAGTAAATATACTACATAGGTATTACATTTTATATTACATTAAATAATTTTATAAATATAATTTAATTTAATTTTAAAAGTTATATTTATTATATATAAACCTATCATTATGGAGATTAAGGGTAAATTTTATCTTTTCAGAGTTTATAAAAAAAAAAAATGCTTATTGCTAATGAGCATTTCAAAACGTTGTTTGTATATATTCTGTATTTATATCTACATCTATCTATATACCCAGCCCACACTTGTTATTTCAGACGAGCAAGCTGCACTTCGGAATATGTGCTATAAGAAAAGATAAGCTCGTTGACTTCGATTGTGCATAGTTTTATTTCATTAAAAATCATGACATATGTCAATTGCCTTAATTTTAACCTGTACTTTTATTGTAAGAGAGGTATGGGCTGCTTTTACGCAGACAATCATCCTAATTTATATGTTTATATAAGTGGTCACCACCATCACCAGTCATCGATATTGGTAACGTAAGAATAATTAACCACCAATTCGTCATCGCACCACCAATCTTGGGAAAGCAAATGTACTCAAGGTATTACCAACTTCCCTTCAATATTCCTTGTGTTTGTAGTTAGACTGGCTCACACACTTTTCAAATCCGAACACAGCGATAATAAGTATTGCGGTAGTATTTGTTATGATTGGGTGGTGACTACCCAAACGAGCTATTACAAAGCCCTACCACCAAAATTATAGTATTTAATTTTACAGTTATAATTTAGTTATTACTAAATTGAATGGTTTATTTATTTTTAAATAATTTGAAAATAAATAATCTTGGTAATAGGATTGCTATACCGATGTCCCACTAACCTGTTGCCCAAAGAGCCTGATGGCTCTGGTTTGATAATGTGCGAAGATGAAATCGAGCCAACGCAAATTATGTATGATTCCTGCCTTAGTGCTGAGGATAAGGAACTATATGTGGCTGAGAATAAATATTTCTTCTGTAATCGTAAGTATATTCTACGTTTACCAATTTTTCGATTACTTAAACTAAAATATCTTCGTTTATATGCCAAAAGGTATTCTCTCTCATTCAAAGACATGCTCTACTTATGTTCTATGTTTTATTTGAGTCATTTCAGCTTCAATATGATAATAATCTTTATATATAATATAATTTTTCATGTGCTTTTGTATCTGAGCTCTTAAGCGTCAATTTTTGCGTGTATTTGACTCGGTCAAACTTAACTACTGGAATCTAGTGAGATTAAGAGTTTTTGTGACAAAATTAATAATATTCTCATTTCATTAATTTCGTACAAAGTTGGGACGGGCAGCGTGATTTCTTAACTTTTTGACAAAGAATATTTGCCATTTTAATTATCTGCATTTTCAGTTGCAAACATAACGGACGAAATATATATAATCATTACCTAGTTACTAAATAACTTGGTACGAAATAACTGTATCATTTCATTTAAAAAAATAACGTAGATCTTAATCATCATATTAAAATCATACATCTTAGCACTTTTAAGGCCAGTCAGTTTTTTTTAGGTCATAAAATAGAAGGCCCGGACTTGCCTCGTAACGGTTCAACTGTAATTGGTTGTGCGCCTATTGAGAGAACATCCCTTAATTATACAACCAGTCGATGTGCGTTAGAAGCTACTGATGACGTCGTTGTCCATTATCGCTACTATCCAGATAGAGTAAGTTATTTTTTAATTTACATGCAAACGTATAAATTTTAAAAAAACAGTATTCGTGAGACCGATAAACGATATTACTTTAATATATCACGAAGCTTTATTGTTTAGATGCAAGGGTTATGTAGTTTTAGAATTATCTTATAGATATCTTCACTTTGAAAGCTCGCTCGATAGGTTTTTGTCATTTTCGATAGAAAACTAATTTTTGCGGCTTTTGGTTAACTTAACACGTATGTATCAAAATATAGACAAATTTAACGGACGAAGTTGTATATCGAAATCCTCATTTGGCCAATTAATTTAGAGAACGTGTCAAAGATATAGATTACTTAAAGATTTATTATGAAGATTTATTAAAATTTAATACGAAAAAGAAGATGATGGGAGGCGTCCCAACTGGGTCGGATAAAACAACAACCTTCATAGTGTAAAAAGCGTTAGTGTAAGTAAAGTAGTGTTAAAATTATATTTATAGCATTATTTATTCCAGATGATTGCGATAAATATTATTTAAATGATTATATATCATGATTAAATACTTTATTGTATGAATTTATTTATAGACATATAAATTCGTCACGGAATTGGATCCAGACAAAGAAGTTTGTGATCATTGGAATCCTTGCCAAATTGGATATATTTTCAGTCTACCTTCACCAGATCAAGCGATGCTAGCTAGTGAATTGTGGCGTAAGTATTTTTGTATGTTGAGCTGAAATATGTAGGGGAAAGCTAAGCGAGACAAATTGGGAGTTTATCGCTTAAGCAGATCAAATTAATAAGCCCTTAATCGTTGGTATGTCCATATACATATAAATGATTGTGAGTTACTGCTTAATAAAAGCCTAGGCTATGCATATACTGATTTGAACTCACTTCAGTTAAAATCCAGAAGTTCTATCTATTAGTTCAACTCGTATATACTTTAGAAAGCTGCATGTATCTTTATCTATTTCTGTATATTCATAATTATTAATTCTAAACTAAATCTGAATTAAATTTATTACAGATAACTTCGGTAAGTATTTCTTTATTTTAGACTTTTTTGTATCTTTTATATGGAATTTTAATAATTTATGTACGGTTTTATTATTACAGTTGAAGGTGAGTAATAATATTATTAAAATTGTGATATAGTTTATGATACGTACTTCAATATGAAAGTAGAATGCAACAATGTATCTAATATTCAACTGTAATTTTTATTTCAGATCATGATGGTGAGTTATTAAAAGGCATTTTTATTTTTTTTAATCCTAATACCTACCTAATAATAATATAACTTTTTGTTTTAGAATATGAACGTAAGTTTTTTTTTTTAAGTTTGTGCTATTCCAGTGTCTTAATTAAAAAAGTACATTGAATTACTTTTAATTAAATAAATTAAAACTTACGTAACCATAAAAAAAATTACAGAAATAAAAATAAGTATTCTTTAAAATTTCAGGCGACGGTAATTATTATACGCTTACTTAATTTAATGTTTTTATTAACGATATTTTAATAGTCACTTAATTGAAAAGAAAATGTTCCTGTACTAAAATAATTTTAAGTTCAAAGTAATTCTTGTGTTAAAAGTTGACTGGCAAATAAAAAATCAGCCCCATATAATTTAGTACATTATCTTTTATGATTGTATGAAATTCGCTATAAGCACTTTTTATAAGTATAACATTCGATAAATGAAATTTTCAAGAAAATAATTAAATTTATAATTAATATCGGAATTTTTATGTTTTCTAGAATTTGTGCCACGTAAGTATATAAATAAACATATTACAAGTTCTGTTTTCGCTTAGATTTTTCTAATTATTATTAATATTAATTTAAATTTATAGTTAAAAACTTATAGTTACATAATTAATTTGCACGTACATTAAAATTGCAAAATAATATTTTAAATTACATCGACGACAAGTTTATAAGGACAACACAAACATCTTTATAATATTAAAATTCATTACTTTATTTAATTTTATTTTTATTTCATCAGCTATCCCAAGTAAGTATATTTTTTACTATTAGGTCAAGGTAATCGTTCATCGTTCGATCATCGGTTCGAATCGTAAGAGTTTTACAAAAGTTTCCAGTAAGAGAGGAATTTATGAGGCTCGTAATAAAATAATCCTGTGTGTATTTACAATAAATTCCGGCAAATCTTTATATATTTAATTATTATGATTACTTTTTAATCATTATTATTAATGGAGGATTTAATACTTAAATTTGGTTTGACCTGATTAATAGTTAAGTATACAGTTTTGTTTTATTAAATTACATTTATCAAATAGGTGACAGAAACGAAGAGTTTGTATCACAGAAGTCTAAGAATTATACAAGTAGTACTAAAAAAATTGTCATTCCCGAGGGGTATAAATTTAATGACGTTGTTTTCACGAAAAAAGGAGCGACAGTAAGTCCTTACTTGTTTATTACTGTTGTATATATGTATATGGATATTGTTTGTTATAGTTTCTGATAAAACATTATCGTTTTAAAAATTTATATTTTTTTTATCAATCGTTATAATTGTCATAAAATATTTTTATAAATGTACAAGTTGTATTTTTTTTCATAAATACGTAATTTGATATATGTTGATGAACTTTCAATTTTCATCTTTATATCAATTAGTATAAACAATTAAAATTTTTTCTTCTGCAAAACAAAGAGAGATCAAATTTCCCATTATTTTTTTTAATTTTTCCTGAATATTATTCATGAATTTAATAATCTTATTTTGCAGAGAAAATCTCATTCAACCCAGACCCGTGTAAGTTACTCAATAGTTAACTCTCGGATGGCTACGCTTCTTGATTAAGGCCTCGAATTACAAAGACTAACTAACTACGCAACAGATATTAGAAGCAGATAGTGCAAAGTTACACTCACTTGCTCTTACAATCCGGTGGGATGACAATTCAACATCGCGTTTTTTAAAATACGGGAATTAAGAATAAATTCGAAGTGTAACGCTTCACTGACTAACTGAACCAAACTAATAAGAATAAATCATATACCAGAAGATAATTGTAGTATATAATATATAAAATATAATAATATAAGAAGACGCGCTTCGCAATTTCATTCGCTTCAAATTTAGATTATTGTAGAGACCTTTTATGACATTGTTTCATATAAACAATGAACATTTTTAGGTTCCGCTAGATAAATCATTATACACCGCAAAGATTAGCAAATGTGGACGATTTGTGAAATTAACATTACATTTTCCGGACTGGTCCATTGAATATTACGGCAATTATGAAGTTGAAGCTGTTAAAAAGAACGGGAAAGATGCACCACTTTATCTCAAAGCGTTTTATTTAAGTAAGTTTAATGTATTTTTAGCTGTACAAACATTTTTTACTTAATTAATTAATCATGTATAAATGCAACTTTATTTATATATTAGGCAACACAAATATCATGAGTATATATGAGTTGTTGAGAATAAATTTTATTACCTCGCCCCGCATTTAGTTTACTAAATAACTAGCTCTCTTTATACGCGCGCAAAGGATCATAGACAATCTAAAACTCTTGAAAAATGAATTCATTAACAGCTAATTATAATTTTACTTCCAGCTCAAAGTTCGATTTCGATCCAAGCGCGATCTATGGAAGTCCACCTGGGCCAGAGAGCCAATGCTACTTCCATTCCGATGCGCTGCAATCGATGTCAGTTCGGCTCTATTATGGTGCGGGCGAATGATGGCAGCATCTATGTGTTGGATACGGCTAAATATCGCAAAAGACATTATATTGACAAGTAATTTAACATTATTCTAAAACCCCTTTTATATTAGATATCTTGTGACCATATCACATTAATAAAAAGTCACCACTTGCTATGTAGTAAGACTATTTTTAATTTAATTACAAGTAAGGCAGACTATCAAATGATGTTCTCGATAATTACCTTCACCCCTGGATGACTCTTGTGTCTGTTGCACAAGCATACTCAAATTTTCACCGTATATATACCGGAATATAAACAGTTATGTAACTTTCTATAATGATTATACAGGGTCATTTGCCTTTCCAATCTGAAAATATGAATACAAAGTATTGATGTTTATCTGTATCTAAGAAACTGAAAGGCCAAAAAACTATCACTGCTCGAACTCACACTAGGTCACACAATACACATATAACAAATACTTCTTTATAAAGAATGTAATTCATGAATATATATTAATTATTATTATATTTACAGACAAGGAAAACGGTACGTATGAAAACACTTTTGATATTTGGAATTAAAAATTTGTACCAGTTATTCATTATATTTTTTCCTACTGTTTTTAGTCAACTAATATTAGAAATTGAAGTCGAAGGCAATACGCCGCAAGGGTTCGGCGATTACTTTGCGCTAATGTATAATGGGGATGGTTATGAAGAAAAAGTACGACTTTTGACTGTTTTGTGTAAGTAAAATCAATATATTTATTAAAAATAGATAGGTTCTCTTTTACATATTTTTTGAAAAAGTATTTGGATTTTATAAAAATCGATTTTACTTTTCACCTTACAGCTCCAGGTAAATAAAATAATTTTCAAGATCAAAAATCTACTTTCAAGATAATCAATAAAATAAAATTAGAATAATAGATTGAATAGAAATAAGAAATAAATTGATTATGTATTTGACCTCAAGTTCATATACAAGAATAAGTTTTCTACATACATTGCTCATTAAGATATTTCATAGACGCAGATAATAATAATACCTTATCTTATTAATTCAATAAAAACAAATAACGTTATGAGTAAAATAAGTTCTCATTAATTGTACAAAAAATCTAAATTTCAGAAAAAGGTAACGCAGCTACATTACTTTTTATATTTATAAATGTAAATTAAACGTCACTTTAAATTCGACAAACTTAACATCGATCTCAAAAAGTAGACTTATTTTAGATATTGCCATACCATCAAAATTTGTACAAATACCTCAATAAATTTGTAACTGTCCCTACCTGGGAGTATGCTTTATAGAGCCCGTAACTAGCTACTAATTAATTTTATTAATGTTCAATTATAAAATTCGAGTTCATTCGTTTGCTTCATTTTGCTCTGAAACAAATATTCATACATAATTGACGAAAAAAATAAATCTGGTACAAAAGCCTATATGAAGACAAAATCACTCATAACACAATGCCATCGTGATTGGCATTTTCGAACTATTCGCACAAATAACTACATCAGGTTGTTTGTTTTTGTAATTTAAAGCTATATTTTTGATTAATATCAAACGCTTTTCATAATGTTTTAATTTTTTTTAACAGATACTGGTAATTATGTGCTTTTTGTTATTTTTATTGAGATATATTTTTTATTGACATAGTATGATTAGTTGTACATATTTCAAACGAATTAAGTTAATTATATAAAATATTTTTTTTGTAGGAAACAGTAAGTAAATAATATTAATTATTTATTAATTGAATAATGAGATATCTAAGGTTTCAATGTTGTTACTTACATTTATCCTTTAATTCTTGTGAAAAAAGACACAAATTTATTTTGAATAGGTAGTCCTTATTTATCAAGAGTCGGCTAGGAGTCGTTAATTTAAGTTTAAAACATCGAAATAAGTATCTAAGAAATTTATAAACGATTTTTATCTGTTTTTTTCTGTTACATATTAGTTTGGGAAATATGAGCTGCCACGACTGCAATTGATATTATTATACTGCATTTTGATATAAACATATGTATGTCCTTTGGCGTATGTCAACATTTTACTTAGTCAGCGAGTTTTAGCCCGCAACTTCACTAAAGCACAAGGATAGAGAGTACAATTTTTGCAAACATTTAGGTACTATAAATATCTCTTGTGAAGTTAATAGTCGGCACTGAGAATTTGTCAGGATTATATTATCATTAGTAATTATTTTAATGTACCATTTAAAGGTCTTCTGTCATTATTTATTCTTATTGAAAGTGTAATCAGAACATATTTATTATAGGAAAACAATAAGTTATTTTTTATTATGTTTCTTAGTGGTACAAACAAGTCGTTTAACCGCCTCATACGATGTGGGTAAACACGTCGAGCTGTCTATGAACTATTCTTGTGAATCCTGTGAGCTATCCGATGTTCTTTGCAATGGGGAGAGTATGATCTCCACTGATAATGTTCACATAATAGCATCAAAAAATTTGGTCAATTTCAACTTTCCCAGGTAATTTAAAGATTATCTACGTTATGAATTCATCATTGAGTAGTAGCACTGTATTCAACATAGTTTGTTAAATACAAATAATAAGAACTCACCTCATGTCTTACTTTTGAAATGTTGAGAAACTATTTCGTTTTATAGGTTGGCAGATAGGTAAGTTGTCACCACTGCCCATAGACAGCACTGTAAGAAATATTAACCATTCCTTACATTGCCAAGACGGCACCAACCTTGGGAGCTAAGATGCTATGTCCCTTGTGCCCGTAGTTACACTGGCTCACTCACCTTTTAAACCGCAACACAACAATACTAAGTATTGCTGCTTGGCGGTAGAATATATGATAAGTGGGTGGTAACTGCGTGACGGGTTTGCACAAAGCCTTTCCACCAAGAGCTGGATCTATTCACTTACAAAGGCGCGTCCTTCCACGTTAAACTACACGTAAAACTTAAATTGGTTTTAATGTACACATGCAAGTTTCCTCATTATGTTTTTCTTCATCGCTGAGCATGAATGGAATTATAAAAAAAAAATAAGCATATTATATAATATGAATTCAGTGGTGCTTGCCTCGGTTTGAACTTTTAATCTCGGTTAAATGTGCTCAATATTACACTCAGTACCTAAATGTTTTTAGGTTTGAAGACACTGCATCCTGTGTATACATGGGATCTTTTAATGATAGTGGAAAAGTGTTCACGAAAATTTTGGCTGTTATTGAAAGTGAGTTTTTTTTTTATTACAGGAGTTAATAAATTTATTTAAAGTTTTTAATTAATTGTTTTCTTATTTTTCTAGACAATTGTAAGTACAACAATTTTTTTAGTCCAAAATTTACTTGTTATTAATGTATATTCGTATTATCATAATAAATTATTTTCATATTCTGCATTTTAGCGCCCGGTAAGCAATCATTTACGTATATTTTGTATGCATTTTGTCCATTCTTTAAAAAATAGTTAATCGTTGACTATGTAAATTTATGCGTTGAATAAAATTAGTTCAGAGCGAATATATTAATTGGTATTCAAGATATGCGAGACGTCAGTAACATTAGCAAATATACACATATTTAATAGTAATATATACATAGAAGACGGTTGGTTATTAGATTTTGAAACATTTAAAAGACTAATTACTTCTTGATTTTAGATAATACTGTGATTTCGAATATGGGCTCGCTTTCATTATTAAGGTCAATGTTAGCAGAATTTTGTATTTAAATGTTTGCTAATATTTTCAGCTGTTACGATACCAAAAGTAGATGTTCTAAATGCACCAAATGAAGGAGAGCAATTCGAACATGAAGTTCCGTACAGTTGTGACAATTGTCTCGTTGATAAGGTAATTTTATAGTTTTCTTCTCAATTGAATTTAATACATAATAATCAGATATTGTATGTTTAACACAACATAGTTTATAGTTTGAAATTCGATATTTGTAAAAACAAATGTACTGAGATGGCCCAGTGGCTAGAACGCGTGCATCTTAACCGATGATTTCGGGTTCAAACCCAGGCAGGCACCACTGAAATTTCATGTGCTTAATTTTTGTTTATAATTCATCTCGTGCTCGGCGGTAAAGGAAAACATCGTGAGGAAACCTGCATGTGTCTAATTTCAAGGAAATTCTGCCACATGTGTATTCCGCCAACCCGCATTGGAGCAGCGTGGTGGAATATGCTCAAACCTTCTCCTCAAAGGGAGAGGAGGCCTTTATCCCAGCAGTGGGACAATTACGGGCTGCTAATGAAAAACAAATGATATTATTTTGCAATTTATATCGTACTCGTAAAACAAAATGATAATGAATATGTTTGAGATATTCAGCATAAATACTAGAAGGATTTAGCTATCAACCTCCGACATAGAGAAATCTTAACTGTAGTTTTAGCTAAAGTAAATTACTTTTGTATAAATTAACTAATATATTAAGATATGTATTAATGAGTTTTATTGCTTAAGTCCATGAAATGTTCTAATATTTATTTTAACAGGTTTACGTCAACGGCATACCTTTAGAAACTTCAACTAGAAGAAGTTCACTTAACTCAATAGCATTTTATGTTGTAAGTTGTCAATATTATTGCTTTGATCGTATTCATCACGGATTTATATAATTTTTTATTATTGTTATATGATAGTCTGTAATTTTCCTATCGGCAGCAACGGATTTTATTATTTGACCCACTTTGTGAGATATATCGCGATTCATGCGTTTAAATCAAATTTTACGAATTCAGTGTTGATTTTATATATTTTGACCATTTGCACGAGTATAAAATTACGAATTTATATTAATTTGGTTATAAGATAGAAAACAAAGCATTTTTGTCTATAGTGAAAATTACTGGCATTTAGTTTATATCCAAATACCAATCTCGAACTTTATATAAGTAAGATATGTAGCTAGTAGTAGTAGTTAAAATCGGTATGTGTGATTTTTTTTGTACGTTTGATAGATATGGTTTCTTCTCACAATTTAGATATATTAAGGTACTCGTATATTAATATTTTCAGACTTCACCAACAGCAATAACAATTCGTATGACCGAGTACACATCCACATTCGAAGGGGTGTTTCAAGCAGTCTTTAGTGTGGATGACGAGAAAATCACTAAGACAATTATGGAGATACAGTGCGTATTGTGCCTTCTATACAGTAAAAAAATTACTTCCTAATTGTAGATGATATTTTAAATTAAATTTGTTATATTTGTTTAAATTTCAGATCGGAATCTGAAACTACAACAGATGGTACAACGGTAGCTTCAAGTTCAGGTTTATATAAAATTACTATTTGATTTTATGACTATTGATATTACTGTTTAATTTTAATTTTTGTTCACTTAATTAAAAAAGAAAACTTTTTTAAAAATGTAATTACGAAATCTTAGATCTTTAAAATTTGACCCTAGTAATTGTTAGCTTGGGTCTCCAGTCGACTCTATAAGAAATTTTAAAAAGGCCTGATTTATACTGTTTTACTAAAGAATACTGTTTCTAAAACTCAAGTTCTCAATAAGCTTAAGGTATACGAACCGCCTAGCGATGTGAGTGATGCCAGCGTTATAGGGTGGACGCTAATTGCCATCGCTTATTATCGTATCCACTCCTAACACAATATATTAATATTAATGAATTTCTAGTATTATTAAAAAAAAAATGTATTATACTAATATTCCGTAATTATGATGATCAGTAAATTATATTAAAGTTAATGATTTCAGATGGACAATCTAATCCTAACGATTCCACTAAAAGTAAGTAATTAACAATTTTACCAACATTACGAATGTTGTAAGTAATGATATTGAGAACACAATATTTCTTTCAAAAGTTCAAAAGTTTCATTATTATAACAATATTTTGTAATTACAATGTTTAGTGAAGTAAAGTATAATATGATTTCAGGTGAACAACCTAATCCCAATGATTCAACTACAGGTGAGTTAATTAACAATATTACCAACATAACGAATGTTGCGAGCATTGATATTGAAAGTGATTTTTGCTTTATGATTTCTGAAATAATAGCTCTTCTAGTAATAAAAACATAAATTGCTTTGAATAATTTTATTTATTTATTGGAATTAAAACACTATCGAAAATTTTATTTTTTATTTTATTTTAGCGACTTTACCTGATACAAGTTTAGCAGATACAAATAATACATCTACGGCCGCCCCATCATGAAAAGTGGTAAAGTAAATAAAAATGTTTTTATTGGAGTAATTTTATTTAGATTATAAATAAAAATACAGTATATAAATTAAAGATTGTTGTTATTTTAACAAAAATGTAAGTATGTTAATGAAAGTTTAACAGCACATCTTAAACTTCAGAGCTTCATTGGCTCTGGATAGTTAAATAATATTTTTTTAGAAAATCTCGCTTTGTAGATGTTCTGAATATTAAATGCTATAATCGGTGTGTAAGAAATAATAAGTTTATTGAATAAACTGGCATAAAATCCAAGATTATGTATTAAATGTATTAAAATTGATTATATGTCCATATAACATTAAAGACCGATTTCATCAAATGACCGAATAAAGCAAAGTGATAAAACAAATAAAAGAAATCAAATTAATAATAATTTATTACATTTGGTGATTTTATTTGATGTAGTTATGAAATGTAAATGATTTAGAAATCTTTTGGAATCCATATTAGGTATAAAGTTGTGTTCTTTTTTTAATTTAATGTTTTTGGGTTAAATAAAAATGCATTTTTTCGAGTGCTAATAATTATTATATAAGTTGAATTAGATTCGTTTTAAAAAAATTAAACGTATTTTATAACTTAATTTTTTTTTTAACAGTTCAATGTCATCGTGAGACTCCAGGCTGCTGATATTTTTTGAAAATAAATAGAATTAATTTTATTTGCTCTTTTAATATACCAGCTACAGGTCCTTTTAAAAATATGAATATATTCATTCTAGAGATTTAAATTTTCTAGAGATTTAGAGATTTAAAGTTTTTCAATTATTGAATTTTTAAAGATGATAACATTAATTCACACATTTTTGTACTAGTTCATCTAGTGAAATAAAATTAATATCTTATTCGGTGCTTTAAACAACGGATATTATACGTTTTTGATAAATTAGATTATGTTAATAGGGACTTGTTTTTTTATTGAGTACAAAATGAAAACTATATAATTATATGTATGTATGTATATATATTCATAAATCTTAATTTTCACTTTAATTTAAACTACTATTCCGTAACGTAGTTAAACTTAAGATTTTATTTTATTTCTGAATCGCTTTTGATATAATTCATATAATAAGTTTTATAGATGAATAAGATGATCGTTGTTCTAGGGATAAGACCGCCTCCGGTGTATTTTTCTTAAATGTGATTATTGGTGTACAATAAAGAGTAATTGGTTTTGATTTAATTTGATTAATATATATTTTTAAATGTGTACTTAATAATAATGAGTTATACGATAAAATTAATAAATAAGAATGAAAGAAAAAATCAAAACACAATATTAAATTTACGTAATTTGTTAAATGTTATGGATTTGTCAAAATATGATTGAAATAACGTTAAGACGATTTTTCAGTTTACAATTGGATTACTTGCTGGTAATTTTCTATGTTAATCCTATGCACATATAAATGCTTTGACATCAATTTCAAATAAACTAAATTTTAAAGAAATACAATTTTACATATTTTAATGATATGATAAATAAATTAAGTTGGATAATTGCGAATCCGTAAATTTTATTCTAGAACTTTAACCGTGAGCCTTTATAATAAATGTTTTTGGTCATTTAAGGCCAATTTAAATAGACTTAGATATAATTATTAATAATAGCTTAGTTAATACAAAGTAAATAAGACTACATTCTATTGCATAATAAAAGTCCTTATGATAACCGCAAGTGTACTTGTCAAGCTGTAGACATAAAATAAAATTTTAACATTTGTATATAATTTTGAAATTTATTTTATTTCTCTTTTTGTATCGAATAAAACTAGTCAAATTGAAACAAAATCTCAGAGTCTATTATATATATTATATCATAAATATTAAAAAACTTAAATTTCTTAAGTCCTTTTTTACATGTTTATGTATAAATTAGTTTTAAATTTCTAATGGTATGTATAAACTTAAACTATATTGCCTCTTCCGCAAATTTCGAAAACCGATATAATTTATTCAAAACCACGTGTGTTCTTATGAAAATTTTTTGATTTGGCGAGTATAAAATAGTTGTATTATCGATATTTTTTAACAGATATCTACCTGTTCTGATCGAAGACTGTCGTAAGCTACTTCGAGATGCAGTCAACTGTAAGTTTTGATCCATTTTTTTATTACAATAAAAATATCTGGTACTTTTTACACATTCTCAATTAAAATTATTACGATAATGATTTTTCATATGCTTAAAATACTTGATGCGCCTTGTACACTTATGATTTTGGGTGAACCAATTTTGTTTTATCTCCTAAAACTCATTCGATATTGTATCGTCTATAATGCCTTGTAATCGTATTTTTAATATTGTATCTTGTTTAAGTTTAAGGTATATTAAATACTTTATATTATAACTTTCAGATATTTTTCATGTTAGCCATAGTGGCATTCACCGCAGCAAAGCAGTTAAATCCTGGACCGCAAACAATTAGCGAATCCTCTTCAACATCGAAAGCAAACGATAAGAGATATGCGACTCGGGAAATTACATTGTTTCTTACACCAAGTCAAATCAAATCTTTGAATGAAGCCAGAAATTCTGCGAACAAGGAAGCTGAGGCTCAATCACTTAAAGATAACCAACAATATACTGTTCAGGTCTACGGTCAACAGCCAGAGCAAACTCCTTGGCCGAAATATACGAGAGTAGCACCAGTTGAACAGCCTCAAGAGGAAAGTCAAGGTTTTATTTCCCAAAACCCATTTTTATTCAAGACTAGGCCCGTCTTCGAAAACCAAGACGGAGGTTTTGAGGCTTTCAACTTGCATCGTGAACAAAAGCTTAGAGAACAGCAAATTCAAAATATTGAGCAAGAACAAGAAAGGAAAGAGGCACAACTGTTCAGACCATACAATCCTATTTCCGATCAAGCCCAAGAAGAAGCACTTTTACATGATGAGTTACAACAACACTGGAATCGCCTTTTAGAACATAACCGTGGCCAGCTTAAGGCTTTGTCTGAAGCAAATGAGAAACAAAATTCTGAAGATTTAAAGGCGAACAAAGAGTCAACTGTGCAGTGGGAATCTAACCAATCCAAGGAGGAGGAGGAGGAAACAAGATCTGAAATCGAAAAAGAAATCCAATTTGCTTTAAGGAATAATAAAGCTTATGACTTTAGTCAAGAGAACTCTCGCGCAGAAGACCAAGGAAATAACCAAAGATCACCCATACTTATTCACAAAGAAGTGAGGGTCACTAAGCATCTTCCAGTACATGTTGTACAAAAAGTAAAGGTCTCTGTGCCTACTCCAGTGCTCGTACCAGTGCCTGAACCATATGAAGTTAAAGTACCTCACCCATACCCCGTGCCTTACGAAATTA
The DNA here is from genome assembly GCF_905147765.1 of Vanessa atalanta. Classification (NCBI taxonomy): domain Eukaryota; kingdom Metazoa; phylum Arthropoda; class Insecta; order Lepidoptera; family Nymphalidae; genus Vanessa; species Vanessa atalanta. The sequence goes on from NC_061884.1 coordinate 4,401,688, forward strand.
TAAAGCACATCCCTGTACCAGTAATCAGAAAACATTAAATTATTATGTCAACCTTAATTTTAATACCTTTTAAAAATGAGTCTGAAATAGATGTTTATTAAATGTTAAATTGTTGTTGAAATTAAATATATTGTTGACTGTTTTGTTCTGTTATATAGGTGATTATGTAATACAAATAAAAATTAAAATATTCATGATCTTTACTTAATCTTCACCCAATTCGACTATACGTCTTTCTTTTATAGTATATGAGATATAATAATTTTATAAATTGCAATTTGGTAACGATCAAAGTAGTTTCATAATTAATTTATACCAAGTCTTTGTATTATGATTTTCTATAGAAGCTAAAAAACAAATTAGATTTTAATGAAATATCAAACGAAAAGCTAATATTTGAAGATTTTAGCTTATATGAGTCGACTATGAATATTATTTTTAAATAGGTTATATAACTTTTTTTTTTAAATATTTAATCAGTGGTGTTTTAACAGATAAACCGAATAAAAGTGTAGCTAAATCAAATTATTCATTTTTTAAATAAAAAAAGTTTAAAGCTTTTTTAAGAGCTCTCTCAGCCAAATCCCAACGAAAAATCATGTAAATATATAAGCGTGTTTATTTTTCTTTTCTTAAATGATTTTTTCTGTTGCCTTATTTACTATAAGCTACTGAAATGAAACTCGTTAAACTTCACTTGTTAAACATATTCATAGATTCCCGTCTAATAACTTAATAATAAACTAAATTTATAAAAAAAAAAAAAAACGTGTAAAATATCTTCATTATATATAACAACACAACATCATATACAAACATATTTTAATTAATATGAGTAATATCATTTATAATTTCTTCTTATATAGCTTTAATGTTTTCACCTTCACATTAAAGGATTTGTTTTTTAAAGATGACATTATTTTTAATTTTAATTAATGTTTAATTATTTTTTTAATTTTTAATTAAAAAAATGAAGCGTGATGATGATGATGTTCCTTTGCGTTAAATATTTTATATATATATTTTAAATCAACCTTTCGGAAGATGCATAGTGTATAAGTAGCACGAGAATATGTGCGAAAAACGATTGCGCTCCCGTAATCCAAACCGCCACAATCAGCGTAAGAGCAGTTTCAGGACCTAGATCTGTGATTTCCCAGGCACGAGAAATTACATTGTGAACATCCTATTTCCAAGGTTGTACTGTATTTTTTTATCAGAAAATAATAACCACTCACTCACTTAATGATCAAAATCGGCACATCGGGAATTGCAACTTTGTGAGCTGGCCACTAGACTATATATTTAAATACGAAGATTTTAAATATTCAAAAGAGCCTACTTGAATAAAGTATATTTAGATTTTTATTGTTTTTGTTTTGGAATAAGCCTGAATAAAGAAAATACTTAAAATAAATAGATAATTTAGATCAAATGTCGCCTGATCAAATGTACCAATAGATTATTTAATTTTCTTTTCTAAAAATACCTATAATAGCTCGTTCATCATGTATGTCTGTATGCCTAGGAAACTTACACATAAATACAAAATACAAATAATAATGCAGAGTGTGGCCAAATACCAATAACTCAACACGCGTATTTGAATATTATTTAGCTTATATACATATATCATAAAATATCACTAATTTTGACAGTGTCAAAAATTAAAGGACGTGACTTCTTGCTAAAAATGAACAAAAAAGAAAAATATAGCCAGTGTCAGTCGGATTCATGTTAGGATCCTAACGATACAAATAAATTTAAAATATCAATAACGTTCAATTAAAATATGCCCAGGCAATCAAAAGTTACGGAATAAAGAAACATCTCCTACACTGTTTTTTTTAAACTACCTGCTTAAAAAAAATTATGATCTAAGAGAGATCAGAGGAGGTCTTCTCAATATACTCGTAGTACTGTACCTTCAAATAACTGTTTATTAAATTTATATATATTGATTTTATTGTCTTGGTAATGTTACGACAATCGTTTGTAAAATTGTGTGTTCGCTTTTAGATGAAATCTATTTGCTCCATCGTATCTTAGCGACAAAATGTAACAGTGAACGGAATTTCGTCCTTCTAGTACCTCTCGGTGCCCTCAATTTTCTCTTGTTCTATATGATGTACATATACATATATATACATACTTTGTACACCACATTCTTAGTAAAATGATTCATCTCATGACGTACTAAGTATACAATACATGTTAGACCAAGTAGTTGTTATATTAACTATACGAGTTTAGTTATTAATTAGGAGTTATAAGCACTATTTCGAAATGTCAGAACATTTTCTAAAGGAATATGAGTTTTAATGATTAACCACAAAAAAGAGATTTAAATCTTCAATGATATGTTTTAAATAAAATATGACTCAAAATATGCATTGATCGCCCTTTGACACATTTATTTTGTTTTAGTGTAATATGTATATTAGGCATGGAATAGATTTGACAGTCTTTTTTTAGCTGTACCTTTCTTTGGTTAAATAAAAAACAGAGCGTCTGGACAATCTGGATATCAATCCGAATTTTGTTGAAACGAATTTAAAAAAAAATCATTAAAAACACAATTGAATCAGCTATGGGTGTCAGAATATCAAACGTTCCTACGACTATGTGACTTATGTAACTAGCCTATTCCTATTCTGATTGAAATAATTCTTATTTAATTAAAATTTTAAAAATAAAATTAATCGAACAAGTAATGCAACGGATTTGCACGTAGCTTAGAAAATGAATTTCGATAATTCGATATTATTTATCAAATACAAGCTACCAACACATTGCGCAATCATTTCATTATAAAGGTTTTAATTTTGATTCAAAGACAGTAAATGAACAGTTCGTGATAAACGCCGCAGTAAACGATTGTCAAACTTCAAAGGTATTTAATGGTAATATATTTAGTACTATATAAGGGTCATAAGTACTAAAAATTATGATATATGTATGATCTTCAAACGATATCTACATTTGTTTAAATTAAAATGAAACACTATTTATTCTTTGAACATGAATCAAGTGTTCGTTGCAGTATTTACTGCAACGAACACTTGATTCACGTTATTTAAATTATCTCTTGCTAACTATTTAGTTAGCAAGAGATTTACGAACTTTAAGTATAATTAGTTGCTTTATTAGAAGGTTATAAAATATATCTATGATTAATAGAATATGTAGTATATAAAATATGATGTAACTTCAATATACCTGTATTTAAAAAATAAAGACGTGTTTTATATCCCAAAATGTTTCATAATTGTTGAAATTTAGAAATTTGACTAGCCATGAAGTCGTTTGGAATATGTATCACACTCACACATAGATAGTTTTACATATTTAACACAGAAAACGACATTTTTTCATTAAACTCAATATTTATGTACTGATCAAATTCATCGATGCTTCCGGTGAATTATAAAATCAAAACGTACTTAATTTATTCTAAATTATTCCAAAACAGCTTCCATTTTATATTTTTTGAGCTCGCGAGTATAAAAAAAGATGTCCTTTCTCGATCTTCACCAGAGTTCTTCTGATCTCATCGACAGCAACAATCATGACTAAGTTGCTAGCATATGTAAGTACTTGTGACTTCTATTCTTCTTTATCTTGTAGTCAGTATTATTGTGTGAAGGTTTTTTAAAATACATATGATTCTTTCACAAATAATAAATAGTCTCGTTATCAATATACTTAATTAGGATTATAACACAAAGTAAAAAGGAAAGTAACAAGCCTGTAGATTTCCCGTTGCTGGGCTAAGGCCTCCGCTTTTAGAAGAAAGTTCGGAGCTTCAATGCCGGTTTTGGCAATCACAGACTGCTTTAACTGGCATGAACCTCCTGAACTGAAGTGGCAGAATTTGAAAGAATAGGAGTAATAGTGGAGAAATTGATGAATTTGAAATGGTTGTTGATCCTTTGTGTGTTTCAATTTTTTTACTAACTAAGACATTCTTTTTTTCAGATATTTTGCATTTTAGCCCTTGCGGCGCTAAGCAAATCGAAACAACTAAAAACTGGCCCACGAGCAATAGAAGAATCATCAACATCATCAAATTCGTCACAGAAGTTTGATAAGAGATTTGTTACTCAAGAGTATACATTATATCTGACACCGCAAGATATTAAGAATTTAAAAAATGGCAAAGTATCTGTGGACGCTCAAGTACAAATCGACGCAGAAAAAGTTCGTCAACAATCAGGTTTACAAAACTCTAATCGAGAACAACAGTTAAACGCGTATAATCAATACAACAAGATTAACTCTCAAGTTGTACAACCCCAAGCTAAATTTGGTGGACTTGTATCGCGTAACGATAAACAACAACAACAGAAAGAAAATAATGAATACAACAAAGCTATCTCACAAATTGAAGAGGCCCAGACAGAACTTCGTGGACTTAATCAACAACTGAAAGAATATAATGAATACTACAAAGCTATCTCACAAATAACAGAATCTCAGCCAGAATTTCGTGGTCTTCTTTCACGGAACAATTTACAACAACAACTGAAATCTCAGCCTGAACTTCGTGAACTTAATCAACAACAACAACTAAGAGAATATAATGAATATAACAAAGCTATCTCACAAATTGAAGAATCTCAGCCAGAACTGCGTGGACTTTTGTCACGTAACAATCAAGAACAACAGCTGAACGAATATAACAAAGCTATCGCACAAATTGAAGAATCCCAGCCAGAACTTCGTGAATTTCTATCACGTAACAATCAAGAACAACAGCTGAACGAATATAACAAAGCCATCGCACAAATTGAAGAATCCGAGCCAGTGCTTCGTGAATTTCTATCACGTAACAACCAAGAACAACAGCTGAACGAATATAACAAAGCTATCGCACAAATTGCAGAATCCCATCCAGAACTTCGTGGATATCTATCAAGCAGTAATCAGCAACAAGAACTGAAAGAATATAAACAGTATAACAATATTTTCTCACAAGTTGAAGAACCCCAGGCAGAATTTCGTCCAATTTTATCGAAAGATAATCAACAACAACAACTGAAAAAATATAATCAATACAATAAGATTCCCTCAAAAACTGAAGAACCCCAGGTAGAACTTAGGGGACTTTTATCACATGACAATCAACAAGAAAGACAACAACAACCTTTGAAAACCTACAATCAATACAACAAGAAAACCTCACAGGCTGAAGAACCCAAAGTAGAACTTCGTGGACTGTTATCGCATGACAATCAACAACAGCAAAGGTTAAAAACATATAATCAGTACAACAAGGTAATCTCTCAAATTCCAAAGGCTCAGGTCGAACCTCTATCTCAGGACAATCAACAAAAACAATTAAAAACATATAATCAATACAATAAGATTTTCTCACAAGTTGAAGAACCACAGGCAAATCGAGAAGTGCTATCGCAATATTCATTTTACCCTAAAACAACTTCTGATAACCAACAAATAAATTATGATTTTACAAACTTATATGCAGAGCAAAAACCAATGGAAGAACAGAGACAAAATGTTTTCGATGACATTTTTAGAAATGAACCACAGAACAATTTCAATACTCAAAAAGAAAGAAAAACAGCAGAAGAGAGTGTTTTAAAAAAAGAGTATGATTGGGTACCATTTAGTCCAGAATCTGCTAATAAGGAAAAGTTCTTACCTTATGTACAGCTAAAACAGCAATGGGACGGTATTTTAAGTCAAAACCGTTTGCAAATGCAAGAATTAAATGTTCAAAAGGAAAACCAAAACATGAACGGAACAAACACACAGAGAAATGAAGCTAAACAAATACAATCAGATGGTAAAAATGAACAGAAAACTGAAGTTGAGAAACAAATAGAATCAATATTTAGGCAGCAACAAGCCTTCGAAGATGAAAGACAAAATGAACAAGCTAAAGCTGTCAATCAAAGACCACCAATAATTATCCACAAAGAGGTAAGTGTAACGAAACACCTTCCCGTGCCGGTTGTAAGAAAATTCAAAGTTGCAGTTCCAACACCAGTCCTAGTTCCTGTTCCTGAGCCCTACGAGGTTAAAATCCCACATCCTTATCCCGTACCTTTAGAAATTGTCAAGCATATTCCTGTACCGGTAGTTAAACACTATTAGTATATTACTAAACTACTAGTACTAAATACCAAAAACGATATCTCATATTTGAAAAACGTATTCTACTGAGGCTTATGCATAGTCGTACATTTTCTTAAGTCCTAGTCCTAGCATCCTTCTTTAAATGCACGCTTTATTAATATGAATAATTAAAAATATTTTCATTTAGTGTAAGTATTTGTTGTCTAATTTTAAGGCTCTTGTTAAATTGTTATTAAATGAAATATATCATTGATTAACATAATGTTTCATTTCCTCGACATAAATACTTTTGTGATCATTTGAACTTAAAACTTACATTAACTATATATTTTATACTTTAATTACTTTTTTATATTTTTCTTAATATTTCACTTAGTACTTAACTTTAATTTACTCTAATATAATCTACTCTACGGTAAGTGGTTATTATTATTAATTTGGCGTAATTTAATGTACAGAGTAAACATTATGTAAAAAGTATTATGTTTAATGATGATTTTCAATTCAATGACAACAGCTGTAATTTAAGATTTGGGGTAAACAAACTACAGAATTTTAAATAGGTATGTGTAGGTATATTTTGGAAGATAGTTGAATATTCTTCAAGTAGATAACGCGTCTTCGTTTAGAAAGCATACGCCTACCGTTTTGAATACGAAATCATCTAGTTGAACATCAGGAAGGAGAAACTAAATGGTTTATTATTCGTAATCACGGAGATTGCGCAAACATCTTCGAAATTAGTAACTCCTCAGTCGCTGGCATCGTTGACACATCCATTTCCATAGATAAAAAAATTAAAATAATAATAAAAAAAAATCAAATAAAATAAATCAATCAATTCAAATAATTTAAAGAATAACGGCATTGTCTATATAAATAATGGCTAGGGGATGATTCGTTAATAAACACTGAATCTTTCTTTCGAATGACAAATCAATGATGACAAAACGAGAGAAATTAGTGATTAACCAAACACCCGTTAAACAAAGTTTATAAGTAATACTTATTACGTTTAATTTAATTATCATTATTACGTAACATATTATACTTTTTACTACAGATTTTCTGTTTACACAACATCCTAATATTTCAAAAGACCTTTAAGTATATGTAAAATAATTCATAATAATATGAACCTACCATGAAATATGGGTAATTACAATAACCCGTTATTTGCAAGTCAGTTAAGTCAATTTTGATATTAATCACGTAACATCGATTTGACGAATTAGAGCAATAATAACCATTATAACGTGTTATTTATGGTTGGAATAGATTAATACCAGCTTGGCGTTAAATTGCATAAACTTCTGGTTACATTATCCAACTGAATAAATAAGAATCGGTTTAAAGAATTGAGGAAGACATATAGATAGATTAAAAAAAATCACATATATAAAACGTTTTCTGAAATTAGGAACGTCACTGATGGCATTTCTAAAATTCTAACTAGACTTGACAAAATATAAAGTAAAACACAATTTAAAATATGTTAACCTATGTATATAGCATTATATTAATTAAATCTAAATAAGTTAATGGAAGTTTAAGAATTAACTTATAGAAAATTTATTTGTCTCTTTTATATTGAGTGAGTTGAGATTGAGTGAGAGTATTTTTGAGTGAGTACGTTACTATTACATACGATATGTTATTAAATCAATCTTAAACCAATATTGCTCAAGTAACTGGTTCACAAATTACGCATCGTGACTTTATCTAACAGCATATCAATTAGAGACAATCTATTGAGTATCGGTGAAATTATTGTGTCTACCGATTTGCGCAATCCCCACCCGCTCGTTGCATATTGACTCACTTTGATGCCATTTCAAAATCTGTTATGTTCGAGGAAGTTGAAACTGTACCATCCATTGATTGCTAAAATAATAATTAATTTATTTTATTTCATTATTTCAGAGTATGTAATTTAATTATGCAGTAATAAAATTATTATTAATATATAAAAACATTCTAAAAGCCTATTATTGAATTTGTGGTCGAAATCCGATATTATGCAACGAGATTTATATTGTTAAGCTCGACAAGCCACGAACGTAATAGCAATGTTTGAATCATCGCATGTTATTTAACTGGACACCTACTTATTAGTTATTAACATAACATTGTTATGCAAATGCGTGCTCATTCTTAAAGATTTGACACAAAATATTTTACTTGTTATCGATAGAAACTTTCCAAAAGTATCCAAATTCAAAAATTTGTTGGTCGTTATGGGTGGGAATTAATAATTAAACATGATATAGTTAAAATTCAACATTTTATTAATATCACAATTTCACTGGGACTCATCATACGCCCTTAATTATAATCATTATAATACTATACAGAAACAAGCAAGGACGACACACCATAAAGGGATACAATATACATAATACCATAATACAAGTGCCGACACACATTTTCCTCAACATTTACACCACTAAAAGAATTCACGGGTTATTTAACAATTTTACTTTTAACCTATGTATGTCAGGTACATTTTTATCAAATTTTGAAGCATTAATAATCACAAAGCCTCTGATCAGCAATATATGCTGCAAATTATGCTTATTCAACAGGCAAGAGGAACATCTTAAAATAATTTGAGACGGTGAAGAATTCTTCACACTGGTACGCCCGTAGGATTTAAGTTAAATGCGATTAATAGTGCTCAAATTTGTAACCCTCTCCACTGGCGCCTGAGAGCCCTTGAGAGTGTTCGGGATAGAAATGACCCTGATATTCAGGCTCTTGTACTTCAGCGTATGCTTTTAAGCCTTCGCCGCCTTCGTAACTGCCAGCGTAATGCTCAAAACCTCCCTGCTGTTCGTAACCACCATGCTGAAGACCAGCGTGTTCTAAGCTCCCTTGCTCCAAAGATCCCTGCTCAAGGCCACCATGTTCAAAACCACCGTGACCAAGACTAGCAGCTAAGTGCTCAGTGTCCAGTCTGTGGTCTTCCAAGACAAGACCACCACCGTGGCTGTGCTGAGTTTCAGGGTGAATCTGTTTCAAATTTTGTTCAGATTTTCCCTTTTCAAGAGGGTGCTTAAGAAGATGGCTGTGTTCTTTCTTGACATACACTGGAACGGGGTGGAAGTGCTCGAATTTGATAGATTGGTGTGACTTTGCATGTTCATGTTGAACTTGATGATGGTGTCCAGACTCGCCAATAAGGCCTTGGTGGTCGAAGCTCTCCGCATGTTGTGGTGCTTCCTGATGGATAATACCTGGATAGGCAGCCGCCACGGCGAAGAGTCCCAAGAAAATCTGCAAATTAAGTTAAGATAAAGATAAGTAATCTATATATAATATATGTCGTAAGATATGTTTAAGTGTAGTTGAAGCTATTGGCAAATATATTTTGGGTATCTTAAATGAATAACACGAGGAACTCAACTTCCTTACGTAAGAGAAAGGCTTCCTATAAAAAAGTTATTACAATAGTTAACCGATATATCAGGAAGAAAGTATTCTCATTAGCGGTTCATTAACTCTACATAAATTAATATCATAAATACACTTAATAAATTAAATCAACCACTAAATAATAATATGCCTTATATTCCAAATTCACCATAGGATTTTATTAATTAAAAACACAAGCACAAAAAACACGTTACGCACATGGTACTTCATTGCGGTAGGTTCAATACTGGTCACGACTCCACGAAAGGGTGGTTGGTAATGCAAGCAATTGCTATTTGCATCGCTTATATACTCAGTTTCTCTGACATTCGCGTGTGTGAGTGCTCTGCTTTGATATTACGTGTACTTGCGAACGGTACATTGGCATTTCGTCCGCGTCTTAAGAACAATAGATAGAAATTTATCTAGAGATAGGAGAAAAAGTCGATCAAAGAACTACACTATTTAAATATTTAGGTATCATTCTTATGCGATACCACACAAATGTATCTATTAATCGTCATTCATTTGCATTAAAGATATATTTTTTATGCAAATTGTCAATGGCAGCGTATTGAGGATTTGTATATTACTTTAAATTTTGTATAGATATTTTCGTTAATCACTTCAAAAGTATGCGTAGAAATCATAAGACAATAAAATTTGTTCGCAATTTTCTAAATATAAAAAAACATATTTGGAAGTGAAGTCAAGAGCATAATTATAATTACTAGCTAAAATTAAAATCCTGCTAAGATTCTGTTAAAAAAAATAACAACAATCTAAGAGACATACCTATGTACCTATGTACAAAAAAGTTAAATTGAATTTAATATATTCTTTGCTTATTATATACACAGATATAATGCATTAGACAGTCTACATCTATATAAATAAACATTATATATTTCAAAATAATTTCAGATGTTGCTTAATTTATAATATGTACGTGTGTCCCTTTACGATAACCATTACGCACTTAACAGGCTCTATTTGTTTTGTAAAAATCTTTAAATATCAAGAAATTATATTAGAAGATTAAATAAAAAGGATATCATAAGATTTTATAATACTATATAGACTGTTGGCCAAAATGACACACATATATTGATATTACTATCAATCCATTCTTACTACTCTTTGTACAAGTAAGCCTACAATAAAAAAAAAAAACAAATATTTTCAATTCTCTTCGCACAGTTCATTATCATTTACGAAAGGCTTAAGTGTTATAAAAATAAAAGCATTACGTTATATCGTAATAAAATAACGACAAACGAAATTAAGGCCAACAAAGATTGAACTAGATTGTTTTATAAATGAATGTCGGTTTTTGACTCAATAAGTCTGAATATTTTCTTAAGCTAGGTCCTACTTATGTTCATCAATGTAACAACTCTAAGAAATATTGCAATGTATATGTTATTTCTAAAAAGTTTCCTCAAGTCACAAGTCTGGCCTTATAATATTCAACCAGAATCGTTTCAGCTAAGCATTTGAAAGTCGAATCTAAAACGTACTGCTTTTTTTAATTTTATGTTTGCCTAGGGCAAATGCTAAAAAATTTACAGCCTAAAGAGTAGAATGAATAAAAGATTTCAAACCCATCCCATACAATCTTTAATAAACAAATTAAAATATGCATGGTATTCGTTGAAAAAAAAAACATATTTCAGATTAATTATATTTAACTACTTGGTGATCACTTTGTTTTTGATAATTATTTAATTTATTAATTTATCGTTATATTTAAATCTTTTATAACTAACTATTATGTAAAATTAAATTACTTAAACTTTTTGATAACATTACATTGTAATTCTCACTTATTTTTTTTAAATTGGTTAGTTTAAAGAATAAATAATAAGTGATGAAATATTAGCATATTGATTTAGATCGAACAAGACATAATAAATAGAAAGCTTGTTTTTTTTAAATATTATCTTAATTAATTCATTATATTATTACTTTAAGAAAACTACCTATGCGAATAATGAAAATTTAGTTGTTAAACGTTTTGACAAAGTCTATATCATTAAAAAAGGTTTCATAGCGAGAAGTGTAATAGAGACGGTGTAAATTATAAGTTGCAATATTCTGCAACTCAACCGGAGTAATACCACGTTAGGTATTTTATCGTTACAAAATAAAAAGTAACTCAAATTTCCAGAGATATCAATTATTTGTTATGTTTATATCGACGATTTTTACTTTGAATATAATATAATGTCGTTTATTTTTTAAATAATAAACATTTTGTTATTTTTTTCTTAAATCAATGATTACGTAAATGAGGCAAACATTGAAATAACATATTTCTTATTAAACGGTGCAACGGAGCAATAAAGTAATCTTTTCGGACTCTACACAGATCTATGAAATTTCGCCATCGTCCGCGAAGTAAACTGCCGAGTCTGATTACCATTAAAGTGTATACTGTTGAATATATTGGATACCTTGGCTGTATTTAGTTTTAAGGCATTATTTGATACATCATTATACTTGACCAGACTTAACATTGAATTAATAGCATAAAAATCTGTGAAATAAAATTTAAAGAGAGCGGCATTTAGTATTTAATACAACCTAGTCTAGTCTTTTTATCGCAATAAATTAGTTATAAGCTACAGGATATCCGTTCATATTAAGAAATTTAAAAACTAAATTATTTTAACTTATTATTTATTATATATATTATAAAGATAGCGATAAAATCATTTAATTTCTTTAGATATTAGTATAATGCAAATTCAAATGCATTAAATATTTAATAGTTTTATAAAGAACAATTAAATGTAAATTGTTATGTGGAAATAGAAAGTAACGATATATTTACGTCAAATGAAAACGTTAATGGTCTATCTGCATTCCTAATAATAATACCAATTATTTGTTTCATAAAATGAAAAGCAAAATGTTTAAAAAAAATAATGATCTCATATATTCGGTTACAAACATATTTTCAAATGTGATTTTTCGTAAAGATTATCTTAAGTGCAACATTCCAAAGAGAATTGAGCTGATGCAAGCAATATTTTCGAAACAGAAAATTACAGTACTTTTTATTATTTCTGTCTATTTTAAATTCATAATTATCTAGGAACGAGAACAAGTAAGGCAGACACTCGATATTACAGGCGACATTACGTAAATCAAACCTAAGGTTGGCTAGGAAACTGTATCACACTCACTGTTTGAAATTCGAATCCCAATGTTGTTCCACCTTGAGTAATATATCGATTGCAAATTTAGTATCGATAACATTTTTTTTTAATTATATGTTGTATCCAAGAAAACAATTTGCGTTAAGATCTTTGTGACTGGTATGAAACTAATAAATTGTGAATTGAATTACGAAATCACATTAGATTTGCTTATGTAATTCGAACAGGTAATGAAACAGCAATGAATGTCTACACATTTAGATAAACAGTGACGAAAAATTTTAATCCATTGTATATTTTTTCACATGTACATTCAATGTTACGTTTTTTTTTATGGAACGATTTTAATAATTTCCTGATTTAAGATGAGTAAATTCTAATAATTTTGACGTTTCATCAAGATGTCGTTAAGATATAATATATTAATTCTACATTCAATTTTATTTATGACAAAATAAAAATTATATTATTATTAAGTATGACATTTCGAACGGTAGGTATAATTTGTTATTACAGAAGATAAATATAAATACAAATTTTGATGATGTATCGTAAATATTTGATCTAGGTATAACACTTTACAATTAAATTTAAAAAAAAATACAACCTACTTAAAAATGCTTTTCTAATACCTCTCAAAATGTCACTTACATTCAATAATTTCAAGAAGATGATAAAATGTAACTTGAGCATTACATCTATGTAACGATTAATTATGACATTTTTGTACAAATATTACGTGAAATCAACGACCAATAATTATTCTGCAGCACACATACAACCTACGTTAGTGTGTTGTAGATATATTAAGTAAGTAGGTACTTTCTGTACATACACGCGATGTAATTAATACACGACTTATTAGAATAAATAAAGTGCACCAGAAGAATTTACATAATGCACCCTAAATTACATATATAATGACATTTTTTATATTTCGGTAAATTAGGTGAGCGTTATTAAATAAAATTCTCAACTAACAAAATTTTTTGTTTACTAATACACTAGCGACCTCGGCTTCGCACGGGTGCAATATTGATACTAAATATACTACAGAATATCTTACAACGTTCATAGCATTTTTGTCATTAGACAATACATGTACGTGTATTTTAAATCAGTAATATCTTCGAAAATATTTATTTAAATTACACGCTGTAAAGGGCCATATTGATCTATATTAAATGCACAATGTATATAAGTTACTTAATTGGATATAGATTAATGCTGTATTGCTTAAAATCGCTTCGAATCAAAAATAAGCCATTTATTCTCATAGGGATAAAAAATAGTTATTGTGGGTCCCTAAAAGATAGATAGATACCATCGCGGACTTTTTTGATTACATTATTTTGATCTATCTCGTAGGGTTCGGCCAGTGTTTGCAATGTATCTAAGCACAAAAAAATGTTTTTATTTACGACATCACTTTAGAAACCTCTAAAATTATCAGTGTTTCTCCACTATATTGTGCTGCGCTATATTATACATATAAATTTTCCTCTTGAATCAATCTATCTATTGAAAAAAAACGCATCAAAATTCATTGTGTAATTTTCAAGATCTAAGAATACACAGAGACAGACAACGGTAAGCGACTTTGTTTTATACTATGTATATTTATAAATGTATGTAATTAAGAGAAAATAATCTCTATTAATTATTTATGGTACTTACTCCAAATTTTCATACACAATATAAATCCTAGTATTCTCTATCATATATGCTTTTGTTTAAACAATCCCGTTAGTAACAATATTCACACATTATTATAAGCTATTTTCTATCGTTACACTCAATAATATGTGACGTGACGAGATTTTGATTCGTTGAATAACATAGACTTGTAACAACTTCGATCTCTAATCATTTACATTTTATCGTTATCATTTAAATATTGTGCTACATTAAAGTTTCCGTGAGGTATAAAATATTCCATAAAGTATGATTTTCTTTTATGGATAAACTAGATGTGGCCCTCGGTTTTGCTCGCGGGGAAGTTGAATATTATATTCACAGATAAACTGAAAATATGACGTTAATTTAAGATCTCTTTGTATAATACCACATTGGTGTGTGGTATTATTATAACCCCTTAGGGTAGAATATCCAGAAACGCTTTATTGCGTATCTACTCATTTTTAATCAGTATTCCAAAATAAAGTTTCATGTTTCTAACTTAATAAATGACGGCCGGACTTCCATACAAATTTTCATCCCCTTAGGGGTAGAAGTTCCAAAATTCCTTCCTTAGCGGGAGTCTACTCATTAAAATGACCATAATTACCAAATTTTATGGTCCTAACTTAAATACTTAACGCTCAGCGATGACGAATCAGTCAGTCAGGATATGTTATTTTATAAGTATAGAAGAACAACATTTTGGAATAAAAGAACTTTGGAAGAAGAAGAAGAAGAACTTCATTTTAGAAGAAGAATTAAAAGAACTTTCAATGGGTGGTTTAATATTTGATTCATATCTTTAATCCTGGCTAGATGCAGACTAACGGGATGGTCTAACTTGCCGAAAGTCCAAGGGGCTCCTTCAGGCGTCTGGTCCTGGGGACCCCCAAACAACTCCATTTTGATGTAATTCACTTCGTATTTTATTTTACTCACCCCTATGTATATTGTATGTTTATTTATTTAAGTAGGATTTAAATTTTACTTGCAAAATTTTAACTGATGAATGAAACTGAATAAACATAAATACTTATCTATACAAATGTGAACTAAAAAAATGAAAAGATGGTACAATTATATAATTTTTTTAAACTAAGGGTCTCATTCAACGGCTTCAAGTTTCTGACGGAATTAGTTCGCCACTAATCAATGGGTTAGTGAAATGCGCTTGTCTTCATTTCTTCAATAGAAGTAACCGCATTAATTAAATATAGAAACAAATATATAATTAATAATGTAGATGAAATTATATTAATTTTATATAACAAGATCGAACCTGCGACTTTCACATCGCTCGGCCACTTGTATACCGTTTAACTAATTTGGTTTAAAATTAATATAAGCATAACATTATTGTATAGAATTCGTTAATCAAATATTTTAAATTTCTCCGTTTCTTTCGTCTTCGAATCGAACCTCTTAATTATTCTATTCAGTCCATCTTCCGTGATCACCTACCTAGTTACCTACTTTCCTTATATCATATAACACAAACTTAAATAACCATATTAATATTCGAACACGGCCTTGACATTGCAACTGTTTTTGCGGTAGTCAAAATTTACATATACATCCATAGGCTATATAAGTAAATTTATACTAAGCGTAATATTATATACGCCATCAGAGCCGTTATCTGTTGATACTTTATTATACATTAATTTTAAACTGATTTTAAATAATCATTATGTAAACAAATCTAGGAAATCCATTTAACCCTACCTCTATAGTTTTATTGATTTTAAATATAGGTACGTATAACATACATATATTCAATTCGGATGATAATACAATAATTTGATATCATCTTAAATCATCAATGGTTACTTATACTTTAAGTATTTACTTTAATTAACGAATTCATTAAAAAAAAACTTCTCGTTCATTAAGTATTAATTATTAGGTACTTCTAATCTAAATATATTAAAAAATATAGTAAGTTTAAGTTATGCCTAATAACAACATTTTAATGTATAATTGTATGGTATCAACTAAATTATGTCAACAAAGGAAGTGTCATCGCAATTTCTACGTCGGAAATGTCTTAACCGAGTTAGCTAATGCTACAGAAATAATTATTGCTTCGGATGACAAGGTCACCTGGCGTGCTACTTATTTTGTAATAAGTATATACCTA
Source organism: Vanessa atalanta (assembly GCF_905147765.1). NCBI lineage: Eukaryota > Metazoa > Arthropoda > Insecta > Lepidoptera > Nymphalidae > Vanessa > Vanessa atalanta. The sequence goes on from NC_061884.1 coordinate 4,418,188, forward strand.
ATAACATACATTAAAAAAAAAAAGCAAACTTTTTTCTAATACTTAATTCGACTAATTTATTTATAACAATGTCATAGAGGGTTACCCAAAAAGGTAATTATTGGTCTATATAACACAAATATAGAACATATTATAAAATATATTCTGTCTGCTAACTGCAATTCCAATCAATGAAAGTTGGTTTTATAGGATATTTTACTCTGAGAAAACAGTTGCGTAATGACTTGTCGTTTATTTCGCACGCTCTCGTAAGATATAATTCAATAACGCATTATGCTTTGTTGTTTATTTGGATAATTTGAAAATAGTAGGTATTTACTTATAAATATATACTAATCAAGTTTTAGGTATTTTAATATTTTCTGTGAATACAAAAATGATTTGATTTTTAATTTCTGTTAATATTCTACTAAGACAACACAAAAATTCTTGAAGTAATCTCGAATACGTTGACAATTTGACATTTATTTTATTTCAAATCTCAAACTGGTCCTCCGACATCAATATAGTAGTTCTGAGTTTCTGACTTCTGGTTTTCGGACTTGCCTAATGCCTATCAATGTTGCGAGCTCAGAAAATATTATGGTTTTATTCTTTTTTTTTAAAGTTTAAATGGTTATTTTATTCAATAAAATATGCTTATATTTTTATGATGTAAGTAATTGTTCTTTATCACTAGTTGTGGGAAATATAAATGTCAATTTTATTCATCTTACACGAAAATAACTATTCGACATTAACCAAATATGGTAAAAGACATAAAGTATATAACTATTTATTTATTGATCTCCAAGAATAGACTAGGAAATTGGGCAAGATCTAATAGAGTCGATTGTTGATTACAAACTGGGTTTTATTAAATATAGGATGAAATTTACAATACAATACTAATATAACAATTGATTCAAAACGAATAATTTAAATACCGAATAATTTTTAAATATCTTTGGTTATTATATATGTTTGTATAACACTCAATAAATGTACATTATATTAAATGTTTTATAGGTATATATAAGCGACAACCCATTTTTTTTAATAATACACTACAAAATAAGGATCTCATATTTTTATAAAACATTTTTAAGATAAATTATAATAAATTTTACATAACTGAAACCGAATCAGCTTTTACGTGACGATTATCATGTTATATATGTTAAATTGTAGCTCGTATTTGTCATACAATGACATAAATAATACGTAGACAATAATCTCTATGGTATCTGCACCAATGGCGGCAACGGCCAATCACATTAAAGCATTGGACGTTTTGTTTGTAACGTATTGAATTTTGAAAACTTCAAACGATCGAGTCTCCTAAAAACCAGTGTCGTATCAATTTCTGAAAATTTGAGATCGTTGAAAACAACGAAAGATTTAGGATTAAGTGGTTAGTGTGTTAAAAGGAGTGAATTTTAAACAATAACTTGAAAGGTTTTTCGTAAAAATGATCACGTTAACTGAGGATGTCGGCAAGCTATTGTAAGTTTTTTCTTAAATCTTAAATTAATAGGAACAAAAGTCGTTATTAAAATCATCTTTACATTATTTGGATTTTTTTATCAGATATATAATTTGAATTCTTTAAAATGATGTACAAAATTTAATGTGGTGGGTAAATAGTTATTGCATAAAATAAACGATTTTTAATCGTGTAAATTATTTAGTAGGTAAAAGGTTGTAGCTTCATTTATTTTGTGAAGTAATAGTATGAATTTAATTTCAGCAATGAGGTTCTTCATGAAATATCTCAGAATATTCGTCACATGATGGAAGAACTTTGGCTTAACTGGTCTCATTTGGGCGTGGATGACAGTACAAAAGTTAGCAATATAATCAAACTGAAACAGATTGAGAAGGAGTTTCATAAAGATGTGATATCGGAAACCAGACAAAAACTTATAATAATGCAAAGTCAAGTAGACAGTAAGTATGAAATTTCAAAAACAACAGTCTAGAAACGGAATAATTATCATAAAATATTAATATCAATGTCTATTTAAATGACCTTCTAAAAAGGTTTTAAGAGTATAGGAAGTCCACATTGTGTATTTCACACAGTTTTGATGTTAATTTAATGGTAGTAGTAGTACATGGACACTAGTTTGAACAATATATTTATAAGGAAAATTTCTGCATTTTATTTGACTGTAACACAGTGTGGATTATTTCCAATTTCAAAGGGTTTTCATTATATAAACTCAATATAATAAAACTTTATTAAACATCACATATATATATATATATATATATATATATATAATATAATTTAAACTAAGTAAAATTTTAGAGTTAAAAGAAGAAACAGAAGAACTAAGCCGATGTCTATCGGTGGATATAACAATATTGGACTTCAAAGAAGAAATGATGTTAGTTGATTACAAGAGAGAATTAGAAGAGCAGATAGCTGGGTAAAATGCATTTTATCATAATTGGATAAATTATATCTAAGATTTGTATATAAGTGTATAGAGTGTATTGTAATTTTTAAGTTATCTTCTGTATAAAATTCAAGCAATATTTTTATATTTTTCTAAAGTTTGCATTAAGAAATGCAAGCATTGAATATATTTGTATTAAGTATAAAGTAAAAGTATCATAAAAATCTAATCTTAATTATTAATGCATAATATAGATATAGAGAGCAAATGGAACAGCGTCGCAAGAAGATGAAAAGGCTTGTTGAGTGGCAGAGGGACCTTACTGAAAAACTTGGTGTCACAACTCATGAGCTACAAGAAATACCTTTGCCCTCTGAAGATGAATTGGATAAGCTCAAAGATCACTTGGAAGTCCTGCAAGCCGAGAGGGACAAGAGAGCAGAATTGTTTCTAAACACACAAGCTGAAATTAAAGATATTATGGGTATGAAATATAGTTTTTCAATAAATATAATTTACACAGTTATAAACTTTATTATTGTGTCATTTAATGTTCCATATACATTATAAATAAGTAAATTATTTCTTGTAATAATAGTATTTCAAAGCAATTATAAATTGATTTATATGTTTATTAAGGTTCATGAAATCTTTTATTATAATAAAATTTCATTAAATTATACCACCTATTTACTAAAGTTATTTTAAAAATATTGTAACTGACTTTGTTTTGTAAAGTATTTACATAAGTATACTTTTTAAGTTTTAACTATTACTAGGTATAAAACTTATCTTCATCCTTTTCTTGATGTCATCAAAATTATATTTTTAGATAAGTTGCAAATAAAACCACAAAGTAAGTTTGAGCAAACTGTTGTAACATCTCTATCAGTGGACTTTAAGGTTACTGATTACAATATGGATCGCCTGGCAAAGTTGAAACAAGATCTGCAAGAGAAGTATGACCAAACTAACAATCGGGTAAGTAGTATCTCTTCAATAAACATAAAACCTTTGAAAACTATATCTACTATAAACTACTATAAATCTGATATGACAGTAGAGACAAAAGAATTGACTAAAGTGTCAGCTTCAACTGAGATAAACATTTGTAAACTTTTTATTGATTATTCATATTGTTCTAGAGAATAAACAATAGCAGGGTCTCAAACATAATAAATGTTTGTCAGTGAAATATAGAAGAACTTATTTTAATCTCTTAACATTTGTACATATTCAATTAAATTGTACTTTTTATATGTAGGTTTTAGAATTGCGAGAGAGACTAACTAAACTTTGGGACTGTTTGGAGGAAGACTATATTTATCGTGATAACTTCCTACAAGCACATCCTGGTTGTCACCCTGCTACGGAAACAGCACTAAAGGAGGAAATAAAGAGATGTGATCAAATTAAAAGACAAAAGATTGCGGTAATTATTCATCATTATCTTTTCTTTTCAATAATTTCCTCTTATTGCAATAAAACTTACCAGAAGTAACTTGTACATTGCTTTGGATACATCTTACAATTCATGTAATTGTAATACAGACATTTTTGTTTTCTATATAATTTATAATATTAATACTATAATAAAAAATATATAAATAAAAAAATTAAAACTTAGAGCAAATTTCAATTACAGAACTGCACTCGGCTACATAGAGATGCACTTAATTTTTTTGTTAATTATTCTCTTTATTGTCCATGAAATTTAGCACAAAAAAAAAACACTTTAAATAAAAAATATATATATATGCAGTACAAAAGGTTTGAGTGTGGACTTTATCACTTGAATTTTTATTTTTAGAGACAGCCATTTTATTATGATATTTCAAAATAACCTATATATAGTTTTATAATATAAAGGTTTTCTTTTGTATTTTTGTTGCCTTTACTCAACTTTAACATTTCTGAAAATTAACGACTCTAAGAGCAGCTTATTTGTTAAACTAAATGACTACAATGAATTTATTATTAAATAAATTGTACTAAAACCAGTAAATGTTAATTTTATGGTCTTTAAAAGCTCTATTTACTAAGAAATTTTAATCTTGATTCTCAGGTGTTTGTTGCAAATGTCCGTACAAAGATAAAGTTGATGTGGGACAATGTAATGTACTCAACCCAAGAGAGAGAGGAATTTTTGCATTACTACCAGGATATATTCACCGAAGATACCCTCACCTTGCATGAACTATATTTGGATAGAATTACTAAATATTACAATGATAACAAGTAAGTCTATGTTCTTACTTAAATTTTTATAATATCAAGAATTTAATCTGTTAATTAATTATTATCTCGACCAATAGTATAAATGGGTACTTTTTCTTCATGTTAAAACAATGCATAGATATAATTTTTGTCTATTATCTGTAATTTATACTGAAGTTGAAGGCATTGAGATTATATATGAATAAAAAAAATATTCCCTCAGGCATATCTTTGAGCTGGTAGTGACACGCAAGAATCTATGGTTGAAAATGACTGAATTGGAAGCACGTGCTTCCGAGCCTGGCCGGTATCACAACCGTGGAGGGCAATTACTGCGAGAAGAGAAGGAACGGAAGACAATAGTTAGCAATGTACTTGGTTTTATTTATTTTATAATATATTTAAGGATTAAGATCAGTGATCGCCTTGTGGTTAAGGAATCTTACTCAGAGTTAAAAAGTTCAAGGCCTGGCAAGTACCACTAAACTATAAGGTACTTTATTTGTGTTTATGATTCACCTCATGCTTGGGGATGAATGCCTGCCACTGGTGGAATAAAATCATTTTCTTAAAAGGAGAGGAGGTTGCTTTTGAAGAATGAAAAACAATATGTACTAAAGTTTTACAGTAAACAATGGAAATTTTCAATTATATATTTCCTATATATCCTTCAGACAGAGCATTTTGAAATCTGAAAATATTTAATTATTAATCTTATAAACATGGACACACTGTTTCTTTTTGCAAGTATTTAATAATATTCTTTTTTTTACAGTTACCTAAAATCGAAGCACAGATTCGAGACTTGGTCACTGAATACGAGTCTAAGACAGGCAACACCTTCACTGTGGATGGAAAACCTCTTTTGCAGTTGATACAAGATGAGTGGGAGATTAGAAAAGCGGTTAGTTGGAAACACTAATTAATTTATATTATATATTTATATAAGTCTTACAAAATGAGAATGTAATGAAAGTTTGTTGGAAGATGTAAATCTTATGCCATAGTTAATTATTATATAAATTAAAAAATACATTTATTTTTTTGGTAAAATATACTTTGGATTATATTTTATTATTTTTGTTCACATATATAATTGTTCCTTTATTAGGACATAATTAATATTTTAAAATAACACATTGTACATCTTATACAGGAGCGTCATAACAAGCTGTCGGCTCGCAAGCAGGCGCTCACCCCTACCACCCCACTGTTCCGATCGCTTGCAACTTCCCCTCTCGGCAAACGCAATCGCACAGCTGCTGGCTTAGCCGCCACCGCCGAGAAGAACAGGTATTTTATTATCACGTTTTATTGATATATGTCTCGGTCTACTGATGAGCTATTTATTAAGTTCCTGCTAGGTATTTGAAATTTTAAACTGATCAGAAAATTCTGAATTGTAAATTGATAATGGAAACAATATTATACATGAGACATGACTAAAGGGCAAATAACATTGATTTTAATTTTTATGAAAACATAAAGTTTACTATTCCATTTATTATTCATTTTTAAACTTAAATAGGTGAGTTTGCATCAAATAGTAATTGTTGCATGAATAGTTTAATAAATTTGATTGGATGTCATTTCAATGAATGATAGCTACTCCCTACACATTTCAATATTTTTCATGTAAATAGTACTAATTGATAAAAATAAATAAACGTTTAAAATCGGAGTACCTCTCACCATCAATGCATGTTAATTACAAGTGTTTAGTCAGTGTAAGCAGGTCTTTTGACTTCTAGACCCCCCAACAAGCGTCAACTCATCACGGGCAGCGCTGCCAAGGCCGTCACCACTCTCTCCTCCAACCTGTCCGCGCTCAAGAGATCCGCTATATCGACTGTAAAGAGGTAAGCAATGGATTCATTGTTTTATTCAGATTGAAAGCAACAGATTCACTACTAACCATAGTTGAAAGTTGTATTCACTTATTGAATGTTTGTTCTATATTATGTCTATATGTCAGTTAATAAGGATTGAACGTTTAATTAGGTTCTTAAAATGTTTTAATGTAACTTCATAATTATAACATATCTACATAATAATTCTCTATCAGCATACAAGTCTCGATCAGCATTAGCCTCAATAGTTATCCTAATTTATTTATTTTTAAATAAAAATTAATTACTAGAATGCTTTTCTTTTCAAACATATATAACTTTAAAAGAAAATAAAATTTATTTAATCATAATTTAATATCTTTAACTATAGAAATATAAAATTTTAACTAAGAATGGTGAACAACTTGACATTAGTATAGTTACATTTTTTACATAAAGTTTTTAGTGTACTATCTGTTATACTTTTCCCAGCATTCCCCAGCAAACTGTCCGTGCAAATGGTGTTCAGTCTGAGTATGTTGATATGTTTAACTTTGATCTCATACTATGTAAAACATGAATGGCCATGCTCACTGTGTGGTCATACTTCTATGTAAAAAGGAATATTAATTTAGCACTTTATTGTAGATGATTCAAAAATCATGCTCTGATACAAAAATACTTGTCATCCCTTCTACTATTTCAGCGCCCGTTTGTAACTTAATGAAGTGAAAATATTCACGTCATGCAGGCAAGTTTGATTATTGACACGTAGCTAAAAAGTTAATTATACATTACATAAGTAGAGGGAATGAGAAGTGTTGTTATTGTAGAACAATCCATAACTAGTTGCTGCCCAATCAAATTGGTTAATTATAGTGTAATTATTTAGTTGCTCTATTTAGTAATTATTATAGTGAATTGTATTGTTACGTAATTAGTAAACTAGAAATTAGATCTTATCTTGTATTATTGATTTGTTAAATTGTTTTGAAGAAGGAAATTTATCTCTTTCTTTTATTATTCTCTTATTCGAATAATTTGTATGTATATGCCAAACATGTTTCTTGTAAAAAAAATATAGTCGTCTATATGGCAGAAATTTGTACATGTTATTAATATAGATTAAAGTACCCGGACATCATTTGTAAAATGCTTTTGTTATTTTACTATGAAATAATAAAAAAAGAGGCATAAAAAATATAAATAAAAAATAAACAATGTTGGTTTTGTAATAATCTAAGACTATGGACGGATAAAATCTGCACTAATATAATAAAATACCAATTTGCAGACGCATCAGCGGGCGGCTGGCGGCGCGCGCCGTGGCGGAGGGCAAGGGGGAGCACGCCAAGCGGAAACTAGACTACGGCGGGGAGGGCAAGAAGACTCCGAAGGCCACCTTTAACGGCAGCATTCTCAAACACAAGCGAACCGTGAGTCAATTACAAAAAATGCATTGTGTGTACATATTTCATCAATAATCATAAAGCCAAATCAATAGTCATAAGTTAAAAGTGGTAAATTAAAAATATTTTTAAACGTAACGAATCCTTATATTTGTAGTATGTTGTTTTCAATATCTGTCTTGACGTCCTCAGTCGCTCGGTCGTCGTCGCAGCGGCGGTCGGCGGTCGACTGGCGGTGCGCTGTCAGGCGAATCTCGCGCCACAGACCCGCTCATGGAGACCACGCTTCTCACCACATACACTGACTTCAAGGTGACCTCATTGCTCTAAGATAATCTTAAATGCGTGTCTTTTGACCATAGAGTTTCATTAAAGTTGAAGGAGGAGAGGTTAACGGATGTATGTTCAGCAATCAAAATCTGTATAAAATTTTGTCTTATATTTGGTGTAATTTAGGTGTAAATTAAATATGAACTAAGAATATCTTGATGATTTATTTTGAACAAGATATGCTCAGTCCTTAACATTTTCAAAATCGCTATAAGCATTTCATTTAATGACTAGACTACTATAGTTTGTACGTAACAAATTAATAATGCATTCATAGTTAATATTTGTATTTTATCATCAATAGGACGGCATTAACGAAAAACAGATCAGTCGAAGTTCGATGGCTAACAACAAAGGCCACGAAGTAAACTTACCGACTATCGTTTTTCAAACATTAGAAGAAAGAAAAGAGACCCCAAAAAAAACTTTAAAAACGAATCCCACTCCACTGACGCCTAAAATCGGAAAGGAGAACATACAACACGTGAATATGCCGATGACGCCTAAGAGTAATCTCCTCTGTACGCCCACGAGACTAACTCGATCCGCATTGAAGTTGAATAACGATGGTTTCGCGACCCCCCGAGCTCCCCTCAGCGCGAACAAAGTGAACCTTCAGAGACAAAACACAGCCACCAGTATGTCCTTAAAGACGACTCCAAACAACGTTAGCCGGTCTAAGTCGCATTCACATTTAATGCGAGCCAAAAACTTCCCACCCCTCATATGAAGCGCTTCGACACGATGATGTATGCATATTTTAATACAATGCTGTGCTCCTTTTATTACAAATAGTAATGTATTAAGATGTGTGGACAATCAATGACATAAGTGAGATTTTTAGAACAAAAATCGAATGTTAATTTATGACATACCAGTTAAAATATTCCATTTGTATGTGTCACAATTATTATTATTATTTTTGATAGGTTTAATTGACATTGTATTGAGGTAATTTAATATGTTAATAGATTATGTTATGAATAGTATATTTTTTACGTAGTTTCATATGTTTTTGAAGATTTTCAGTTGGATATAATTTTCGTTTTAGTTGTGTTTTATATAGTATCATAGTTTAGAATAACTGGCTTGATAAAAGTTGTAAAGTCACCGATTTAAGTTGTGACGAAATACCATCAAATAATTTTTATTTTTATTCATACTATTTACATGATAATACTCAGTAATTATTGTCCTGGCAGCTTTAACTGTTCGTTTGTGAGATGTACTTAATACTGGTCAGTATTGTATGATTCGAAGAAGTCTTAGCACGTGTGGTTCACGATTTTGATGCACATTAATATATGATAATTTTCGATGTAATGTAATTTGGAATAATTTGAATTTGTAAATTATGGTTGTAATATATTATTCATAGTTTTATTTGGCGTTTCATTGAAATCATAACCAACTTGAAGCTGAATCTTTGGTAATAAAGTTCACATGTAATGAACGTTAGTCAAGATGTCTATATTTTTCGACTTTAAAGTAGGAAACGGTACAAACGGTAGAAGGTTCAGAAGAGCTGTAGAAGGTGATAAGCATGATATAGAGTTGATAATAAATCTCAAACATACTGAACGGCTCTTTGATAATGTTGATATCGGGAAATTAATGTAAGTATTGATCTGTCATGTTAGTATAAACATTATGTAACGCATTTTTACATACAATCAAATGTATTTTTCAAGCAAAACATAATTATTTAATTGAATCTTCCAAAACTATTGCTGATTTCAAATGTATTTCTATTCATAAGAACTAATAAGTAATTTAGTTAGTTTCATTAGTTACTCTTTGTTTTTAAATAGCAAAAATGAAATAAGACAATTTGCTTTACTAAACCTTAAGTATAACTTTGTGTGAGTTTTAATAATTATTCCAGAGAATTATCAACTTTGTCAATATGCATGATAAATAATAAAAAGGAAGTAATAGGGTTCATGGCGCTTTGTGACCATCCCAACATAAATGGAGTCGATCCTTCGGATTGGGAAACATGGATACGAAATCTATTTCAGTTTGTTTCAAAATTACTTTATTTACAATCGCATATTAATTAAAACCCACAACCATTAGTTGTGTTACGAAATATTGCTAAAATTTGGTGCAGTCACAAACGTGTTTTTTTTTAAATTGTGTAGTGTTAATATATCTTTATAATATATATTTATAAATCAATTTAGTGCATAAACATATATTAGGTATTGAATAATTTGGGAGGGGTATTGTAAATATTGCTAGACCATTTAAATAAAGGTGCGTCCTCACTATACTGACATGTCATAATTATACTTGGCTATCTCCCCTGCAACGCTGCATGACTCTTTATCATCTGTGCTTTTCATTTTGCACGCTATACCGAATCGTTCGGCTTTCTTTGAAATTGACGACAATCATCAGGTTCATCGAGTCCAGTCCTGCGATCTGACACTCTAAATACGAGAAATTATTGGCGGGGACGCGCCTTTATGCAATATACGACATTTCAGACAAAGTTTACGACAATTTCATTGTTCTAAGCGTTAAACAAAAAATGTTATTTTTTGTGACTAGTATTTGGCAATTGTGTATTTCAGAAAATATTATTTATCCAGAAATACTTTGTTCATACATTTCATGTGTTGTATTGATGCCGTCATGGATATTTTCATCGAGGAAGCTTTTGTATCGATATTCCGTAATGACGTTTATCTTTTAAACATCGTGTTGGTCGTGCCGCCTGGTTGCCCAGAAGGTATTTTGATATTTTTTATAAAAATAATTTTATAAGATTTAATACGTTACTACTAAACTGCGAATAAATGGGTATTATGGCATTTTTAAGTTTTTCTATTTGATGTTTGAGTATTATATTTTATTGTTTATTACGAATAACGATACTAATGCATGCGAGTACCCGAATATAACAGTAGTTATCGTGACGATAGACGTGCGTATTCTCAGCTCTTAATTGTAATCCCAATATCAAATATCTAACTTAAGCCTCAGTACCTCTCAGTACTCACTCTCCTACCCAGTAAGAAAGAAAAATAATAAAAATTTACTATTCTAGACAGAGCCCTCATTCATTGACAATAGATACATAAAACTATTATATTCTTTTATTTACGATTTACGGTTATATTTACGATAAGGTTAGAGTACGCAGAGGACTTTTCTAAATGATGGCGGTTGGCATTTGCCGAAATTACCTCTATTGTTGAGCCCGAGTTTTAGTTAAGTTTATCTGTTATAACTACCCATACTAATGGTCGTAATTTTCGGGCGGATTAATCTCTTTTAAAAAATTATAATAAAAAAGACGCATTTTGAATCTATAAAGGAAAGATATTTAAATAGGGAACAGTTCTGAAAAGATTGCAAAAAGATAATTCACGTTGATTTGTTTTTTAAATATATATTTTAAAATACGAGACAACACGACATAATTGCAAATAAATGTGTTTTTCATTTTTAAATAAAATTACTTATACACAGGTTGGATGTCCAGATATAAAACATTTAAGAAGCGCAATATATACAAATTCAAGCCAAAAATAAACAATGGTACCGAAAATCTTATGTACCTTTACACTGCGATACGCAATGACTTTTGCCCTAAACTAAAAATACGTCGAGCGGTGTTAGTTTATTTTATTAACTTATTTATTTTGTTATTAATAATTTACGCTTAAATATGTATAATCCACCTGGATACTAGGACTGGTGGCCCAGTACATAGAACTGAAATGAATTCATTAGAATATTACGGGTTACCTAAAACCCGGACAAGTATTACTATAATTAATTTCATGCATAGCGGCACAGAAAACATCTAAACGAAACCTACATCGTGGTCAGAAAACCCCGAGATGTCTCCTTAACAGAGGAAAACTTGCATGTCCGTAAGACAGTTACGGCCCAGTAGGTACTACTGTGGTAGCAATTGCTGACACCGCGCCTGAAAGTCAATATCATTTCTGCGATGCGATTTAATTATAGTTTTTATTTTATATCGATATTGTTCAACAGTTTCTTTTCTTTCATTTATCTTAACATTAACAGCCTGTAAGTTTCCCACTGCTTGGTTTGAACCTGTAATCATCGGTTAAGATGCATGCGTTCTAACCACTGGGCCATCTCGTAATATATAATAATAACCACAGTAATAATAACGTTATGATATAGAGAAGAAGACAATGATGATATCGTAAGTATTCTGGGCAAAAATTGTCCCAAATTACAAGAAATGTATGGCGAGTTTTATATAAGTGAAATTATCGGGCGCCATCCAGAAATGGATAGAACAATAATTGTTGCTGATGTAAGTTTGTATAAATTATGATATATAATACTTAATAAGTTAAGCTGTACACTTTTTTGTTTATTCCTAAGCATATTTTAATTTAGTACCAAGACCAAGCAGTTGGAGTCATGTGCCTGAACACCAAGATGAATTATAATTTGCTGCAAAATACTTATGAACTTGGACCCCTTCACGGTCTTCGAAAACTGACAGCTTTAGAAAAAGAAAAATATAAGCGATCGAATACTTTACTAAATACTTTTGGGTAAGCTTGCTTTTTTATTATAAATAAATTTTTTGAAAACGTAAAGTCTATCATTATATTTTTCCTCTTAGTTCGTTTTAATTAAGAATTTGTTCTGTATATTCAATAATGTGATCACTTTTAGAAAAGTAAAAAATATGGCTGATTATAAGTTACACATATAATTGTTTAATTTTTTATAGAGAGCCAATAATGATAGGAAAATGGAGTCCATTTCATGATCTGCAGCCAGATATGGACGAAGTTAATGTTGTAAATATATCGTTATTTTTATACTTAATTACATGTAGCCTATAAGTTTCAACAGAGTTTGATTTGTCAAACAGGCGCCGTCAATAAAGAAAGAACATGGCAAAAGAACTAAAACGCACAGTAAAGTTAATTTTGACCGGAAATCAGCTATGCGGAAAAGTTTCGATCATTTTTATTACAGGAAACAATATTCCGAAGACAGCGAAAGGGAACTAAATTCTCCAACACCATCAACTGCAACCAATCCATCATTTGTGAATTACCTTCTAGATGACGATCCCTTTGATTACGAAATTGTTAATATCGATAATCGTCTTTTGACTGTACCAGAAGTACTGTCTTCAGAATTCTTATTGTGAGTTTATTGTTTTATTATTATTTATTGTTTTTAACTTATTTGACCACTGCTTATTGGCCAATACTTGACCATCATCGGTGAGACCGCCCCAACGCCAACGCGTTGCGCCCGGAAATTTTGAATTTCCCGAATGAGACGAGCCTACCCTCAAATCATCAAATATTAGTGTAAAATTTGAATATAACCTTGAAAAAAAAATATACAAATGTTTTATTTATTTGTTGTGTATTTTCTGTAATATGTGCTGTTGTAAAAATACTGTCCCATTCTTCTAAATGCTTAGCTCTCTAATCATTATAGCAAATAATCGCTTATTTATTAATAAATATAAAAAATAATACAGGCCTAATACAGAAGATGAAGGACCTCGGCATTCTCGTCTAATGCAGATTCAAGATAGAGTGAAGCGTAATTACAAAATATTTTTTTAATAAATATTTTTGTATATATATTTTTTAATTGTTGTCTATTGTACGATAACCTTGAATTTCAGGAAGAACTTCTATACTTAGAAATAAAAGCAACCAAGATAATAAATTGCAAACATTCGCTGGTGATCCGAATGCTTTTATGATCGAATTGTTGGGATTTAGAGAAGATGTGGATGAGACGTAGGTATTTATATTAATTAAGTTAAAAATAATGAATCAATTTATTTTTCAAAAATTATATTACATTTTTTTACATTGCCTAGCTTATAATAGTGCAGATCCCTAGGTCCTGAGTTTAGTAGTAGGGATTGGCAGAATGTTATTCGGTTTTTCCGTTAAAAATCTCATCTCAGCAGACCGGAGTTTGAAAGTTGGTAATGTTTATACTTCCATGTCTCGAAAAGCACGAAAAACCATTAGTCCTGTATCTGAACTCCAGCCGTAGAGTGTAGGATTAGACAGAAAAATATTGTGTCTTCATATTCTATTCGTCTCCATGTAAGAAATCGGCCAAGAGTTACTAAAATTAATTACAAAATACGGAAACAAATTTCAGCTTTTAAATTACTCATCAATATGAAATTGGCTTATTTTCAGACAAGCCTTCCATTTGCTAGAAGCGGCATTTGAAATTATGAAGGAATACGATTATTGCGTTATTCGGGTGCCGTGTAAAGACAAGAGTTTCCATTTACTTGAGCATTTCTGTGTAATTATTTCTTATTTTGATTATTCATTTTATACATAAAAATCTGAGATGAAGATCCTTATAGAAGTTTAAATGGTGCATAGTTATTTTAGTTCGTGTAAATAATTAAACTTTATGGTTCGAAACAAATTCAAAAATAATCAGGTAATACCTATCTGTTTTATATTATACTGACAACCAAACGAAATGAACACAAAATATTTTTTTTACAGTTTGTTCCCATTAAAGAAGAAACTTCAACAGACTACGCTCTTTATGTTGCTCATCGGAGTTCTGTGCTCAGGTTTTTTTCAAAGATATTTATCATGTTTTTGAGTAGAAGTCTAATGTTCAATGAGTTTATAAAATAAAAAAGTCAAAATAGCCTGTAAATATCTCACTGCTGGGTTAAATGAACTAAATTCAATTTTATTTTGTAGCAAATTAAGGGTTCGTAGGGCAGAATTAATCGACGTACCTCAAATTGCTCAACTCTTGAGGAGTTTAGACGGAAAAGAGACATTATGGACTGTAGAAAATACTATTATTCACAAAAGTGACCTACAGTGCTTCGTGTTACTGAGTGGCGTCACACTTATCGGTGTTGGTATATTAGAGTGAGTTTGGTTCACAGCAATACATAATGCTATATATTATCAAATATATACGAAACAACATTTAAATAGATATGACAGAAATACTGATCACGGTAATTTTTTTTAGGAAACCAGAACAAATAGATTTCATTCGTATTAAATTTAACCTGGATTCGCATCGGATCCACAAATACCATACCAGTCAAGGTTTGGACTGCGGCTTAGTCACACTAAAAGCTGTTTTAGTGTATCCCGTATTCGAACCTCATTATAGGTTCTTCGCCAGAGATATGATAAGGCTTTCTGGATCGAACGCTATGATGTGGTTAACTGCATATAGAAATAAATGGGTCAGTAATTTTGTTTATTTCTCATTGTATGTTTAAATGTATTATTTTTTATAACTTTATAATTTAAGGTAACACATAAAGCGAATTCATTAGCTGCTTCTATGGTTCCTCTTATGCCGAGAAGTTCAAAAATTGTTTATATATCAACGCCAGAACTAAGACGGATCCGCAAACTTTCCAATACTGTGTAAGATTTATTAAACATTATGTTATCATTATTTGTACTTTAAAGACTTGTAAATTTTAAAAGGATAATGGTAAAATTTACTTGATCTAAACAAGTAAATCTCGCGACAGGTTTTTATATCATATTAATTGTTTCAAATGTGGAATGAAGTTATATTAGTGAGTATTTTTTAGCACATTTGTACAAAGGCTTATTATTAAAAAGGTTTTTACTTTCAATGTATTTATAATTAACAGAATGGCATTTAGTAGCTGGTTTATAAGCAAGAAGTTAACAAGTGTTCCAAAAGTCAATATTAACGCTAGAATTCTTATCGTTGGAGCTTCGAGAACTGCTATGGCATTTCTTAATACGCTGCTTTTCAGGTAGATCAAATTCTATATATTATAACCCTTCCCATATTGTTATATAGGAAAGATAGTCTAAT
Source organism: Vanessa atalanta (assembly GCF_905147765.1). Classification (NCBI taxonomy): domain Eukaryota; kingdom Metazoa; phylum Arthropoda; class Insecta; order Lepidoptera; family Nymphalidae; genus Vanessa; species Vanessa atalanta. Next base: position 4,434,199 of record NC_061884.1, read on the forward strand.
AACAACCTGTTGGATTACCAAGGTAGGGATCGTTATAATAATGTGATAAGCTTACAGGGCAAGCTCTTCTCATATTATACTTTCAAAAATACTTGATAGATATAATTTTTTTTTACTTTCACACAGTGTAACATTTTATAAGATTCTCGTTTTTCAGTGATTCGTGTTCTTATTTGTTTTTCACTAACGTGACTCTAGTATCGCCCAATGGTTTGCCATACACGAGAAAAACAAATCCACTCTCTGAAATGATGTTCCAAAAATATTACACAAATTCCGATAAATATCTTAAAAGCGTTCCATATACGTATTATGTGAATGTCATTCAAGGGACAATGGTCGAGATTGATAAGTAAGAATATTATTTGTGTTAACCAAGTTTTATAAGGTGTACGGAAGTCATCTACCTATGTAATATGCAAACCCCCTAAACCCTTGAAACAGCGTGAACTTTTCCTTAATTATTGTTTGGTTTGATCTCTCTTCAGAGAATTATTTTTGATTTTGAACCTACGCGAATGTAAACACATTCACAACATCCACATACCGCTCTCTATAAATGACAAACAGTAATCAAACAAGAAACCTCTATATACGATTTTTATATGTGATTGCAGACGTAAAAAACATATACATCTATCAAATGGTCGCAAATGTGATTATGATTTTCTATTTTTACTATTTGGAAAGCAATATCAACATCCGGATTACTTAAAGTCTATATTTAAAAGAAAAAAGGATATGAGGTAAGAGAATTTGTATAGATTTTTCTATTAGAATAAGATGAATTGAAAAAGAGAAACAGACTTATGTTATTACTATTTTTTAATTTAGGAGCGGAAAGCTACCTCAATATACTCGTCTTGATATACCACAGCCTAGATTAGAACCAGGCGTTATTAATTATACTCCGGCTAACGTTTTCATAATAAACACGATAACAGATGCCAACAAAGCACTCGACTTTGTCCGGACATTAAGTTGGCTGAATGCGGATTGTGAGTTTTTGCATGAGTTTTTATGGTTAAAATATATTTTGGCATTGAAGTGTTAATAGCAAACCTCGAATGCCTCCGGTATATATAGCGAGTTATGTAATCAATTTATAAAAAAAAAAAAACAAATTAGAAACTATGTGTATTATAAAAAAATCGATTCATATAGTTTATATAGCAACTTCATTTGCTAAAAAATAATTGCATAATAATCTAAAACCGGAATAATGATTTCTGCTTGACCCTCAAAGCTGATTTGGTAAATATATTATTTATTCGGCAAAGAATTATTAAATAATAAGTAATTAGAAAAAAAATAAATTAAAATTAATTGGAATTTCAGATAAAATACTCGTATATGGTGCTTCGAAACACGTTTACTGTTGTTTGGCAACTTTAATTGAAATGAAGATACCAACTGAAAACATAATTTTTATAGAACCTTTTCCATCTTTACATATTAGAAAAATGAGGGTGTCGTTATTTTGTAATTCTTATGTAAGTATATTTGAACTACTACAAACCTAATAAGAATCTTACGGATGATATCGAGCCATTAACGCTTGACAAATTAAATTTCAAAATATTTTGCTTTTCGAACCTAATTTAATTTCGAATTTAAAGATTAATGATAATAATTTGTCTTTATCTAATTTATCATTTACATAGTTTATATTTACTGAATGATTTTTAATCTATTTGTTTAGGTAGATAAAACCGTGTGCGAACTTCTAGATAATCTGATAATCAAAGTTTATCGTTCTTATTATTTTCACGCTTGGCATATGGATGTTGACAATCTAGTTACTCAAGTTGATTTCCTCTCGCAATTTCATCTGTTACAACTAAAATGCTCTGCCCTATTTTATTATGGAACCCGAGGTGTTAATGAGCAAGCGTTTTTTGGTATGAATTAGCATTGTATATATCTCTCATGCTTAAATTATTGATATGTGATATATATAATAGATTTTTTTTATTATTTGCTATCTAGATTTATTTGATAAACTGTCAACGCGGAGAACGCGTCGAAAAAAAAATGTGGCCAAGTCTTTGACTGCTAAATACACGCACACTGGTAAAGAAATATGAAGTTACGCGTATATCAAGCGGAGTTGTCACACACACTAAGATATTAAAGTCGGCTTGTTTCTTTTATTTCTTCTATAGGGTGACACTCTATTTAAACATATAAATAATCTCATCTTTTCTTATGTTATAATAACATCTTTAAAAATAATATGATTTTGTATATTCTAGCTATTAATAAGAGCGGTATGGCATATGATGGCGGTATTCTAATAGATCATCAGTGTAGGACAAAGGATCCCTCAATTTATGCCGCCGGACCAGCCACCAGATATTATAGAAGGTACTATGCTGAAGCAATGCGTCAAAAATATTACGATGCCTACGAAGTTGGAGCCAAGGTGACTTTTTAAATCCATTATAAAGTTTCGTAAATGTTTAATTGATTGAAAAAATAAATAACAATAAAAACTTAACTATATTAATATTATAAATGTGATAGTAACTTTGTCTATCTCTCTGTTGCTCCTTCACACGCAAACCGCTGAACCGAATTTGATGAGATTTGGTATTAAGCAAGCTTTAACTTCAAAGAAAGACATTTTTTTTTTTATTCCATACATCTGCCGAACAACCTCTATAACTTAGTCGCGAGCGACAACTAGTTTTTTATATATATAATTTTACAAATGCACAAAATGATAATGATACGATACCAAATGTTGACGCTTGATTTATACAGCTTGGCTCTCAAATAAGGGATCTGTTAGATCCACTTTTTAAAGAAACACCTATGGAGCTAGGAAAGACAGGAAAAGGTTCAATAAAATGTGTCAGTTTTGATTCGTCTTCAATAAATACGAAAGAAACTGATGATATTTCGGAATCAATTAATACTAAAACATCGTAAGTAAATTTAGTGATCTATTTTTTAGATTTATTCAAGTGTATGAATATTACTATAAGTATTTAAACCGGGATATTTACCATATTACGATACTCTGTCTCGTGAACAATACTTTTGTAGATAATGTCGAAATATCGAGCTCCACCAAATAAAAATAAAAAAACATGGTAAATATCTCGTTTCAAATACTTATAGTAATAAAAATTACCATGTTAATTTAAAATCTTATGTATGAATATTGTTTAATTTTTTGGTATTTGTTTATTTCACATCGTCATTTATAAATGAAGTTATCAATCAAGCGATTTGGAAGAATTTCAAAAAATTCCAACCTTTAAAAAGCCGCATGTTACACAATTCATGCTTCCTGGTGGTCTTCAATATTTAGAGGTGCGTTCGCCAGGGATGAAGGTTCCTCATCATTATGTACAATCCTTGCAGTATAATGTGAGTTATATTTCGTATTTTTAAGTTAATTATAAAGCACAATACGCTTTCCTGTCTCTGATCTTAAACCTTACGATGATATTTATTAGTCTAATCATCTTATTCTTTCAATGAATAGAATATGTTAGGTTAACGAAAAACAAATACACGTTTTCTAATAACGGTGTTTAATATTCTTATATATTAATATTATTTCAGGGTATTGTGATGGAAACTTTTAAAAATGGGTATTTTAAACTTCGCATGTCAAATGATCTTATTGTTGACGGAATCACATGTTTGACTCCAGAAAAAATATCGCTCGAAAATTTTAAAAATCTCTATGGTCTCTCCTCAACTGTTCTGAATAATGTTCATTTGCGATATACTGTGAGGACTTTTTCCGTAAATTATAACCTGCCGTTATTATTTTCTTAATATAAAGAAAATAAATAAATAATTATTCTAATAAAGTAAACGCCTAAAGCTCTAATTCTTGGTGGTAGGGATTTGTGACGGCCCTTCTACCATCCACTTATCTGATATTCTACCGTCACACAGCAATACTTAGTATTTTTGTATTCCGGTTTCAACGGTGAGTGAGCCACTGTATCAAGGGACATAACCTCTTAGTGCCCAGTAAGACTTTGTTGGCACTTTAGTTTATAAACGGAATGGTTAATATTTCTTACCAATGTTTATGGGCTTTGGTGACCACCAATGAATGAAAAATATAACCATAAGTTGCCTTGTTAGTTCATCAACTATGTATAAGTTTTATTTTTAATTTTCTATAACAGTAATAAACAAACCAGATAAATTCTCTTTAATTATGTAGAATAATAATAATAGATGTATTTATAGGCAAAGAAATTGGATAATTTTTACGAATTCTTCCAAGATCCTTGGGCCTGCTTTTTATACCATGACCAAGCAGACGAATTATTTGCTATGATTAAAGAAATACTTCCTAAAGTAATTGATTTTATATGAACAATTCTACTGATCGAATTTTTTGACTTCATTTAACATTCTTGTAACAACACTCAACATTCTTCTAACAGGGACAAAAACAGGGCGAAACTTTGGCAGAAACTATGAGGATTGTAGGAGATAGCTCAAGTAAACAGGTAAATAGTCATTTTATTTTGCTTCATTTATTGAAATCTGATGATTGTAGAAATATTTAATTCGTATTTTCCTGAATTGTTAGATAAATTGCGGTTTTACAATACTGTTAGTAAATAGAACGAGATCACTGAAAGCGATTTACTTGGAAGTTATTGATTTCAGACAAATTATTATTTTTACTTTCAGTCATTTAAATTCCATACTAAGATGAAGATTCGATCTAGTTTTGAAAAGTCGCCTCACGTGGAAGCTGTAACTGATTATGTATTAGAATGGTTGTCAGAAAACGACGTCCTACTGCCTATGTACCTTCAGCCGTGGCAAACGAGCCAATACAACTATGATTTGGATCACAATCCAGCTTTCAGGAACAGAAAAAATACAATTGTCAAAATGTTATCTAAGATTTTTTAATTCGCGATTTTATTCAAAGAAATATTTGTTTGTCTTTCATATTGCTATATTATTAACTAATAAAGACTTACTATCGAGTACGACTATTTAATAGTATTTATGTTTATGTTAAGCATTATCTGATCCCACAGTTTCACTGACGTTAGAATATTCTCAATAAGTTGGCTTTCTAACGCGAAGATTAGCGCGTTCAAATAAACTCGACTGGTGTTCACTGTACATACTTGTACTGGTGGTTATGCACCGCACACAAACACATTTTTAATATTATTCTACTAAAATTGGCCAATGGGAATAGCGATTCATTACAAAAACATTGAGTTTTACTTTTTTTATAAGGATATGAGTTAGATTTTAACTGAGTAATTCGTTCTGCAATAAAACCTTCAAGGGTAATATTGACAGATTTCAATTCAACATATCAGTTTGTGTCATAAAACTTTAATCATTATTATTTTTGGAAAAAAAACTTTTATATTTATTAATTTTGAATCATGGCTAATATAAAATCCAATAAGCCACTCGTTCTAAATGATCTACTTATACAGAATGTTAACACATGGGGCAATGTATACTATAACATTCCGTTAAGGCACTCAAACAATGAAACCAGAACGGGTACAAGTATAGCACATCGATACATACCAGCAATACCGCATAGCTTGGATTGCGTAAGTTTTTGTAAAATACCTTTATTAGAGAAAGGATTCGCATTCAAAATATGTTCTATAAAAATATTGCATCAGCTTTAAATATTTTTAATCAAAATAACTTTTATACATACCTATTTAAAAATATATTGCTATTTATAAAAAAAAGTAGATAATTCGTATTTTTATAGAATTATATAAGTATACATTTTATCTGCTCCATGTGGTTTATTCCGCGTTATTGCTCTGCGTCAATGGGTTATAATGTTATATATTCTCCTTTCCTAATAAACGGGCTATCTAATGCCTAAAGATTTTTTCATAAGTGAGGAATCTGAGATTAACAAAACAAACAAAAAAAGTCAGACAAAAAACCTATAACTTGATGGTATTTGTGAATTACATAGATATCAGAGTTATTATATTCATGTTTAGAAAATTGATGACCCACTGCCCGAGCGAGTGACTGGACGAGACATGGTGGTAGAAAAAGAATCATACAAAACTACTACTGGTGAATATTGTGTGAAACCTAACCCGAATAAAGCGATGGAAAGATCCGACTGCGCCATCAACTGTCGCAGAGTGATCTTCATGACCGGCGTCGAGAAAAAGGTACTCACTTGCATGTTAAATTAATAATAATTCATTTATATATAACATCATAATGCTGTTTTTAAACTTTAATGAGTTGTTATCCATTTTGGACATTACATTTAACATTTTGTGTTGTTTTTCGACTCGACTTTACTGATGGCTCTTTTTGCCTTATGTTTAGTGTGTTATAATAAAATAGTATTTATCTTTTTTTATGGAAATTTTATTTTCATAAAAAATAATTTAAGTTTATTTTTTTTATACAGACGTTTTGTGTTTTTAGTTATGATGTTTTTGTCACTTTAAGTGACACTCATCTGTATAGTTTTGTGCACTAGTCTGTATAGTGTTGTGCGTGTAATATTTATATTATAGTTAAAACTAAAAAAAATACTAGAAGTCAATCGATCCGTTTTGCATGTTTTCAGTTACAAAGTAAGAACATAGTACAGCCAATTATGATATCGGAAATGAAAGATAATTTTAGGGGAATCGTTGCACCGCCCACAGCACCTCCAGAGATCGATGTTAAGTCACCAGATCCTGAATATATTTTTGACGTAAGATCAATTATGCATTGATTACACATTACATACATTTATGTATATCATTTATAAGACATAAAATAAAAAATCCGAATACATACAAGTACTCATTTTACAAAATTAAATCTAGTGTAAATATACCGGTTCGCAAGGTTTACATGATAATTTATCGAGTATAAGCAGTGAGATATTTAGAAGTCGTACTTTTTCAGTAATCATATATATGCAATAATGATTTACATGTAACCTATAGAGGTATTCTGTGAGAATAAACTCGAAACTCACCACATAACAGGAGCGTGAAATTACAGAATGTGATATGTGACATTGACTATCATAATTATAAAAAATAGAATATGTGTACATATCAAAATGGCATGTATCACTGTCAAAATTTCACAAGTGAGATACGTTGTCTTGCAGAATCACAATGCTGTATTATAATAACGAATATTATATACAAGATGTAAATAGTTTTACCAACAAACTTAAAGAGATTGTAACGTTTTATTTTTTTTATTTTTAGGTAGTTGCATCTGGTCGAAATGAAGTTCCTGTAATATCAGATAGTGATGGTGGATTCCGCAGACTACTTGATCCTTATTTGACAAGTTACAGAGCTTGTAACAGACCTTTCACTGTGGACGAACAATACGGAATCGCTGCTAAAGATCAGATCACATTTTATTCGGAATTTAATGTACCAAAGGTATTTTGTATTGTTAAAGATACGATTCAAGTCCTATTTTATTATAGGTAACCGCCTATAAATGTTGTTTCACTAATTGGATATGGCCTCCTGTCCTTTCGAGGATGTTTTGAGTTTATTCCACCACCTTCTTATAATGCGTCTCGCATTAGTACCAGGTGGTGGAACTTGCAAGTTTCCTCAAGATGTATTCCTTTCAGGAAACCGCAGACATTGGTTAATATTAACATTCCTAATCGATGGGATCTCTTAAAATAGTATCTTACTATATTTGATGAAAGGCTATTTGTTAGAAGGCTCCATATCTGATAACTTTATGATATTCAATGTCTGGCCTGGCGCTAATGGGGTCAATGTTCTTTGAGCGAAATGTAAACCATATTTTGCCATTTGCCAAATCATTTAAAACTACTACTAAATAATATTACTAACTAAATATTACTCAAAAACGGCATATTTTATATCAAACAACCATAATCTGTTCATTGTTTCAATTATCCTAAGTAAGGGTTCATATCGACCCTTCTATCATCATGACACAGAAATATATTTTAAGTGTATTAATACATAATCCAGGCTAAAGGCTTAGTGGGATAATAATACACAAACAAGTATAATTTCGATTGTTTACTTAATTGAAGGTACGAGGTTTTGGTCCTAGACATAAGGAAATATGGATGCCGTTAACCGCTAAGGTACACAGAAATGTCTATGATAGAATTCACGTGAAGAAGGAATATAAAGAAGTGGCAGCTTGTCATAATCCTGTCAATAATATTAAAGGGTAATCGTAATTGTTCTTATTATTACGCCTTTCGCTTTTAAAAATATAGAAGGCAGGCATTAACTTGGTGGTAGTCCATTGAGCAAGTACATCTGGGTACCAACGACTCACCACAACATTTACCGCCAAGCAGCAATACTAAGTAACGTAGGGTGAGTGAGCCTGTGTAACTATGGGCACAAGGTATATAACATCTTAGTCTCGAAGGTTCCTGGTGCATTGAAGATGATGAAGGGATGGTTAATATTTCTTAGTCTATGTGCGATTGTAACCATTTATCATCAGTTAAGTTATTGGAAAGTTTGCCTAACTAAAATATATTTATTTAATTGATGACTCTTCAACAAAAGATTCTCCACACTAAATACGTATTCTTAAAATTAAACAATATAAGGGTAACAAACAACCTTCAATTATAGGAGACCACGGCATACACTGAATTTGGACAAGCTGTAAAGATGAATATCGAGGTCATTATTATTTCTAGAAAGTGTGTTATATTGTCTACAGAACCTTCGAACGTTGTTAATTTATGTTTATTTTGTTCTATTATTGCTAGATATGAAACTCCAAATTTGTCTCTTTGAAATATAGTAATAATTATTGGCATAAGATTTGCATGTTCTCATACTAATTTTGCTTTTATATTTTTCATCCTCAGAGTTTTTGTATCGGAAACGAAGAAGAAATACAAACTACCATTTGCTTCATCTTCCCTCGCTTCTTGGGGCCATGGAGAGATGTTTGACTTGGCACCTTTCCCCCCTAACCCTTATCAAACGAATATGGCTCCTTTCATGTATTGCAGTGATTACTGCCATATTGCTCAAGGCACCCCGCCTTATACGGTTATCGACCAATATAAGCACTATAGAAAACCACATAAGCCATGTGTTAAGAAATTTATGGTGTCCAGAGATTTTGTACCATAAAAGATTTATATGATCAAATTAATAAATCATTAGATAATGATTGTGTCCATTATAAATACTTTCATTAATGCAATTTATTTTCAAACCAGTCTAATATTATAACCGTGAAGTGAAGTCTGTTTGTTACCTTAACAGTGAAAACAATTCTAATGACATTTAATGGTAGAAATAAATCCCCTCCACGTCAAATTATTTATTATCGTCTATTAATATGAGTACGCTTACACTATGTTTTAACGTGCGTCGGAAGACTAACATGACAAAAAAATACGAATTATATTGTATTTGTTAAGTTTTTTGTATATAAAAAAAGTTGATGGCGCGCTTTCGTGAGTGAGTAAATCTAAAGGGATAAATTTCATTAGACAAGAAAAGCATCAATAAAAAAAATAATTGTACAGAGTCGTGAGTTTTATATATAAATATGAAAGGGTTGTAATAATTGTAATAAAAACGACTTGTGGCTGCGGCTGTTTATTTAGAAAAAAAATCAATCAATGGCAAGAAAATTTGTTTGCAGCTTAAGTTACCTGTAATTAAAACGAACTTTGAAAAAAAGCAGCTTTGGTGCAAATTTGCATTCCATAAATTAACTACTCTTTTGTGATGACCTAGATTCACTAGATTTAAGTAAATGGATATCATTGGAAATTGCTATATTTTGGACGCCGAAATACCTTTACCAATACACTAAGGTCACTAAAGCAGTAAGACGCTAGTAAAGAAGTATGACTTTTGGCGATTCTCAAGCGTAATCGTAATTGTCACGCACACAAAGATAATAAAGTTGGCTTTTGTGTTTCAGTTCTTTTTATTTTAGAGCCGAGATGGCCCAGGGGTTAGAACGCGTGCATCTCAACCGATGATTTCGGGTTCAAACCCAGGCAGCACCACTAAATTTTCATGTGCTTAATTTGTGTTTATAATTCATCTCGAGCTCGGCGGTGACGTAAATATCGAAATTCTGCCACACGTGTATTGCACCAACCCGCATTGGAGCAGCGTGGTGGAATATGCTTCAAACCTTCTCCTCAAAGGGAGAGGAGGCAGGAGGAAATTTACAGGCTGCTAATGTATGTAATGTAATATTTACCTTACGCATCTCTTGATACAAGTTATCTCAATGTCTGCCGTTAAAAATTTAACACACATCGTGCACGTCTTTAGTTTAAGTGTAAAGTTTGACTCGATTTAGAAGTTTTGATCTGAAATTGTTTTATTTGATCTTCTTATTATGAAATGAGCGTTGTTTGTTCAAAGTATTCAATGTTATACCTTAGGCTTTCTTACGAAACAGTTGGAACAAGTAGGTGAGTCACATTCGCATTGTGAAATTTTATTCTTTTTCTGTGGAGAATAAGTTTTGTAGTTATTAGTACAACTGGAATAATTTTCATTTTATTATGAGGTAGTTGGTAACAAAACCACGTGCCCGAATATATTTATTTTAATTATTTTAATAATTGAAAACTGTTTGATTGTTAAATTAATAATATTAAGTGAATTTTAAGGTGTTAAATTAGTCTAAAATATTTTACCGTCCATAAACAGTTGTTATATTGAGTGAATAAGGTCCCATTTTTGTTATAAAAGGCCGAACGCTCGCCGGTATCAAGAGGCTTGTTCGAGCCGTCGGAGCGATCGGACCTTCTCAGTTTGGAATAAATCAGAGAAGAATATTTTCTGAGTTTAATTTCACACCTTCGAGGATGGATAGAAATCCAAACCCTGACATTCGTGACGTCAGCAATGCTGACGTCATATTTTAAAAAAAAAGCCGGGACATGCTTCTTCGTCATATAAAATGAAACGTGGATCATAAACGAAAGTAAACGGAACATATACTTAATTTATATCTATCTCTTTCAAGGGTGCGAACTGATGATACATTAACAGAAAACACATTTGCTTCCACAATTGAAAAAGCTTAGTAATCAGAAAAAACCTTTCCCTAGCTTTGGAATATCTGTTTTTATTAATATGGATATACTAGCTACTCGCCCCAGCTTAGCACGACTATTCTACACATTTTTATAGCCCGTGTAAACTGCTAATACGGTTTAAACGTTCTTAAGTTATACTATATACAAAGTTATAGAAAAACTTCAAAAGAAGATGAATTAAATTGGAACAGTCGTTTTAAACTTATGGCGTGACCAAGAGAAATAAATATTAATTTTAATATTTATAAATATATATAAGAATATAATATATAAATATAAGAAAGATGAATTTAAGAATTGTAAAATGAATAAACCTTGGGTAACTGTTTGTTTGTCTTCGTATTACCATAAATAGTTTTCAAGGAAACTATTTCAACTGTCTGTAACAAATATATATCAGTATAATGTAGAACAATATATAGTATATTATAATAACGGACGAAAGTATGTATATTGTAAACAACCTGGATACGTACCCCCAAACATGAACAAGAGTGCTGGTCTTTTGGCGTTTTATCCATTATATTTTCACTTTTTCCCCCCAAATCTACTCTCAATTGCCGTTTTCATGGATGGATTATTCTGGAAACATAAAGTTATTATAATAATTGTCAAAATCATAACATTCTATAATTAAAAATACAAAAAATGGCTTATTTTAAGTGTAGAATATTTAACATTTTTTTTATTTCTAAGGAACGGATAAACGATATTAAAATTGATTAATTGTTTAAACTCACCCCAGGACAAAATTGGTTCTCACATTTAGTGTTCTTCGATTCATCGTTGCATTTACCAGTCTACGAGCATATCATAAACATAATAAATTATGAAAAAGAAAATTAATGAACAGGTTCAATACAGTTTTATTGATATTGATACAATTGTTCACAATTATTTCTTATTAAGCAAGATACTTACAGAAGGACATCGTTCTTCGGGCGGAATTGGATACTTTCTCTTCCTTGGCGCTCTACATGGTGGGTTATGGAAACATCGCGATGGGTGGTTACAAGGGGCTCCAGCTCGTGCTGGCCAGTAGCACGGCATCAGGTAAGGAAAGCAGGAAGAGGGAGGAAGACATTGGGGGAAATGGTGACAAGACCTAGCGGCCATTGGCTGAAAATTTAACAAAATAGTTTTTGTGATGTAAGTATGTGGTTTACTTAACAATTCATATAACACAAATATTTACAATATGTTTAAAGAAATTACCTTTTGCAAAATGCAACTAGATCGAGGCGTTAGCTCCAGCTAAAATAATAAAAAAGTAAAGATATATTAATAGTTAGAACTATTTATTAATATATGTTCAAAGTAACAAAAATAACTTACAGGGGATGGCTCGAACTTAGGTTTCCTTTTAAATGATACCTGAAATTCAGAATAAAATGAATAAAAATAGGAGAAACAAATAAACGAAGATATTGCTATTCATAAGGTAACTGCCTCGTTCGTCTAGTGGTAACTGCACGCGCTGAAGGCGTGATTAAGTGGAAGGCTGATCCGCTAGGTGACACGAGATCTTCCTGCAAGCAATCTTGTCGCCAATGCTCCACTTAGAGTAAGCTTCCAGCGTGTGAATTTACCACTATACCAACAAGGCGCTAGCCTCCCGTGAGACCATTGTGTGTAAGAAGGACATGTCAAAGCGGAATGGAAAGATGGAATCCAAGCGCAGCAATTACAAAATTATACCACCGAAATCTGTTCCATAATTTATTATTTAATTGAACAATTAGTCTCGCTGACACGACATGCGACGACGATAGTGTATGTTTGATACTCATGAATGAGGTTTTAGTAGGATAAAAAAAGAGTAATATAATGAATTCATAATTATATATGTAAATATAAATGTATGTTATAATTATCTGCTTAAAATTAATAGACGTCGACCGCCTTAAACAGATTACAGTGGAAGTTTGCACATGTTTGTTGTTTTATATTATTTAGTCGCTAGATGGCGCTGCATCATTTCAATAGGTCGATATGTCATTTGGTATATAAACAGGCACAGCAAAGTCTGCAAGGATATAGTGGTGTATTATAAATATGGATATTTTACCTTCAAGCCATAACAGTTGTTGCAATCGAGCCTACACTTGGAAGTGTGACATAGTGACTGAAAAGTAAGAAAGTAGGTATGAAAGTGCTTTTAATTTTTTATGCATACTACTCACGATTAGAATATAATTTTGATTAGTTATTAATTATTATTATAGGATAACAGATTCGCAATAGGTCTCCTGATAATAAGTGCACACTTTTGGACATAGAGACTTTATTTGTCTAAACGCTGCAAATGTTATGGTCCTCATGCCTGTAATGCAACTGGCACACGAACTGGAACAGCACAACAAGACATCATATTTCCCAAGGTTAGTGGCGCATTGGCGATGTAAAAAATGGTCAATATTAACCATTCCTAACCAGAAATATATAGTGTGTTGCTCTTAGACGGCAAAATTACTGAACCGAATTTGTTGAAATATGGCTTGTAGTAAACTTGAAACGATTAGAATATAATTTTGATTAGTTATTAATTATTATTATATGATAACAGATTCGCAATAGGTCTCCTGATAATAAGTGCACACTTTTGGACATAAGACTTTATTTGTCTAAACGCTGCAAATGTTATGGTCCTCATGCCTGTAATGCAACTGGCACACGAACTGGAACAGCACAACAAGACATCATATTTCCCAAGGTTAGTGGCGCATTGGCGATGTAAAAAATGGTCAATATTAACCATTCCTAACCAGAAATATATAGTGTGTTGCTCTAAGACGGCAAAATTACTGAACCGAATTTGTTGAAATATGGCTTGTAGTAAACTTGAAACAAGTACAGTTACCTTACAACTGCATTTTCCTCTTGGACATTGACTACACTGAAAAGTATTTTTTTTTTTATTACAAAATTTACATAGAGATATTTACTTTCAAGCATTTAATTTTAATATCATAAGATTATCTTACAAGTGACGGGCAGGGGGGATCAACCTGCAAATGAAAACAACTGTTATTTCCTCATATTAATGGAATATCTTATTCCCAAATTTATCTTATTCCCAAATTAATTTTATTATTATTAATTAGGTCAGTTAGATAATTCTCAGAAATCACGTCGGTATATGATAAAGGGCAATCTTTGCGATACATTACGAAGTACTCCTCGATAAATTTCCAAAGTGAAACTGAATCATCAGTAGGAACTATTCTGTAAGAGTTCACTTCGTATCTCATTCATGAAATGTCAAAAATCAACTTATGGTGATACTTTTAAACTTTATAATTAATGAACTCGATGTCGCATTAGTATTTCATTACCGTTTTGAGACTTCATGATCGTGTTCTGCAATAAGTTTCGAGTTTGTTCTTACAAAATAGCTCTTCAGTTAATGAAATAGCATATATTTGAATGCATTATTTTTATTATCACTAATTTGATGGAATGGATTGTTGATTAATGATTTTTAACTTATTATATCGATACATACACAAGGCGGGTCGCAAGGTCCCACACAAACTGGGCAATATGGGTCGAAACAGCAACTGCGACATCCGCCACACTGGAATATGCCTTTGTCTTAAAATTATATCATACTAGTGTTCGGAATTAATTATGCTACCCAAATTATCAACCAGGAATAATTTCAGGGACGTAATTTCGGGGAAACACACGTAAGAGGACAAGTTTTGTGACATGTTTGTAGGCTATTATTATTGAATATAGCTTACCTTTAAAGAAGCGGGTAGATCAGTGTTACTCTGTAAACAAATATTTTCAAAGTAATTATATATAGTACTCGTTTAAAAATCGGTCAATGTCTGACACGTTGCTTCTTTTATATTTTTTTAATGTCTCATCTGAATCAGTATCATTACTTATTACTTAATCTTTAATGTTTTGTGTATTGGTAATTCAATAATAATAAACATTACTTGATGCAGGCTTTGTGCAAGCTTGTATTTGTAGGTTCTTACAGTGCTAATGTCAATGGGCGGTGGTGACCACTAACCATCACGTGGTCCATTTGCCCGTCTACCTACCAATTAAGAGCTACTGTTCTAATTGTAATAGTAAGCTTGTGCGATTACTGACATAAGAGACTAACATAGATCTCATGGTCATTGACCTCATGATCTCATGACCATGACCTGCGACGGAGTAAGTAAAAGTTAATATCTGGAATATTAACTAGCAGCTTGGCGACGTGCCACGTTAAACTTTACTGTTACGCCTCTCTTAAAATAATAAATAAGCCTGATATATTAGTAAAGTTCAATTACGAGCCTTGTTCCTACAGCAGCCCTTTGCGCAGCATATCTGTATTATAGCTGTCTGAGGAAACGCCGGCTTAACGTCTTCCTTGCGTATTTTTTTAGATGTCTTCTTTCCAACTATCGTTATATTCGATAGTCCGAACATATTGTGTTCTCGGTCTAATTTGAGAATTGTTGATAAACACTTTTCTCCGAAACTGTGACGATGATTTATTCCGTCATCCGACTCTCGGCTACAAGTTGAGTTAGCTGAACTACTTGTTGTCAAAGATTGTGAACTGAAACAATATTACAATCTTGATAAATTTTTCAATCCATGTACTTGTGTTTATATTATGTATAAAGTTAAATACCGGAGTAGGGCCTTTAATAGT
Source organism: Vanessa atalanta (assembly GCF_905147765.1). Classification (NCBI taxonomy): domain Eukaryota; kingdom Metazoa; phylum Arthropoda; class Insecta; order Lepidoptera; family Nymphalidae; genus Vanessa; species Vanessa atalanta. Next base: position 4,449,927 of record NC_061884.1, read on the forward strand.
CAATTAAAATTATATACAAATATAAGTTTTCTGCATGTTTCTCACAATTTTCATGGAGTATTAATTTCGTAAAAACAATAATTGAACATTCAAAGGAAGTAATAATAAATGTTTAAATTAAGATTACTTTTTATATATTTAATTTTAAAATAATATATTTTTTAACTACATTAAGAAATCAAATAAAACACTGGGCAACAATAGTATCTTGAATCCTTTTTCAAATATTTCTTACCTATTTTAGTTTCAACGATGTTGAAATCCTCTTCGTTTACGTCTTATGATAGCGCCTGTTAAGGCATTCAATTTTCTGGAAGGACAGCGAATCTGAACACCGAAAAATAAATAACAAGTATCTACTAGTTATATTATATTTTACCTGGAATCTATAGAACCTTCTCTTCCTTCAGACAACCATTTCATTTTTGTCAATTTTAGTTTTTTTGGGTTTACGTATTGATTATATTCTTCACTATCAGAAAGATCACTGTCGTCCTCACAATAACTCGCCTAAAATATTTATTAAAAATTCCATATTTCTAATACAAATTGATTTTGTTAACATATTTTAAATAGATTAATCATCTTACTCACGTCAATTTTTCTCTCTATTTCGAGTTCAGAGATAGTTTTGTGTGGATTTGTTTCAACAAGTTCATAGAGGGCTTTTGTTCTCTCTACTTTTATTGAATGATCTTGAACAATCTGGGAAGATTAGAGAAGAGAAGAAGAAACAACAACAATAAGTTGAAATCTTAGTTCCCTTGCTAATGTATCATAAATTCCCAACACTAACTGTCCCTTTAGAATGTTCTTCAACTAGAGAAGAACAGAGCCATCCTATTGCAACTCACATGCACTGGTGAAAAAATTGTAAAAACATTTCCAAGGTACTTGGCTGTAAAAGTTTGCCAAAATCTATTAATGTGCCGACCATCTAAGTAGAACAAAGCCAAGCCAATTATTATATGAAACAACCGTGGTGATGATGTAAAATAAACTGCACTGTAGTTGATTTCAATGGCAGGAGGAGCAAAAAGAAATAAGCAACTTTGACCTTGACTTTAACTAACATCATTGGCCGAGATCTAAACTAATGTATGTTATTAATTATGGATTCATAAAAAATTGCGTTTTGTGTGACGACGAAGTTGTTATCAGAACTTTGGAAGTAAATTTAAACTAAATAGTATTAAGTCTATTTATTAATCAAGAACTGTTTGTAGCTTATGCGCTATTACGTTATAGCAGAGCAAATGGTATGTGGCAGGGAATATGTAAACGTAATCCTCCTGCCATTGGAATATAATATACTAACTTCGTCAGAGTTCATAACATGTAACGATCTCCCTTGTCCTCGGTCCATTGAATTCTTATCATTATTATTTCCACTTAATGATGGTTTTACTTCATTAATCAGGCATACATAAGTGAAGAATACATTCTGGTCTGATGCACTCCTTGCCAGTTTCATTGGGGATATATGGTTTATGTTGTCGTATTGTTGTATATTATACTCGTTCAAGAGAAGCATCGTGTATGATTATTATTAGTACAACTGGTTAAATTTTTAGTTCGGCATGTTATTAGCAATTGATCGAAGATTTTGATTGATTTTGATTTTCTACGCCATAGCTCTTGAAATTTTTAATATGAATTTGAATTTATCACCAATCAGTCATTGTTTTGTTTTCGTAGACAACGCCTGCCAAAAACAGTTTTAAATTTATTTATTTTTTCATAATTATAGTCATACGATCTTCTTTATCAGTCAGAATTCAGATTGAATACAAAATAATGATAGAATTAAGCCATAGAAAAAAAATTCATGTGATATTTTGTGATTTGAATGATTTGGGTATTTTTATCGGATTAGGAAGTAATTTGTGTCAAGCGCGTTAATTATGTTTGCTCTTTGAATAGAAAATTGAGGCTTATGAACTTAAATATTTAAGGATGCGTGAAAATTGAAAAAGTGACCCCATTGTAAACAATTTCGATTTATAGTTGTAGTAATAGTTCAAATGTAATATATTTTATAATAACATAAAATCTTCTTGAATTAAACAAGTTGTTTGTACAATTAATTGAGCGTGTTAAAATATATTTTTTGATGCTTTCGTTCTTATGATATATTTTAATTTAAAATGAACAGTAGAAGTACACCTGGTTCAGTGTCCAGTGACCCAGTGTGAATGACATCGGGTCGTGCAAAAACCGACTTTAACAATGGAGTAACAAAAAAAAAACTGATTTTCACTCAAGATTAGCGGCTACGCTCCGATCGTCGTGTTGAATTCCGTGTCTTTTTTATGAAACTACAATTTCGGTGTGAATTAAAATACATTATCAAATTAATAGGCGTTATGAAGTGCAAATTACAGTAACAAAATTGTATATATATTATAAAGATGAATTACTGATTATATTTTTATTTTAAATTAAAGAATATAATTCTTTACAATTCTGTGAATTTACGTTACAATTAATATTTTGATAGTATTCCTTCTTGAAATACAAAGTTATGGACAACGAAATATTATTATGTAAGTTAATGAATATGGCATTGCCGTCAGTCGTTTTACAGAAAAACATTTATTGAAAACTATTTATTAAAGTTTAAACATTTTGTAATATTTCAAACTGTATTCTTGGATAAAAAAAAAAATACTGGACAGTCAACACAAAAAGACCAATAATTGTTTTTGTTTTATGTTTTACATTTTTACTTAAATAATGAAATATCTGTCGGTCAAACCGAATTAAGTTATTATGTGTAAATCATAGGCCGTATTGTTTCATTGGTAGGCAATAGTTCTATCTTTTTAAGGTTAACTATTCGAATGACAGTCTGAAAATAGAAAGTCCTTAATTGAAATTTACTTATGTATATTGATTTTTACTATACAGCTGGATAGTTTTAATGAAATACGGTAATCTTGGTAATTTAGTGTTAAATAATGAGTAGTCCTTTTTGCATTCTAAGTTATTCCGTTTATTAAAGTTGTCAGTTATAATTATAACTTCATGATGCCCTAAGAAGCGGAGAAGTAGTACGTACGTCAAAAAATAATTCAGAAATAAGGAAAAAGGCACGTATAGTGTAAAAAAAGCGGATAAAACCGCATGTTACAACTCGTTTTAAATACGATAAAATCATGAATGGCGGTCAATATTTTACACGAAATAAAAACTTTTTCGAATTATATTATGTTTATTAGATTCGATTTAAAAAAGCGATATAAATTGTTGTACACGATGATACTAAATGATGGTTAATATTCGCTTAATAAATCTAAAGCAGTGTATAGCGGTGATTCACAGTTCAGAGATCGCAAACGATTTGTAACGATTGTATTAGTTTATGTTTACAAGATTTTAATGTATATATTTACAGTAACAAAATTTAGATACAGCCTTTTAATATAACATACAAAGCAATAAGAGAATAAATATTATTAATAAAAAATAGTATAGTATAGTAGTGTCGTTTGTTTAAGAGTATTATAAATTTATAAAGAATAAATGTGTATGTATATCTATTTGATATTTTTTTTTGTAAAGGTTATCTAATTAAAATGATGTATTTATTATGTATTATATTTCATTCAATGATATCCAAAATATTAGTAAGTTTGATATAATGTTTAATTTTTAACGTCTCAAATTGTTTACCAAACCTGCATCACGTAGGTCGAAACGGAGGCTTTGTACCGTGTCATTTCTGTTGTGATCATGCTATCGGTCTACAATGACAAACATATTATTAATTGCCTCTTAAAATTATATATTTTGTAACAAAAATTCCAAAAATTTAAAAACTGTGATTAATATTTAAACTATGAACTTATGAACTGTGATTAAATTAGTGAAAATGACTGTGCATCCTGTATTATTTTTTGTGTTTATTTTTAAGTTAACAGTTAACGCGCAATTTGGAAGTAAGTTAAAAATGACAATTATTTAAGTTAATATACTATTTATTTTTATATACGTACGTAATATGTATTGTAGTATTATTTGAATTGGTATTATTGTATTTGTTAAAATCGTAGTAACCATAAATTGAAGTTGAAATATTTAATTTTAGTTTTACAATAATAATTAACTCTACCTGGTTTTGATAAACCGGTAAATATTCACTTTGAAGATTCTCAAATACCTCACACAATAGTATTTTAATCGTGTTTATTAATATTTTAATGTAAAGCTTTTCGACGAAGATAACTTTTGTTTACAATTAAAATAATAATAATATGTATTGCATACGCATATATAATTAAAATTTTAAGATCTTAATCTCTTTGAATGTAAGCAAATCTGTCTAGTGACTCTACTAATAATTTCCAAGAGTTTAATATATAACAGCTCTTTGCATCGTTATATCAATAATAATGTGCATCAACCACACATAATCGTTATGGCAACCTCGATTTTATAATTTCTATTGTGTTCGATTTCAGGGTTATATGAAATTACAACCATAATCACACATGCAATATTGATGGGCGATCTTATTTTGACATTAAGTTCATTATTATAAATCAATTCTTTATATAGTTAAATGTTTATAAAGTTAGGATGTTCTATGAGCGCTCAATTATTCTAAATAGGCACTATAAAATGTTTTTTTTTATTCTTCTTTCAATTCACAAATCTTGGTAGGGGCATGTTATGCGGATGAAGGAGGACCATGTTGTGAGAAAGGGTTTGAGAATGGATGTGGATGGATATAGAGGTAGGGGACGACCCAAGAAACGATGAATGGATTGTGTGAAAGACGATATGATTAGAAAGAATGTTTGATGATGACGTCCGACAGAGAAGTATGGAAGAAGAAGACATGCTACGCCGACCCCAAATGATTTTCAATTCACAAATCTAAAAAAAATGTTGCGCCTAGGATATATCTTTACGCCAGGTGCTGATAGATCTCATAAAGATTTCATTTCGCCATTTCTGTTGTTCGTCTACAGGTGACATTTTATATTTAAAAATAATTTGGTGTACCTGTTGCTTTATTCGCCTTTCAAATTTAGAAAATTCTTTTGGGTTATATAATTATTTTGGTTTAAAGTGTAAACGATGAGGATTTGATACTCTTACTATTCAACACTTTTAAGTATTTTTCACATATATAGAAATTTTGTATAACTACCTACAACTTATTTTAATTTTGCAGCTGTATCTCTGAGCATTGACATGAACCCACGCGCCGAAAATACTTTGTCACACGTAAGTTGATTTTTTTTTTAATATTTACAACTTACAAGTAAATATATGAAGCATAAGTATAATATATAGTTTGTCGCTTTTATTTTAGTTTTAATAGAGTAAAATGAAATCAAAGTAATTGTTTAAGTTTAGGAATAATTCACTAATATTTTCATTTTATTGTCATTACAGAGTCGATGTCCGGTCAATATGTCCTGTGTACCAATTAGCGCATGTCCGTTATTAGAAGACCTCTTGGACTTTTCATGTTTTTCTTCGGACAGGTAAATTAGTTATAGATTGGATTCGTCACAAAAAATTAAATTATTAGTAGTATAATATATCGAGCATCCTACAATAATATTTTATATTTCATAAGATACTTTCACCGGCTCAATTCCTTGACCTGCGGTAATATGAATAACGAAGACTACGTGTGTTGCCCGTCCTGTGATTGCGCGCATGTTTACGCGCCGGGCACGCGCGAATGCGGCAAGAGTATGGTCAATGGCGTAGAGAGTGGAATCGGTGCTCATCCTTGGGTTGCTAGAATTGGATTTACAAGTAAGTAGTTGCTGCAAAGATCGGTCCTGGCTTCAAACCTCCGATTTTTGCCGATCAAAAGTGATTGGGCTTTCTGACAAGAAAAAAAAAGGAGCCAGAAATTGTTGGTCTGAAATGTCTTTGGTTGTAACTGATTTCCGTGGATATAGTGCACTCGTGCGCTATACTATATCGGTTTGTCTCCGTTAAGATTGGCCACCGTTTATGAAATCGATCCAGTATCAATATCTAACATTGAAATATTGTAGTAACATTAACTAATTTCCTCTTAAAATCTACATATTGTGGAACTTTTTTGTAATGTATTTTATTGTTGTATAAAAGTTGTAAGTAACAATTTGTTATAAATTATTATTTACATAGCACGGGGAGATCATTTTATCATGTACCTAATCGTTATTTAATTTTCAGATAAAGACACTGGCAATGTACGATTCGCTTGCAGCGGCTCTATTATAGCTAAACGCGTTGTTCTAACTGCTGCACATTGCGCTTTAGCCAAGCCTGAAGGATATAAGCTGTAAGAATATTCTACTTCGAACATAATCAACAATTAGAGTATTCAACTGTTTCCTTAATTCATTATTTTAATTTTCAAAAAGGTCAACCGTTGTCATTGGCGAATGGGATATAAGCAAAAGTCCTGATTGTAACGAATACTTCTGCGCTCCAGCAACTCAGGCGATTAAGGTAGAGAGTGTCTCTGTTCATCCCGGATACGAGCAAAAGATATTCAGACATGATATTGCCATGATAATACTGAAAGACGAGATCAAATACTCTGGTAAGTTAATAATTATTTAATTCCGTATAATTTTAAAGACCTCTGAAAAAACATGAATAAAATCGGACTTGAATTGAATTTCTTCTATGTCAATACAGAAAAATTCGTTTCCCCACTGCTAAGTGGGAGGGTGAGAATATAGGACTCCTGGATGAGTATCAAACTAACAACTAAAAAATTGCGAAACTCCATCTTTCATTGTAGGACAGGGGATCGCTTGCGCATACTACCGTGCTTATATAAAATATAATATCATATAAATATTACACACAATTAAAAGTATAAAAAATTAAATTCTCCCAAAAAACTCATTCGCACTTTACAATTTTGTCCATCTGTCCTAGAAATTTTAAAGTACATGTCTACATAATATGTTTGAAAGAACGCATAAATGAACAAAATCTTAGAATCTACGATTAGGACTGAGTGTACATATGAAGATCGTTTTCAATTCGCATCATGTGACACTTATTAAATTTATAATGTTAAAAATATATATAAATACATAAACATAAGCAGCCCGTAAATGTCCCACTGCTGGGATAAAGGCCTCCTCTCCCTTTGAGGAGAAGGTTTGGAGCATTTTCCACCACGCTGCTCCAATGCGGGTTGGCGGAATACACATGTGACTGAATTTCGTTGAAATTAGACACATGCAGGTTTCCTCACGATGTTTTCCTTCACCGCCGAGCACGAGATGAATTATAAACACAAATTAAGCACATGAAATTTCAGTGGTGCCTGCCTGGGTTTGAACCCGAAATCATCGGTTAAGATGCACGCGTTCTAACCACTGGGTCATCTCGGCTCAAAATATATATAAATAAATAAATAATAAATGTTATAAATATTGGACAACATCACATACATTACTCTCTCATCCCAATGTAAGTAGCTAAAGCACTTGTGTTATGGAAAATCAGAAGTAAGGACGGTACCACAAACACCCAGACCCAAGACAATATAGAAAATTAATTAACTTTTTCTACATCGACTCAGTCGGGAATCGAACATGAAAACCGATGTACACACTAAAATAAAAAAATAATTGAAAATTACATTGTATAGTATATGTAAGTATAGCGGTGCATGATTTCAGGTTTGTCCTTGTACAAGGTTAACTTATTATGTCAGCTGATAACAAATCTTGACACTAATTTGTTGTGCTTTTATTTCAGTGACAGCCGCACCGATCTGTTTGAATGATAAGCCGGAAATAGTGATCAACGAACGCGCTTCGCTGGTCGGCTGGGGAAAACTGTCAGGACAAAACAATTTGGTACGATTTGTCTAATTTAGTGGTTTTATAGCTTTGAATTCGATTTTTGCTATATAGTATATATATACATATACTATAACAGTTAATTATGTATTATTTACTTTTTAATATTACGGTTCGGCGTTACTTTTCTACGATAACATAACATTAATTCATACGGAAATTTAAATAAAGTTATATAACAAAATATTAAGTTTCAGTTTTTCTCGATGGTTCAATAATATCTAAAATTATTTTTTATTTATATTAATTATTTTTTATTGTATTTTTATTTTTTGTTTATATAAAAGATCAAACAGTTTAATTTCTACCTATTCTGCCTCTTTATCTAAAAATTATTAGTTAATGTTTTTTATATAATGTATGTATGGTGACAATTTTATAATAGATATGTAAAGAGTAATCAATTTAGTACAAAGAAAAGTTAATCTTTGAATAAATACAATTTGTTAATATTTATTAACCCTATTTTTGTGTCTGTTTTAGATTGGACGCCAACAACAGTTGGATGTACCTCTCGTATCTTTAGAGACATGTGAGCGTATTTTTGGTGAATCGGTCCCCATTCACGAAGGCCAGCTATGTGCAGGAGGAGAAGAAGGGAAAGACGCTTGTTCAGGGTTTGGTGGAGCGCCTCTGTTACTAAAAAGAGATGGTCAAAATTTTCAAGTATGTAAAAAATATTCATATATAATACAAATCTTACATCCAGCTGTAATTGTATTTATATGTATTTTTGTTAACTTTTAATTAATTATTTATATAGTTTGAGCCTAATATAATAAAATATTAGGCTCAAACTATGATAAATATTTTTTATAAAGTAAATTATCCGCCTATTTATGCCCCGCTACTGGGCTAAGGACTATTCTCCCTTTAGAGGAAACGGTTTGTAGTTTATTCCACCACGCTTCTCTAATGCGGGTTGGTGGATACGCGTGTGGCAGATTTCATTGAAATTAGACACATGTACGTTTCCTCACGATATCAACTATTAATGATAATAAATACAACATTATTGCACTGCTAGAGGCATGTTTTTCCAAATGTAATTTCATTTTCATTAAATAAATAAAATAAATAAAAAAGGCTTACTGAAAATAATAAGGTCCTTAAAACCGACTACCGATTTTTTTTTACGACAACGGATTAAATTTTAACTGCACAATATGATCATCATACAAAGCTATGATTATATGGGACAACAATTCAAAATTATGGAAAGATAGATAAGCATTGTTTATATAATTCATTTTCAATTTTCACCATTTATGCTTGGTGGTACACCTTTGAGCAAGCAGAACTGCGAGTAGGTACCAATATTCTACCACCAAACACTTAGTATTGCTGTTTTCCGGGCCTAGTGCCTCTGCCAGTTTGCCCGTCGGCCTACCTTTATCATAAACTAAAAAAAAAAGAAAAATAAGTGATGTCTTTCTGATTTCAGGTCGGCATAGTGTCATTTGGTTCAGAAAACTGCGGGAGCGAGGGAGTACCCAGCGTGTACACTAACATAGCTCATTATTACAACTGGATAGTGGATAATCTGCCATCTTGAGTCTATACCTACATATTTTAAAAATATATTGCCAGTGTAATTAAATCAAATAAATAAAAAGGAACGAATGAGCATTTTTATTTAATTTCCTCAATTAAGATATTCAAATTTCATCTAATATTTACTTGATAAATAATATCAACAGTTTTTCATAAATAGTCTATTACTATATTTCATAAAATTGAACTATATATAATATAGAAGTCAGTCAGTATAATGCATTTTTTTAATATTTACAAACTAGCGACTCACCTGGTTTCGCGCGATTGCAGTTTATTAATAAAGATAATGATATCATATAAATTTAAATTACACCCATTAGGACTCAGAAACAATTTAGCTACTTATCTACTAGTTAATTTTTTTTTTTAATTGGGTCATTATTTACGGAGATTCTTCATACAAACAAACAAATTTTACCTCTTTATAATATTAGCAAAAATAAAAATGTTTAATAAATTAAAGAACTTATATTATTATCATCTGAGATTTATATCAATGTGTATTTCTAGGACTTGTATTCATAAGGTTATTCAAAGCGATATAGTTGTAATATCGCCCGCATGGTTGAGAATCAATGAGTAGGGAGCAGAGAGTGCCGATAAGGTCTACTTGTGCGTAGTCCTGAATCTCTTGGTTGAATTCCTGGAAAAGACACAAATTTATTAATTTAAAAGAGGTTTTAGTCGACCATCCATTTCTAGCTAGTCTATTTATTATCGCTAACAATGTATTAATCAATACTATAACATAAATATGAACAGTTTATTGGATTGTTTGAATGTCTCAGTTTGAGTCTCAGTTGCTGCCGGTCCGATTTGAAATAATCTTATTGTTTTAGGTAGGTAACCCATTTATTAAAATATATATATATATATCCCGCTGAGTTTCTTCCGCCGGTTCTTCTCAGGTCGAGGTGCTAAATTCCGAACCGGTGGTAGATTTTTGACTATCAATAAGCAAGTGTAAGCACTTCTATATTGAATAGAGATTTTTAACTTTGACTTTGATTGTAAGTTTATTGACTCGTATCACGCTAAGAATCAAGGGATCGAAGCAGTAAGTAGAAAATTATCGCGCGAAGTTGAATAGTGACACGTCTTATATTGTTCTGATCCGGTTTTGAAAGACGAGTGAGCCAATGTAACTACAGGGACAAGGGACGTAAAATCTTAGGTCCCAAGATTGGTGGCGCAGTATGAACTAAAGCGCATAAAAGTGAGTAAATATTATAAATATGAAAAAATACATATTTTTTTCTAATATCGGTTACTGAGACTGCTTGTATTGGGTACTAATTGGGTACAAAATATTAAAATATTTCCCCAGGACTTCGTGCATTGCTTAACAATGTCATACAGATTATTCTATCCAGTCAATATAAACAAATTAAAAAATCTTATAACGGGTAATGTAGGTACATTTGTTACTGTTGTGTATTACTATTTGATATTAGGACTTGTAGTACATAATTTTTACTTACTCCATTAATTGTCACGGTCGGAACAAACTTGGGATTTACTAAACCAGTGTGGTATTCAGATTCGAGCTGCAATATTGTTCCTTCACCTGACGTCACACACTTCTCGACATGTTCAGTCGAAAGATTTGATCTTTCTACGCACTGAAAGAACAATAAAGAACTTATTAATAAGTAAAATTAATTAAAACATAATATATAAGTTATGTCACGCATAAATAAAACCGTGTCGATTTAGAATCTATCGAAAACGAATAATATTTATTTTTTATTAAAAAGTTATATGTTACATTTTTTTAACAATTTTTTATTTGAATCCGAAGCGTAACTAAAATATTATAAAATATGTATCAGTTAATTAATGTTTGATATATATTGATATGATAACTTTTAATACCCTAAGAATACTCTAGCATTTGCTTCCTTAATTGTGGATTTAAGCTTGCTTGAAAATCTCAAGTAATATATATATATATATATATATATATATATATATATATATATATATATATATATATATATACATATATATTTCTTTTAATTGAAATTGCAATTAATACACGTTACGTACAAACATCAAGCTAAGATTCACATAATTTATTTTACACACAATCATATCTTTTCAAATACAATTGTAGAGTTTCTATAAATTATAAAAAAAAAATATGAAGGCAAGCGTCCAAAATCTCACGTCAATCTATTTTCTATGACTGTCAAGAAATAATTACTCACACTATTACATAACGTACAGTTACCAGCTCGTTTCGCTAAAAAATAATTTACAAATACACATTCCACTACATAATCACCACGAAGTACAGAATCCATTCAAGTGACATTATGTAAAAACAATCTAAATGTATAATTTAGTTTATGAAATATCAGATAGATTTTAAACGTACATCGAATCTACCCTGTGAAGCAGCTTCGGTATGCATTTCGCATACGACATATGCCAATTTCTTTTTATCGCTTTGTCCTTTCATCTGATGCAAGCTGCAGTCTTGTACTATGTTGCCTAAACATTCCGCTGAACCGTGCTGACATTCGAACCCTCCATCCCCGTAGTTAATGCTCTGAAATGTTTCATATTAGGATAATATAATAGTGAATTGTAGCTTATTTAATGGCTATTATTTCAGCTTAGGTTTATTTAATAAATGTTATCACATAAAATTTACTCGTAAAAAGAAAATTATATTATCCAAATATTATCTAAAATATATAGAATTAAAGGAAGTTGATAGGATTCGTGACTTAGGCATCACATTGGATAATAAATTGAATTTCAAACTGCGTATAGATAAAGCTCTTGATTTAGCAAACAAATCACTAGGACTTGTTCTAAGATGCTCCAAAAACTTGAAAAGGAGTGAGACTTTCTTGAACCTCTTTAATTATATCGTGCGTAGTAGATTAGAATATTGTTGCTTAATTTGGTCACCGTGTCAAAAATTGCATATTAATAGAGTCGAGAATTTACAAAAAAAGTTTCTTCGTCAACTATAATATAGATTTAGGATAAATTGAAAGTCTTATAATGAAAGATGCAATCTGTTCAATATACAAAGTCTGGAGAATAAACGAAAAATATTGTCAATGAATTTTTTATATAATTTATTTAACAATAATATTGACTATCCGGAACTTTTATCAAAATTCTATTTAAACGTCCCTCACATGAATTACCGTAATAAAAGAAATAGCACATAGCCAGTTCTTCTGTTGGTTGTCCTAAAGAAAATAAAATAAAATATCTATGAAAATAATAAAGACTGATTTTACGAAACCTTACTATGATTATTGTAATATTTATTAAATAATAACTTAACTTAATATTATATTCCTTATATATCACCATATGTTCGTTATTAAATAAAAATTATAAACAATCGTGATTTATTTATATTTAGGATACATAACTAAACTAACTATGTAAAAAAGCTTTAGGATATACATATATTTATTTTATTTAACACTTTTAGTTTTAATTTATATTTACTGCCAGAGATGTTTGACATCAGTATAGCGTAATTACATATTTTAATTAAAATATTAAATAGAAATGATGAAATGTTTTATTACCCTCGCTTTTCCAAACGGAATTAAGCTTAACTTCAAATAATCATGCAGCAGATGAAAGGCTGGCAGTAATTGCTTTAAAATGAACAATTTACTGTCAGGACACTTGCTCTCGTAGTAAACTGATAAATGAATCTGAAAAATAAAATGCTCTTATTTAGGACTACGAGTTAATGAATTAAACCCATAAGTTTAAAGATTTTATGGCATTCTAGAAATTATTACGATAATAAAAGATACTGATAATGTTTATATGACTGATATCCATTATTATATTATTAAAATAAAATAACTTTCACTGGTGACATCATTATTTTTATTATTATTATAAATTTTACATTTCGATTTTAAGATATTTTTCAATAATATGTATTTAATAATTTTTTTGTTTATTATTATAGATATAATACAATCACGTGTGTGATAAGCTGTATATATTTAACATGATGATACGAAATGGGATGTTTATTAATTGAAAGTTGTTGTATGTGATTCAACAAGATAAAATTTTCAGTTTCCCATTACTATATATGTTTTATATATTATATGTTACCGGATACTTGTAAGAACCGTTAGCTTTTGAAATTATTTTTAAGTAGTGCTGATGTTTTGAATATTTATATAACGGATCGGATTTCTATTTAATAATTAACATACTGACCTAATCTTTAAGATTAAAAACCGTCGATAATGCACACACTATGTGTGCGTTTTGTCGTATACTCGATGTCGCCCGGTATTAGTCATAAAAAGTTTGTATTTCCTTGTAGTTCTTGCTTCATATAAAATTACATCATTCGATGACCTGCACGGTCGAGTAGTGTGTACACCGGTTTTCATGGGTACAGCACTCGGAGGTCCCGGGTGCGATTCGACGTAGAAAAAGTTCATTCGTTTTCTATGTTGTCTTGGGTCTGAGTGTATGTGGTACCGTCGTTACTTCTGATTTTCCATAACTACTTACAATTGGATGAGAGTAACGTATGTGATTTTGTCCAATATTTATATTTATTTATATTTAAATATCTAAATTTCGTTTTAGTAGTTCGGCCGTGATAGAGCAACAGATAGACAGAGTTACTTTCGCATTTATAACATGAGTATATATTGTCCCCGTTCAGATTTACAAGCTGTCTATGTATATATTATGAACTAACGGTTCTTACAATTTCTCGGTGACATATGCACGTGGTGTTTCTGGCCAATAAACGTTATTAGTGGTTGCCAGGACAACTTTTACTGCTCTACTTTATACATATGTCGACCTCGCCTGCGGGACTGCACGATATATTTCGGCATTGAGTTATATATATTACATATTTAGTTAAGACAACAGACAGCTTCTTTGTCTCACTAAATCATCATCATCCTAATCAAAATGAACATCAGGGTGACGATGATTTAGTTAAGATAAAGAAGCCTCGTGTTTTAATTCCGTTCGGGGCAATTTATTTTACTCTGTATGGGTACAGATATTTTAATATATTATTTATATGTTGAATATACGTAGAAGAAGTCTTCCTTTATTTTACAGAATTATACATAGTATTAATAGAAAATTTATTTTTATATTACTTTAATTTACTTAGTCATTGTAGGATCGAACAAACTTTATTTTTTTATTTAGGATTTTTTTTTTACTTATGAAATGAACACAGATTAAATTATTATAAATTATTCTAGACATATAAGTGTTATCCTGTCTTAGCTATAAATATTTAATCCGAACTGGAATAAATAATAATAATAAAAAAAACGTATTAATGATTTCTTAATAGCTTCTAATAATAAACTTATGTATAGTATTTTTTGGTTACAGTCACACAGAAATATTTGACTCACAGTCCCAATTAACAAACTCGTGTAAACTAATACGGCAAATGCTCTTAAGATTTCTGAAAATTTCAATTTTCTATGCATTTTTCTTAATTTTTCTTTCCATAATAATAAAAATGATGAAAGAAATCGGTAATATCATTTCTAAGTTATGGCGTGACCAAGGCAAACGTGGATTCATTTATATACATAGAGATTTGGTTGTAAAACCTTTTGGTAGCAACCTTGCTTTTGTCAGAGTAGAAATCCTTCATATAGTAAAGACACCCAACACTTGTTATGGTCATGGAGTTAATTCACCGTAACTTAAAATTTAGTATGTTTCAAATTGCAAACCTTCATGGTTAATTTGGATAAACGTATTCATTTTCACTCTAGTGGCTCCGTCACGGCGATTATTATAAGTACCCGTGCGGATAATTACTGACAATCGTTCTTACGATACATATTTTTATATATAAAATATATTTTATGTATACACAACGTCTTAGTGCTTAGCTTGTAAACCGATTAATAAAAGTAAAAAAAAATCTGAAAAAAATCAATAATGATTCTGGTTGAATCAAATATCACTGAGCGAACACTACTCTCCTTAAAAATATCACAGAGGTGTTATTTGTTTAACCGTATTAGTAAGTCGTGATTCTATTTTAAAGGTAGAATTAACTGCGTGTCGAAAATTAATAATAATTTTTACAATATCATACAACGAATAAATTTATAAATAAACTTACAAGAAAAAAAATTCAATGCATTTTCATCATTAAGACATAAGTATATAACAATAAAATGTAGACTTACCTTTTGTGGTCCCGCAAAAGTAAAATTCTCCAAAATAATTAGTACAATTAAAAACTGTAATTTTAGGTGCACCATGTTTAAATCAAAAAAATTAAAATGTCGCTAATCACAAAAAAATATATTTATTAAACATAAGTTACAACGCGGCGTACTAAAATTATATATATTCAATTGTGCAAACACGTGTGAATGGTTCAATTACTTTGCTAGTTGTTGCGCGAACGCAGATGGTGACTCCGTCTGATCATACATCACTATATATTAGAGTTAATGTAAATGTAAACAATTGCAATAAAAATTACATACACTATAATATTTATTATAGTATTATAATGAAGTTGTCAGATAATATAAAATGCATTCAAACTATTTTTTATTTGACGACAAAAAGATAAATACGTAACCTTGCGTCACATCTTCGAAATTTACATAAATCATTCAGTTAATTAAATACGTTAAAGCAGATACTTTCGTTTGGAAGCAGGTTATAATATTACATAATACGTATGTTTCAATATAAATATGAGTATATAAAATTAAAATCTGTACTATCACCTTAAAATTGTAAATACTGTAAGATATAATTTATCTCACGAAATTGTAAACGGTCAAATGATTATGTACCATAATAAACTGCTTACAAGTTAAGCCACAATAATGTGTTAAATATATTATAATCTATCAAAGCGAACTTCAGTTAGATATTTCATAATTTACAAGCTACCGAAATGTTTTATTGTAAATTGAATAACCTTTTACAATATTTCGACAGTTTACAGGATACTCACTTACTTGTAAAAATGTTTAAAGGAACACTTACTTGTAAAAATGATAAATTTCAAAAAATCATTCCAATTTGAGTGTACAACGCATAAATAAACGCAATAGATATGATTAAAATCCAATACGGCTGTATAAGGTATATTATAAACGAAACCAAACCTATTACTATAAAAAAATAAATTATTTCCATCTATTTTTTGTATGCATATTGTTGTCACGGGTGAATTACGTAAACATTTCTTAATGACATGTCATTGGCATTTAAAAATAGTTTTTATAATGAGACAAATTACTTTTTTAAAACTATACTATATACTATATATAACTATACTATATATACTATTTAAAACGTTTCCTTTACTGTCATTACTTTCAATATATAAAGATTGTATCGAGATTTTGTGTCAAGCACCATGTCAGTGATTAAATTAAAAGAAGACTCAATTTTTTTTACAAGTGAATCCTTTTTTAGTTACGGATTATAAGAAAATATTTTTATAAATTAACTAAATACTGTTAGGTAAAATGACAAAAAATTGTTAAATATTTTTTCATATTTAGTTTTAATGTCAAGCTTGGCCTATGTGTATGTGTTTTGAATTTTGGTGACATAATTACAATATTTCAATATTTTATTTTAAAAATCGGATCCTGAAAGAGTTAGCAGCTGATAATTTCATCGATATCGAAGTGTAGCAAACGTGTTGAGTGAAGCACTGAACACTCGGTACTGTTTTTCAATAAAAATCTTAAAAACTACAGATTGCTTTTCTGAGTGACGTACATATAAAAAATCCGTGATGAATATATCAGAAGAAGAACCGGAGTTACCAACAAGCTTCCACAACTAGGAGCATGTGTCAGTGGCCTCGTCGTGATAAACAAATAATCGATGGCCGATAGAGCAAACAATTCTAAGAGAAGACACCAGCAAACACAGCGTAGTGCACACTACAGGCAGATAGATCCCAAAGCCGAAGAAGTTAGCAGACCCGACGGATGGGGATGAAGCTACGGCGCATTTTCTGAGAAGCCTACCAGTGGATTTCTATTGGTGAATGATGGTAACAGAGTGCGTCCAGCTCAATAACTGCTATCTTCGTAAGAAACATTACTTATAGAAACTTTTCACTCAAATCGGATCTTAAAATGTCGTACTAAATAAGTTACTTCAAAATACGATGACTTTATTCGTTAATAAGAGCTGAAATCGCGACAAATAAGGTTGGGAGATATTACTTTTTTAAAATAGGTATAGTAGATTTTATAATATCTTGCATGCGAGGAAGCGACGCACTTACGGATTTATGCACTACAAACGGCAGTTACGTATATATAACGGAAACAATTGATAACGTACGACAAAAACCGTTGTCCAATTGGGTATCTTAACAAGATCCTGTAACACAACTGCTAACCCATCGTTCGTTCACGCAATCATGTTTCTGTCTGTACATTTAATACGAAAATTTGTTGCAAAATGTCATGAGATAGATACAAATTATAATATATTTTCTAAGGTTTGTGAGGCTGCTGATTCCAAATCCCTAGGCTGAAGATGAAGGTTTAACCTTCATCATTTCAATAAATGGTTGGTCCTGCGCCTTAACACTTTCCGTTTTTGAAGGAGGTTCCTGCCCCCTCCGTCTGATTATAAGTGCGAAGTCTATTCACTCAGAATAAGATTCGCACTTTGAGCACATATTTTGGATTATAATATGTCCTGTTCAGGTGGCTAGTGAGCCTTGGGAACGGCTGTATAGATAAAATAGGTCAGAATAGGGTAACATCATCACATGTCACAAGTGCGATCTATTTGAAAATATTCATCATGACTTCGTCGACGATATGTTTTATATTATATTAGCTCTCTTAGCTAATTTTTTATTCTTTTCAAAATATTGGTCTATTATTGAACATATCGGTCTTCTAGAACCGATGTGAGAGTATTCAGTTGTATTTAAATATTTCATAGCAGATTGTTCGTGTTGCGTTGACGTTTGTAAATTTGCGATCGAACGTTGATATTCAGATCTGACTTCTTCTTCGTAGTTATGTATTCGCGATTCGAGGCGAGAATTTTGTTGTATATAGTTGTCTCTTGCCTCTGTAGAGAATGTTCTGCGAATAAAATATATTTTCTTACTTTAATAATTGACACAATTAATCATTAAAAATTGTATATTATATTTCGTAATTTTATCTGATGGTCATCACCACCCATAGACATTGGAGATGTTAGAAATACTAACCATTCCTTACATCACACCACTGCGCCATCTACCTTGGGCGCTGAGATGTTATGTCCCTTGTGCTTGTAGCTGAATTGGCTCAGCCACTCTTCAAACCGGAACACGAAAATACGAAGTATTACTGTTTAGAGGTAGAATATCTAGAGGTACGGCCAGACGGGCTTGCACAGAGCCTACCGTCAAGTGAAGTGTTGTCTGTATGTATGACTTGTATTAAAATATTTCTAATATCGAAATACATTTAAAACAATATAAATGTTATCATATGAAATTTTATAGAAATTTTGCTGAAGTAACAATTCTTAATTATTTAGTGTTTCTTGCAATAAAACTAAAATTAGCTATTATCAAAACTGATTTTGACTTATTAGTCTATCAGATAAGAATATCTAAGAACATTCTGATGTTTGTTAAGTTAAGGATTGAATTTGTTCTTCTGTGATACAGTTTTTAATTTTAAATCTGGAAGAGATTTACATGTCTCTGTTTAGTTTCCTGTAATAGTTTTATTTTTCTAGGGATCTATTAAGCATTACCTGGGTACCCAATTTAACTTATTGTGAGTTCTAACTTCACGAACTTCATCTTTAAATTTTTCTTTATCGCAAAGGGGTTTAGGTTTACTGAGCGGAAGTTGCCATTCTTCGATATTCGGTTTTGCTGGACGGACCTAAATATAAAAATATATATATTTTTAATTATCTAATTTATACGTTTCAATAATTACATAGATCTTTATTGTTGGTCTGGTGTGGTGTGGTGATCTTGCTCTTATATAGATCGTATGATTAGGTCCCTTTTTTTGAAGTCAACTGAAGTATTCGATTTAATTGGCTAAAGTTCGACAAGAATGTGTTCAAGAGGACACTATTATATTTTTACATTATTACATTTTTACAAATAATAAAATTAATTTTCACTGGCTGTAAAGTTTGGACTTGGAATCAATAAAATGCAATTCACTAAATCAAGCAATTTATGTCTGTTATACTTAATTAAGTTTACATACCCAAGGAGTATTTGAAAAAATATAATATGTGAGTATGTCTTTTGAGTTCGATGACCTGTTCAATACATCAGATGTAAAAGGTCTATGATGTAATCTATTAGTTGTCAAATAAGGATCTAAATATTTTTCGAAACCTTCGTATGTTGTATCCAGCGGCTCTATATCTTTATGAAAGGGTTCAACTCTCGTCTGAAAAAAATATCCGTATAATATATTTATTGTAATCACATAAAGATATAAAATACGATAAATTTTATAGTTTGTGTTAGATTATTTTGCTATGCTATATATATGCTATGCAATGGATTTTAAATTTAAATAATATTTAGAAATCGTTAGCACGGTTCTTGTGATAAGATAACCATTGTAATATGAAGATATTTATAAAAAAAAAAATATTTAATCATCTTGTTCTCTTACCATTTCAAGCGGCAAGGAATCAGGATGTTTGAATTGGTCCTTGTCGGTAACCAATCTACATGGTTTTATGGGTTCTGTATACGAACTTTTCATCTCCGTCGTTCCATGTACTTTATGTGCTGGTGTTCTATCTGCGAGCTATTTTAAATAATTTTACACGTGCTTATTAGTAATTTATAATATAAATTAATTATATAAATTCTCACGTTCTCAATTTAAACCTGTAATTAATTCTTTTAAAAATAAATATATTTTAAATTACGTAGTTTTAATTTTTTATTTAAGCAGAAGTTTTTTTTAGTGTTCAGTGACAAGTATAGGTTGTAAGTAAACAAAATTATAAGGTTATTGTAACAAAACATTTGTTTACTCTTATTTGCCTTACGAGTTTCCTAACGGAAGTTAACTTGGTTTATTGGGCGTTGTTATGAAAGCTTTGAATCATATTATAATAAAACATAGTATATCTAATGCACAAAGCCATATGAAAAATCTCAAAAACTATATATATATATAAAAACATTTTAGTATTTGTCTTAATGTAAAGATCAACTTCAAACAAAATAAGTGCTTCCATTGAGACAGTATATACATCAGTGTTCAAGTAAATTATAGTACTGTTACCTGCTTACTAGGAGGGTAAATAAAAAAGTTTTCATTGCAAGAAGTATGCTTGTTAAATCTACACGCTTCAGGTATTTTGTATCCATAGTCCAGATTTGTTTGTGTGCGAAACAGATCGTGTGTTACATCGTAGTCTCTATTGTATTTATACACTTCATCAACTGGTGTTTTCTGGTAAATTAAAAAGAAATGTTAACATGTGTTTACGAGTTGATTGTTACCTCTGAGTACTAGGTGGCGTTATGTTAAATCTTTGGTATTTCTACATCACGAGGGCAAGATTCGCTGCTATTAGTTTCACATACATATTTATTTTAAATAATTGTATTAAATATTTGTGTACCGACAGGTATATGCTTTAATCGCACTACGTGTAATATCGTAACAATGCCACGACAGACTCAAATATACACAGATATTTCAACCATAAAACACTCCCACTTTTGAGGCTTAAAATCACGCGAACGGAGTCGCGGGAACCAGCTAGTTTATAATACAATGTGATAAAATTCATTATGACATTCTATGACGTAACACTGTATTGGAGGCTAGGGTTACTCGCTAATAATTGTTTAATTTGAATATCTTATAATAAGCCATTTATAATATGCAATACTTTGAAAATATTGAACTTACAAGGGTTTTTAATATATCCGGCGGAGGTCTCCATTGTCTTCCTAATGTTTAACTTGAAATTCCGGTTTCAGGGAATTTTTGTACTGGATAATTAAGATGTACCGTATCCCAAGATGTCGGAGGCAGTTCTTTCGGATAATTGACTTGCATCTTAATTATGAAATTGTGCGATTTCTAAATTATTGTTTCTGTTTTAAGTAAAACAGTGCCATTAAATGGTCATTTAAGCTTTTGTTGCCATGAGAACCCTGCAAGTAATGATTTCAACTTGTATCGATTAAACATTACTTGACTACCTGTGAATTTAGTTTGCTTCTCAAATATTTATTTGTGTTGAATACTACGTCCTTTATTTGTTTGAAACTTTTCCTAGAACGTATCTCAAATTTTATTTTCAATTTGGTAATTAAAAAGATATAATCTAGTGATACTCACGAGCTATAACTTATGTGTGTATATACTATATGTATCTAATCGATTTATATTTTCCTTGCGCATTTTTAAATTTTTTGAGCGCTGTGCGATCGAAAATCAAAGCCACCCATTTTTTTATTTATAAATTATAATATATGTAAACCAGAGGGTAGGTAGGGTCTCAGTTGTGTCAATTCGGCTATATTGCCAGTCCGACACTGGTCTGTATACATCTGTATTTGTATTATTTATGTACAATTAAGATTAATCAAAGATATAATCAGCGTAAGGATATCCTTTTGTTAGAATATAAAAGTAAAATACAATTTTATTGTTTGGTAAAAATGTTTTTATTTTTCACAAATGACTGAAATTGTTATCAAAACACAATATACGTGTTAGCTAACCTTAAAATACAAGACTGCAATAAATACAAAATCGTAGTTAACACAGTATTACGACGAATTGATATACGTATTGTTTCCGATTCAACGTCTCAGACAAAATGTTTTATTTATTATTAAAGATGATTCAGTTGGAACGTCATAGACAATTCGCTATAATACTGTATGTTTTGTTAGATATTCAGATATGTGGCACCGACATTATTTATTAATAAACATACGTATCAGAAAACTGTATTACAAATACGTAGTAAAATATTAAGCTGAATTTACGTATTAATATATTGTATACTATTAATAATAGAACCTAGTGTATATATATGCATCCCATAGAATAAAAGGTAGTAAGCGAAATGTATATCTAATAACACACAATTTATAAAAAATGTACTTGTATGTAAATATT
This sequence comes from Vanessa atalanta, assembly GCF_905147765.1. NCBI lineage: Eukaryota > Metazoa > Arthropoda > Insecta > Lepidoptera > Nymphalidae > Vanessa > Vanessa atalanta. The sequence continues at coordinate 4,472,473 of NC_061884.1, forward strand.
AAGGTATTTGTGTACACAAGCGTTCAGACTTTGTAATATTTATAAGCAAACTCTTATGAATGATATTTTAAGAAAAAATTAAAAAGCAATGTAATGTCTGTCTCTTTCCTACATATTAGACTTATCTTTGAAAAGACTGAGACAAAATATATTTTAGTTAAAAGATACGTTCCAAATCTAAAATAATGAAGTAAACAAAACCAAATACACAATTACTGTAAAGCAATAAACGACTGCAATTTTATCATAGGACATACTTATTTATTTGTATGTCATGATTACAAGTGGAATTTGAATCAATTTGATATTTATTAATTACTATAATTTGACCATTTTTATCATATCCCATCTTCACGTGCATCATTAATTATTAATAATGATACCATTGCATGGTCTATTCGAGTAGAAATATTTAGGCCTTGATAACTTTTATTTTAAAGGTTTTTTTTGTATGAACCATTTGAAATAAAACCGAATTTGCTATGTAAGGGATTAGTGTACCGCTTCATTTGGTTTACTTTAACGACGAATGTTGATTTTGTTAATGAAATAAAATTACATATATAATAAGTTATCATTTTAAGTAAATGTTCTGAACAAAATGTATTCTAGGTAATAACGTTAAGACTTTAAAAATAGTATTGTTGTGAAAAATAAAATGCCATCATATCTGAATATATTAATTGATGAATAAACGTTAGCTCTATAATTTTTATATCTATGGCGTTTTTAAAACATTTTGATGGTTGTTTTTGGTGTTAAATATTTTACTTGACTTTTGTTATTGTTATTTTTTAAACCATATTAATTCAAAGTCAATTAAAAGAAGTTACTCGTTTTAACTAAGTGACATTATTCTCTGCCAAAATTTATTCATCATTCCCCTGATCCGTACACTTCCTTAAGCTATACATAAATAAATTATATTAAGAAAATCCTCTACGAATATACAAAATTAATACAAACTTACTTTACTAATACAAATTACATCACAGTTCAATAAACAAGTTAGCGTTTATAAAAGTTAGAATAGACGTTCAAACGAAATATCGAACTAGAAAAACTTTCAGATATACTACAAACTAAAAACAACAATTTGGTGAGTTATTTCAGTGTACATTTTGTAATTTAGGAACATATACATACATACATCCGACTAAAAAGCTACCTTTTTAAGGTAACGATCGTCGGTTTAAGTTAATTATAAAATAAAACAACTTATTATAAAACTTACACCACACGAACTTATTAAAAACACGCGTAATACAAATGTACAAAACATTTGAGAGGATCATGATTATTCAGTCGAAGTATATAAAATGTTAAACACTAATGGGGTAAAAAAGCTACATGGAAAAGACATTAATTAGTACGCAAATACGAGAAGCGATAGCAAGGCTTGAAAAATACTGCCTAGGCGCAATGTACTTATACAAGACTACAATAACGGTAGATACAGTTGGCTAATATCGTAGAAAATATCACTATTAGATGACAAAAATATATTTTCCAGAGTCAATTATAATGTATTTGTTGGTAATGAGCTCGTCGACAACCTCTTTCGACTTTACCATTTAAAGTCGTCCATAACTTTTGTTATATTTTATTTGTTCCGCACCTTGTCCGTTTTCAATGAGTGAGATTTCTGCTTACGACGCTAGTGAGAGAGTCATTTACGGATAAGAGAGCAGAGCCTGCTGAGGCCACGCGATTTTAGCGTCTATCCTCTTATAAGCGAGAATGAAGTTTTGTCCACTTTTTTCCGACATTACCTCTTGAGGGCAATCATTTTCGTTCAACATTGTTTCTGTAAAAAAAACATTAATCATAAACTATTTTTTGTGAATTTAAAGACTATAATTATGTACTGTCAATGGTTTAAATGTTGTTAAAATTATAAAATGTCAGGGTTTAAAATTAGAAAATTTTATCTAAATTTTTTAAGTGCAGACTGCACTTAATAATATAATATAATACTTGTGCTTAATGATTTATTTTTAAACACTTCTATAGGTTGTAATTATCATTTTTTCATAATATAAAATTAACGAATCTTATTAATAGAGAAGGGTTGGAAGAGTTCTCCTCTTCTAATTATTTATTTTCAAATCATGTAATCAAATAATTTATTTAATTTGATAAAATATATCGATTGTACTCATTTTCACACCAAACTATTTTAGTTCGAAGGATTTTATCTGATAGAATTCGTCAAGAGGATCCCAATATATTTCCGAAGGCGCTCACCCTGTCCGTCGTGCAGTGCGAAGAGCGCGTAGTCCTGCGGGTTGGTGATGTGCGCGGCGTGCGCCAGCGCGCGGCACAGGTCGCGCGCGCGCGCTCCCGGCCGGCACGGCAGCGCCACGCGCCGGATGGAGCCGCGGCACTCGTCCGGCAGCGCAACGCGCACCACCGCCACGCCGCAGCCCTCGCGCGCGCTCTCCGCCGAGCCGCGCCGCCACTGTAACGGGCACTCGTTACCATATACGCCATAGCAATAGGTCCTAGTAGCCTTCTCACTGTTCTATCGCCTTCCATGACATTAACATGTTTATCGAGACTGTTAGTTGCTTTCAAAAGTAGGTACAGTCTAGTTCAATTTAATTCGATTCGATATGACTCTATTGGCCAGTTTTTTGCTGTGAAATTAAATCTAAAATAATATTAATATAGTATCTGTCGACTTACAGGAGTCGTACTGTCCGGTCCGGTATCCGGCGCCAGTCTCTTGAGCACCGCGACAGCAGAGAACAGGGCCGTGAGATAGTAGCCCCCCTCGCCGGCGAGTAGGGCGGCCGGCAGCAGGCCCGCCATCAGTTCCGCCTCCAGCTCTGCGCACACTAGCCGACAGCGAGCGACCGTCCACGCGAGAACGGGGAGGAGGTCATCAGCACCGAGCGTACGTTCACCGCGGATCTGGAATATTTTTGAGAAATACGGTATTGTTAATTATTTATTTTTATTATTTGAGTCACACCTAATAATATTATCAATCATAAATTATTCTATTGAAAAACGTTAATACCCGTGTGATTATAGGTGAGTAATCAATTTAAAAACAAAAATTCTCCTATCAATATAAATATTGAAATTAAAATTAAAAAAATAAAGTGTAAATTAAATGAAGACATAAAATACATATTTATATTCTATAAATAATAAAAATATAATCACCGCATTAAACATGACCGATATAGCCGCCAGAAGGTTTTCAAGTTTGTCCAACGGAGAATCAGCTTCTTGCATCTTCAGGAAATGTTTTGAGATGACTGCTAAGACTGCCGATGAAGGTATCTTTGTGGATTCCTGTCAAATATTTCCATCTGGTTATATTTTTTCCAAAATTTAACTTAAATTCATTAATTAATGTATATTTTTCTTTTAATATACTATGTATTTTTTAAGTAAGAAATTATTCGCACTGTAGGTACAAATTTTTTTTAATGTATACAATACAATAAGATATATCTTATAACTAAAAACTAAAAAAATGGAGTCCCTTACTTTAATTCCTAACTGCAGAGGTGTTGCATGTTGCGCTCTTTCAATAGCGGAATGCAACTGTCGTACATCAGCAGAATGCCACGAAGCAAGTAAAGTGTAAAGCTTCGACCGCAACGGACGAACTACCAGCCTATGCATCACGCCTTCCAATATCGCGTCCAAGTTTAGGAATTCCGTTGGTTTCAACTGTAAGCAAATTTTGTCATGTAAAAAATATCTTTGTTTATTATTCCTGTAATTGGATTTTCTTATAACGCTTAAGTTTTGTTTAAAATAACCTTATTTTATAATCTGAATTTAAATCTTCTACTTGATAGAGAGTGATGTTTTTGGCTACTCCTGTATTACAGGTTCTTGTTACAGTTCTCTGGGTAAGATGCATTAAATAATAAATAAATATTGAACAACATCACATACATTACTCTGATCTCAATGTAAGTAGCTAAAGCACTTGTGTTATGGAAAATCAGAAGTACCGACTGTACCACAAACACCCAGACCCAAGACAACATAGAAAACTAATGAACTTTTTCTACATTGACTTCCGGCAATCGAATCGAACCTCGGAGTGGCGTACCCATGAAAACCGGTGTACACACTACTCGACCACGGAGGTCGTCGAGTAGTGTGTACACCGGCATTAAATTATGATATATCATAAAAGCAGATATTAAAATCTCACCTTAAGTCGTTCTTTCTCCACCTCCTTTTCAAATTCCCTCTCACCATGTTTCACGAGATAATTCTTCATTCCGGACATAAATTGCCTCATATTGCGCATCATTATCTGCAATGCAATAAAATATGTATTAATTGAATAATATAAAGTTAATGTATAAAATAAATAGAGTACTATAAAATTATCAGGTTTCTGAACGTACTTATATTATCTGTATTTGTCTCGATCGCTGCACGTGCATGCATATTTGCCCTTTGATTAGGGCTACTAAGATAAGTAATTGTAACATGAATGATCTCATTACACTAGGGACCACGTGTTACTTACGTGTTGAGTTCGTGTCTAAACGACGTAACTTAAAGATTTTTTTTTCATAAAAGCGATATTGGAAGAAACGACATTTTATAATTGTTAACTTAAAGTCCCAGGAATTCCTTGCATTCTATTTTCTATAGTATTTCGTAGATTATAATAACAATCTTTTCCATAAATGTATAACTAAAAACCGTAAATCTGATAGAAATCGATAATTTCATCGCTTATTAGAGGTAATTGAAAACGATCATTGATTAAGAATTAATCACAGTAGTAGTGAATAGTCACTACTACTGATACTACTAATTTGATTATAACATTATACGAATAATATATTTTTATAATATTTTCTACCCGAAAAAAAATATTCAAAGAAATGTCACTTAATATATTATTGGAAGTATTAAATATAAAACCATTGTACAAATAATTGTTATTGACCGATTATAATTATTTATATAATTTTGCTACAACTATTTAATACCTGAGGGCAAGTTTCCTTGGAATCCAAAGTGCAGGCGATGAAGTTATCAACATTCTGTGCGAACGTTGTACTCTTGTCCTGCGCGAGATGTAGCGCGTACGCCCGAAGCGCTGCGCCGGCGCCTCGCGTCGAGCGTCCGCCGCGCAGTGCGCGGACACGACCCGCTGCTGCTCGGACAAGAAAATGCAAACATATTTAACAACTGGTTGCTATGTGTCCATCAATGGGTTTCTTTGGAATTGGGATCAAGTAGTACCTACAGTTTTTACTATAGTCATTAAGGGAAGTACTATTTGATGATAAATGGAATTTTTCTATCGGAAACTTCTCAGTAACAGCTCGAAATCTAGAAGTGTGTACACTCCAATGCCTCGGAAAGCATGTAAAGCCGTTGTGTTTCAGCGCCTGAACTCTTTCTGATCACGTCGGGTTTGCAATCCCATCGGTTTATAAGAATATGGGAATAAAGAGTGTAACTGTACTTGCACACACTTCTGCACAATAGAATGACCTGCGAAGTTGGCGGGACACCGTTGAGATTTTGCGCTGTGGCTGAAATCAGGCGGGACGAGATTATCATCCTCAACATTTGATGAGTACTTAGGCAGACAGACTTCTGTACCGATACTGACTTACATTTTTATTCAATAAAATTAAATTCGTTTTTTATTTATGTTTCCATGATTGTTTTACTGAAGATCGCGGGTTCAAACTGGGCTAGCACTTCGAACTTTTGATTGGTTAAGAATACAACGTGAAGAAGAATTTCTCATACATCGGAGAAATTCTGTTACACGTGTAACAACCTGCATCGTAACGTACGTAGTAACGTTATGGAAAAAGTCCAAGTCTTCTTATTTTTACCTTTACTTCTTAGCTTTACCCAGAAATGGAATATTTAAAGGCTATTACTTAATTTTACTACTTCTACGGAATTGAATAGTAATAAATATTACTGTACCTAAGATAATTATTTTCGTTTTGTTATTATCTAAATTAAAATAGCGTGAAAATATAATTTATTGACTTGTATAAAATGGAAAGAATCATTACCTACACAGATACGAATTCGTGATATCCGAATGTTGTTCTTCAACATCAGAAGTTTCGCGTTTTATTTTACATAAACACTTTTTAATTCTACTATAAAGACGGTTCCATACATCAACAACAGCTTTCAAAATTCTTTGAACGGGACTTCCATAAAAATCTTTTGTTTCACCGTTTTCTTCAGTATTGAGATCATTGCAGTGGCAAGCTGGAGGCTTAACTGTGACCATAGCCTTTTTCTTATGACCACTCCTTTTCGCTAGCTTTTTACACAAATTAGTTAAATTATCCGTTCTAGTTAGATGCTGCTGGAATCTCGGTTCCATAAATTTTTCACGAGACACAAACACCCATTCACTTTCGAAAACGTATTCGTTTATGGAATCACTACGAAAATTTCTTATAGTCGTCAATGCAAATACTCCTTCGGTAACCAGCTCCGGAGCATTCTGCACTTCGGATACTATCTTCTTATTTTCTTTCGAATTTATTTTTTTCAACGAAGGCTGAGTTTTGCAGGATTTAATCTCAGACTGCTTCACGGACTTTCCTCGGAACAACTTTTTGAACCACCTCATGGCCGATCACTCTGCGGTTACGTCCCGCTTGCACGAAAGATTTAAAGCGATGATTTCTCATTCAAACAACGTTAGTCGCGTTGCAAATACGAGCGTCGGCTAACGACTGCGCGTTTGATAGCGTCGTAAGTAATTCACGGCACGCGCAGACCTTTACCCTTTAATCATAATTAATTATTTACTCAGCTAATATATTTATTGATAACAGATGTGCGCTGCGGCCTCATTGTTTGTATATTCGTTCTGATTGATTTTAAAATAATGATGCGGAATGAGCAATTAAAATGTTATCGCTACGAGAACTCGCTCGGACGGCGGTGACAATTATATTCTGTAGTATTCAACTTAATAACAGGACATGACAATATTAACTATAATGAAAACTTTCACACTCATAAATGTCACTGCTTCAAATCTGCTTTATACTAGATCGTGATAATCTTTATTCGTACATAAATCGTAAAATCGCTATAAACAAGTCATAGTCTATTAGCGTTCTAAATACAGCGTAGTATATTACTGATAATTACAATGATATAAATTTTAAGCATTGTATTTATAAGTTCGAGCTATATTTATCTCGTTTTAATTACAATGCAGGTATTTGTATTTCGATACACAAGTTTTTGGTGTCAATGACTAAAGTATCTAAAACGTTTTTTTGTGGCAACAATGTAAATAATTGTTTTAAATTACGTATTTTCCGCCATCGTGCAGCTAATTATAGTATTAGAAATGATACTTGAATACTATAGAAATTATGTAGGTTTAGTGATGGATCCCGAAATAGATCAAGACTATATAGATAAGGCTTTAAAATCGACACTTAAAACTTAAGTGCGTTATTGTTACTTACAATTCAGTTACGATAAAGGAATATATTATTATGGTTATATTAACATTTGTACGAGTACAAATTAAAAAATGTTACCTTTATTATTTAATAAAGTAACAAAGGCCAGCGAGTGAGCCAGTGTAATCACAGGCACAAGGGACATAACATCTTAGTTCCTGATATTGGTGGCGCATAAGTGATGTAAGGAATGGTTAATATTTCTTACAGCGCCTTTGTCTATGGGCGGTGGTGACCACTTACCATCAGGTGGTCCATATGCTCGTCCGCCAACCAATGCCATAAAAAAAGGCATCGGAGCTACTTTTTGTGAACCCTGCATATTATTGTGACCTCCAACATTATTCTGACGTTTCTGGAGTTCCACATCCTTTAGTCAATTTGATGGTTTAACGTTCGCCTCGTGTACGATATAGTGTACCTATTGACTTTATTGTTTCCTGAAGACAAATAGAACCGTCTACTGTTTTGTTTTCCAAAAACCAAGGAAATTAAACAGATAAAAATAGTTGGTTCTCGATTTAATCTCTGATCTAATATAAATAGAATTTCTGCCTAAAATGATGTCCTCATGATTATTATCTGAGCCTTACACCACAATAAACCATTTCATGAGTAACCTATTATCTGTCACAGTCCTGTCTCATCCCATAGTTTATTTTGATGCATTAATATGATTTTTCTGGTTACAAGCTATTCTTACCTAGTAGAGGATCTAGCCTGTCCCGGAAGCTCTTAGCTCGCGTGACTGCCGTTGGCCCTCGGCGTGGTATTGGTGATTCCCACTCACACGGTTCATCCTAGAGGAAAAAAAACAGTAATTCATGTATAACATATGTATATTACACGACATACCTATTTTATATTAGTATAAGCTAGGCTCAAGACGGATTACAGTGACATTTATTATCTTGGTATTAGAAAGTTATGGGTGTTTTTTATTATTTTTTAGATAGCTGATCGCCCTCATCGATAGAAAAAAGTAAAGGAGGGCTTAGCCCAGTAATGGAACATTTCCACCAAAAAAACGACGCCGGACGCGAAGTTGAAATTTCTAGTTACACTTTGTGGTACAAACTGTTTCTTGTGAACATTTCAAAAAACTGTGACTACTATTGAGTTAAAGGTTTCCTTATAAAATGGTGGTGGTGGTTTATACAAACCCGTCTGGATATGCCTTCCCTGTCCTATCTATATGTGATGAGTGGACACCTATCACATATTCTACCGCCAAACAGCAACATGATGAGTAATATTGTTGTATTGAGGTTTGAAGGTCACAAGGGATAATATTTCCTGAGGTTGATGGTGATGAAAAGAACGGTTAATTTTTCTTGACCACTTACCATCTTGATGTCATTTCGTCCAATGTCTTTATTTTTACTAATATTATATTCATTTGTACTAATATTTATCTAGAGAGTTCATTTCTTATTTTTAATGTGGCTATTAAATTACTTACGGCATCATAGTTCTGCTGGACGTTTGTAGGTGGTATAAGTCCATCCCATTGCGAACTGTCCCATGGCTCAGAGAAGACCGTGCCATCGTCACTTGCCTGTTAAATAATGTATTTTTTTAATGTAATAGTTATCAATGGTTTTTTCCATTTAATTTATTTTATAATAAGAGTGTAATAAATTCAAGTTTTTCTTCACATAAAATCGATTAAACTAAATCTTAATCATAATAATTTACTTACGATTTTATTCGTAATTTTTTTTTTGCAAAATATACAATTAAGTTTTACTATTATGTCAGTATAAACATATATTGAATTAAGTTAAAGCGAACAATAAAATAGTAGTAGTTTTAGTATGTGCAACTAATTACAAGTGACCGATTTAAATTATTTAGGTAAGAACCTTTTACTAACGATTCGAATATCAAATTAACTGTCTCTCAAGACGTCTAAAGAAGTTAAAAAAATAGTATGAAGTTCGAATAACTTACTTGTTCAGATAATGGTCTAAGATCGTGAACGTTATCATAACACGACGCGCGCGGTGGAGAACGCACCTCTTCCGGCAGCGCTGCCGGCTCTGCGTTCAAACGTAGCTCCGGGAATCTAAACAATTTATCAAACAATTACTTACTTATAATTACTTTAATAAAACTTTTGCTACATATACTTATAATTTAAAATAATATTATGCTTTATTTCTTAATGAAAATTTAAAAGTACTTTGATTGTAGACAGAAGAACTAAGTTTTTCTATTGAGTCTACTATGAAACTAGTTCACCGGGATCGGCAAACAGAGAGGCATATTTTTGGCCATCAAGTCTTTAATTCAAGACAAAGATCTTCATATATATCACACGTGCAGTGCGGTGAACGATATGTTTATATAATATCTGTGGGATAACGATCTGGCCAAGTCGTCCTTCATACCAGGATAATATAACTTGCATTAGAATTGGCAATTTATATTATCCTGATATGAAGGTTTAGGTCTTATAATCTTATCTTACTTTGATTAGCTTAAAGATACAGATGGGTTGTTTACTATTGATTAAAAAACGTATGTAATTAATAACTTTAAAAATAATCAAGATTCACGACTAGAACATGGATATGTATTCGTAGGCGGTATAGGTAGGTACGCGGTAGATGTAACACGCAAGGTTTCCAGATTTAGTTTGTAAGTTTCAACGCAATTAAATGAATATTTAAAACCCCTTTTCTATTCTACACTATGATCGATTTAATGAAAGTATTTTATTTTTCAAAGTTGATTAAGTAATTAAACATTGAAACATGCAAACTTTTTTTATGTATAATATAAGGAGGGTGTTGTTAATTACCGCTGTGCGACTACTTGGTGTACAGTCAAATGTTGCACCCCGTCGTCCACTCCACTCAACCGGCTCTCTTGCTCGACGAGTGAAGGGAATGTCCCACTCTCGCTATTTGAGCACTCGTCATTCTTATCTAGAAATATAATAAAACCTTTATACTGTTTTGAAATTTTATGAAATTAATATTATAAATACGAATAGTATATTAATCAGTACAAATGAAAGTCACAGAATAAAAAAATATTCCAGTCGAAAAAAAAAATTATGCCTTGAACAAATTCGAATACCTATTATAAATAGAAAAAAAGGAATGTAGTAATTATTTAACAAGTAAATTTAAACATCATGCACACCACATACAACCAAAGTTAAAATTATAACAGACTTACTGATGAATTGCCAACTGGAATCAACGGCCCAAGTGTGTTCGTTCCTGCCGCTGGGCGGCTTGGCAGCCACACGTGGCGGCTCCACCGCCTTCATCTTGGGCTTGCACCTTAATGACACCAGATTATCTACTGACGTTGAAGTGTTTGGAGAAGACGCTGAAAACATCAAAAAGGTAAATAATATTTACCTATAGAAGCTATGGCCAGTAAATTGGCAATGACCGATGTATTAAGCTTTTATTGATCACAATGACAATCAAGAATTTGTATTGATACTGTTATACAATGTTTTTTTTTATGATGGTTAGGTTAGGTTATGGTAGGTGGTTGGACAAATGGGTCACCTGATGGCAAGTAGTCACCACCACCCATAGACATTGTCGCTGTAAGAAATATTTACCATACATTGCCAATGCACTATCAACCTTGGGAACTAAGACTGTATGTCCCTTGTGCCTGTAGTTAATACACTACATTACATCATTTACCCTTCACATCGAAACACAACAATCTAAGAGTTTCGGTTTGGTGGTAGAACATCTTATTAGACGGTGGTACCTAACCAGACGGGCTTACACAGAGCCAAGTAAAAAATTTTGTTTTCTATCAGTAGATGGTATAAAAGCAAATATATGCCTAATATAAATAGTATTATGAAAATTAGGATATTTACGTGAAAGTTCTTCGATACTATGCATATCTCGAAGAGGATAATAAGGATGATTTTGAGATGGTGGCTCCGAATATCTCTGTGAGAGGTTCACAGCAGATCTTAATAACTTTCGTCGTTGTACGGGAAGTAGAGCGGCCTGGAAACAATAATATTGTAACGAACAAACCTTTACAATAAATTTTATTTTTTAAAAAGTTGATCAATATTCACTTACTTCTTTAATTGCATCTACAGGATCAGCATAAAAAGGGCTGCCTGCGTGCTCTTTCTCAGAGTCATCACGTTTAATATAGTCGTCCTCCATTTTAACCGTTTCCATACTCTCTATGTTATGATTTTCTCTTATTTTCAAAGTAGCTTCAATCTCTTCGGTTAATTTCTTATTCATATTCATAACAATATTAAGCTTGTCAGGTCGCTTTGCTACGACGTCACCCTTACTGTTTGTAGTTGCTATAATTTCGTTGGAACCGTTAAAGCTTTTTTTAAGAGAATTGTCTGAGAGATTTCGTTTTTCATTCAGACTTTCCACTGAATTGAGCAGAATCATGTTTTCTTTTTCTACTATTGACTGAGTGCTCTTTGCTGCGTTCAGTTTTGCTAAAATTCGAAAAGGTGCATTCAAAAATATCATTTTGTACAATTTATATTCATCATTTACTTTTCAAGATAAGAAATTGCAATTGATAATATTTATTTCAAATAAAGGTACTAATTTTTTCACTATCATTTATAATTATTCAAATCAATATTTTTACTCACGCAGTGTATCCGGCAGAAGATCCGGTCTCTTACTTTTCATGAGACCACTATTTATATTATTATTATCATTTTCAGACTTAAGTGGTTTAAATGTTGAACAGTTATTACTTTCTGGTCCCCAAATATCTTCATAATCACTTACTTTATCCATCAAAGAACTTCTGTAATATACCCCCGGTGATTCAAGGATATCTGATTCCTAGAATAATATGTGTTATATAAATATACTATTCTGTTGCATGGAATTTTATTAAAAAGTAAACTTATTTGTAATTACAATTACTTTTGGTTATAATTTTTGGTAAACGTTTTTTCAGTTTATTATTTTATAATGTTGGTGTTTATATGTGCCATGCTGTTAACATGTATGGTTTTGCAGTTTGACTATATGCGATATTTTATGTATATATGTATGTATCATAATACGCATGCTTGTGGCTT